>NC_058081.1:665842329-666511016 GCF_014858855.1 Bufo gargarizans
TAGAATAACAACTGCTGCCACGTAGATATTAAAGATGAAACAGTCAAACACACTCTTGTTAAAACCATCAGTAACACGCTTGTATCCAAGAAGAGGTCATCATGTATTACTCTAAACGGCTAGTAAGGGTTAACCAAGCGTTGGACACTGATTTAGACCCAGGAGAATGGTCTGCTGCCCTTCTGGTCAGGTCTTTGCTGGTTCTGTGTGAACGATCTGGGTTGATTGAAGAGAGCTTACGTCCTCATTCAGAAGGCTCTGCGGGGTGCGATGGAATGACTCACAGAACGCTGGGAGGTGCAGGAGGTCTCAGGAAGCTGATGAAAAATTTTCTGGTGAATCACATTATCTGCTTCCGAGAGAAATAAACAGCTTTCCGTCTTCACATTTTATTTCTCTTTCCATGTGAACGGAATCCTGATTATGTAGAAGGATGAAATGAGAAAGGGTGTGGTGTGTACTTCCTATTAGTTTAACCCCTGACAAAAATCTACTGCAGGCACTGTGTACAGATGGAAAAAGGAGATCTCAGGATACACAATTACATAGCCATCACACGAAGCAAGACAATCTCATAATCCACAGTCTGACCAGCAATATAAAACCATCTCATTCACTAAGGAGCAACTAAGGAGTGCTCTCGCACATACTGTATTACAGATGAGTGAATCACTCGAGATTTGGTTTACTGAAGTGTGGTTCAGACCTGAATCGATTTGGACCAAACCAAAGTTGCTCCAATGCCCTGAAAATTGGTATGTAGCACATTCTAGGCCTCTATGACTTTATTTTTTCCTTCCCCAATATCTCAAACACAATGACAGCAATAGTAAATGATTTCTGTTGACTCTGATATACATAGCTATTGGTAAATGCACGTTTCATGGTGTTAACATGCAGCGTGTTTAAAAACACACCGCGCCGGCACATGTGTTATTGATTTTTCAGATTCCAAACTTCCAAAAATTGTCCCTTATCCGGGGAAGATGATACTTAAACACACACAGTGTTATAGGATTAAAAAAAAATCTTTAAATATTGGCTTGGTGGACCAAGTGTCTAAAAATGATGCATTGACAAGGTCAGAATGCCTGCGCATACGACACACACAAGTGGTAATTGTCAGAAGAAAAAGTGGCTCATTGCAAACAAGCCTAAAGAAATTCTCCCTTTTCATTGGGAGCAGCAGCAGTGCAGTGTGGATATGGAAAGGGTACGTTAATAGAGGCATGTGGCCGCACTAGTAGCAGCAGCAGAAGCACCATAGCATTAAACATACAAGGCAGTAAGTCGGCTCTCTATGAGTAGTAATAGTAATACTAGTAGTAGCAGAAGTAGTAGTGGTGGTAGTGACAGTGGCTTTGCATTAATAGTGGTGGCAGTAAGGCATTAGCAACGAGGAGCAGCAGCAGCCACATGGTACATGTTGGCAGGCCGGCAACAACATGATTGAGGCAGAAGCAACATTATAGAACATGATGGTCGGCAGGCTGCATCAGTGGCAAGATGCCTGCAGCAGCATGATGGAGTCAGGCAGGCAGACAGCAACAGTGGCAAGATGTGGCAACGTCAGCAAGGCTATATCTATTCTCCAGCCTGACCTGGAGGAGTGTGAAAATCCTCCCAAATCCAGGCTCAGTTAATTTTGACAAAAAAGGTGTTGGACAAATTGGTTTGTTTTGGTGTCACCAGGTCCCCCTCGGCACTAAAAACCCTTTCCGTGATGAGATTGGACACTGGGCAGCAGTGGTGTACATAGAGAAGTAAGGGCCCCATAGCAATGATCAAACCAGGCCCCCCACACAGGACAGAAGGGTTTCCGCCTAAACCCTTTCCAATGACCCTTTGGCCATTTTTCCACTGCCTCATTTGCTAAAAGTTGTTCCTTTAGAGAGTAGAGTCCTGACCAAGCTTTCAGTTTCCACCTCCAGTAGAAGAGGAGATGATCCCAACTATGACTGGGCCCCATCTTGCCCTGGGCCCCATAGCAGTCGGTCTGCCGCTAAGGTAGTTATGCCCCTGCTGCAGGAAAGAACGCATGTTGTGCTAGTTTGGGCCCATGTTCCAGTCTGCCTGACCAAAAATCCATGGGGTCAGGGAACATGGCATGCCCCAGAGACTGGCCATGATTGTAGGTAAGCCTGAACCTGGGTGTTGAGGCAGGAGAAAAGAAAGCTCTCCGAAATCCAAGGTTTCAGCTCAGAATTCTGCCCTGGAAAATACAAATCGGAATATATTCCATTGCGTAAACATACCCTAGAGTTCACTTTGGTAGCGAGTTGAGATAGTCGCAATATGGTTTATTTGCCTGAACACAGATTACAAAAGATTTCCCAGTGCTTTCTATCATTTTCTGGAGAAAAAACCTGCAAACTGGCATGAAATAAAATAAAATTCACCATTTAAAATTTTAACAGCAATTGACCCTTATGTTAGTTGTTTATTAGTACAAGCAGCTTCTCTAAAGGCATCTCCCAAAGCATTTATTTCCCACATTACAGATCTTCATTATGATAGTCTGAGTGGAAAAAAATATATTTATATCTATGCTTTTAACTTTCATTTGCATGAATTTCCTCTGGAAAAATACAATGTGGTCCTGCCATTTGTAGACAAAATGTTAAATAAATAAAAAAAATAAGGAACTAAAGCAAGAAATGTTAACACTGTTCTCACACCCCTTGTAATGTGGTCACAGAAAGGGCAGGACGCCTCGAAAACTGAATGCATGATTGTCCCTGTGAATGGAAGAGCCAGATTTAAAAAAAACGGCAATTAGTTTTAATTAGGGCCAAACAATAGGACCCTATGGACAGTGACAGTTGGCAAGGCTGACCCAGCAGTAATTACCGCAATGCCCTATTGTAATATTATGAAACTGGAAGCCAGAATAACAGGATCACAGGACACACCAGACGAGGTTCCTTCTGAAAATATCACAGCATTCCCAGCTTATGATTCTCATGATTTCTGACAACCAGTATACTCACCAGTTGCACTTTCTTTGGTAGGATTTCCAATAGAACAAGACCAGTTACAAGAGGAGAGACCTCACAGTCTACATTTTATGACCATCATATCTTCAGTCTGGTTGTGCTGATTTGCACATTATTGCTTATTATTTGATATTTTTAGATCTTTTTCAAGGATAATAGCATATCTACATACAGGGGCAGATTGGCCATAGACCCTATAGGGAAATTCCCTGGTGGGCCGATGCCCAGGGGGCCACTCAAGCCCTCTTGATGGCCGCAGGCCAGGTATATAATGATTTGATGCCTCAGTTGCCCTCCTGAACTCAACTGTATTACTGTCCTCATGATGGTGATACAGTTGAATACTGTGGTAAAGGGCAGCAGTATTTTGTGCTGTCCTGTGGTATTTGGTTGTGCTGGGGCAGTATTCTGCAAAGCACTATAGTATTGCAGGCCCGGCCTACTTGTTTTGGCCCATCTTCTGTCAGTTTGAACCCGCATACAACACGGGTCCACTTTTTTTTTTCCAGGGCCATTTTAAGTTCCCAATCTACCCCTGTCTTCATATATGAAATATTTGCGTAAGTGAAATCCGTCACACAATGGCCATACACATTAGAATGAGTCAGACAACAATTTGATGTAAATAAAGCATCCCGACTCTCCCCCAAGGGAGATAAGGATTGATCAGTTGGATTTCAACATGCCAGAACCTTTTGTTGTTGGAGAGTTAAGTCGGGAATAGATAGTTCCTTCCTGACAGTTGGCTGCTTGTTCAGTGAAGGAGAAAGCTGCTTATACATGTAGTGATCTCCTGCACAGCAGTGGCATAGTGTGTGTGTGTGTGTATGGGGCGGGGGGAGGTCGGCGTAGGTGCAGTTGGCCCGGGTACCAAATTGCAAAGGGCACCAGGCAAGTCAATGAGGGCCACCCTCCACTCTGCCTTCTAGGCCTCAGGCCACTAGGCCTGAAGCCTATGAGGCAGTAGAACAGCACAGGAGATCGCTATGACATCACTGTGACCACCTGCGTTCGGTCTTTCGAGATGAGCTAATGATGCTGCACAGGAGGGCAGAGTGATTTGCCAGGCCAAAAGCAGCGATGGAGAGTGGAACAGAGGTGAGTATTATTTATTAACATTTTTTATGTATGTATACTAATGCAAAGGTGAATTAGTTGGGCTGCACTCACTGTCCAATTTGTGAGGTACTTCAGTGGAGTGGATATAATCCAAATAAAAAATAGTAAGAAAAAATACCACTGCACACTCAGGGTTAACATGCAAGTAAAAATGTTTCATTGTGACATATCTTCCAGTGAATACATAGGTAGATAAGGAAGAATGCCTATTTTTGTGACTCCAAATCTAGACATTTCAGTCAGTTCAGACCTTGGTCACATAAATCACTAGTGAAAAAGGGAACAAAAATCCATTAGTTAAGAGCAACAATTTATATTACTGGCTAAATGGCCAAATAGAATGAAAGCCGATATGTAATAAAGAGTAAGAGATATGGGTCAAAAGCCGATATGGGAGTATCCAAAAGTGGCCATTAAGGTTAGAATAATAGTGGGGAACCTAGGCTGAAAAGGGCAAGTAATGTAATGGTGTATGATGCACAAATGGTGCAAAGTGTAAGGGTGGGTTCACATCTGTGTTAGGTATTCCGTTATGGCTTTCTGTTATAACATGGTTATAACGGAAAATAACGGAATGCATAAGACGGATAGCAAAACGGAAGCCTTTAGAGGCATTCCGTTTTGATCCGTCTTAATAGAAGTCTATGGGAATCATAACCGATCCGTCTGGGTCCCGTTATGCAAGACGGAAAACAAAGTCCTGTCGACAGGACTTTTTTCTCAGTTCTACATAACGGAAACCAGACGGATCTGTTATGCTTCCCCATAAACTTCTATTAAGACGGAAAGCAAAACGGAATGCCTTTTAAAGGCTTCCGTTTTGCATTCCGTCATAATACAAGTGTATGGGCGGCAAAACAGATCCATCCTTCCGTCTTATGGATTCCGTTATTTTCCGTTATAACCATTTTATAACAGAAAGCCATAATGAAATCCAGAACGCAGATGTGAACCCACCCTAAGATGTATAGTGAGAAGGAGTAGTAGATGTCCTTAGAAATAAATGAAATGGGCCAAGATCCAAAAAACAATAGAGGAAATATAATAACACTATTTCATGAGGAGTGATATTGGTGAGTGACAAGACACTGCCCTGTGGGATATGGCAGCCAATTGGGGGCCACCCCTGTGCCGATAAAGAGGACTTACCAGAAGAGAGGGAGAAGAGGGTATGGGGGACCCCCATGGTACAGCATAGACGCTCTGCGGGGGAGGCTGTAGGCGAGTGTGAAGGATAGACGCCAGCCGTGGCATCTAAGTAGGCACAGTGCGCCTGTGTAGCGTGCAAAGTCCAGCAATATCTCGCAAGACTACAGGCGCACAGAAGAATGGATTCAACTCAAGACGAAGCAAAGTCTTGCTGAGGGCCATGCGGCCATATTGGATATAGGAGAAAGAAAGAGAATAGGATATAGAGTGATGTGAGGTGTATGATTGGCAGAAAGGGAAGAAAAGAGTAAGGAAAAGGAGTATCAGGAAAGGGGAAAAGAAAAACAGGCAAAGAGGAAAGAGAAAAAAAGGGGGGAGAGAAAGATATGAAAGAAGAAGGGGAAGAAAGAAGGGAAAAAGAAGGGGAAAAAGAGAGAAAAGAAAGAAGAAAAAGTTGAAAAAAAAGAAAAACAGGACGGGAAGGGGATGGAATTAACAGGGAGAATGACATGGCAGTGTATTGTGTGAGATCATGTAAGTGCAGAAAGTAGGGGAAAAGAGAAGAGAATGAGAAATGGGGAAAATTGTGTAGGGTAAGATAAGATAAGATGCCTTTATTGTCACTGTACAATACAATGTACAATACAATTAAATGTTTTTTGGAGCAATCCTAGATGCCATGGACAGAGGAACAAGAACTGACATTTAAACTAAAGCATTACACTAGAACAAAACAAAACATTGCACTAGAATGCATTACTATTCACAGTTCACAGCATATATATATAGCACGAGCAAAGTAGGAAGTGCTTATGAGTAGAGTTGAGCGAACACCTGGATGTTCGGGTTCGAGAAGTTCGGCCGAACATCCCGGAAATGTTCGGGTTCGGGATCCGAACCCGATCCGAACTTCGTCCCGAACCCGAACCCCATTGAAGTCAATGGGGACCCGAACTTTTCGGCACTAAAACGGCTGTAAAACAGCCCAGGAAAGGGCTAGAGGGCTGCAAAAGGCAGCAACATGTAGGTAAATCCCCTGCAAACAAATGTGGATAGGGAAATTAATTAAAATAAAAATTAAATAAATAAAAATTAACCAAAATCAATTGGAGAGAGGTTCCATAGCAGAGAATCTGGCTTCCCGTCACCCACCACTGGAACAGTCCATTCTCAGATATTTAGGCCCCGGCACCCAGGCAGAGGAGAGAGGTCCCGTAACAGAGAATCTGTCTTCATGTCAGCAGAGAATTAGTCTGCATGTCATAGCAGAGAATGAGGCTTCACGTCAGCCACCACTGCAACAGTCCATTGGCATATATTTAGGCCTAGCACACAGGCAGAGGAGAGAGGTCCCGTAACAGAGAATCTGGCTTCATGTCAGCAGAGAATCAGTCTGCATGTCATAGCAGAGAATGAGGCTTCACGTCAGCCACCACTGCAACAGTCCATTGGCATATATTTAGGCCCAGCACACACACAGGCAGAGGAGAGAGGTCCCGTAACAGAGAATCTGTCTTCATGTCAGCAGAGAATTAGTCTGCATGTCATAGCAGAGAATGAGGCTTCACGTCACCCACCACTGCAACAGTCCATTGGCATATATTTAGGCCTAGCACACAGGCAGAGCAGAGAGGTCCCGTAACAGACAATCTGGCTTCATGACAGCAGAGAATCAGTCTGCATGTCATAGCAGAGAATGAGGCTTCACGTCACCCACCACTGCAACAGTCCATTGGCATATATTTAGGCCTAGCACACAGGCAGAGGAGAGAGGTCCCGTAACAGAGAATCTGTCTTCATGTCAGCAGAGAATCAGTCTGCATGTCATAGCAGAGAATGAGGCTTCACGTCAGCCACCACTGCAACAGTCCATTGGCATATATTTAGGCCCAGCACCCAGGCAGAGGAGGGAGGTCCCGTAACAGAGAATCTGTCTTCATGTCAGCAGAGAATTAGTCTGCATGTCATAGCAGAGAATGAGGCTTCACGTCAGCCACCACTGCAACAGTCCATTGGCATATATTTAGGCCCAGCACACACACAGGCAGAGGAGAGAGGTCCCGTAACAGAGAATCTGGCTTCATGTCAGCAGAGAATCAGTCTGCATGTCATAGCAGAGAATGAGGCTTCACGTCAGCCACCACTGCAACAGTCCATTGGCATATATTTAGGCCCAGCACACACACAGGCAGAGGAGAGAGGTCCCGTAACAGAGAATCTGGCTTCATGTCAGCAGAGAATCAGTCTGCATGTCATAGCAGAGAATGAGGCTTCACGTCAGCCACCACTGCAACAGTCCATTGGCATATATTTAGGCCCAGCACCCAGGCAGAGGAGGGAGGTCCCGTAACAGAGAATCTGTCTTCATGTCAGCAGAGAATTAGTCTGCATGTCATAGCAGAGAATGAGGCTTCACGTCAGCCACCACTGCAACAGTCCATTGGCATATATTTAGGCCCAGCACACACACAGGCAGAGGAGAGAGGTCCCGTAACAGAGAATCTGGCTTCATGTCAGCAGAGAATCAGTCTGCATGTCATAGCAGAGAATGAGGCTTCACGTCAGCCACCACTGCAACAGTCCATTGGCATATATTTAGGCCCAGCACACACACAGGCAGAGGAGAGAGGTCCCGTAACAGAGAATCTGGCTTCATGTCAGCAGAGAATCAGTCTGCATGTCATAGCAGAGAATGAGGCTTCACGTCAGCCACCACTGCAACAGTCCATTGGCATATATTTAGGCCCAGCACACACACAGGCAGAGGAGAGAGGTCCCGTAACAGAGAATCTGGCTTCATGTCAGCAGAGAATCAGTCTGCATGTCATAGCAGAGAATGAGGCTTCACGTCAGCCACCACTGCAACAGTCCATTGGCATATATTTAGGCCCAGCACACACACAGGCAGAGGAGAGAGGTCCCGTAACAGAGAATCTGTCTTCATGTCAGCAGAGAATTAGTCTGCATGTCATAGCAGAGAATGAGGCTTCACGTCACCCACCACTGCAACAGTCCATTGGCATATATTTAGGCCTAGCACACAGGCAGAGCAGAGAGGTCCCGTAACAGACAATCTGGCTTCATGACAGCAGAGAATCAGTCTGCATGTCATAGCAGAGAATGAGGCTTCACGTCACCCACCACTGCAACAGTCCATTGGCATATATTTAGGCCTAGCACACAGGCAGAGCAGAGAGGTCCCGTAACAGACAATCTGGCTTCATGTCAGCAGAGAATCAGTCTGCATGTCATAGCAGAGAATGAGGCTTCACGTCACCCACCACTGCAACAGTCCATTGGCATATATTTAGGCCTAGCACACAGGCAGAGCAGAGAGGTCCCGTAACAGACAATCTGGCTTCATGACAGCAGAGAATCAGTCTGCATGTCATAGCAGAGAATGAGGCTTCACGTCACCCACCACTGCAACAGTCCATTGGCATATATTTAGGCCTAGCACACAGGCAGAGCAGAGAGGTCCCGTAACAGACAATCTGGCTTCATGTCAGCAGAGAATCAGTCTGCATGTCATAGCAGAGAATGAGGCTTCACATCACCCACCACTGCAACAGTCCATTGGCATATATTTAGGCCTAGCACACAGGCAGAGCAGAGAGGTCCCGTAACAGACAATCTGGCTTCATGACAGCAGAGAATCAGTCTGCATGTCATAGCAGAGAATGAGGCTTCACGTCACCCACCACTGCAACAGTCCATTGGCATATATTTAGGCCTAGCACACAGGCAGAGCAGAGAGGTCCCGTAACAGACAATCTGGCTTCATGTCAGCAGAGAATCAGTCTGCATGTCATAGCAGAGAATGAGGCTTCACGTCACCCACCACTGCAACAGTCCATTGACATATATTTAGGCCTAGCACACAGGCAGAGCAGAGAGGTCCCGTAACAGACGATCTGGCTTCATGTCAGCAGAGAATCAGTCTGCATGTCATAGCAGAGAATCAGGCTTCACGTCAGCCACCACTGCAACAGTCCATTGTCATAAATTTAGGCCCAGCACCCAGGCAGAGGAGAGAGGTCCCGTAACAGACAATCTGGCTTCATGTCAGCAGAGAATTAGTCTGCATGTCATAGCAGAGAATCAGGCTTCATGTCAGCCACCACTGCAACAGTCCATTGGCATATATTTAGGCCTAGCACACAGGCAGAGGAGAGGTTCATTCAACTTTGGGTAGCATCGCAATATAATGGTAAAATGAAAATAAAAATAGGATTGAATGAGGAAGTGCCCTGGAGTCCAATAATATATGGTTATGGGGAGGTAGTTAATGTCTAATCTGGACAAGGGACGGACAGGTCCTGTGGGATCCATGCCTGGTTCATTTTTATGAACGTCAGCTTGTCCACATTGGCTGTAGACAGGCGGCTGCGTTTGTCTGTAATGACGCCCCCTGCCGTGCTGAATACACATTCAGACAAAACGCTGGCTGCCGGGCAGGCCAGCACCTCCAAGGCATAAAAGGCTAGCTCTGGCCACGTGGACAATTTAGAGACCCAGAAGTTGAATGGGGCCGAACCATCAGTCAGTACGTGGAGGGGTGTGCACACGTACTGTTCCACCATGTTAGTGAAATGTTGCCTCCTGCTAACACGTTGCGTATCAGGTGGTGGTGCAGTTAGCTGTGGCGTGTTGACAAAAGTTTTCCACATCTCTGCCATGCTAACCCTGCCCTCAGAGGAGCTGGCCGTGACACAGCTGCCTTGGCGACCTCTTGCTCCTCCTCTGCCTTGGCCTTGGGCTTCCACTTGTTCCCCTGTGACATTTGGGAATGCTCTCAGTAGCGCGTCTACCAACGTGCGCTTGTACTCGCGCATCTTCCTATCACGCTCCAGTGCAGGAAGTAAGGTGGGCACATTGTCTTTGTAGCGTGGATCCAGCAGGGTGGCAACCCAGTAGTCCGCACAGGTTAAAATGTGGGCAACTCTGCTGTCGTTGCGCAGGCACTGCAGCATGTAGTCGCTCATGTGTGCCAGGCTGCCCAGGGGTAAGGACAAGCTGTCCTCTGTGGGAGGCGTATCGTCATCGTCCTGCCTTTCCCCCCAGCCACGCACCAGTGATGGACCCGAGCTGCGTTGGGTGCCACCCCGCTGTGACCATGCTTCATCCTCATCCTCCTCCACCTCCTCCTCATCCTCGTCCTCCTCGTCCTCCAGTAGTGGGCCCTGGCTGGCCACATTTGTACCTGGCCTCTGCTGTTGCAAAAAACCTCCCTCTGAGTCACTTCGAAGAGACTGGCCTGAAAGTGCTAAAAATGACCCCTCTTCCTCATCCTCCTCCTCCTCCTCCTGGGCCACCTCCTGTTCCATCATCGCCCTAAGTGTTTTCTCAAGGAGACATAGAAGTGGTATTGTAACGCTGATAACGGTGTCATCGCCACTGGCCATGTTGGTGGAGTACTCGAAACAGCGCAACAGGGCACACAGGTCTCGCATGGAGGCCCAGTCATTGGTGGTGAAGTGGTGCTGTTCTGTAGTGCGACTGACCCGTGCGTGCTGCAGCTGAAACTCCACTATGGCCTGCTGCTGCTCGCACAGTCTGTCCAGCATGTGCAAGGTGGAGTTCCACCTGGTGGGCACGTCGCATATGAGGCGGTGAGCGGGAAGGCCGAAGTTACGCTGTAGCGCAGACAGGCGAGCAGCGGCAGGATGTGAACGCCGGAAGCGCGAACAGACGGCCCGCACTTTATGCAGCAGCTCTGACATGTCGGGGTAGTTGTGAATGAACTTCTGCACCACCAAATTCAGCACATGCGCCAAGCAAGGGATGTGCGTCAAATTGGCTAGTCCCAGAGCTGCAACGAGATTTCGCCCATTATCACACACCACCAGGCCGGGCTTGAGGCTCACCGGCAGCAACCACTCGTCGGTCTGTTGTTCAATACCCCGCCACAACTCCTGTGCGGTGTGGGGCCTGTCCCCCAAACATATGAGTTTCAGAATGGCCTGCTGACGTTTACCCCGGGCTGTGCTGAAGTTGGTGGTGAAGGTGTGTGGCTGACTGGATGAGCAGGTGGAAGAAGAGGAGGAGGAAGCCGAGAAGGAGGAGGTGGCAACAGGAGGCAAAGAATGTTGCCCTGCGATCCTTGGCGGCGGCAGGACGTGCGCCAAACAGCTCTCCGCCTGGGGCCCAGCTGCCACTACATTTACCCAGTGTGCAGTTAGGGAGATATAGCGTCCCTGGCCGTGCTTACTGGTCCACGTATCTGTGGTTAGGTGGACCTTGCTACAGATGGCGTTGCGCAGTGCACACTTGATTTTATCGGATACTTGGTTGTGCAGGGAAGGCACGGCTCTCTTGGAGAAGTAGTGCCGGCTGGGAACAACATACTGTGGGACAGCAAGCGACATGAGCTGTTTGAAGCTGTCTGTGTCCACCAGCCTAAATGACAGCATTTCATAGGCCAGTAGTTTAGAAATGCTGGCATTCAGGGCCAGGGATCGAGGGTGGCTAGGTGGGAATTTACGCTTTCTATCAAATGTTTGTGAGATGGAGAGCTGAACGCTGGCGTGTGACATGGTTGAGACGCTTGGTGACGGAGGTGGTGGTGGTGGTGTTGGTGGTACATCCCCTGTTTGCTGGGCGGCAGGTGCCAACGTTCCTCCAGAGGCGGAGGAAGAGGCCGAGGCGGCAGCAGCAGAATAGGCCGAGGCGGCAGCAGCAGAAGAGGTAGCAGGGGGAGCCTGAGTGACTTCCTTGGTTTTAAGGTGTTTACTCCACTGCAGTTCATGCTTTGCATGCAGGTGCCTGGTCATGCAGGTTGTGCTCAGGTTCAGAACGTTAATGCCTCGCTTCAGGCTCTGATGGCACAGCGTGCAAACCACTCGGGTCTTGTCGTCAGCACATTGTTTGAAGAAGTGCCATGCCAGGGAACTCCTTGAAGCTGCCTTTGGGGTGCTCGGTCCCAGATGGCGGCGGTCAGTAGCAGGCGGAGTCTCTTGGCGGCGGGTGTTCTGCTTTTGCCCACTGCTCCCTCTTTTGCTACGCTGTTGGCTCGGTCTCACCACTGCCTCTTCCTCCGAACTGTGAAAGTCAGTGGCACGACCTTCATTCCATGTGGGGTCTAGGACCTCATCGTCCCCTGCATCGTCTTCCACCCAGTCTTGATCCCTGACCTCCTGTTCAGTCTGCACACTGCAGAAAGACGCAGCAGTTGGCACCTGTGTTTCGTCATCATCAGAGACATGCTGAGGTGGTATTCCCATGTCCTCATCATCAGGAAACATAAGTGGTTGTGCGTCAGTGCATTCTATGTCTTTCACCGCTGGGGAAGGGCTAGGTGGATGCCCTTGGGAAACCCTGCCAGCGGAGTCTTCAAACAGCATAAGAGACTGCTGCATAACTTGAGGCTGAGACAGTTTCCCTGGTATGCATGGGGGTGATGTGACAGACTGATGGGGTTGGTTTTCAGGCGCCATCTGTGCGCTTTCTGCAGAAGACTGGGTGGGAGATAATGTGAACGTGCTGGATCCACTGTCGGCCACCCAATTGACTAATGCCTGTACCTGCTCAGGCCTTACCATCCTTAGAACGGCATTGGGCCCCACCATATATCGCTGTAAATTCTGGCGGCTACTGGGACCTGAGGTAGTTGGTACACTAGGACGTGTGGATGTGGCAGAACGGCCACGTCCTCTCCCAGCACCAGAGGGTCCACTAACACCACCACGACCATGTCCACGTCCGCGTCCCTTACTAGATGTTTTTCTCATTGTTATGGTTCACCACAACAACAAATATATTATTTGGCCCAATGTATTGTATTCAAATTCAGCGGGATATAAATTTGAGGCCTAGTATTTAGGCGCTGGGTGACCGGTATGGATTTAGTGACAGAATTAGACTTGGAAATGCACAGAAGCGTGTGTGTGAAGTTATTCTGAATGACCCAATGTGCACCTTGAATATTATATACCCTTTTTGGGATAGATTTCAAATAGCTCTGATATAGCAGGAACCACTAAATTATGAAATTGCTAAATTGGGAATTGTACTTCAACCCAGAACAAAAAATGTGCTTTGACGGGCACTAAATAACTTTCCCAGCTACAACAGTACAGCGGTAACGAGAGATTTAGAGGGATTTAAATTTGAGGCCTAGTATTTAGGCGCTGGGTGACAGGTATGGGTTTAGTGACAGAATTAGACTTGGAAATACACAGTAGCGGGTGTGTGTGAAGTTATTCTGAATGACCCAATGTGCACCTTCAATATTATATACCCTTTTTGGGATAGATTTCAAATAGCTCTGATATAGCAGGAACCACTAAATTATGAAATTGCTAAATTGGGAATTGTACTTCAACCCAGAACAAAAAATGTGCTTTGACGGACACTAAATATCTTGCCCAGCAACAACAGTACAGCGGTGGGTAACGAGAGATTTAGAGGGATTTAAATTTGAGGCCTAGTATTTAGGCGCTGGGTCACCGGTATGGATTTAGTGACAGAATTAGACTTGGAAATGCACAGAAGCGTGTGTGTGAAGTTATTCTGAATGACCCTATGTGCACCTTCAATATTATATACCCTTTTAGGGATAGATTTCAAATAGCTCTGATATAGCAGAAACCACTAAATTATGAAATTGCTAAATTGGGAATTGTACTTCAACCCAGAACAAAAAATGTGCTTTGACGGACACTAAATATCTTGCCCAGCAACAACAGTACAGCGGTGGGTAACGAGAGATTTAGAGGGATTTAAATTTGAGGCCTAGTATTTAGGCGCTGGGTCACCGGTATGGATTTAGTGACAGAATTAGACTTGGAAATGCACAGAAGCGTGTGTGTGAAGTTATTCTGAATGACCCAATGTGCACCTTCAATATTATATACCCTTTTAGGGATAGATTTCAAATAGCTCTGATATAGCAGAAACCACTAAATTATGAAATTGCTAAATTGGGAATTGTACTTCAACCCAGAACAAAAAATGTGCTTTGACGGACACTAAATATCTTGCCCAGCAACAACAGTACAGCGGTGGGTAACGAGAGATTTAGAGGGATTTAAATTTGAGGCCTAGTATTTAGGCGCTGGGTGACAGGTATGGGTTTAGTGACAGAATTAGACTTGGAAATACACAGTAGCGGGTGTGTGTGAAGTTATTCTGAATGACCCAATGTGCACCTTCAATATTATATACCCTTTTGGGATAGATTTCAAATAGCTCTGATATAGCAGGAACCACTAAATTATGAAATTGCTAAATTGGGAATTGTACTTCAACCCAGAACAAAAAATGTGCTTTGACGGACACTAAATATCTTGCCCAGCAACAACAGTACAGCGGTGGGTAACGAGAGATTTAGAGGGATTTAAATTTGAGGCCTAGTATTTAGGCGCTGGGTCACCGGTATGGATTTAGTGACAGAATTAGACTTGGAAATGCACAGAAGCGTGTGTGTGAAGTTATTCTGAATGACCCTATGTGCACCTTCAATATTATATACCCTTTTAGGGATAGATTTCAAATAGCTCTGATATAGCAGAAACCACTAAATTATGAAATTGCTAAATTGGGAATTGTACTTCAACCCAGAACAAAAAATGTGCTTTGACGGACACTAAATATCTTGCCCAGCAACAACAGTACAGCGGTGGGTAACGAGAGATTTAGAGGGATTTAAATTTGAGGCCTAGTATTTAGGCGCTGGGTCACCGGTATGGATTTAGTGACAGAATTAGACTTGGAAATGCACAGAAGCGTGTGTGTGAAGTTATTCTGAATGACCCTATGTGCACCTTCAATATTATATACCCTTTTAGGGATAGATTTCAAATAGCTCTGATATAGCAGAAACCACTAAATTATGAAATTGCTAAATTGGGAATTGTACTTCAACCCAGAACAAAAAATGTGCTTTGACGGACACTAAATATCTTGCCCAGCAACAACAGTACAGTGGTGGGTAACGAGAGATTTAGAGGGATTTAAATTTGAGGCCTAGTATTTAGGCGCTGGGTCACCGGTATGGATTTAGTGACAGAATTAGACTTGGAAATGCACAGAAGCGTGTGTGTGAAGTTATTCTGAATGACCCTATGTGCACCTTCAATATTATATACCCTTTTAGGGATAGATTTCAAATAGCTCTGATATAGCAGAAACCACTAAATTATGAAATTGCTAAATTGGGAATTGTACTTCAACCCAGAACAAAAAATGTGCTTTGACGGACACTAAATATCTTGCCCAGCAACAACAGTACAGCGGTGGGTAACGAGAGATTTAGAGGGATTTAAATTTGAGGCCTAGTATTTAGGCGCTGGGTGACAGGTATGGGTTTAGTGACAGAATTAGACTTGGAAATACACAGTAGCGGGTGTGTGTGAAGTTATTCTGAATGACCCAATGTGCACCTTCAATATTATATACCCTTTTTGGGATAGATTTCAAATAGCTCTGATATAGCAGGAACCACTAAATTATGAAATTGCTAAATTGGGAATTGTATTTCAACCCAGAACAAGAAATGTGCTTGAACGGACACTAAATAACTCGCCCAGCTACAGCACTAGGGACAGATTTAGCTGGATATAAATTTGAGGCCTAGTATTTAGGCGCTGGGTGACCGGTATGGATTTAGTGACAGAATTAGACTGGGATATGGCCAAAAAATGAACAGACTATTGCTGGTTAAATGCACTTGGTGTGACAGCTTCACCCTGATGTAGGCTTTAGCCAAAAAACAACCACACCATTGAGGGTTAAATGCACTTGGTGACAGGCGCAGCTTGCCCCTGATTTTGTATATGGCCAAAAAATGAACAGACTATTGCTGGTTAAATGCACTTGGTGTGACAGCTTCACCCTGATGTAGGCTTTAGCCAAAAAACAACCACACCATTGAGGGTTAAATGCACTTGGTGACAGGCGCAGCTTGCCCCTGATTTTGTATATGGCCAAAAAATGAACAGACTATTGCTGGTTAAATGCACTTGGTGTGACAGCTTCACCCTGATGTAGGCTTTAGCCAAAAAACAACCACACCATTGAGGGTTAAATGCACTTGGTGACAGGCGCAGCTTGCCCCTGATTTTGTATATGGCCAAAAAATGAACAGACTATTGCTGGTTAAATGCACTTGGTGTGACAGCTTCACCCTGATGTAGGCTTTAGCCAAAAAACAACCACACCATTGAGGGTTAAATGCACTTGGTCGCAGCTTGTGCTGGCGCACCACAAGACACAAAATGGCCGCCGATCACCCCAGAAAAATGAGACTGACAAACGGTCTGTGCAGCCTAAAAACAGTGAGCAATTGAGGATCAGCAGCTCAATGATCCACAGCTGCAGATCGATCAGTTAATCAAGTCCTTTGGAGGAGTTAATCTGCCTAATCTCGCCCTACTGTCGCAGCCGCAACCTCTCCCTACGCTAATCAGAGCAGAGTGACGGGCGGCGCTATGTGACTCCAGCTTAAATAGAGGCTGGGTCACATGGTGCTCTGGCCAATCACAGCCATGCCAATAGTAGGCATGGCTGTGATGGCCTCTTGGGGCAAGTAGTATGACGCTTGTTGATTGGCTGCTTTGCAGCCTTTCAAAAAGCGCCAAGAAAGCGTCACAAAAGCGCGAAGAAAGCGACGAACACCGAACCCGAACCCGGACTTTTACGAAAATGTCCGGGTTCGGGTCCGTGTCACGGACACCCCAAAATTCGGTACGAACCCGAACTATACAGTTCGAGTTCGCTCATCCCTACTTATGAGTATATATACACACTGATTCAGACACCACTGCAGACAAGAGATCATCATGGGGTCATGAATGCAGCAGTCACTTTCAGTCTGTGGCAGTTTCTATCCTAGGAAGGCGCAATAATCTCTGAGCATTTAGGAGACTGAATGTTTTGGGGCAAATACCGTTCTTCAGCCTAGTGGTGCGGGCATGTAGGACTCTAAGACGCCTACCAGAGGGTAGGGGAATGAAAAGGCTGTGGCCGGGGTGAGTTGGATCCCCGTAGATAATTTTTGCCCTATTGCTGCAGCGAGCAGTGAAGATGTCATCCAGTGATGGCAACTGAGTACCAGTGATTCTGCCAGCCATTCTGATGATGCGCTTGAGAGTCTTCTTGTCCTCAGAAGAGCAGCCAGAGTACCACACTGTAATGCAGTATGTGATAACAGATTCTATGGTGCACCTGTAAAAATTGACTAGCAGCTGTTTTGGGAGTTGTGCTTTCTTCAGACTCCTCAGAAAATAAAGCCTCTGAAGTCCTTTTTTTGGTAATTTCTGTTGTGTTTTTTTATCCATGACAGGTCCTGACTAATATGAACTCCCAAGAATCTGAAACTTTGAGCTATCTCCGTGTTTCCACCATTAATGCTAATGAGATGGTGTCCATTTCGTTCTTCTTCCTAAAATCCAGAATTAGCTCCTTTGTTTTCTTGGTATTGAGTATGAGGTTGTTGTTCTTACTCCATCTCTCTATGTTCTCAACCTCTTTCCTATAGGCTGTTTCATCATTGTTGGAGATTAGGCCTATCACGGTCGTGTCATCTGCAAATTTTATAATGGTATTGTGAATAAGTTTACAGTCATTTGTGAAGAGGACAGTGGGCCCCTACGCAGAGGAAGGGGGGAGTATACTTATTTAAAATATAACTTTTAATGTGGTCTGGAAAATTACAGTGGTAGATGCATAATGATACTTCCAGTGGTCTCCCTTGGGGAGACCACTGGAAGTATCATTATCCATCTACCACTGGTAAATCTTGTAGTTCTAGGGTTAGGTCCATTACAGGGACAGGCTACCGGACGGGGTCACCTTTTCAAAGGCGAGTGCTCTGTGTAGATAGGTAGAAGCATAATAGCCCCCTTTCACCTTGTTAGGGTCACACAGGATCAATCGTACCACCAGATCTACCCGGCTATACACCTTAAGCACCTACTTCCGCCCAGCGTACACCCAGTGTTTCCTGCCTCCTGTCATCAAGGATCCCATCCCATTATCTACAAAGGGTCTGGTAAGACTGTTCGTATCCCCCCGGATGGAGCAAAATATTTTTTCTGTCTATACCAGCAAGGCACCATTATTTTGGTCCTATTCATGTATGTATGTCTTTTTTATGTAGTGAGTCCTATTGTTCTGTAATTTCCCAGACCACATTAAAAGTTATATTTTAAATAAGTATACTCCCCCCTTCCTCTGCGTAGGGGCCCACTGTCCGCATCACTTCGGAGTGTTTTCATAGCCTGTATTGATTCAGTGCTCTGATCAATCTCTGCTCATTTGTGAAGAGGGAGTAAAGGAGAGGGCTCAACACTCAGCCTTGCGGTACTCCAGTGTTTAGTGTTAAGGATGAAGAAAAGTGCTTGCCTATGCAAAGGGTGAAGTGTGGACTATGTGTGTAAAGAAGAGAAATAGAAAAAGGGGACATAAAGAAGGAAAAAAAGAAGAAAGAAAAAAGAAAAGAAAAAATTATGATAAAAAGAGTGCTAGGTTCCTCTTGTTAGAAGCCACCTTGTCAATTGGTAGATGGGCCCAACATATTTTTGATCAATAATATGCTCTACGAGCTTCTACTTTGTCTAATAGTAAATATAGCAGTCATGCATTTTACCTTTTTCACATATTTACCATTCACTTGTGTCTTAGTGCATATAGTGGTGTGCTGCTACTTCTAATTCTACATATTGTAGGAGAGTCCCCGGAATAATAATGGATGGACGATACGTGCCACCAGAGGTCCTGGCCTCGGTGGAGTAAGAACCGGATCATTGCGGTTACAGCGGCGAATGCTGCTGGCGCAGCGTGTCCGGGCCGGTTCTTACTGGGAACAGGTAAAGAGTGGGGGGGTGCCTGTTCCCCACGGCCAGCCCAGGTTTTTTGGTGGAGCTGGGCCTTTAAGAACCCAGCCTGCTGATGATGGGGGTGGGGTGTGTCTTGCTGAGCTGGAGATTTCCACAGACAGAGTGAGTGCTGATGAAGGAGAGTCTGGGCGCAGCACACATTGAAGGATAGCCCTGGGACCTGTGGTGCTACAAGCCAAAGGGGCTCTGGCCTGAGGGAGACAAAGGCAGATAGCCTAGAAGCCTGCAGAACTGCTGTGGTCTGTCCAAAACAAGGTGACTCAAACCTGCTGTTTATTTTCTATGGAAGGACATTTGTTTTATGCACTATGTGGATATGCACATGTGTGGTCTGCACATTGCCTGTTATGCCGTTGGTGTGAATAAAGTCACAGTGTATCACAAAGACTGTCTGTGATTGCCTCAATACTGCCGCCGCTACCGTAGCCTACCACGAGCACATCCCCACAATATATATATATATATATATATATATATATATATATATATATATAATATATAAAGCTGAGTGTATGTGTGTGGGTGTGTATGTGTGTGGGTGTTATCCTCTGAAAATGCAGTTTATTTGGTATGCAAATGAGCCAGTAAGATGCCCAGAGGGGCATCACTCTTGCAGGAAGGAGCCAAGACACGCCCCCGCCACAATGTATCCACCCTCAAAAGACTTAAAACCCCACCTCAGGTTCCGCTATGCCACACCCCTCCCACTCCTGAGCCGACAGGGATTGTAAAGTCAGCTGGAGGGGTGGGAAGGAGGTTGAAATTCTCCCTGCAGCTTACACTTAGACAGCACAGTGCTTCTGTCTTAGAGTGAGCTGTTCAAAAGATCATGCCCCTAATCCAGTAAAGGCCACTGTTAAGGGGGCGGGCCCCTGCGAAGGTCACTGTCAAGGGGGTGGTATGCTGTGAAAGTCACTGTTAAAGGGGAAGGCTGCTGTAAAGGTAAAAATTAAGGGGATGGGCTCCTGTGTTAAGGGGTGTTGTGCTGTGGAGGTCACTGTTTAGGGGGAAGGGTGCTGTACCCGAGCGAAGCCGGGTCCTTGAGCTAGTATATATTATATATACAGTACAGACCAAAAGTTTGGACACACCTTCTCATTCAAAGAGTATTCTTTATTTTCATGACTATAAAAATTGTAGATTCACACTAAAGGCATCAAAACTATGAATTAACACATGTGGAATTATATACATAACAAAAAAGTGTGAAACAACTGAAAATATGTCATATTCTAGGTTCTTCAAAGTAGCCACCTTTTGCTTTGATTACTGCTTTGCACACTTTTGGCATTCTCTTGATGAGCTTCAAGAGGTAGTCACCTGAAATGGTCTTCGAACAGTCTTGAAGGAGTTCCCAGAGATGCTTAGCACTTGTTGGCCCTTTTGCCTTCACTCTGCGGTCCAGCTCACCCCAAACCATCTCGATTGGGTTTAGGTTTAATAACTGTGGAGGCCAGGTCATCTGGCGCAGCACCCCATCACTCTCCTTCATGGTCAAATACCCCTTACACAGCCTGGAGGTGTGTTTGGGTCATTGTCCTGTTGAAAAATAAATGACTAAATGCAAACCGGATGGAATAGCATGCTGCTGCAAGATGCTGTGGTAGCCATGCTGGTTCAGTATGCCTTCAATTTTGAATAAATCCCCAACAGTGTCACCAGCAAAGCACCCCCACACCATCACACATTCTCCTCCATGCTTCACGGTGGGAACCAGGCATGTAGAGTCCATCCGTTCACCTTTTCTGCATCACACAAAGACACGGTGGTTGGAACCAATGATCTCAAATTTGGACTCTCAGACCAAAGCACAGATTTCCACTGGTCTAATGTCCATTCCTTGTGTTCTTTAGCCCAAACAAGTCTCTTCTGCCTGTTGCCTGTCCTTAGCAGTGGTTTCCTAGCAGATATTCTACCATGAAGACCTGATTCACACAGTCTCCTCTTAACAGTTGTTCTAGAGATGTGTCTGCTGCTAGAACTCTGTGTGGCATTGACCTGGTCTCAAATCTGAGCTGCTGTTAACCTGCGATTTCTGAGGCTGGTGACTCGGATGAACTTATCCTCTGTAGCAGAGGTGACTCTTGGTCTTGCTTTCCTGGGGCGGTCCGCATGTGAGCCAGTTTCTTTGTAGCGCTTGATGGTTTTTGTGACTGCACTTGGTGACACTTTCAAAGTTTTCCCAACTTTTCGGACTGACTGACCTTCATTTCTTAAAGTAATGATGGCCACTCATTTTTCTTTACATAGCTGCTTTTTTCTTGGCATAATACAAATTCTAACAGTCTATTCAGTAGGACTATCAGCTGTGTATCCACCTGACTTCTCCACAATGCAACTGATGGTCCCAACCCCATTTATAATGCAAGAAATCCCACTTATTAAACCTGACAGGGCACACCTGTGAAAAACATTTCAGGTGACTACCTCTTGAAGCTCATCAAGAGAATGCCGAGAGTGTGCAAAGCAGTAATCAAAGCAAAAGGTGGCTACTTTAAAGAACCTAGAATATGATATATTTTCAGTTGTTTCACACTTTTTTTGTTATGTATATAATTCCACTTGTGTTAATTCATAGTTTTGATGCCTTCAGTGTGAATCTACAATTTTCATAGTCATGAAAATAAAGAAAACTCTTTAAATGAGGTGTGTCCAAACTTTTGGTCTGTACTGTATATATATATATATATATATATAGATATTGTGACACAGTAAAGGGAATTGTATGTGGAGTCAGGTATTTTCCTCCCATTGTGTGCTGCTGGACTAATTAGCAGTCAGGTAAGGTAAAATACCGGACTGTATCACAGGTGCTGGTCCAGGTTTTTGTTAACATCTAGCTGTCTGTAAAAGACAGCTGGGTTTATGAAGAGGGATCTCTGTGTTGGAATCTGAGGCTTGTGCCGGGGTGGAGGGCTAAGACCTATGTGAGCCGACTAAAGCCTGCTGATGGACTTGTTGGCAGAACAGGCTGCATGGTGTGAACTGACACCAATACTGCAAGGTGACTTTTTTGCTTGAAAGTGTTTTTTTGTTCTGTGAACTTTCTAACTGTGAATAAACACTGAACTGGTTGGTGCCTCTATACTGCGTCCGCTAATCTTGTTTACCAGAGCGAATCCACACAATGGTTGGAGGATGTGGGCAATCGCAGTGAGGCTGGCGTAAAGCCAAAATATTTTTGTTGCTTTTTTTTCGGGCTCTGTTGTATGTCTTAAATTAAGCCTGCTAAGTTGCAACCAGCATCACGGGACAAGATGGAGGAGATGATGAAGCAGCTGGTGCAGGCCAACCTAAGGCAACAACAGGCCATGGAGCAGCAGCAGGAGACTAACAGACAACTGCTGAAGGCTAATCAGCAACAGCAAGAAACGAACCAGTGGCAACTGCAACGTGTGATGGCCATATAGAAGACAGGAGTGTCTCAGGGAGTCCACGATGCCCGAAAAGCAGTCCGCACGGCAATCCCAAAGATGGCATCGATGGATGACGTTGAAACCTACCTGGCTGTGTTCGAGAATGTGGCCATGAGTGAGATTCTACCAGTGCGCTGAGGTCATCGCTCCATTCCTTGTAGAAAAGAATTGTGGAATCGCACTCACCAGAACTTGTGGTCATCCAGAATGCAACAGCCTGCCTGGAGTCCAAGATCCATCAGGGCTCCAATATATGCAGTCCAATAAATAGAGATGGAGGCAGCATGTCCGGTACAAAAAATCCCTTTATTGGGAGCCGCTTCAGTGAACAAACACGTGCAGAGGGTAGTTCCGTTTCGGCTGACCCACAGCCTTTATCAAACACAATGTGGAGGACGTCTCTCGAGCGTCCTCCAACAGTCAGCGCGCATGTCAGAGAAGGCGGGGCCATGTCATCACATGTCCGTCTCCGAGTTACCTGATCGCCAGCAGCTCCGCCCATGCGACCATGGTGTCATCGAGACTCCTCCCAATCCTCCTCCCACCAGCGCACCGGTGCTAGGGACGCATATGGAACCATCCGCCCACAGCCCCGACGTGAGTGTAGTGAATCCATGTCATCGCGTTGGGGATCCCGGAGACAGGGCAATCGCCCTTACATGAGATTAACTATGGTGCAACAACATGCCCAATGTCAATCGCCTCACCCGTGTCATCCGGCAAGCAGGGGGACTGTCTGGGGATGCCGCGCACCCGACCGAAGGGACATCAAAACTCCTCCCTAACTCCATCCAGTCAACCCCGCGTTGTCAAGGACACGCAGGGGGCCTCTATCCGCCCGCATCTATGATGCGCATACCAGGATCCCTACACACGTCAGGGATGCAAGCAGGGGAGAACCACACTAGGATCAAGTGCACCATGACGCAGTGTAGTCCTTTTGCCCCGGGCATGAAAGAGACTGGTTTGAATTGGAACTTGATCTCCATCGCTTCTACCGATCATTGAGACTGAAGGCCTTCTTCTCCAATAAGGAGGAGAAGAGGGTGGTATCGACACCCGATTTAGGGAACAGCGCTGATTTTGTTTTAAGAGCACTGGAATTGAGCAATAAAAGTGATTTTGCCCCACCCCGCAACAATCATGTTGTGGAGGCATATATAGATATTGTATCACAACAAATTGCCCACTTGAGAGAAAGGAAGGGGAGGGGGGCCGTAGCGAACCTGACGAGGGGAGAGAAAGAGAGGCACTCCGACAACTGGCACAGAACAAGACCCTGACGATTAAACCAGCGGACAAGGGAGGGGCGGTGGTGGTGATGGACACGCTAGGCTATGAACGGGAGGTGCATAGACAGTTGAGTGACCGGGAGGTATACATCGAGTTACATAATGACCCCAAGTGGGACATCAAGCGTATCTTGGAAAACATCATCGGTGAAGCTTTGGGTGAAGGTATCATCGATAAGGATGTTAGTGAATTTCTCCTGATTAAGCACCCGGTCACTCCTCTGTTCTATGTGCTCCGTAAAATTCATAAAAGCTTGGTCGATCCACCTGGCCGACCGATTGTGTCGGGCAGGGGATCGATCTTTAGCAACATAGCCATATTCCTAGATAGGGTGCTGCGGGTCCATGCCACCAGCGCCCCTTCCTATATCAGGGACACCAGCCATTTTTTATTCAAACTCAGGGATCTGAGCCTTCCCTCTGACCCTCTCCTTGTCAGTTTCGATGTGGTCTCATTGTACACCTCCATTGAACACACATATGGATTAGATGTCATCGATGTGGCCCTGGCCGGCACCGGGCTTTCCCCGGGGGGGCGTGGGCTTGTCCTCCATCTCCTTGAGGTGGTCCTAAGGCGGAATTACTTCCGCTTTGGGGACACCTATTACCAACAATTATGTGGTGTGGCCATGGGTTCGAACGTGGCACCCACTTATGCCAACATGTTCATGGCGGAGGTGGAGGACAGACACATTTATAGATCAACCCTTTTTGGGGGGGGGCAATGCTGGTGGCGCAACATCGACGACATCTTTGTAGTATGGGGGGGCTCTCATGATGAATTACAACAGTTTTTTCAGTTTCTCAATAATATGGTACCAGGGTTGGGGTTCACCATAACAGCTTTGCCAGTCTCATTGCAGTTCTTGGATGTGATGGTACATCTCAGGAATGGGATAATTGAGACAGACATTTTTCATAAACCCACAGACAGGAATAATTTATTGGAGTTTAACAGCAAGCATCCACGACAGATGGTGGAGTCACTGCCCTGGAGCCAGTTGTTGAGGGTGAGACGGGTGGTATTGGGGGACGAGCTGTTTGAGAAGAGAGTGGATGAGATGGGGAAGAAATACCTTGATTAGGGGCTATCCATGTAAATTAGTGGAGAGGATCTCACAAAGGGTTGGGATGGTTGACCACGAGTCCACATTCCAAGGAGAGAAGAAGGATAGGGACCTAAAACGGATCCCGTTTGTTTCCACACATGGAGCCAATAGTGGAGACATAGCCCGTATTATACTCAAAGAATGGCATATTCTACAGAAAGGGCTACCCGCAATAGATGAATTTGAGAGTTTTCCCATGATGGCATACAAGAGAGGTGCCAACCTACGCGACAAGTTGGTAAAAACTGAGGTTGGGGAGCCCCGTGGGGATGGGCGGAGGTATCTGGCGCCAAAGAAGTTGGGATGTTATTCTTGCCTTGGCTGTTGCAACTGCGGCAACATGGTGAAGGGAGAGTCCTTTGCCCATCCCTACAGTGGCAAAACCTATAAGATCAATGATTATTTTACATGCAGATCACGGGACGTAGTATATATGATCACGTGCCCTTGTGGCCTCATCTATATAGGTGAGACCACAATGGAAGCCTGTGAACGTATTAACTCTCATAAGAGTAAAATCAGAAGGGCCCAGATTGACAAACCTGTGGCGAAACATTTCTTGGAATGTGAACACTCGGTCAAACAACTCAGGTTCCGAATCATTGATTCGGTTGGCAAAATAAGACGTGGGGGAGATAAGGATCGGATCCTACGTAAAAAAGAGCTTAAATAAATCTTTGAAATGAGGGCACTCCAACCCTTCGGGATAAATCTTGATTTCTATGTGGGGAATGTGTAAATGATCCGAGTGACCTTTCATTAGAATCTGTTATCTGTATAGTGTTTTTAATGGATTTTTGCTTTTTACTATTTTACTTGCACTTAATTTTCCAGCCTACACTGCATCATGGTGCACTTGATCCTAGTGTTCTCCCCTGCTTGGATCCCTGACGTGTGTGGGGATCCTGGTATGTGCGTCGGAGATGCGGGCGGATAGAGGTCCCCTGCGCGTCCTTGACAACGCGGGGTTGACTGGACGGAGTTTTGATGTCGCTTCGGTCGGGTGTGCGGCTGGTGACCTGGAGACTGTGTGACTCCGCCTCCCCAGACAGTCCCCCTGCTTGCCGGATGACACGGGTGAGGCGATTGACATTGGGCATGTTTTTGCGCCATAGTTAATCTCGATTGCCCTGCCGCCAGGATCCCTGACGCGATGACATGGATTCACTACACTCACGTTGGGGCTGTGGGTGGATGGTTCCATATGCGTCCCTAGCAGCGGTGCGCTGGTGGGAGGAGGATTGGGAGGAGTCTCGATGACACCATGGTCGCATGGGCGGAGCTGCTGGCGATCAGGTGACTCGGAGACGGACATGTGATGACATGGCCCCGCCTCCTCTGACATGCGCGCTGACTGTTGGAGGGCGCTCGAAAGACGTGCACCATGAAGGTATGTGGGGGGCTGGATCGTATGCCCGTAGTGGGCGCATATTATGACACTATTTATGAGCATGTATATACACACCTGTGATGCTAATAGCACTTCACTGATGGGGCAATTGGCCACATCTGTGAGAGTGGGTGTGGCCTATGGTATTCAAACATGATTTCTTTAGAGTACACATTGTGTTTGATAAAAGCTGTGGGTCAGCCGAAACGTAACTACCCTCTGCACGTGTTTCTTCACTGAAGCGGCTCCCAATAAAGGGATTTTTTGTACCGGACATGCTGCCTCCATCCGCTCCATTCCTGGCATCAGTACCCCAACAGATTTACTTTGATTTACCGGACGAGCAAGCGGCAGACTACTATAAGGTCAAAGGTGAGATCCTGGAGAGACTAGGGGTGAATGTGTTGGTCTGCGCCCAGTGGGTGCATCTGTGGGAGTTTAACTCGGCTGAGCCAGCGAGACCCCAGTATTAAAATTTGCTGCATCTCTTGCAAAAATGGCTACCGCCTGACCTCTGAGTCCCACTGCTATGCTGGACCGTATTGTAGCTGATAAATTCTGGAGGGCATTGCCACCACCCCTCCAGCGCTGGTTTGGCCAGACGTCTCCTACTAGTGCCCTGGAGATGGTGGACCTGATCGAACGTTATGGGGCTACTGAGTGTGACTCTCCAATGGGTGTGGACCCACTGTGCCCCTTACCGGTTTGGCTTTGGGCCAATCTTGGGAGCGGAATCTAAGTATTCCCCTGGTCTTCACCCTTTATCCCACTCCAGGATGCAGAAGCTGGTCTTAGCAGAGACACCAGGTCAGTATCGCAAGAATGGTCCCGGCTAAGTGGCAGCTGGCCTAACAGGCCAGAACACCCCGGTGCAAGCACTGGGGATACAGGCAGGTGGAGCGAGTTGTCACTGGATGAAAGAAGCGCAGCAGCAGATTCAAATGAAGCAGAGCTGAGTTGGTGATTAAGCAGAGCTGGAGCTGTTACAATAGCTCAGCTGCAGCAGGTGTAACAAGCTGAACAGCAGACAGAGGCGTGGTCAACAATGCGAATCATACACTTTAGAGCAGCGAGGTACAGGAGGATCAGGCAGATACAAGGTCAGGATACAGGCTAAGGTCGGAAGCAACACAGGAACAATGAGCTGGAACCTTCACTGTAGAAAACTACAATATTGATCAGGCATCACAGGAAGGTGGTGCCTGGCCGGGATTGGAGAGAAGGCGGAAACAGGGGCGTGCACTAACCCTTAAAGAAGCAGAAAGCGTGCGGCTCCTACAAGGTGCAACTGAAGCTGTCGCCGCCTGCGAGAGTACAGGAAAGCGGGCCCGGAGCTTGCTGCGGAGAGGAGAAGCCTTGTGTGCAGTTCGACTGAGGTACATAGCAGGATGCGCTGCAAGATGGCTGCTGCCAACTGCTATTGTTACAGTATCCCCCTCTTACGCCCCTTCTTCTTGGTCATGATGTACTGAAAAAGTATTCTGAGAAGATTTGGAGCATGTAAATTTTCCTCCGGCTCCCAGGAACTTTCCTCAGGACCATAATTCCACAAGGAAGTACCTCTTGCCACCAACTACCTTGAAATCGAGGATGTTCTGTACTTCAAATTCAGCTTCTTCGCCACTAGGAATGGAAGTAGTGGTGGAGGGGGTTCTGGAAAAGGAGTTGAGGACCAATGGTTTCAGGAGATATACATTGAAGGAGTTTGGAATCCGGCGGGTAGGAGGCAACCGAGTTTGTAGGAAACAAGGTTGATTCGCTCTAGAATCTCAAATGGGCTCAGAAACCGGGGAGCAAATTTGTAACAGGGTACCTTCATGCGGATGTTCCGCAAGGACAGCTAGACTGTGTCGCCAGGAGAGAACTGAGGAGGTGGTCTAAGTCTGGTATCTGCGTTCTTCTTCATACGGGTAACTGCCCGAGTGATAGAGTCCTTAGTCTGTCTCCAGATGCTGAGGAAGTCTCTGAACAAAGAATTAGCAGCTGGTACCTCAGAAGATGCAGACAGGGGTAAAGGAGCACGGGGATGAAGTCCATACACTATATAGAAGGGACAAGAGCCTGAAGAATCTCAGGAATGGCTGTTGTAAGAGAATTCCACCCAAGGCAGGAGCTGAACCCAATCATCATGCTGAACAGAGACAAAGTGACGTATGTAGTTCTCCAAGATTTGGTTAATTCGTTCAACTTGCCCATTAGACTGAGGGTGGTAACCAGAGGAGAAATCCAACTTGACCTCAAGTAGCCCACAGAGCGCTCTCCAGAATTTGGAAGTGAATTGTACCTCGCGACCAGACACAATGTGCAGAGGTAGATCATGAAGGCAGAAGATGTGTTCTATAAACAGACAGGCCAATCGATTAGCAGAAGGCAATCCAAAAAGCAGAATAAAATGTGCCATCTTGGAAAATCTGTCTACCATTACCCAGATTACAAAACAGCCAGCAGAGGACGGGAGATCTGTGATAAAGTCCAAAGTGATGTGCTGCCAGGGGACTTCAGGAATGAGTAACGGTAGTAGCAAGCCCGTGGGTTTGGTTCAGGAAGCCTTGTTGCGGGCACAGGAGGTACAGGCAGACACAAACTCCCGGACATCTTTGGGTAGGGTCGGCCACCAATAGTGATGGGACAGCAAATCAAGGGTCTTACGCACCCCAGGGGGACCAGCATACTTGGAGCAATGTCCCCAAGAAAGAATTTTCCTCCTCTTGGCCTGCGGAACAATGATCTTCCCCGGAGGAATATCTCTCACACGGACTGGCGCCACAGAAACCTGACAAGACCGTTCTATGATATGTTGAGGTTCTTCAATCTGATCCGATGGGTCGAAAGAATGGGAAAGTGCATCAGCCTTTACATTTTTATCAGCCGGTCAGAAATGCAGAAGAAAATTGGATCTGGCAAAGAATAGTGCCCATAGAGCCTGACATGGATTTGGATGCTGTGCAGACTGTAGATATGTCAGATTCTTGTGGTCAGTGTATATCATATCACCACAGGATGCAGAGCCCCCTCCAGAAGGTATCCCCATTCTTCCAAGGCCATCTTGATAGCCAGCAGCTCTCTTTCACTGAAGGAATAGTTTATTTCCGCAGAAGAGAAGAGCTTGGGGAAGAAACCACACAAGACAAATCTCCCTTTGGAGTTCTTCTGTAGCAGGACGGCACCTGCTCCAATAGAGGAAGCATCCACTTCAAGGAAGAACTGTTTGGAGGTATCCGGATGACGGGGAACAGGATAAGAGGCAAAGCAGTCTTTGAGATGCAGGAAAGCAGACTCAGCTTCAGGGGTCCACTTCTTTGCATCCACCCTTTTCTTCGTCAGAGCAGAAATAGGAGCTATGAGAAGAGAAGAGAATGAACTGTCTATAGAAGTTGGCAGACCCCAGGAACATTTGAATGGCACGGAGACCTTGAGGATGAGGCCAGTTCAGGACGAATAAGACCTTGTCAGGGTCCATTTGCAGACCAGAGAAGGAAACAATGTATCCTAGGAAGGGTAAGGTGGACTGCTCAAAAACCAGGCGCACTTGCTTCCGGTGAGTGGTCACGTCGGGTGAATAGATGAGAATATCATCGAGATACACCATTACACAGTTGTACAACAGGTCCCGGAAGATATCGTTCACAAATTCTTGAAAAACTGCAGGAGCATTGCATAGCCGAACGGCATGACCAGGTACTCATAGTGGCCATCATGGGTATTGAACGCCATCTTCCACTCGCCTTCACAGATTCAGATCAGGTTATACGCACCACGCAGATCCAGCCTAGAAAATATCTGGGTCGCCTCGGATACGGTCGAACAGTTCAGAAATCAGAGGCAGAGGGTATTTGACCGTGATCTTGTTCAGCCCACAATAATCTATGCATGGATGGAGTGACCCGTCTTTCTTTGCCACGAAGAAGAAACCGGCTCACGCCGGAGAGGTAAACTTTTGGATAAATCCCCTCTTCAGGTTTTCCTTAACATATTCGGCCATAGCCTGAGTCTCAATATAGAGTCTCTATAATAGATAAACCCTTTGGCGAAGTGGAGAAGTCCCAGGTAGAAGATCGATCGGGCAGTCATAAGTCCGATGAGGTGGTAAAGTCTCAGCCCTCTTCTTACAGAAAACGTCCTCATTTGCCATTGTTACACTGAGGAACTCCAGGGGAAAACTCTGGGGAAGGATGTAACAAAATCCAGAAAATCCCCGCCCCAGACCCGTTGGCCTGAGCTGAAAAAGACTGCACGGGATGTGCCCTTTGGGGATCGGAACCCAATAATCTGGTAGTGGTGTCATGAGCCCGGCCATGTACAGGCCGACTGTCCCCACCTGGTCGAGCCCATGGACGTAAACTTTTGGTATTGACAGTCATGGTATGCTTGAAGAGTTGGTGCGTCAGACACTCCAGAAACTTTCAATAATGAACCTTTGTGTCAGGTGGAGGTGGGAGTCACTTGCGGGTTGCTCTGTCGGACTCAGGGAGTCAGGTTACCCTTGTGAGGGCTTCTCTGGTGCAACCAACCGAGTTTACGGGCCAGAATGTTGGGGTGCTCAGCATACATAGAGATTTAAGAGTACCCCACTGCTAAGGTGTCCCTAAGCACGTGTGTCGGGAGGTGGGTCCATAAGGTGGCCATAACCACCAGCATGCACTATAAAGTGATACTAGGAAGAGACTTTTCGCTGTTCCCAGCCCTGTTATTGCATGTCAAGCGTGCATATAACATTTAATATGAGGAAAACGAGCATTAAGGGACAGGGAAGTGGCCATCAGTGGCGTAGGGATCGTATGGGGCCCTACGCCACTATGGGGCCCGGGCTGCCAGCTGAGGATTAAAAAAATAATAATTTGAGTGGCGGTGAGATAGGGGCCCCGGGCCTCGGACCCCCTCTTCATTGATGGCAGTGGCTGCGGCAGTTCTGATCGGAGTCCCAGAAGTGTAATGCTGGGGCTCCGATCGGTTACCATGGCAGCCAGAACACTACTGAAGTCCTGTTTGCCATGGCCAGTTAATCTGCAGAATACTTACATGCGCTGTGGCCGCCGGGCGCTCTGCTGGGACTCCGATCGGAACTGCCGCTGCCACCAATGAAAATGAAGGGGGAGGGGACCGGGGGGCGCACTTCCCACTTTAACTGGGGGGTGCAATGCCCACCAATGATTACCGGGGAGGGGGGCGCACTGCCTGTCACGAACTATGGATCCGACCGCTCCGGATCCCACAGCTGTGACGTAGTGGTCTGTGACGGAGTCTGCGCACACACAGAGACCTCACGTGACCGGGGTATTACCATTCGGCTAACACCCCCCACTACACTTCGGTAACTGCCACCACGTGGGTTCCCGGTCCACGAGCCGACTATCCGGGTCATTCACTATCACACAGATTAGTGGATGATCCGGATATCACTTACTGACCAACCGCAGTCAATCACCCGCAGCTACAATTCCTAAATGCAATTTAACTAACTACCTGGTAACGTCTCTTCAAAGGCAAGGTACGTTGTTCAGCAGCTTAGAATATGGAAGACTTGGCCATTTAGATTTTATAATCTTTAATAAGAGGTAAAAAGCAGTGCATACAAGTCTAATGAAAATGACTATAAATCTACAGAATAATAATAACAATATAAATAATCACGACAGTTCAAATGAAAGGGAAAAAGATGAAAGAATACTTAGTTTCTCTGGAGGGTTTCAGATGGTTGTTCATATGTCCTTTTTGAATCCTTGCAAACCCCTTTTCAGTATGCATCAGGGGAGACCCTCAAAGTTCTTCTGATACAGGGATATGCTGTCAATGTCCAATTAAGTGTCTGGTGATGTTCCATGGGTCTCTCTCCTCTGTCCTTGTGCATAAATTTTTATGAACTCTCCCATGGGCAGGAGACTTACTCCTGTCAGCCAATGGCAGCAGAGTGACTGTCAATCCTAGGGATGGCCCCCAAGTGTTTTATGACCCCATCAAAGTTCAGTTCCTACAATGAGGATTATACTTAAGCCTGTATCTCCCTGATACATCGGCATATTTTTATACAGAATACATATTTGCGATCCTTATTTATTTACCTACAGAATGAGACCACACACGGTAATGCTGGGACCTGTAGTTCTTCTACCACCCATAGGTCAGCTAAGGAATCACATCCTCTAGTCATATTTGATACCCAATTAACCACAATACTCTGTAGAGCCTGGATCTGGTGTCAGAAAGGGCATAAGTTGATTCATAAATGAAATATGAAAGTGGACTGGTTTTATGCCCAGAGCTAATTAAGGGGCTATTAGCTCTCCTCAAACCAGACCTGGAAATTAATGACGTCACGCTCCAGCCAGGCTTGACAGCGAGCTGATCTTATCTTACCGGACAGGATGAGCTGGGCCTGGTATAGCTTTTATGATCTTTTATAGCTGGTCTCAAAGAGTAGTGGTAATAAAAGTGTCCATCTATATCATAGGCGACCCAGGCTTCAGGAAGATGAGAGTTCACAGTTTTTTTACATATGCCAGAAGCATATAAGATGGCTACCCAGAGGAATTATGTATGTATGCCGGCACACTGCCCACTTCCAATCAATTATTTTTAATACTGGGAAGGGCGGGGGAGGGCACACGGCCCACCAATGATTACCGAGGAGGGAGGGGGAGGGCACACTGCCCATCAATGATTTTTAATATTGGGAAGGGCGGGGGGAGGGCACACTGCCCACCAATGATTACCGGGGAAGGGGGGAGGGCGCACTGCCCACCAATGATTTAAATACCGGTGACGGCGCACTGGGGGGCTGATGGAGAGGGTACTGGGGGTTAGTGAGAGGCACTAGGGGCCTAATGGAGTGGGTACTGGGGGCTGGTGAGAGGCACTGGGGACTGATGGAGAGGCACTGGGGGCTGAGGGAGAGGCACTGGGGGCTGGTGAGAGGGACTAGGGGTCTTATGGTGAGAGGCACTGGGGGCTGATGGAGAGACATTGGGGGCTGGTGAGAGGAACCGGGGGCTGGTAAGAGGCACTAGGGGCTGGTGAGAGGAACTGGGGGCTGCTATGAGGCATGGGGCTCTTATCTGAGGTCTGATTGGGGGTCATTCATATTGGGGTCTGAGCTGAGGTGTTATCTGAGGTATTATTGGGGTCTTAATACCATTGGGGATCTTATTGGGGCTGTTAGCTGAGGTATGATTAACCACCTCCCGTCTGCCCATTGACTATAAACGTCCAGGAGGTGGATCTCTATTTCTGACAGCACGTTTTAAAACGTCCTGCAGCTTTCCCCCCTGTGCTCCGCCCCTGTACACAGAAACTCCGTGACTCAGCTGCCTCCTGACAGCCAAGAACATGGAGCTTTAGGGTCTATTCACACGTCCGTTGTTTGTTTCCTGATCTGTTCCGTTTTTTGCTGAACAGATCTGGACCAGATACCCTGAGACCTTTTTTCCTGGTCTCTGTTCTTTTGATCGCTCTGACAAGCAGTCAGAGCGATCACAAATGCATCTACCATCTCCCTCTCAGTACTGCCGGTCAGAGAGGGAGATCGGTATTTAAACTAATTATTGCAATGTTAATGTTAAACTTTAAGCCCTGGAGACCGATCAGCATGGTCTCCTGGGCATGTGAGCGCTGTAATTGCCAGTTACAGCGCTCTGAAATGCTTATACCGTCTCCCTCTCATTAGTGCTGGCAGGAGAGGGAGATCGGTACATTTACACTGCAGCAGCGATCCCCCCAGCAGCTGATTTCACCTGGAGACCGATCAGTATGGTCTCCAGGACATGTGAGCTCGGTAGTATCCAGTTACAGCACTCAGCTGTTTGGGAGGGAGGGCTGAGGGAGATTGCAATAGCCCCATAGTACCTGTGACTCCTGCTGCCTCCAGAATCAGAATGGTCTCCAGGGCATGTGATTACTGTGACATCCAGTCACAGTAATTATGCAGAAGTTTGTGAGTAAACAATAACTTACTATCATCTCCCTCTCCTCACAGCCTGCTAGTGAGGGAGACTGGTATGTACAGAACACTTACTGTAACACATTTCTTTCTTTCATTCTTTTTTTTTCAATAAATGGCAATCTATCTATCCCTTTTTTGCTTCTATGTATATATACATAAAATACAGTTTTAGGGTATGTGACTGAAATGCTGTGGATTTGCTGCCATGTATTTTCATGTGGCAAGTCCACAGTGTTGTACAGTATCCACACACTGCATAAAAAAAGCAGAAAAAAGCTGCAGTATTGTAGATTTGAAATCTGCGGCATTTAAATTTATACAGTGGATTTCGCTTGCAGAATTCATCCTTCTCAATGAAGAGGATGAAATCTGCTGGCTTTTCCACAACCAAAAAGGTTTTTTTTTTGTTTTTTTTCCGCTTGAACCCAGCCTAATGCCTTATTCACACAGTCGGCTTTCGGTCAGTGATTTTCATTAGTGCCGCCAGGTGCGGCTCTAAACACAGAACAGGCGCAGATATTTCCCTTAGGGCTCATTCACACGACCGTGGTTTTGGTCCCCATCCGAGCCGCATTTTTTGCGGCTCGGGTGTTGACCCATTCACTTCAATGGTGCCGCAAAAGATGCGGATAGCACTCTGTGTGCTGTCCGCATCCGTTGCTCTGTTCCATGGCTCAGCAAAAATTATAGATCATGTCCTATTCTTGTCCATTTTGCGGACAAGAATAAGCATTTCTTTATCCACCTCCCGACCGCCTAACGCGCCGATGCGTCCAGGAGGTGGTTGATTTGTTCCTCCTGGACGCATCGACGCGTCATATCGCACGCAGGCGCGCGCGCTCACAGGAACAGAAGGTAAGCGAGTGGATCTCCAGCCTGCCAGCGGCGATTCGTTCGCTGGCAGGCTGGAGATGTGATTTTTTTTAACCCCTAAAGGTATATTAGACGCTGTTTTGATAACAGCGTCTAATATACCTACTACCTGGTCCTCTGGTGGTCCCTTTTGTTAGGATCGACCACCAGAGGACACAGGTAGGTCAGTAAAGTCGCACCAAACACTACACCCCCCCCCGTCACTTATTAACCCCTTATAAACCCCTGATCACCCCATATAAACTCCCTGATCACCCCCCCTGTCATTGATCACCCCCCTGTCATTGATCACCCCCCTGTCAGGCTCCGTTCAGACGTCCGTATGATTTTTACGGATCCACAGATACATGGATCGGATCCGCAAAACACATACGGACGTCTGAATGGAGCCTTACAGGGGGGTGATCAATGACAGGCGGGTGATCACCCATATAGATTCTCTGATCACCCCCTGTCATTGATCACCCCCCTGTAAGGCTCCATTCAGACGTCCGCATGTGTTTTGCGGATCCGATCCATGTATCCATGGATCCGTAAAAATCATACGGACGTCTGAATGGAGCCTTACCAGGGGGGTGATCAATGACAGGGGGTGATCACCCATATACACTCCCTGATCACCCCCTGTCATTGATCACCCCCCTGTAAGGCTCCATTCAGACGTCCGCATGTGTTTTGCGGATCCGATCCATGTATCCATGGATCCGTAAAAATCATACGGACGTCTGAATGGAGCCTTACAGGGGGGTGATCAATGATGGAGGTGATCAGGGAGTCTATATGGGTGATCACCCCCCTGTCATTGATCACCCCCCTGTCATTGATCACCCCCCCCCCCCCTGTAAGGCTCCATTCAGACATTTTTTTGGCTCAAGTTAGCGGAAATATATATTTTTTTTGTTTGTTTTTTCTTACAAAGTCTCATATTCCACTAACTTGTGTCAAAAAATAAAATCTCACATGAACTCACCATACCCCTCACGGAATCCAAATGCGTAAACATTTTTAGACATTTATATTCCAGACTTCTTCTCACGCTTTAGGGCCCCTAAAAAGCCAGGGCAGTATAAATACCCCACATGTGACCCCATTTCGGAAAGAAGACACCCCAAGGTATTCGCTGAGGGGCATATTGAGTCCATGAAAGATTGAAATTTTTGTCCTAAGTTAGCGGAAAGTGAGACTTTGTGAGAAAAAAACAAAAAAAAATCAATTTCCGCTAACTTATGCAAAAAAAAAAAAATTCTATGAACTCGCCAGGCCCCTCATTGAATACCTTGGGGTGTCTTCTTTCCAAAGTGGGGTCACATGTAGGGTATTTATACTGCCCTGGCTTTTTAGGGGCCCTAAAGCGTGAGAAGAAGTCTGGGATCCAAATGTCTAAAAATGCCCTCCTAAAAGGAATTTGGGCTGCTTTGCGCATCTAGGCTGCAAAAAAGTGTCACACATCTGGTATCGCCGTACTCAGGAGAAGTTGGGGAATGTGTTTTGGGGTGTCATTTTACATATACCCATACTGGGTGAGAGAAATATCTTGGTCAAATGCCAACTTTGTATAAAAAAAATGGGAAAAGTTGTCTTTTGCCAAGATATTTCTCTCACCCAGCATGGGTATATGTAAAATGACACCCCAAAACACATTCCCCAACTTCTCCTGAGTACGGCGATACCAGATGTGTGACACTTTTTTGCAGCCTAGGTGGGCAAAGGGGCACATATTCCAAAGTGCACCTTTCGGATTTCGCAGGCCATTTTTTACACATTTTGATTGCAAGGTACTTCTCACACATTTGGGCCCCTAAATTGCCAGGGCAGTATAACTACGCCAAAAGTGACCCCATTTTGGAAAGAAGACACCCTAAGGTATTCCGTGAGGGGCATGGCGAGTTCCTAGAATTTTTTATTTTTTGTCACAAGTTAGTGAAATATGAGACTTTGTAAGGAAAAAAGAGAAAAAAAAAAAATCATCATTTTCCGCTAACTTGTGACAAAAATAAATAAATTCTAGGAACTCGCAGTGCCCCTCACGGAATACCTTGGGGTGTCTTCTTTCCAAAATGGGGTCACTTGTGGGGTAGTTATACTGCCCTGGCAATTTAGGGGCCCAAATGTGTGAGAAGAACTTTGCAATCAAAATGTGTAAGAAATGGCCTGCGAAATCCGAAAGGTGCACTTTGGAATATGTGCCCCTTTGCCCACCTTGGCAGCAAAAAAGTGTGACACATCTGGTATCGCCGTACTCAGGAGAAGTTGGGGAATGTGTTTTGGGGTGTCATTTTACATATACCCATGCTGGGTGAGAAAAATATCTTGGTCAAATGCCAACTTTGTATAAAAAAATGGGAAAAGTTGTCTTTTGCCAAGATATTTCTCTCACCCAGCATGGGTATATGTAAAATGACACCCCAAAACACATTCCCCAACTTCTCCTGAGTATGGCGATACCAGATGTGTCACACTTTTTTGATGCCAAGGTGGGCAAAGGGGCACATATTCCAAAGTGCACCTTTCAGGTTTCGCCGGTCAATTTTAACAGATTTTGATTGCAAAGTACTTCTCACACATTTGGGCCCCTAAATTGCCAGGGCAGTATAACTACGCCACAAGTGACCCCATTTTGGAAAGAAGACACCCCAAGGTATTCTGTGAGGGGCATGGTGAGTTCCTAGAATTTTTTATTTTTTGTCGCAAGTTAGTGGAATATGAGACTTTGTAAGAAAAAAAAAAATAATAATAAATCATCATCATTTTCCGCTAACTTGTGACAAAAAATAAAAAGTTCTATGAACTCACTATGCCCATCAGCGAATACCTTAGGGTGTCTACTTTCCGAAATGGGGTCATTTGTGGGGTTTTTCTACTGTTTGGGCATTGTAGAACCTCAGGAAACATGACAGGTGCTCAGAAAATCAGAGCTGTTTCAAAAAGCGGAAATTCACATTTTTGTACCATAGTTTGTAAACGCTATAACTTTTACCCAAACCATTTTTTTTTTTTGCCCAAACATTTTTTTTTATCAAAGACATGTAGAACAATAAATTTGGCGAAAAATTTATATATGGATGTCGTTTTTTTGCAAAATTTTACAGCTGAAAGTGAAAAATGTCATTTTTTTGCAAAAAAATCGTTACATTTTGATTAATAACAAAAAAAAAAAAAAATGTCAGCAGCAATAAAATACCACCAAATGAAAGCTCCATTAGTGAGAAGAAAAGGAGGTAAAATTCATTTGGGTGGTAAGTTGCATGACCGAGCGATAAACGGTGAAACGAGTGTAGTGCCAAAGTGTAAAAAGTGCTCTGGTCATAAAGGGGGTTTCAGCTAGCGGGGCTGAAGTGGTTAACATTGGGGGTCTGATTGGGGGACTGATTGGGGGACTGATTGGGGGTCTGACCTGAGGTGTAATAAAAAAAAAAAATTTACGGAGCAGCTTGGAGAAAAACGGCCTTACAGTCTCCCACACCCCTTCTGCCCGGCCAAGCAAGCCAGCACCCCTGAGGCCAAACCTGTCATCACCCCCGAAGCTAAGCCTGTCAGCACCCCTGAGGCCAAGCCTGTCAGCACCCCTGAGGCCAAGCCTGCCAGCACCCCTGAGGCCAAGCCTGCCAGCACCCCTGAGGCCAAGCCTGCCAGCACCCCTGAGGCCAAGCCTGCCAGCACCCCTGAGGCCAAGCCTGCCAGCACCCCTGAGGCCAAGCCTGTCAGCACCCCTGAGGCCAAGCAAGCCAGCACTACTGAGGCCAAACCAGCCAGAACCCCTGAGGCTAAGCCAGCACCCCTGAGTCTTCAGAGCTGTAAGTTAATTATATATAAGGGGAGCTTATAATATGAAAGAGACGAATTATGTCACAGCGGCTCTTCGCCTACAAGTGTATCAGCACTAGATATATACCCTTTACTCTCCCTAATACCCAAACTACATAAGATACATATCCCTACCTTCTGTCTAATACACATACACACCCCACGATATGTTATTTCACCTTCTTGTGTTACAGACCCCTGCACAATTTAACAATCTTCTTTAACACACAGACATTAAGATTCATATATTTCCTGCACTGGCACAAATGCGTTGGCGAGGTCCGAGAGGTATGTGGGGGTGGGAGATCGGGGGGGGGCCATAAATTTTTTTTGCTATGGAGCCCAGTCATTTCTAGCTACTCCCCTGGTGGCCATGATGCCGATGGTTAATGCAGAGTCCGTGGCCCTGGGCACATGGAAACTGTGCCTTCTGTCAGAGCACAAGAAAACAATCATCCAAGATACCTAGCTTCATGTCCCAGTTTGCATGGCGGCGCAGGACACCACTCTTGAAGTCAGACCAACGCGAACAGGTGGTCGATTGGATTGCAGCAGATAGTGCTTCCAGTCGGTTAAGCACCACCGTGTCTTCCACCAAGTCTAGTCTCGGTAGCCAGGAGTCTGGTCCACACAATCCTTACCTTGATACTCCTTCTTCCCACCATTTAAAGTCTGGCCTAAAAAGTGATCCCACACTCGGATATTCCAAGGAACTCTTTCCAGCGCCATTGTTTGATTTGGCCCTCTCGCCAAGCACACTTGAAGAGGGACCTGGGATTTTGTGCCCCGATTCCCAACCTCTTGAGCATCCAAAGTCACAAGAACATTACGCTGGGGAATGGCAATTAGTGTTTAATGAGGTGGATGATGATGAGACACAGTTGCCAATGACTCAACCGCATTTACTGTCTCAAGAGGTTGAGGAAGAGGATGAGACACAGTTGTCAATCACTGAGGTTGTGGTTAGGTCAACAAATCAGGAGGATGATCAGAGTAAGGAAGTGGAAGAGGAGGTGCTGGACGACGAGGTCACTGACCCAACCTGGGAAGGTGGAAACAAGGCAAGCGAGGAGAACAATACAGAGGCGGAGGCATTTGCAGCACTGCAACGGTCTGGAAGAGGCAGTGGGGTGGCAAAAGGGAGAAGGCGGGCACCACCGAACAGGCCCACAACTGTTCCGCGGAGAACCCTTACCAAGGGGTAGGTGTTTTGCAGTATGTTGCTTTTTTGAGAAAAGTGCGGACGACAAAAGAATAGTAGTTTGCAACCTGTGCAACACCAAAATGAGCCGCCACATGGCATAAAAGCACCCTAATAGGTGGGCCTGAAAGCCTGGGTCCACAATATGTATCTTCAGGTCACACCACTGCCTCCTCTTCCCCTGTGTTATGTGCTGGCGAATCCCCTGTCCAAGACGCAGGCCCGAATGCCTCCTGTCCTGCACCTGGACCTTCGCAAGAACTATCAGCGACCACATCCGCTTTCCTGTCCCAGCGCAGCGTCCAAATATCATTACCCCAGGCGTTTGAATGCAAGTGCAAATACCCAGCTACCCATGCACAGGCCATAACACTAAATGCGCAGCTTTCCAAATTACTGGCACTAGAAATGTTGCTATTTAGGCTTGTGGACACTGAGGCCTTCCGCACCCTGATATTGGCGGACGTGTCTCGTTACACAGTCCCCAGCCGCGACTATTTTTCAAGGCGTGCCATGCTAGCCTTACACCAACATGTGTCCCTTAACATCACTCATGCCCTGACCAACGCAGTTACTGGGAAGGTCTACTTAACCATAGGCACATGGACAAAGAGCTTTCGGCCAGGGCGCTACATTTCCCTGACGGCACACTGGGTGAATGTTGTGGGGGCTGGGAGTGAGTCATACCCTAGGATGGCACAAGTGCTACCGGCGCAAGGATTGCCAGCCCCAATTCCATAAGGGTTTCCACCAGCATCTACGTTGGTGGCTCCAACCCCCACTTCTCCTCCTCCGCCTCCTCCTCCTCCACTTCCATCTCCGAATTATCTGCATACAGCACCAGTCATCAGTCGGTAGCTGGAAGCAGTGTAACACTGCAGTGGGAAAGCGGCAACAGGCCGTGCTGAAGCTGATCTGCCTAGATGACAAAAAGCAAACCGCTGCAGAGCTATGGCAGGGGATAAGAGACCAGACTGAGCTGTGGCACTCGCCACTCAACCTAGAACCAGGTTGTGTCTGATAATGGCCTTAACTTGGTGGTGGCTTTGGAGCTGGGCAACCTTAGACACATCCCATGCCTTGTACACGTATTCAACTTTGGTTCAGCGGTTTCTATAAACATACCCCAATTTGCCTGAGCTACTGGTGAAGGTACGCCGTGTGTGTGCACATTTCTGCAAGTCATCGACAGCTTCAGCCAGTCTGTCAACGATGCAGCAGTGCTTGAAATTTCCAGCTCACCAGCTGTTGTCACGTGAGACGCGCTGGAACTCCCCGTTTCACATGTTGGCCAGGCTTTGTGAGCAGCAGAGGGCAGTTGCGAAATACCAGATGCAACATGGTCATCACCTTTCTAGTCAGCTTCCGCTCTTCACAAGCGAGGAGTGGGCATGTGTGTCTGACCTCTGTGAGGTTTACTCAACTTTGAGGAATCAACACAGTTGGTAAGCGGCGATAATGCTATTATCAGCGTGTCTTCTCAAACCCTCGCTGCTCACAATTAAGGCCGACGCTTTGCATGTGGAAGAGGTGGAAATGGGAGGAGACATTACACAGGTTGATGATAGCCAGACCACCCTCAGTTTGTCTACTCAGCGCAAATTGGATGATGATGAGGAGGAGGAGGAGCAGAAGACGGTTGCCTCAGCTACAGAGGGTAGTACCCAAGGAAGTTTAATTCCATATGTTTTGCATGGATGGGCAGAAGAGGAGGAGGAGGATGAGGAGATTGGGAGTGATCCTCATGATGAGAACTGCAAAGTTTCGCCTGTTGGTACTCTGGCACACATGGCTGACTTCATCTTAGGCTGCCTTTCCCGCGACCCGCGTGTTATATGAATTTTAAACAAAACGAATTACTGGTTGTTCACCCTTCTTGACCCCCGCTACAAAGAGAACTTCTTATCTCTCATTCCTCTGGTGTAGAGGACAAGCAAAATGGTGCAATACAAGATGATCCTTGTTGAAAGATTGCTCCATCAGAGTCTGTACTTCCTTGGCCAACCAAGGAGGGGAGACAAGGGGAACACACAGCAGTTCCAACAGTGGCAGGGCAACACTCTCCAAAGCCTGGGACAGTTTCCTGACACCCCGCCACCACCCTCACCATGATATGTGGCCTACTGCCACAAGGAGAGAAGAATTTTGGAAGATAGTGAAGGAGTACATAGCAGCCTGTGTCAGCGTCCTCAATGATCCCTCAGTGCCTTACAACTGCTGGGTGTCCAAGCTGGACACGTGGCTCGAACTGGTTCTCTATGCTTCGGAGGTGCTGCCAGCATTTTGTCTGAGCATGTATTTAGTGCTGCTGGTGGCATTATAACAGATAAGCGTATCCGCCTGTCAACTGAAAATGCTGACAGGTTGACTCATATAAAAATGAACAAGGCCTGGATTGACCATGACTTCTCGACTCCACCAGAGGAATGCTGATGTACATAAAATCACTTTACATGTGTTGTTTTTAATGTAGTTAATAGACTGTATTCCCATGCACCCCTCCCCCACAAACAAGGGTATATGGTTGAATCTTAATTTTTTCCTCCTTCTCCTCTTCTGTCATATCAACATTCATTGCTTATTTATCACATATATAGGCAGTTGTGTGGGAGGGAGAGAACGTCGGGGAGGAGTGTGGCGGGCTTATTGTTTAGTGTCGTTATATTAACGACTGCCTACTTTTTTGGAGGGGAGATAAAGAGGGTCTGGAGAGCTTTCTGGGAGATCACAATAAGAACTTTTGGGATCTTAATTTTACTGATAATATCAGCTCAACTTTAGTTGACTTTTTGGATGTGACCATCTTTGTTGAAGATTGTCATTTCAAAACAAAATCATTCTTTAAACCCACCAAAGTCAATTCATACATCAACACAGGTAGTTGTGATTATTGCCCAAGGATTAACAACATTTCCAAGGGACAATTTAAAAGAATTCACAGAAATTTCACGGAAGTGAAGGACTATAGAGAACATAGCCAGTTAATTAAAGTTGGATTTTTAGAGAAGGGGTATAATGAAGAATATTTAGAAAGATGTAGGGTGGAAATAGAAGAACGTATAGATAAACAGGGAAGGATAATTAATGTTGAACATCTTAAAGACTTCAGATTTATGTTTATGACACAGTTTAACACTAAGGCAGGTTTACTGAAAAGTATGATCAAGAAACACTGGAATGTTCTGAAAAATTATTCTATAATAGGGAAGGAGATTCCGAATGATTTGCCTGGAAATTGGACCCTTTTAAAATGTCGCACCTTATTATGGGGCACCTTATTATGGGTATCGGGGAAGGTTCTCTCCCTGTACCCGCCCTAAGATAATCCTCTGCCCAGGGATGAAACCTGATGGTGGGATCACCCTGTCCCCGTACCTACCCTGTCTATCCCTGTACAACCCTGTACATTTGGAATTTTTTTAAATACACATGATGTCAGTTTTTTTTTACCCCGACGCGTTTCCTCACTATGGTTCTTCAGGGGTCGGTTAGAAGATAGTAATTGTAATAGATAACATCATAAATTAAATGACAGAATGATAATACAGATAATAATAGATATAATTACTGTGTCCTGGTAGATGCCATGGGGCAGGCCATGTAGGAGGAAAAGAGGACTCACACTTGTTCTCCTGAAGAGAAGGAGATGTCACCTGGGGAAAAAATTATCATAAAAGAACCCACTGTTGGTATTTATCTAAATGGTTAAATCGCTCATTTATGTTCCAAATCCAGGGTAACTTACATGTTAGATATCCCCCTGCGGTGTGGACTGCCGCCTGCCAAGCTTGATGGGGCAGTGGGGCATCCCTGTGTTTGTGCAGGTTTTAAATGAGAAGTGCAGGCGCGCCTTACACTGTCGGAAGCGGCATATCCGGTCGGTGGAACGCACGCTCCGCTACTTCCGGTTTCCTGGAACGCAGGCATCGCTTCCTGTCTGCTGAACCGCAGACGTCATTTCCAGATTAGTGATGCCGCAGTGCTCCAGGTCCTCCCCTAATGATACAGACGTGGGTACGGTTCATCAGGGTTTAGCACCAGATTACCCTCAAGTAGTTGTTTTATTTAGACGCTCTTGCACAGGGGTCTTACAAGGAGGGGTGGTGGATAATTCGATCTGAGATATTAAAATTAGACAGATTGGAAGGTATCATATGAAGCAGCCAATTAAGGTCACTTTCAATATGTGATCCCATTGGCGTCACTTCATTATGTACATCATCCCCACACCTACCCGGATTGAATAGGCCCTACTTTACTGTAAAACAGCTAGATATTTACATGACATAATTGTTTCTAGGCTGTAGTTTTTCTGATCGGTGGATACATAAATACGATAGGCGTAATCACCTGATCAGATCAAATAAAGATTGTTGAGATAATTTAAGATATTATGACTGGGTACTGCGTGATATAGCTCGGACCCTTCTAATATATTACATTGAGTACATTGTGTGCTCATGGGAAGAAGAAATAACTAAAAGCTCACTTGATCTTATGAAAATTCTTTTAGAGGAAGAAAAAGGCCTCCTTGATAGGACCTCAGAAAAACTGAATAACCTTAAGGAATCTGTACTTAGGTTCGAAACAGACCCTGACTTTAAAAGAAGAGAATCTTCACTTCAAACCTCGGTGGAACGGTTCCAAAATCTCATCAAGGAACGTAAACACAGACAGTTTGTGAAAGATTTAAGTGACTTTCGGGAAAATAGAGCCTATCAAGTGGTAAAAAAGGGAAACTATCCGTCTGCATCTGAGGTCTCCTCCTCTGATATCGAGTTCTCAGAGAACGAGTCCACCGGTAAAGGGTGGTAATAAAAAGGGTCCTGTATCCCAAAATAAAAAAACAAAGGAACAAATGGAGAAGTTGGGGAAGGGAAACAAACAACCCAAGAGGCGGTGGCTATCGGGAGACCACTACATCCTCAGTAGCATCATCCTCTTATGGGGCATCTGGTTTGATGAGTGTATCTACACATCTCCCTCCCCCTGCTGTTCCCACAACATCTACAGTGCTTCCTTTTTTAGGGCAGGGCCAACCACCCTATCAACTGCGGGACAGAACCAAGTAGACAGCATGATCCAAAATAGTGAAGACCTGCAGATTATCAACTTGTCCGCGTGGAACCTAAACACCGCCGAGATCTCGGTACTGAAAAAGGGACTTTCATTTGTCCCCACGACAGAGTTTAGGATCTTCACTTGGATAAAAAACCTTGATCTATTCTGCAGAAAACTCAGATGGAGGAAATATTTTGACATCTCGAACCAACAATCTCATGATAGATTAGGGATACAGGACTGCGACCTGGCAGATCTTGCAATCCTAATGGACTTATGGGAGGAGGGTTTTAAAAAACCAGGAGAAGGTCCCTTTAGAAAACTTCGCCCAAAAAGTAGGAAAATGCCCCCACCACTTAATTATGAACACATCGACATCTTCCAACAATTGGTTACTAAAGAACTGGAAGAAATAAAAACGCCTCCCTCACATGGCAGAAACTTGACAAGAGATGGATTTGAGGCCTTGAGGACACTGGAAAAAGACAATTCCATTGTCATAAAGCCCTCTGACAAAGGGGGTAACCTGGTAATCATGAATCATGATTTGTATAAAAAAATGTGTATGGATCTCTTGAGGGACAAAAGTGGATATCGAATTTTACCCGGTGACCCGACTGATGCCTATCTAACAGAACTCCAACAAATCCTAGATATAGGATTGGAGCATAGGGTCATCGGAAAATCGGAATACCACTTTTTACTATCAAGCAGCCCGCAGATTGCAACCTTTTATGGACTTCCCAAAGTCCATAAAGGGACGACCCCCATAAAGGGTCGACCGATAATATCTGGTGTAAACTCCATCACACAAAACTGCGGCCTTTACCTTGATCAGGTATTGAAAGAATTTGTGGTGTCCCTTGCATCATATACAAGGGACACCATGGATTTTCTGAAAAAAACGGAGTCCCTGGGTATTGAACCTTCCTGCTTATTAGCCAGCATGTTGAATCCCTATATAGCAGCATCCCGCATGATAAGGGCCTTCTGGCGGTTACTTACTATCTAGGCACAAGAGGGAATCACTTCCAGGAACACAATAATTTCATCTTAACCCTACTCAACTTCATTTTAAGGCACCATTTTTTTCTGTTCAGCGGGCGGTTTTACCACCAGTTCAGGGGGACGGCCATGGGATGCCCTTGTGCCCCCACATATGCCAACCTCTTCCTGGGCTGGTTGGAAGACAACATCGTCTTTCCAGACCACCACACTTGGTGGAGTGAGAAGGTGGCCGTCTGGACGAGGTATATTGATGACATTTTTGTGCTTTGGAATGGGAGCAGGAGAGAATTCGCTGATTTCTTAAATGTCTTGAATATCAATGACATAGGTCTCAAATTCACGTCTGAGATACAGGAAGAATGTATTAATTTCCTGGATGTAACAATACGCAAACAGGGTTAAAAACAGGTAAGCACATTTTTCTGAAAATCCACAGCAACAAACTCAATTCTACACTGGGGAAGCCACCACCCCACTCCACAAAAAAGAGGTATCTCAAGGGGACAATATCTGAGGATTCGCAGGAACTGTTCGGGTTTAACCGACTTGCACTGCGAATCTAGGAAACTTTACAAAAGAATGACAGATAGGGGGTACCAAAAAACTACATTAAGAGATGTGTTTCAGCAGGCCCTAGCAACAGACAGGGATACCTTACTTATCCCCAAAACACGTGGGGATGATAGCGGGCAGAGACACGTCTTATCTCCACATTTGACATGGCCAACACTGAAATAAGAGCCATTTTAAATAAATATTGGCCAATCTTACAGATGGACACGAGTGTCGCTAAGAACATTTCATCTCACCCAAGCGTAACCTATCGAAGGGGTCAGAGCCTCAGAGACAGATTGGTACACAGCCACTGCATGCCCCCATCTCCACCGGGAACGTGGCTTGATCGTCGTCCCATTGGCATGTTTAAATGCGGGACCTGCAAAATATGCCCGTTTATTTCTACAGGCAAGACGATCACATGCTCGGCCACCCAAAAGGTGTTCACCATCCGGGATTTCATTAATTGTAAGAGCAAAGGGGTAATTTATATATGTCACTACCCCTGTCCTAAGGACTATATCGGAAAGACCTTTAGGGAACTAAGAAAAAGGGTGGGCGAGCATGTAAATGACATCAAGAACAACAGAATCACACCAGTGGCGAGTCATGTACACGAATATCACTCAGGGGACCCCCGCTCACTCAGCTTCTCGGCATTGGAACTTGTACCCATGTCCCCGAGAAAAGGGGACTGGGATAACAAGATTCTGCGGAAAGAAGCAGAATGGATTTATAGATGCCACTCGCAAGCCCCTGCTGGTCTTAATTAACGATTGACCTTCACCTGTTTTTTGTAAAGGTTTCATACCTCATAATATTATAATTTCTGTGGAAGTAAAATAGGGAAATTACGACAGTCCGGGAGTCTCTGCTCTCCGTACTCACCTCTATTGTTCCTGAATAGACTTTATATTTAAAAAAAACGGTTCCAAACTGGTCATGTCATGAGTACACAATGTACTCAATGTAATATATTAGAAGGGTCCGAGCTATATCACGCAGTACCCAGTTATAATATCTTAAATTATCTCAACAATCTTTATTTGATCTGATCAGGTGATTACGCCTATCGTATTTATGTATCCACCGATCAGAAAAGCTACAGCCTAGAAACAATTATGTCCTGTTAATATCTTGCTGTTTTACAGTAAAGTAGGGCCTATTCAATCCGGGTAGGTGTGGGGATGATGTACATAATGAAGTGACGCCAATGGGATCACATATTGAAAGTGACCTTAATTGGCTGCTTCATATGATACCTTCCAATCTGTCTAATTTTAATATCTCAGATCGAATTATCCACCACCCCTCCTTGTAAGACCCCTGTGCAAGAGCGTCTAAATAAAACAACTACTTGAGGGTAATCTGGTGCTAAACCCTGATGCACCGTACCCACTTCTGTATCATTAGGGGAGGACCTGGAGCGCTGCGGCATCGCTAATCCGGAAATGACGTCTGCGGTTCAGCAGACCGGAAGCGATGCCTGCGTTCCAGGAAACCGGAAGTAGCGGAGCGTGCGTTCCACCGACCGGATACGCCGCTCCCGACAGTGTAAGGCGCGCCTGCACTTCTCATTTAAAACCTGCACAAACACAGGGATGCCCCACTGCCCCATCAAGCTTGGCAGGCGGCAGTCCACACCGCAGGGGGATATCTAACATGTAAGTTACCCTGGATTTGGAACATAAATGAGAGATTTAACCATTTAGATAAATACCAACAGTGGGTTCTTTTATGATAATTTTTTCCCCAGGTGACATCTCCTTCTCTTCAGGAGAACAAGTGTGAGTCCTCTGTTCCTCCTACATGGCCTGCCCTATGGCATCTACCAGGACACAGTAATTATATCTATCATTATCTGTATTATCATTTTATCATTTAATTTATGATGTTATCTATTACAATTACTATCTTCTAACCGACCCCCTGAAGAACCATAGTGAGGAAACGCGTCGGGGTAAAAAAAACTGACATCATGTGTATTTAAAAAAAATCCAAATGTACAGAGTTGTACAGGGCTAGACAGGGTAGGTACGGGGACAGGGTGAGCCCACCATCAGGGTTCATCCCTGGGCAGAGGATTATCTTAGGGCGGGTACAGGGAGAGAACCTTCTCCGATACCTATAATAAGGTGCCCAACCTGCTACCCACTCCCCAACCTCCAACGAATGTCATTATTGCCCCTGGAATTTATACGTATCTTTAAAGCACCTTGTTTATTCACTTTTTTCACCAATTCACGGTGGTAGCTGGGCAACATCTTGTCCTGTTATTATTTTGGATACCCGGTTATCAGAGGGTGTAAATATATTTATGCTTTTTTAAAGTAAACCTAATAAAAGCGACATTTTAAAAGGGTCCAATTTCCAGGCTAATATTCACTTATACGGACACCTATACTATTTTGTATATTTAATTTCATAAGAATTTCTTGATACTTCTTAAAAGATTCCGAATCAACCTATGATAATTTTTAAAAAAGCCAATAATTTGCAGAACCATCTGGTACATAGCATGAGACCCAATACCACGAAGGCACAAACTAATAGTCAAATTAAGAGCAAATATACCTGGTGTGGGTTTTGCCTACCATGTAAAAACAGGGCACCCGGAAAGAGAATGAGGATAGTCGATACAGTATATTCTAATAGTAAGAACAAATCTTTTAAAATAAATGGCAATCTTTCATGCAACCACACTGGTGTTGTATACGTACTGGAGTATCCATGTAGCCTCCAGTACGTTGGGAGAACTACTGTACTCTGAATATAAAAACTAGGATACCAGAACATATCCGAACTTTAAAAAAAGGTTTAGAGACGCACAGTGTGTCCTTGCACTTCAAAATGGTACATCAGAAAAACCCTAGAGGATTGCGTTTTATGGGGGTTGAGAGTGTAAAAGTTCTGTTACGTGGTGGTGAGCTTATAGCCAGAATTAATAGATGAGAAGTTGAATGGATGTATGGGTTAGGGACTCTGCAGCCGAGTGGGTTAAATATAGAGTTTGACATCAGACAGGTGTTTCCATGTGGTCGTGGCCATGTGATCTAAAGTTTGGGACACATGGGTCCGATCATGTGATTTAATATATAATGGTTTCATAAGGAGTGGGACCTTAGCGTGGGCAGGGTAATCTGTGAGTGATTAGTGTTTCCATGTGATCGTGGCCATGTGAGCTAGGGTTTGGGTCACATGGGTCCGATCATATGATCTAATATGTAGTGGTTTCGAAGTTTGCGAAGTAGGTATTTAGCTTTTTGAAAATAAGTTTGAAGCAAATGTTTAAAAAAAAAAAAAGATGTTTAGGTTTGGATGTATACTTATATTTATTTATTTTTAATGCATGATTTAATGTATTATGTATGTTGATAATGAAGTTTTACATGCTGGAATGCTGGGAGAGGGAGGGCTGATAAAGGGATTAAAAACAGCCGTGACTGAGGCTAAGTAGATGCCCCTTACGAAGCTCAAGCAGCGAAACCCGGGTCGGGCAGCGTTGAGATTTTAAATTCTGATATGCTGATTACAAGTGTAACTTTGTGAGTACAATAAACCTTTTTACCGGACATATGTGTGAATGTGCTTCACTATTCTGCGACCCCTTGGTTTTTATAGGTTTGGATGAGGGGAGGAATTTTATGAGAACTTATATTTCGTCCCGTGCTTGGATCTGATGGTGTAAAACCACATGGTGTGAACGAGGACCTCAGGAATATCTGCAGTGCGATCCTATTTTCGTACAAATTGGATTTAAAGTGAACTTGACCCACATCACTACACTAGGATCTATAGCGAGAAAAGTCCAGGCAACGTATCAAAGACCTTTTTTATTTTTTCTTTCAAATTTTTTAGAGGGTCTGCTCACCAGCATGCCCTCACATCAAATTTTTTAGAGGGTCCTGCCCACTAGCAGGCCCTCACATCTAATTTTTTACAGGATCCACTCACCAGCATCCCCACACACATAATTATTTACAGGGTCCGCTCACCAGCAGGCCCTCACATAAAATGTTTTACAGGGTCTTCTCATCAACAGGCCCTCACATATAATTTTTTTACAGGGTCCGCTCACCAGCAGGCCCTCACATATAATATTTTAGAGGATCCGCTCACCTGCAGGCTCGCAACTCAAATCTTTTACAGGGTCAGCTAACCTGCAGACCCAAACCTACAATCTTTTATAGGGTCAGCTCACCTGCAGGTCCGCAACTCAAATCATTTACAGGGTCAGCTCACCTGTAAGCCCAAACCTAAAATCTTTTACAGGGCCAGCTCAAGTGCAGGCCCGCAACTCAAATATTTTACAGGGTCAGCTCACCTGCAGGCCCGCAAATCAAATCAATTACAGGGTAAGCTCACTTACAGGCCCGCAACTCAAATCTTATACAGGGTCAGCTCACCTGCAGGCCCACAACTCAATGTGAATGAGGCCCTCCTTTATGTGATATACAGGTTGTATCGGAGTGCCTCTTCTTTGTAACTTTTGGCAGCACTTGCACTTTATATACAAGTAAATGTACAGGAATGTTTTCAAGCAATTTTTCCTGTAAAAATCGATTTTTTACTTTGGTTTTGTGTGTAAAACCTTAATTAGATTGTGGGCCTGATGATCAGTTTAAGGCCCTTTAAGCAGCATCATCAGCAGCATGGTGATAAAAATGAGTGGTAAGGTGACATGGTGTGGAGATGGCAGCAAGAGAAGGCCATATCGTGGCACAATGACTGAGTCTGGATAAAAGACTGAGGCCACAGATTTCTTAGAAAGATACAGATGGAAACAATCTGTGGAGCTGTATCACAGTCACCTGCAGATTAATGCAGACCAGGGCCATAGCTATAGGAGAAGCAGGGGAATCTGCATCTTTGGGGCCCTGACCCAGAAGGGGCCCATCCAGAAGGAGGAGGACTAAAAGATTTGGTCAGGGCCCCCTCAACAGTATTACACAATGAAATTAGATACATGACAGTATAGACAGTGTATAAAACGGGTGGAACAGCTGCCAGCCCTGGTCTGAGAGAGCGATCTTTACTAGCCACAGGAATGGGGGCGTGGGGGCGGCATGAAAGGATAGAGTCGCAAAAAAATTACTGTGGGGCCCAGTCATTTCTAGCTACACCACTGATGAAGCCCACAAAAGCAAGTTGTGTTTATCGATTCCAAAACCTTAATTAAATTGTGGGCCTGGTGATCAGTTTAAGGCATTTTAAGCAGCAGCAGCATGGTAATAAAAATGAGTGGCAAGGTGACATGGTGCGGAGATGGCAGCATGAGGAGGCCACATAGTGGCACAATGATAGAGTCTGGATAAAAGACTGAGGCTACAGATTGTTGAGAAAGATGCAGATGGAAACAAATCTGTAGAACTGTATGACGGTCACCTGCAGATTAATGCAGCCATCAAAATCAAGTTGGGTTTGTGGGTTCCACCTCAGCTCACCAGCAGGCCTTCAACTTAAATCTTTTAAAGGGTCTGCTCACCTGCAGGCCCTCAGCTAATTATACCTAATAGGTAATTTGCACGCATGCTGCCTTGCTTGGATGTGGTAGCTGTAGCCGTTTCTCAGGCTCCCTCTCCAGAATCAAACACTGATTCCCCGTTACCCGTAGTTACAATGGTTTTGAGCTGACTGTTACATCAAAAGTTGATAGGGAAGATATCCAAATGGATCTTGGATGTCACGGGACGTGCCATCAGGCAGAAGTTATCTAGAGTCACCAAAGCGGAAGCAGGCCACCACCCATAATGTTTTAGATGGTCAGATCAGCAGGCCCTTGCTCCTAATGTTTTTGAGGTTCACCAGCAGGCCATCAATCATAATTTTTAAAGGGTGTGTATGATGCCCTCCTTTATGTGTAACTAAGGGTGTATCAGAGTGCCTCTTCCTTGTAATTTTTGGCAGCATTTGCACTTTATATACAAGTAAATATTCAGGAAAGATTGTTTTCTATATTTTTTTTTCTCTAAAATCATTTTTCCCCCCTTGGTTTTATGCGTATTATTGTTATTATGTAAAAGTGGCGTACTATTCGGACAACATAGTTCCGAGCAGCGACCAGTGAGTCCAAGATGCATCCATACATCCTCTGCATGCTGTTACAGAACCATTTTGGTGGTGTTACCAACAATTTCTGACATTTTCTTATTAACCAGGCACTCTCCTCTCTTCAGAATATAACGATGTGTCGATCAACACTAGAGGCTTTATGTTTACTATGGACCATATGGGGGCATTATTAATATTGGAGGTGCTGCCGGGGCATTATTATTGGGCAAAATATGGAGGACATTACTACTAATGGGGTTGCTATTCGGGGGTACACTATTACCATTGAGCGCAGTTTGGGAGCACATTATTATGGGGGGCTATCTGTATGGCACCAGCACAGTATTGGGGCTGGCAGCAGGATGACAGTGTTGAGGAACCAGAAGGGTAAGGATGATAGTTAAGTGAGGAATCTAAAATGTGTGATAAACTCTGCACAGACGAGACGCAGCTGAAAGCAGGTATCATGGTGGTCTTTTTTCCGAATGGAGACATTGAGGAAAAAGTGTACATCAAAGGAGACGTCACTGTATGTATTTGGGGCTGTATATTTTGTGGTGATATATGTAATGTCCATCCAAATATCTCTTTCATTGTAGGGCTAGGGTGGTGAGGTGGATTCAGAATTTCTCCCACACTGCTGCAGCCTGTAAACTGACTTCAGTTCATACTGCATGTTCCAAATTCTAGGCCTTTCACATCTATCTACTGCATTATCTGTACTCAAAGAATCATCACTGAGTTATCTGTGGTCTTGCATAGGACTGCAGGGGACATCTACTACACTATCTGTAAAAAGGGGCGTGTCCACAAGGTGGGGCTCAAGTCCAATTATTATGGGGACGGCCATCTTGTCTAATCTGTTCTTAACAGCATTAACAAAGAATTAAAAAAATTCTTTATGGCAGCCCCATGGGCCATGGACACATGGGAGAGTTCTCTAGACATGCTCTGTGACCCGTGCAGAGCTCATTGTACAAGGAAAGAATAGATAAGCTCTGACAATCACGTATTGTGAATGGTGGATCCAGTCTTATCTATACACAGAGGTGATATCATTGCAGGATTAGTATGAGTAAATTGCGGTAAAGTAATCTGCACAAACTAAGAAGTGGCGCCAATTATCAGACATAGTGGCCAATGTGAAAACTGCATGATTTTTTGTTTTAGTACAATTATAAAAAGTGACATGGAAAATTAAAAATAACATCATCAAAAATTATTTAAAAATATCTAAAACATAAAAAAGTGATTTAAACAGCAGATCATTTTCTTAAGGTGATTCCTTTAAATAGTGAAGCCTTATGTGTGAAAATGGTCTACGGAAATAAACTGTGTTTCTGACAGTAAACTTTGCAGAAATTATCCAGCACTGGAGGCTTTCCACAGCCTTACTAGTAGCTCTATATAATAAACTGAAAACTGTCAAATATTAAATACCTGTAGTCATATAATGTTCAATATTATCTTAAAGGGCATGTCTTGTTTAGAAGAAATTTGAGAATTCTTCATTGGTATAAGGTGTTTTTTTTTTTTTCAGGAATCTCATCTCTTGGCCAGAGTGGTTACAAAGAGTATCTATTACTGTGTAGGACCAACCCTATATTACGCAAACCCTCTAGTGCAGTGATAGTGAACTTTTTAGAGGATGAGTGACCAAACTGCAACCCAAAACCCACTTTTTTTTTTTGCAAAGTGCCAACACTTTGCAATAAACCTGAATACCAATGTAGTATATCTTTTATGTACTTTATCATTTCGCTTAATAGCCTACATTTAATGCGCTGCCTGTGACACTCATAGTGTGTTCCGGGGTTGATGAATGGCAGGAAAATTCTAAAGCATATTGGTACACCAAATACTTTTTCCAGGGTGCGGGTGCCCACAGAGAGGGCTCTGAATGCCGCCTCTGGCAACCGTACCATAGGTTCGCCATCACTGCTGTAGTGGCACTGCTGAGAAATTGAGCATTTATTACCAGACTTACCCACAGATTACAGCTAATCATTTGGGGTCACTTTGTGATCAACTTATAGTCAAGGGACCCTACTAATACTGTAAATAAATATTTTCTCCCTACAGTAAGTCTTATGAGACAAATAAGGTCTAGGTGGGTGTTATGAATTTCATCCAAATGTGTGTGTTTTAGTATGTGCTTGGGGTGAGTGAAGAATGGGTCACATTCAACATAAATGGTGTTATGATGTAGCAAAGTAAGTGTTCTCAGCTTGAGTGCATGAAGGTGCAAGGACCATCAGCTACTAAATCTAAATAAAGTGTTCTTAATTTCCTGACAATAAGTATTATGCTCAAAGACTCCATGTAAGAATGGCAATCTGTTTTGAACTGTGTACTTACTTCAGACTCTCATCAGACAACTATAAACTAAACTGTTCAGGCATGCATGAAGAATCCAGATGAATTTATTCCAAGCTTAAATCTTGTAGCTATGTACCAAAATAGTAGTCGAAAGATGTTAATTGGGCAGAGTTATGCAGCACACGAAAACAACAGTGCAGATATAACATAAAAAAGCTACAAGAAGGAGGGAGGGCGCTGCAAGAATAGGGCAACATACAGGGAGACAAAAGGGACAAACGTATCAAACGTATGCAACAATGCAATGCAAGGATTACACTAATCATAATGAACCATGAAGACATGGGACATGATAGAGAGTCAAGATATTAGTATACTGGTGGAATGATTGCATCCACCAAGCTATTTCAATATGATGATATACCGGAAAACTAGGAGCCAAAATATATCAAATAAAATAAACACACAAATATGCCCAAAGGAGTGTTGGTGCCATCTCAGGACCTAATATCATCATAAGTAACATGTCTTTGTACTACTGACACTTGCACTATTGAGATATATATATATATATATACACAGGGAGTGCAGAATTATTAGGCAAATGAGTATTTTGACCACATCATCCTCTTTATGCATGTTGTCTTACTCCAAGCTGTATAGGCTCGAAAGCCTACTACCAATTAAGCATATTAGGTGATGTGCATCTCTGTAATGAGAAGGGGTGTGGTCTAATGACATCAACACCCTATATCAGGTGTGCATAATTATTAGGCAAAATGGGTCAAAAGAAGCACTTGACAGGCTCAGAAAAGTCAAAAATAGTGAGATATCTTGCAGAGGGATGCAGCACTCTTAAAATTGCAAAGCTTCTGAAGCGTGATCATCGAACAATCAAGCGTTTCATTCAAAATAGTCAACAGGGTCGCAAGAAGCGTGTGGAAAAACCAAGGCGCAAAATAACTGCCCATGAACTGAGAAAAGTCAAGCGTGCAGCTGCCAAGATGCCACTTGCCACCAGTTTGGCCATATTTCAGAGCTGCAACATCACTGGAGTGCCCAAAAGCACAAGGTGTGCAATACTCAGACATGGCCAAGGTAAGAAAGGCTGAAAGACGACCACCACTGAACAAGACACACAAGCTGAAACGTCAAGACTGGGCCAAGAAATATCTCAAGATTTTTCTAAGGTTTTATGGACTGATGAAATGAGAGTGAGTCTTGATGGGCCAGATGGATGGGCCCGTGGCTGGATTGGTAAAGGGCAGAGAGCTCCAGTCCAACTCAGGCGCCAGCAAGGTGGAGGTGGAGTACTAGTTTGGGCTGGTATCATCAAAGATGAGCTTGTGGGGCCTTTTCGGGTTGAGGATGGAGTCAAGCTCAACTCCCAGTCCTACTGCCAGTTTCTGGAAGACACCTTCTTCAAGCAGTGGTACAGGAAGAAGTCTGCATCCTTCAAGAAAAACATGATTTTCATGCAGGACAATGCTCCATCACACGCGTCCAAGTACGCCACAGCGTGGCTGGCAAGAAAGGGTATAAAAGAAGAAAATCTAATGACATGGCCTCCTTGTTCACCTGATCTGAACCCCATTGAGAACCTGTGGTCCATCATCAAATGTGAGATTTACAAGGAGGGAAAACAGTACACCTCTCTGAACAGTGTCTGGGAGGCTGTGGTTGCTGCTGCACGCAATGTTGATGGTGAACAGATCAAAACACTGACAGAATCCATGGATGGCAGGCTTTTAAGTGTCCTTGCAAAGAAAGGTGGCTATATTGGTCACTGATTTGTTTTTGTTTTGTTTTTAAATGTCAGAAATGTATATTTGTGAATGTTGAGATGTTATATTGGTTTAACTGGTAAAAATAAATAATTGAAATGGGTATATATTTGTTTTTTGTTAAGTTGCCTAATAATTATGCACAGTAATAGTCACCTGCACACACAGATATCCCCCTAAAATAGCTAAAACTAAAAACAAACTAAAAACTACTTCCAAAAATATTCAGCTTTGATATTAATAGTAATAGTTTTTTGGGTTCATTGAGAACATGGTTGTTGTTCAATAATAAAATTAATCCTCAAAAATACAACTTGCCTAATAATTCTGCACTCCCTGTATATATATATATATATATATATATATATATATAAAATGGAAAAATAGGACTGCACTCCTGGATAAAAGTTAAATATAAAACTTTTATTCAGCCATAATATGGCAAACTTGCGACGTTTCGGCTCACAAGAGCCTTCCTCAAGCATAGAACAGTGAAAATGAGGGCATATAAAGACATATCTTAAGTGACCAACCAATCACAGTGTAGTTACAATCACGATTAGACTGAATACATCTGATACATGTGCAAAAATAAACTAAGTGCATGTGCATAAAGTGACATGTGCCATGTGATCCACAATACAAGAACTATATCCCTGCTATAGTTCTTGTATTGTTGATCACATGGCTTGAGAAAGGCTCTTGTGAGCCGAAACGTCGCAAGTTTGCCATATTATGGCTGAATAAAAGTTTTATATTTCACTTTTATCCAGGAGTGCAGTCCTATTTTTCCCTTTTATACTATTTGGGTATTGCCGTTGCCCTTTTTTGGACATTTGTTGACAAATTTGTCGAAAGACACATCTAGTGGCCATGGAAAAGATGTTAGTCTGTTTGAGAAGGGTCAAATCCTTGGCATGCCATCAAGCAGAGAAAACATCTAAGGAGATTGCAGAAAGTACTAAAATTAGGTTAAGAACTGTCCAACACATTATTAAAAACTGGAAGGATAGTGGGGACCCATCGTATTCGAGGAAGAAATGTGGCGGGAAAAAAATCCTAAAGGCTTCAATTTGCGAGCATAAAGATTGGACTCTGGAACAATGGAAGAAGGTCATGTGGTCTGATGAGTCCAGATTTACCCTGTTCCAAAGTGATGGGCGCATCAGGGTAAGAAGAGAGGCAGATGAAGTGATGCACCCATAATGCCTAGTGCCTACTGTACAAGCCTGCGGGGGCAGTGCTATGATCTGGGGTTGTTGCAGTTGGTCAGGTCTTGGTTCAACACCAGTATGTGCTCCAAGAATGAGGTCAGGTGACTACCTAAACATACTGAATGACCAGGCTATTCCATCAATGGATTTTTTTTTTCCCTGATGGCACGGGCATATTCTAAGATGACAATGCTAGGATTAATCAAGCTCAAATTGTGAAAGAGTGGTTCAGGGAGCATGAGACATAATTTTCACACATGGATTGGCCACTACAGTGTACAGACCTTAACCCCATTGAGAATCTTTAAGTTGTGCTGGAGAAGGCTTTGAGGAGCTGCCAGACTCTACCATCATCAATCCAAGATCTTTGTGAAAAATATATGCAACACTGGATGGAAATAAATCTTGTGACATTGCAGGAGCTTATTGAAACAATGCCAGAATCACTGCTAAAAGCGGTCTAACGAAATATTTTTTGGTGTCGACTTTTTTGGGGGGACGGGCACTGTGTATGTATATACATATATATATATATATATATATACTAGCAGAAGGACCCAGCTTTGCACTGGTATATTTCATCTATTTCATTTAATGTTTGTGTGTGTCACTAAAAGATATTGATATGATCCACTATAACAGTGACATCTACAGTACCCCGCCCCTTTAACAGTAACTTCCAAAGTGGCCCGCCCACTTAACAGTAACATCCACAGCGCCCTCCCCTTTAACAGTGACCTCCACAGCGGACGTCCCTTTATTAGTGACCTCCACAGTAGCTTGTCTTGTTAACAGTGATATCCACAATAATCTGCCCCCTTAACAGTGACCTCTACAGAGCTCTGTTCCTTTAAAATGTGACCTTCACAACACCCCGCCCCCTTAACAATGACATCTACAGCACCCCACCCCTTAACACTGACCTCAATCTCTGCCCATCCCCTTAACTGTGACCTCCACAGTTTCCTGTCCCCTTAAATTCCACAGTGCCCGCCCCTTTAACAGTGACTTCCACAGCATCCCGCCCACTTACCAGTAACCTCCACAGCAGCCCTCCCTTTTAACAGTGACCTCTACAGCGGCCGCCCCTTTATTAATGACCTCCACAGTACATCATCTCTTTAACAGTGATTTTCACAACACCCCGTCCCATTTAACTGTGACCTCCATAGCAGCCTGCATCTAGGATGGCCAGAGGTCCGATTTTAGACTCTGTGTCCATCCGGCACAGGGCATAGACGGACACAGGGATGTTTATTTGAACAGCTCACTCTCAGACAGCAGCACTGTGCTGCCTGAGCATTAGCTGCAGGGAGAAATTCACCCTCCCTCCCAACCCTGCAGCTAAAAAAAGTTGATTATCACCTTCATTTTTTTCAATCCCTGTCAGCTGCGGAGTGTGAGGGAGCGTTTCTTATCTGGAACTGAGGGCAGGGTTTTTAAGTCCATCTTTTGAGGGTGGCCTGAATGGCCATGCTACCTTCCCCTGAACTGTGACCTCCACAGCACTCCGCTCCCTCAACAGTGTCATCCACAGCGCCCTGCCCCTTTAAAGTTAACCTACAGCAGTGAAGAAAAATGGCTGGGTTGTTATGGAGACCTGGTGTAAAACTGTGTGGATGTGGAGACTAAGGCCCTGTGAGCTTCTAATGGTTGATAAAGGTCTTGCGACCAGGTTTCTATTGGCTAATTCATGTTTTGGGAATATCTCACACAGGGATGTCCTTTTGAACAGCTCACTCTCAGACAGCAGCACTTTGCTGTCTGAGCATGAGCTGCAGGGAGAAAGTCTGTCCGTTTTATGCCAGCCTTGCCCTTTTCATCTCCATTTTGCAAAATCAAATGAAGCCAGAAATCTATGGCAGCTCTGAGCTGTTTAGGCACATGGACTGCAGGAGGATGCACCTAATTTATGACGAGGCCGGTGCCGGTAGGAGCATCCTCCAGCAGCACAGGGGATATCAAGTCCAATGCAGAAAGTTCCTGTCTTGATAAATCTCCTCCTATCTTCTTTTTCTCCTCAAAATAGGAGTGTGTTCAAAGCTTCTGCCACATTCTTCTCTGGATATAATTTTTCTAAGAATTGACTATGAAATGATCCCTGTGTCTTTTTCAAACTTAATTGTTGATGTACACCTTCACAACCGACTAAGCTGACAGTACTAACAGGTACTGTACATTAAATAACAATCTAGGTAAATGGCAGCTAGGACCTGACAGGCTTAACCTTTACAGAATTTGGACATTAGAAAGAATTGGAGAGGAGGAAACCATCTCACACATCTATAATACAGCCAAAATTCATTTTTGCGTTTGTTACCCAGGGTGGATACAACTGGATCCTTGAGATATTGGAGCTAGGTTGTTTTAACAGTGCTATGATGGGTCCAAGGAATAGGAATGCCCACATATCACCAGTCAAAATATACAGGATCTATTTTGATTTTCTCTGTGAAATTCAGGGAGATTTAGCCACTATTAGAGGATTTCATATGTAAATAGTCAGGTTAGTCTGGTCTGGTCCTGGTTTTAGGACTAACATGTGATGGGTTTCTTGGTCTATATATAAGGAAACATGACACAAAATATTACATTCAGCAATTTAGGAAGGAGTTTAGGGGACACTGAAATACTCATAGCCTTAAAGGATTCACTGTCATTCACACCACTTGTGGTTTATCCAGTAAAACAGCCGTCCCCAACCACTGGGTTGTGGACCATTGTTGAGCGGCGGGGACGGGAACTATTGGTTCCTGTGACCCCCATTTAGCCTCATAGCCTGAAGAATGCTAGGCCTGAGGCCTATGAGGCAGTGCTAACAAGCAGGAGATTGCGATGACATCTTCGCAACCTCCTGTATCAGTTCACAGGCTGCATGATGACATGGGGGAGGCACTAAATTAAAAGAGACCACTGCTGGGAGTGGCACTATATTAAAAATGCCACTACTGGGTGGGGCACTATATGTAAGGGGCACTATACGTAAAGAGGCCACTACTAGGTGCACTATATTTAAGCCATTGTGGAAACGCTCATCTCCATAGTCATCTGTATAGCCATCCTCAGGACAGTAATACAGATGGCTGTGCTGCGAGAGCGAACGGGCAGGGGAGGGAGAGGCGTGTGCCTTCCCCTTCCTCTGATAGGCTGCAGGCACTAGGCCAGCAGCCTATCAAAGGCCGGACAAGGCGTCATCGCGCCACCTGAGCGGTACAGCGTGGGACACAGGCCGGAAGAGGCCTGCATCGCTTCGCTGACATGGAGGTAAGTAAAAGTTTTGGGGGTCTCTTGTTAATTGCACATTAGGGGGTCCTCTTGTTACTGGTACATTAGGTGGGCTTTTGTTACTGGCACATTAGGGGGCTCTTGTTACTGGCACATTAGGGGGGCTCTTGTTACTGGCACATTAGGGGGGCTCTTGTTACTGGCACATGATTGAGGGGGCTCTTGTTACTGGCACATGATTGGGGGGCTCTTGTTACTGGCACATTATGGGGGCTCTTGTTACTGGCACATTTGGGGGGCTCTTGTTATTTGCACATGATTGGGGGTCTCTTGTTAATTGCACATGATTGGGGGGCTCTAGTTACTGGCACATGATTGGGGGGGGCTCTTGTTACTGGCACATGATTGGGGGGCTCTTGTTACTGGCACATTAGGGGGCCTCTTGTTACTGACACTTTAGGTGGGGCTCTTGTTACTGGCACGTGATGGGGGCTCTTATTACTGGCACGTGATGGGGGTGCTCTTGTTGCTGGCACATGATTGGGGGCATCTATGGAGGCACATTTTACTGGCACATGATTGGGGCACTTCTTACTGGCACATTATTGGTGGGCACTATAGGTGCATCTACTGAGGTCACAAAGAAGGGGTATTTTATATGGGGGGGCTCTGTACAGTAGCATTTTATACTGGGACACATTATGGTGGGTACTATGGGGATGGGGAGAGTACTAAAAGGTCATCTAAGGGGGGCACTAAGCAGGGGTATGTTATACTTGCAAATTATGAGGGACACTGAGGGCATCTACTGGGGCAAAATATATGGGGCATTTTATAATGGTACATTATGGGGGGCACTAGGAGGAAGGAGGGATAGGATCACTATGGGGGCATTTACTGGGGCCACTATATAGGGTATTTTATACTGGCAATTTATGGGGGGACTATGGGGACATTAGCTCAACTAGGGGCATTACAAGGGGGTAATTTTTTCATTGTCTATTATGAGGAGAATTATTACTACTGGGGAGGGGGCATTATGGTGGACTTTATTACTTCCCATGGTATGAGCTCCCTAGTAGCAGCACCAGACTCTCTCTGCTCTGCTATCCCTCTGTCCCTTCTCCAAATCCTTATTATGAAATCTTTTTCATTAGGATAAAACACAACATCAGCTCCACCGAGCCCCCCAGCCAAAGTGTTGAAGTGTTGTCCGAGACTTCAAAGGGCCAAGCCAAGTAATTGTAAGTTTTCATGTGAAATATGTTTGTTATACACATATTGCATACACTGTGCCACACAATATACAGTATACCTCTACACTGTGTAGTCTTGTGGCGGTGGACAGAAAATAATCTGGAAGTACCCCTGACGAGACCAGGCTCTGGATCCGCCACTGCTCTGCCATCAGCATTGTCAGATGGAATTTTTTTTGCACAATTTTTCAACAAGGATTTCTTTGTAGCCTGTTGCCGCTTCCCCACTGCAGTGCTACACTGCTTTCAGCTACTGACTGATGACTGACTGGTGCTGCATGCAGATAATTCGGAGGTGGAAGTGGAGGAGGAGGAGGCGGAGGAGGAGAAGTGGACGTTGGAGCAACTAACGTAGGTGCTGCCAGAAAACCTTATGGAATTGTGGCCCGCAATCTTTGCTGTTGGTAGCACCTGTGCCATCTCAGGGTATGACTCGCTCCCAGCCTCCACAACATTCAACCAGTGTGCCGTCAGGGAAATGTAGTGTCCCTGGCCGAAAGCACTTGTCCCTGTGTCCATGGTTAAGTGGACCTTCTGTGGACCTTCAGTAACTGTGTTGGTCAGGGCACGTGTGATGTTATGGGACACATGTTGGTGTAAGGCGGGCACGGAACACCTTGAAAAATAGTGGCGACTGAGCACTGCGTGATGCGGGACGGCCGCCGACATCAGGATGCAGAAAGCCTCAGTGTCCACAAGCCTAAATGGCAACATTTCCTGGGCCAGTAATTTTGAAAGCTGTGCATTTAGTGCTATGGCCCGTGGGAGGGTGGCTGGGTATTTTTGCTTGCGTTCAAAGGCCAGGGGTAAAGACATTTGGACGTTGCGCTGGGACAGGGAAGTTGATGTAGTTGCTGATGGTGCTTGCGAAGGTCCAGGTGCAGGGTGGGAGGCATCCGGACCTGCGCCTTCGACCCGCAGACACAGATTGTCTCATCATCATCCACCTTATTAAACTCTAATTGCCGTTCACCACCGTCATGTTTTTGTGACTTTTGATGCTCAAGAGGTTGGGAATCAGGGCACAAGATCTCATGACCCTCTTCAAGCGTGCTTGATCAAGTAATGGCACTGAAAAGAGCTCCTCAGAATATCCGAGTGTGGGATCACTTGTTTGGCCACACTGTAAATGGTGGGAGGAAGGAGGATCAGGGTAAGGATTGTGTGGACCAGATTCCTGGCTACTTAGACTGGACTTGGTGGAAGACATGGTGGTGCTTAACTGACTGAAAGCATTATTTGCTGCAATCCAACCAACCATCTGCTCACACTTGGCTGACTTCAAGAGTGGTGTCCTGTGCCACCCTGCAAACTAGGACATGAAGTTACGTAGGTATCCTGAATGATTGTTTTTCTTCTGCTCTGGCACCAGGCACAATTTTTCTGCGCCCAGGGCCACGGCCTCTGCTTGCACCGTCAGCATCACGGCCAGTTCCCTGTCCGCTACTGCTTGCCTTCTTCATTTAAAATGTGATATATTCTTGAAAGGATGTCACACGTACAGTAGCGTAGGATTTGGAAGTGTATGTGCAAAAAAATGTACAACAGTATTTGTGATGAGGAAACGTTATACAGGACAGGTACCACAGGTAATGTCACATTTTGCAGCGTCTACAGAAAAACTGCAATGGATGTCACTGATATTTTAGGGATGTGCACACTTGAAACAGGAGATGTGACGCAGATAATTTAACAGTCCCAGGCCACACCGTCTACTGAAAAACAGCACTGGATGTCACTGATATTTTAGGGATGCGCACACTTTAAACGGCACACTTTAAACGGCAGACCTGTCGCAAATAATTTAACAATCCGCAACTAATATTTTAGGGATGTGCACACTTTAAACAGGAGATGTGGCGTGGATAATTTAACAGTCTGCAGAGGACACCCACTATGGAAAAACTGCACTGGATGTCACTGATATTTCAGGGATGAGCAAACTTGAAACAGGAGATGTGTCTCGGATAATTTAACTGTCCGCAGGGGACACCGTCTACGGAAAAACTATACTAGATGTCACTGGCATTATCTGCTGCAATCCAACCGACCACCTGCTCGCACTTGTCTGACTTCAAGAGTGGTGTCCTGCGCCGCCCTGCAAACTTGGATATGAAGCTAGGTATCTTGGATGATTGTTTTTCTTGTGATATGGCAGCAGGCACTGTTTCTCCACACCCATCTGTGTGCACCATCAGCATCACTGCCATTTCCCTGTCCCCTACTGCTTGCCTTCTTCATTTTGCATATGATATATTCTTGAAAGTATGTCACAGGTAGTGATGAGCGGGAGGTGCCATATTCGATTTTGCTATATTTTGCGAATATTCGATTGAATATTCGTCTTATATTCGTCAAAATAGAATATTCGTCATTATTCTATTTGTGCTCAGATCGACTCTCAGAATGACCGTAACCTAGCATAGCAGTAGAGTAGTGGCAGAACTGCTTTAAAGGGTAGCCTAAAGGGGGCCACCCTATAGGAAATGATGATAAAAAGGGGTTAGGTGGGAGGGGCACACGCTGCTGTGCCGGGAATCGCAAAGGTAGCTGACAGGGGGGAGGGCGCAGAGGTGCCTTAAGTAGTCTGTGCGGGAGCCTCCCCTCCCACAAATACGGCAACTACGTTGCCTACACTTGTGCTCGGATCGACTATCAGAATTACCGTAACCTAGCATAGCAGTAGAGTAGTGGCGGAACTGCTGTAAAGGGTAGCCTAAAGGGGCCAAAAATACAAGACACAGTAGTGTGAACAAAGAACTGTATTGACATGTATCACAGCCCCTATTCTGAATGAATGGCCGGTGATGCTCAAAGGATCTACACCCAGTCTAGGCAACAATGCGCGGATGAATTTCAGGAATGCTTGGATACTGAGCGGGCCAGAGTCGTGAGCTAACAGTGGGGAGTTAGGTGAATCGTGTTTGATCAGCACCGACCATTCGTTGAATACTGCCACTGGGCACCACTCATTGCCCGTGGAAAAATATTTGATCTTTGTGGTCTCGCCGGGTCTGGTAGTTTTAGTATGATCAAGTGTAAGGACGTAGTGGGAGCCCAAGTGTTGTAAATGTTGTTTCTGCACAAAGGCATTGCTAGATATTAGGCACGTGAATTCCCCGGATCGTAGGAAGCCGTAAAAACATAAGTACAGGTCTGTTTTGATTAAGGCGCTTGTCCTCAACCCAAAGGGGTTAGTACCTAGGATCGCAGACAAGGACTTAAACATTTCTCCGGAGAAAGGTCTCCTAGAAATTTTGCTGATGGCTGCAGAATTCTGAATCCCTTTGAGGATTGTTTTAATGGGGTGAGCGGAGAATAGCGAGGGTCTGTCTGTGTAGGAAATATGCCAACAGTGTTGTATACCGGCTAAATATGACTTGATTGTACCATGTGAAAGTTTAAGGTCTGAGTGGCAAAAAGCTATGAACGCGAATAGATATGTGATGTTATCCATGCCCAGTTGTGGACAAATTTGCTGAAACCTAGAGAAATGGGACCACGCCGTCTTGTACGTCCTCGCCGTGTTCTTGGATAACGACCTCTGCATGAGAAGCCTGGCTGTGACCAGGTGCGCACTCAATGCATGACTAACAGGTGTTGGGGTTGGTGTAGGGTCCGCTTCTGGTGAAATCTGAAAGAAAAACTGCAATTTACCTCTGGATAGTGCGTCTGCTGCCACGTTTATCTTCCCAGGAATATGTACACATTCAAAATGAAATTGATGCTTCAAAGCAAACCAGATAAACCGCCTCATGAAGGCCATGATCTCTCTGGAATCTGATCTACACTTTTTAATCAGGGCTGCCAGACCTTCAGTATCAGTCAGAATTAACACTGTGTTCTTGCTCCAGTTAGCTCCCCATGCCTGTGCTGCAGCAATAATAGGGTAAATCTCGAACAACGAGGAAGATTGGGAAAACCCAGGAATGGATGTAACCTCGGGTGGCCAAGAGCTGGCCATCCAGTGGTTACCATAAATGGCCACGAAGCCTAAAGCTGATGAAGCATCGGCGTGGAGGATAGGAGACTGGCTAGACACTGCAGGAGTAAAGAACGAAATAACGTTCCAGCTGGAAAGGAACAGGTCCCACATGACGAGATCGGCCAACGCTTGTTGATCTAGCCTCACCTGGCTATCTTGGTCAGTGGTTAACAGAAGCAAGCTAAGGAGTCTGGAGATGAAAGTCCTGCCCTGCGGTATGATCCTCATGGCATAGTTGAGCATGCCAAGCAGACTTTGAAGCTCTACTCTGGAACAAATACCTGCGTGAGCTAAATTGTGGACAGTATCTCTGACTCTTTGTAACTTGTCCAGAGGCAAACTAGCTTGTAACGTGACAGTGTCTAGCTGGATGCCTAAGAAAGTCAATCTGGTGTGCGGGCCATCGAGTTTATGATCTGCCACTAGAACACCGAGTTTGCCGAAGACTTTGGTTAAAACCCCTAGGTCCCCAGGAGGCCGAGATGGGGGTTCGATCAACAGAAAGTCGTCTAGAAGTGTATGACGTGATGGGCACTGAAGGTGTGCTCGAGGATCTAGTGCAGACTTCTGGCAAATTGATCGAACAACCAAGGGCTTGATTTTGAGCCGAATGTGAGACAGTTAGCAAAATAGTACAGTCCGTCACATCTAATGCCGTGCCACTGCCATAGTAGGGGGTGACTAGGTAACAGTTTAAATGCATCAGTGATATCTGCCTTTGATAGCCACGTATGCTGCCCCAAAGACAGTATGACCTGAATTGCCTCATCTATGGACGCATATTTCATGCCGAACTCCTCGGAGGGAATAAGAGCATTGAGGCTAGGAACGTCTGAAGAATGTGGAGCTGACAGGTAATAAATCAGGCATTTTTTATTTGAGAACTTCCCAACGACCATACCTATAGGACTAACTCTCCAGCAGTCGAATGGGGGCTGACATAGAGGACCTATCAGATAGTCTTTTGCCAACTCTGATTGAAGTAGGCAACCAACTGCCTCAGGGTTCCTGACAGTTGACAACAAATTCCTGCAGTCGTATGTGGTTTGTGGTAGGGAGATCTGGCCTGTATGGAAACTCTCAGTAAAACCGTTGAGGAGGAAATTCACCCACTGTTCGTCTGGATGGTCAGCCAGGAATGTAGCTAATGCGTCCAAGTGTACTCTGCCTAGTCACGCCCTGTGAAGGCCTTTCTGAGGGCATGGTGTCTTGGGGTGAGCCCTGAAGCAATTAGTACACAAATGCAGTAACAGACATTGGCTATAGAAGCACCCTGCGGAATTAAAGTTATTGCAAATCTGTGATTTGCCTAAGTATTTGATGGGTCTGCCTAATTTATCTACCCCTGTGGTGGACTTGGGCATGACGCTGTCGGGTGCATACCTAGCCTGAGAGCCGCCTGCTGGAGGATTGCTGGAGGAGAACCACTCTGTGGTATGGGAGTGGGAACTGCATGTGGAACAAGCGGGGGCTTTTAACCCCGCAAAATGGCGACAAAAAAGCTTGGTGTCAGTAACTGACCAGTCGACAGTGTGCTGGAATTGTGTGAGTAAGGCTGCCGCCTTTGCGGAAAAAGATCTGTGGTAATCATAAAAAGACACAGAACAGACTACGTCCCAGTACAGGCTAAACGCCAGCACAAACTCTGTGATGCCGAGTTTGCGGTTTAGCCTAATGTCCCGTGATTTGAGAATGACAGATACCTCGCCGCAGGCGATAGTGTTATTCTCAGGTACCTCATGTGTTGCGATGAGCAAACAGGCTAAGTTGACATCCTTACCGTCTACAATATCCTGCCTAATATTGGCCGGTATGAAATGTGACGGCGCGACGTTGGGGAAGTTGGGGGGGGGGGGGGTTGCCATAAACGTCGAGGGGACTGATGGAGTCATGGGTCTTGGGGTGCCAGCGCTGGAGGTGGTGGCCCTGTTTTCAATTTCCTCTAGTCTAGTTTGGAAGCCAGACATGGAGGACGTGATATTGTTAATCGCCGCATGTAACTGAGTAATGGAAGTCTGTATGGTATTGGAGATAAACCTCTCTTGACTGAACCCTGGTTCGGACTGTAACAGGTGAAAAAGTTCAGCCTTCCTGGCAGATCCTGGGAAAGGAATCCCTCTGCGTAACAGCTCCGTAGTGATTTTCGATACGGTCCAAGACCTTAGCGATGGGGTGGCACCTCTTTCTGACTGTAGGTCCCCGCTGGCTTGGGATGATGCAGATCCTATTGGAACCTGGTTGTGTGGCAGCTCCATCTAAAAAATATGAATCGCATGACTCCCTGGTGAACTAGTGTGAAGGGAAGGACTGAACACCACAAGCTGTGCCCAAGAAAATGACATGCAACTAGCCGGACAACCACCCCGTGTACCCTAATACCCATGCGCCACCCTGTGTACCACAAGACGAGACATGTATAGCCATAACTGCTGATGTTTAGCCGTAGGGGGGGGGGCCCATGGCTACCTGTGAACGGGCTGTTACTGTGGCCATGTGTGAGATTGGAGGTATGTATGCGTATGCTGTATGCCGTACAAAGCTGGGACTAGTCCTGGGGTAGACGTAGATGGGACAGGCTTGCACTGGCGCCTGTAGACGTGACAGGACTTACGTCATATCTGTAAACGGGACAGAGTTAGCGTGTGCCTGAAGTCGTGTCAGGACTTAAACCGAGTATGAAAACGTGACATACTTGACGGGTGTGCCTGAGGACGTGACATGACTTACATTGAGTCTGATGACGTGACAGATCTGACGAGCCTGAAATTGTGCCAGGACTTGCGTATGAGTCTGACAGACCTGATGTGATGACAGGGATTAGACCCGACTGAAGCTATGGCGGACCCACGCATGCCCGATCTAGTGATAACACGGGTGTATTTTTTTTTCTTAAATTTTTATTTTATTTTTATTTTTTGGGGCTGTACATGAAACCCCTGGTGAGGAGAGAGAGAGATAACAATTATATATTTTTTTTTTACCGGATCCTGGCGGATGATTGTTCGTGGTTACTGTGACTGTATTAGCAAACAGAGCTTCAGGTCAGCTCGGATAAGCCTAAGCCTAACATAACCAGTATACTAGAATATGTACCTGCGCAAAGATTTGTAAGAGTTTGATAGTATGACCGTCTGAACCCCTGAAGCCTGGGTAGACACTTGTTTTAGGATGAAAGGCAGCAATGACCTTGACGGTACCATCTACCAAATGCACTTACACCACAGAATTTTAGCAGAAGGGGATAAAGTAGTGAACATATGAACAGTACACCTAGACATTGCAACATCATGTGCGACCGGCGGATATGTACGTCATGAAATTATTGGTGATGAATGAAGCAGGTGCGTGCGGTAGAGTTACCTGCGGAATAAAAAATTGCTGCTAGCACGCAGAAACAGATAGTAGGTGGTGAACAGACCCGTGGAACATTAAACACTGGACATCTTGTCAGAAATGTGGAACGCGAATCTGGATGACTCAGAGCTAAATTAACGGCAAACGAGCGGCGTAACTGGCAATGATTGCATCTTACACAGCGCCTGTGCCCCTTTAGAATTGTGTCCTGGGAGAAAGCCGCGCAATAGTGAACAATTCAGCTCGGGAGCAGCAGAGACTGTACATTGCAGGTGACGTTACTGGGTAAATTTGCGGTGACTGACGTGGTACATTAATATAGTGACGACATGCGTGCTCCAAAGCAGAGGGACGTGCAGGGTTCATGAATTTCGCTGCTTGTGGAACGCCGCACGTGCGCCCGGCTTTCATGGGCGCCTAGCCGGGGAGGAGTGTGCCGCGCTGGCTGCCAGACCCTCCGCTACCTGAACGTGGGGCATGAAAGCCAGGGGCACGCTTACTCTTACCTGAACCGGGATACCTGCTGGATGGGAGCGGCTATGTAGGAGCTCGCTGAAGAAGCGCTGCAGCTCGCAGGATGGCGGCCGCCGGACGCTGATCCTCCACGTGACCCGGAAGTGATGTAGCACACTACGTTGCCTACACTTATCACGAATAATATGCGATTTAATTATTCACATATTATTCGCGTTCTTTTAACTGTATAAGGCAACTTTCCTATGGCTATGGCTAGGCTAATATGTGTATTTTACGAATATTCGTTATATTGCTATAACTTAGTTTTTTTGAATATTTGTAAAAGATGAAGTTATAGCAATATAGTGAATATTCGTAAAATATACATATGCACTGTACTTTAGCTAATATAGTGCTATAACCTTTTTTTTTTGTCAAATTTTTTTTGCCTCTTCTGAACTTCACTATATTGCTATAACTTCGTCTTTTAGAATATTACGAATATTCTAAAAAACTTCTTCTGAACTTCACTATATTGCTATAACTTCGTCTTTTAGAATATTACGAATATTCTAAAAAACGAAGTTATAGCAATATTACGAATATTTGTAAAATACACATACAGACTGCAATTTAGCTAATATAGTGCTATAATATTTTTTTTTCTATTTTTTTTGCCTCTTCTGAACTTCAGTTTTGAAAAAAAATACTATAGCACTATATTAGCTAAATTGCAGTCTATATGTGTAATTTTACGAATATTCGCTATATTGCTATAACTTATAGCTAAATAGCGAATATATTTGTTATTTAGAATATTCGTCTTTTTTTCCCCAATGTGTACTGTTATTCCACCTTGTCATACTGCTCCCCGACAAGCATCCCCGTCACCTTGGAAACGCCTATGGGTTAGAATATACAATCGGATCTGAGTTTTCACGATCTCAGGGAAAACTCAGATCCAATGGTATTTTCTAACCCACAGTCGTTCCCATGGTGACGGGGACGCTTGTCAGGGAGGAGTAGGTGAACTACTGTACAGATAGGAAAAAATAATGCAAATTGCTATATATTATTTTTTTTGAATATTGGTCATTTTATTTTCCATATGAAAACATGATTCCTTCCTGCTTAAGTTGCTTGTGGGCCAATGACTTATTGACCCACAAGAAAGAAGCAGGGAGGGATCATGTGTTCAGATGTTAAAAAATGACGAAAATTCGATATAACGAATATATAGCACTACATTTGTAATATTCGCGATTCGCGAATTTACAACGTTGCGATATTCGCGATTAATATTCGCTATTCGAATATTCGAGCTCAACACTAGTCACACGTACAGTAGTGTAGGATTTGGAAGTTTATGTGCAAAAAAATGTACAACAGTATTTGTGATGAGGAAACGTTATACAGGACAGGTACCACAGGTAATGTCACAGTTCGCATTGTCTACAGAAAAACTGCACTGGATATCACTGATATTTTGGGAATGCGCACACTTTAAACAAGAGATGTGGCATGGATAATTTAACTGTCCTCAGGGGACACCGTCTGCGGAAAAACTGTACTGGATGTCACTGATATTTTAGGGATGCACATACTTTACCCAGGAGGTGTAGCACGGATAATTTAACTGTCTGCAGTGGCCTATTACACAGTATTTAGCGCAGGATGCGCTACAAATACATATTGCTGCTGTTGCACACAATAGTCGTTAAAAGGACTTTTGGGTCTCTGAAAAGTTTTGTATAAAATCTTCCTATTACACTCCCTACACTGTCTGTCTCTTCCTATGCACAGCTCTCCCTGACCCTGAGCAATTTAGTGCAGGTTGCGCTAGAAAAATATATTGCTGCTGTCATACAATAGTCCTTACCAGGACTTTTGGGTCTATAAAACGTTTTTGTACCCTTATCATATCCGATTACAATCCTACACTCCCTGATCCTTCCTATCCTCAGCTTTCCCTGACTTAGAATGAGCCTAACACGTGTCATCGGGTGCTATATAGCACCCGATGACGTGTTTCGACCTGCCAATCACTGTAATGCCTGTAGCCAACATGGCTACTGGCATTACAGTGAGGGCAGTACTTACCTGCATGTTTATTGGCTGCTTAGCAATCGCGAAACGTGCGGGAAGGAGACTCGAGCATATGTGGTACTTAGCCGAGTACCACCATGTGCAGAGCATAGTAATGCTCGAGCTGAACTGGTATTTGGCCGGGTATGCTCGCTCAACACTTAATATACACCTATAAAATTTGCTACAGGGACAAGGTATCACATAAAGACCTGATTTACATAACAGCAGTAATTCTGACTTTATGATGGAAATACATTTGGTGTGAATTGAGGTTTAGGGTGCACATGAGCATCATATGTATCAGTTGATCTGTACCAGGACCATACTATTTAGAAGTGGGATTTTATCTTTTCGGTGTTTTATTGTGGTTTTTATTTGGATGATTGTCTCAGACAGTGATTTGGTCTTTTTTTAAAATAAATTAGTATTATATATTTATGATGTGGTTCACTTGAGTGCCATTCTGTTTTGCAGAGACTGGATACTTTTTAGTACAGTTCATTTGTTACCTGGAATCTTCATTCCAACCAGTGAGCCTCACTTGTCCAGTATTCTGAGAGTTTTCATGTATATGTTTCTCCCCAGGCATCTGCTTTGGACTCATTGTTACATTTGATACAGTACATTTAGACTGCTGATTCAGCAACGATTTGCAGAGTTTGAACATGTCTTTTTTTTTAGGCACATGCATATTTATACAATGTGTAGCTGCAACTAGAAATGTGTGAAGTTATAGAAAATTGCATTCTTCTGCTTTGTGATTAATTTCTTCGTCATGAAGCGCATTTCTTTTTATCTTGGGTGTAATGATGGGGAACGATGATAGCATCACCCCCATCATTCAACTGAGATAAAAAATGAGGGCTTTCGGGGGTTAATCAGTAAAAAAATAATAATAACTACTTACCTTATCCATTTGATCCCAATGAGCCCGTCACGCCCATCTTCATTGAAGACACTGTGTGAAATCCAGTGTGGTGACGTGATGACGTCATCATGCCGGCGTGGTGACGTCATGCATCACCCTACGCGATATTTTGCCTAGGGTGAATGTAATGCAAGGCACCAACAAACAGACCAGTGATGAAAGCAAAAAGGTGTTTATTCACCAGAAACATAAACGTCCAGGACACTTGCTGGTAACAAGGAATAATAACAAAAAACCAGGCAAGGAGATTCCAGGAATAGTCCCAACCAGTGCTGAATGATGCTGTGCACTTGGCAGTCGAGTCACTCCAGATCTTGGGTCCGCTGTAAGGACAAAGTTCTTGGCAGTCTTCAGTCACTAGGAGTTGTGACCTATACCTGGTTGAGGGAAAATAACAGTGGGCACTGATCACCCTGAGAGACCTCCTTTTAAATGCCTGCTGACCAATCCCAGGGTGCCAAGTGTCCACTACCATAGGTGAACAAATTGCCCTGCACCTGAGTACAAGGCCTAAGGCAATCACAAGTTGATTAACCCATGGCTGGCTCCCTAATCCACTTTGCTCTTGTGAGTCAGTATAATATGCGCCACTAGTCGACAAAGTGCATAAGAAGCGCGTACTCGCGACCGTGTATCCCTTTGCGAACTTGCCCTCGTGCGTACGCACGGACGCATGATTGACTCAGCGCGAGTATGCGAGCGCGTGGACCCAGATGCGGAAACGGAAGTCGCAGGAGACACCGGAGACAACCCTGGCCGCGGCGTCTTGTCACTCGCCTGGCCACTCTGTCCCTGGGACTCCGACGGTCCTCCCCTCCGATGTCCACGCGAACGCATCTCCGCACTGGCTCGCAAAGGGGTCAGCGCTGGTGCATCAGAGACACGCATAACCTGTCCCGCAACTCCACGAGGACCCCTCTTGGTTCCCCTGGAGTGCAAAGCAGGTGAGGATCTTACATTACCCCCCCCCCCCCCTCGAGGAGGCGGCTCTGAAGACTCCAAGCAAGCTTTCCCCGGATTATCCCGGTGAAAGGCTGCCACCAACTCATCCGCATGCACCTGGCGAGCAGGTATCCAACATCTCTCCTCTGGACCAAAACCCTTCCAGTCCACCAAGTATTGAAGAGACCTTTGGACAAAACGAGAGTCCAAAATTCTGTTCACTTCGAACTCCGGTACCCCTTGGACCTCCAGCGGGGATGGGGTCTGAATGAAGGGAGCGGAGTTGGCTGCCGATTTGAGAAGTGAAACATGAAAGGTGTTCACTCCTCGGATCGACGGTGGAAGAGCAACCTTGTACGTAACTCGGTTGATCTTTTGTGTCACTGGGTATGGGCCAATGAATCGAGGACCCAACTTGGAAGATGGCTGACGCAGCGGAATGTTCCGGGTGGAGACCCACACCTGATCTCCCACCTTAAACTTTTGCTCTACGGTGCGATGACGATCAGCAAATTTCTTCTGTTGCGCCACCGCACTGCGGAGATTCCGCTGTGCCGACGACCAAATGGGACGCCTATCCTTGAACCACTGATCCACCACCGGTGAGTCAGTGGAGGGTCCGGCCAAAGAAGAGAGTCTTGGATCCCTGCCCCCCACGCACCTGAACGGAGACATCTTAGTGGAAGCATGCTCAGAGTTATTATAAGCCACCTCCGCAAAGGGTAGATACGCTGCCCATTCCTCCTGGCAGTCTGACACGAAGCACCGGAAATATTGCTCCAGGGTCTGGTTAGTCCTTTCCGTCTGACCGTTGGTCTCTGGGTGAAAACCAGAAGAAAAAGACAAATTAATACCCAATCGGGAGCAGAAAGAACGCCAGAAGCGGGAGATGAATTGCACTCCTCTGTCTGAAACAATGTCATCCAGCGCTCCGTGTAATCGAAAGACATGATTCAAGAACAGATCTGCCAATTCTCTGGCCGAGGGCAATCCAGGGAGTGGGATAAAATGGGCCATTTTACTAAAACGGTCCACCACTACCCAGATTACTGTACTTCCAGAGGACCTTGGCAAATCTGTGATGAAATCCATGGAAATGTGAGTCCATGGAGCCTGGGGAATAGGCAGTGGGAGTAAAGTCCCAGAAGGGGCAGACCGGGACGGTTACATCTGGCGCAAACAGTACATGCCTGGATATAGGCCTTAACATCCACGGACATGTTGGGCCACCACACGTGACGTTTAACAAGGGCAAGTGTTTTTTTAACACCCAAATGCCCGGCAGACTTTGAGTCATGAAGCTGTCGGATGACCTCCAATCGAAGGTTAATGGGTACGAACCATCGACCCTCGGGTTTGTCAGGTGGACTCTCTGCCTGTGAGGGCTCAAGAAGAGAGGACAAGTCCTCCATTACTTCTGCGGCCCCCAGGGCAGCAAGAAAACATTTAGTTGGGAGAATGGTTTCTGGCTCAGAGTCCAGGATGGAAGCAGCCTCAGGGAAGCAGCGGGACAGGGCATCTGCCTTCACGTTTTTGGAACCTGGTTTATAAGTGAGGCGGAAATTGAAGCGGGTGAAAAACAATGCCCACCTGGCTTGTCGGGAGTTGAGTCTTTTGGCACTCTCTAGATACTCCAAATTTTTGTGGTCAGTGTAAACCGTGATGGGATGTTCTGCACCCTCTAGCCAATGTCTCCACTCTTGAAAAGCCAATCTTACTCCCAAAAGCTCTCTATTGCCGATATCATAATTACACTCGGCTGGAGAGAGCTTCCGAGAGAAGAAGGCACAGGGATGTAACCTCTCGGGGTCCCCAGAATACTGTGAGAGAACTGCCCCTACACCGACCTCTGAGGCATCGACCTCGAGAACAAAAGGTCTGGAGGTGTCTGGATGAGTAAGAATTGGTGCCGTGCAAAAGGCCTGTTTCAGCGTCTCAAAGGCTCTGACTGCCTCTCTCATCCACTTAGAAGGATTAGCTCCCTTCTTAGTGAGGTTGGTGAGAGGTACTACTATCGCAGAAAAATTCTTAATAAACTTGCGGTAGAAGTTGGCAAAGCCTAAGAAACGCTGCAACCCCTTAAGATCCTTAGGTTGAGGCCAATCCAAGACAGCAGAAAGTTTGGATGGGTCCATAGCCAATCCCTTTTCTGAGATAATGTACCCCAGGAAAGGCAACTCCTTCACCTCAAACAGACACTTCTCAAGTTTGGCATAGAGGCGGTTCTCCCTCAGCTTCTGGAAAACCTGACACACGTGTCTCCGATGAGAGACCAGATCCGAGGAGTAGATTAGTATGTCATCTAGATAGACAACAACACATCTATCCAAGAAATCTCTGAGAACATCGTTGATGAACTCCTGGAAGACCGCGGGAGCATTACAGAGACCGAAAGGCATCACGAGATACTCGTAATGCCCGTCTCTGGTATTAAATGCGGTCTTCCATTCGTCACCCTCTCTAATGCGAACTAAATTATAAGCACCCCTTAAATCGAGTTTGGTGAAGACTCGGGCCCCTGCCACCTGAGAAAACAGATCATCAATCAGAGGCAGTGGATACCGATTCTTCACCGTAATCCGATTAAGGGCACGATAATCGATGCAAGGTCTCAAGCCTCCATCCTTCTTCTCCACAAAGAAGAATCCAGCTCCAGCAGGGGAAGTGGATGGACGAATGAAATTCTTCTCAAGGTTCTCTTTAATATACTCCCGCTGAGCCTGAATTGACATTACAATCCCAATTCCGCTGTAAGGACAAAGTTCCTGGCAGTCTTCAGTCACTAGGAGTTGTGACCTATACCTGGTTGAGGGAAAATAACAGTGGGCACTGATCACCCTGAGAGACCTCCTTTTAAATGCCTGCTGACCAATCCCAGGGTGCCAAGTGTCCACTACCATAGGTGAACAAATTGCCCTGCACCTGAGTACAAGGCCTAAGGCAATCACAAGTTGATTAATCACAGGTTGATTTTAATTAGTGTTAGTATATAGCCTGGCCCACTCCCTATCACTAAGCCACATGGCACCAGGAGAGAGATAGTGTGTGGACTCTCATTGCAGTCCTTGGTGACCATGTGGCGCCGGGGGTGGTGTGGAGTGGGCCCGGCATGCATGCTGGTGACTGCTTTCCCTGGATATAGTGGAGGCCATTTTGGCACAGAAAATGACGGAAATTCAGGCGGATCCAGCATGTAAGTGGAACCTGCACTTTCTGAATTGTATGAGAGCCGCTATGGCACATAACAGATATATTTAGTGTTAGGAACCCGTCTAACTAGAGATTGCCTTGACGTTCGGCAGACGGGCTCAAATAATTTTGTACAAAACGATTTGCCAAGTATCTCTAACTTATTAGTTTAGCATTTGATATTATGATGCAATTTTGTACTTTATTTGGTTTGCAGTGAGCTGTTGCATTCCTTGTTTTGTTTAACAGTCTTGTTCTCAGCCATAGCAACGTGCCCCTGCGCTTTGGGATGTGCTGACTGACCCCCTTTTTTCTCTGCAGTTTGTGCTGGAGGTGTGGCTGCCTCCTTAGTCGTGCACTCCTGACCAGCTCGTTTGTCCCACAGGTTGATTTTAATTAGTGTTAGTATATAGCCTGGCCCACTCCCCATCACTCACTGAAGCCACATGGCACCAGGAGAGAGATAGTGTGTGGACTCTCATTGCAGTCCTTGGTGACCATGTGGCGTCGGGGGTGGTGTGGAGTGGGCCCGGCGTGCATGCTGGTGACTGCTTTCCCTGGATATAGTGGAGGCCATTTTGGCACAGAAAATGACGGAAATTCAGGCGGATCCAGCATGTAAGTGGAACCTGCACTTTCTGAATTGTATGATAGCCGCTATGGCACATAACAGATATATTTAGTGTTAGGAACCCGTCTAACTAGAGATTGCCTTGACGTTCGGCAGACGGGCTCAAATAATTTTGTACAAAACGATTTGCCAAGTATCTCTAACTTATTAGTTTAGCATTTGATATTATGATGCAATTTTGTACTTTATTTGGTTTGCAGTGAGCTGTTGCATTCCTTGTTTTGTTTAACAGTCTTGTTCTCAGCCATAGCAACGTGCCCCTGCGCTTTGGGATGTGCTGACTGACCCCCTTTTTTCTCTGCAGTTTGTGCTGGAGGTGTGGCTGCCTCCTTAGTCGTGAACTCCTGACCAGCTCGTTTGTCCCACAGGTTGATTTTAATTAGTGTTAGTATATAGCCTGGCCCACTCCCCATCACTCACTGAAGCCACATGGCACCAGGAGAGAGATAGTGTGTGGACTCTCATTGCAGTCCTTGGTGACCATGTGGCGCCGGGGGTGGTGTGGAGTGGGCCCGGCGTGCATGCTGGTGACTGCTTTCCCTGGATATAGTGGAGGCCATTTTGGCACAGAAAATGACGGAAATTCAGGCGGATCCAGCATGTAAGTGGAACCTGCACTTTCTGAATTGTATGAGAGCCGCTATGGCACATAACAGATATATTTAGTGTTAGGAACCCGTCTAACTAGAGATTGCCTTGACGTTCGGCAGACGGGCTCAAATAATTTTGTACAAAACGATTTGCCAAGTATCTCTAACTTATTAGTTTAGCATTTGATGATATGATGCAATTTTGTACTTTATTTGGTTTGCAGTGAGCTGTTGCATTCCTTGTTTTGTTTAACAGTCTTGTTCTCAGCCATAGCAACGTGCCCCTGCGCTTTGGGATGTGCTGACTGACCCCCTTTTTTCTCTGCAGTTTGATTAACCCATGGCTGGCTCCCTAATCCACTTTGCTCTTGTGAGTCAGTATAATATGCGCCACTGGTCGACAAAGTGCATAAGAAGCGCGTACTCGCGACCGTGTATCCCTTTGCGAACCTGCCCTCGTGCGTACGCACGGACGCATGATTGACTCAGCGCGAGTATGCGAGCGCGTGGACCCAGATGCGGAAACGGAAGTCGCAGGAGACACCGGAGACAACCCTGGCCGCGGCGTCTTGTCACTCGCCTGGCCACTCTGTCCCCGGGACTCCGACGGTCCTCCCCTCCGATGTCCACGCGAACGCATCTCCGCACTGGCTCGCAAAGGGGTCAGCGCTGGTGCATCAGAGACACGCATAACCTGTCCCGCAACTCCACGAGGACCCCTCTTGGTTCCCCTGGAGTGCAAAGCAGGTGAGGATCTTACAGTGAATTAGTTTTTTTTTTTTACTGCCGTTTCAGGGAAAATTTATTTATTGCTGTAAACTTAGCACAATTTCAAATTTTTACTGAAATTAGGATCAAAGCCCAGTTCGGATACTTTGATTCGCTCAACACTAGCTACAACCTTTATTGTATTTTTATTCACCCATTTACCGAGGGTTGTCCATGGTCAGGTGTTATGTATCCAGAGTACAGGATGTAGCCCTGTAAATATGTAAATGATTACTATTTGAATCACTGCCATACTGTATGTTATTTTATTCATCAATGCATTGATTTTTCACCGCCTCCAGTGTTGCAAACTTACAGTATTTGTGACTTACTGTACTGTCTGTAAATTTAATTAAAAAAATATGTATTTTTTTTATATACATTGTGTAGTTTTGACCCCTTGCTTGTAGGTATATATTTATATCTTTATGGAAGTAATACACATTGCATTCAGACATGATTATACCCTTTTAACACTGACATTGATGCATGTAGCTGTGGTATATTTCCTCTGTAATATTGGTTCTTTTACAGAATTACAAGAATACTATGACATGTGTGTAGGCATATGCACTTGCGTACTGTAACTAGCTCATAAAAAAAAAGACACATTTTAACGTAAAAGTTCCAAGAAGACTTCGACCTGCTCCGAGATAACATATAGTCAGTTGTAAACCTCTGATTTTGAAGTTTTATAACAACAAGGTATCAAGCTTACTCATGTTGCGTGCATAGAAATACACACTGCCTTCTTTTCTTCACGTTTTTATTATGTTTATTATATTTCTTTACTCTTCCTTGTATTGGCTTTTCTATAACGTAGATATTGGTGACTTGTGATGAACGAAGCAAGTTTCAGGTCATAGATCCGAAGTTGCTTCATAAAAAAAACTTCTCCATACAACATTAAAATGTATGGCTTACCATGAGGCATAGTTAGTTATTCGCAAAGTCACATGAGACTTAGTTGAATAACTTTGGTATTTGATTTTTAAAACTTTGATCTAAACTCGCCTTCAATTATGAAGTACCAGTCGGAACCAAAGCCGAGTTTGGAGCCAAGTTTTAAAGTTGTTTTCTACTTTAAAAATCAAATACTAAAGTTATTCAACGAAGTCTTGCGCGACTTTGTAAATAGCTAACTTCGCATAATTGAAAGCCATACATTTTTAATGCTGTACAATATGAAGATGGATCTCCATACAGCATTAATCCGAAGTTTTGAATGAAGTGACTTTGGATCTATGATCCGTAGCTCGCTTCACTCATCACTATTTATAACCTACCTGCTGGCTAGGTCATCAATATCAGATTGGAAGGGATCCAACACCCAGTATTCCTACTAATCAGCCGTTTTAGGCAGCTGCTGGTGCCAGAAACTATACAGTGGATAAAGTAGAAGCAGAAAGCTCTGGATTCTCTGTAGTGGTCAGGTCGGGGGAATTCAGCTCAGATCCCATACAATGGGATACAGATCCCATGAGCTGAGCTACAGTTCACTAGAGCTGGAAAAGTACACAGTGGATATAACCTTCCATCCACTGTACAGTACATGGTGTGGGCAGCTACCCAAAACAGCTGATCGGTGCCAGCGTGGTGTATTGGACCCCCACCTTAGGCTAGGTCATAACTATCTAAGTCCAAGAAAACCCCTAAATCTCTTTATAGAGCAATTATCTAACCTTATTCATAAACCAGTTTAGTCATTGTACTTGAATGCTTTTATACATTACTAGCACAATGACCTGGCTTTGCACAGGTATTTATCGACTATTTAATTTAATGTTTGTGTGTGCGGTTAAAATAGACCACCCGGCCCCCTTAACAGTGAACTGCACAGCGGCCCAACCCCTTAATAGTGACCTCAACAGCACCCAACCCCTTAATAGTGACCTCCACAGCGGCCAGCCCCCTTAACGGTGAGTTCTACGGCACCACACCCTTTAACAGTGACCTCCACAGCCCCCTGTCCCCTTAACAGTGACCTCTAAAGTTCCCCACCCATTTAACAGTGACCTCCACAGAACTCCATCCCCTTAATAGTACCTCCATAGTGGCCCAAATCTTTTACAATGTCCTCCACTGCGGCCAGACCCCTTAATAGTGACCTTGACAGCACCTTGCCCCCTTAAAAGTGAACTCCACAGCAGCCAGGCCACTTAACAGTGACCTCCACAGCACCACACCCCTTAACAGTGACCTCCACAGCAACCCACCCCCTTAACAGTGGCCTCCACATCACTCTGCCCCTTAACAGTGGCCTCCACAGCTCACCACCCCCTTCACAGTGACTTCCACAGTGGCCTGTCCCCTTAACAGTGTTCTCCACAGGGTTGCGCCCCTTAACATTGACCTCCACAGCAGCCTGCCCCCCCCCCCACAGCGCCTTTCCTCCTTAAAATGTGATTACCCATATCATCGCCTGCCATTGACTGCCCCTCCGCCCCGACACACCAGATGTTTTCAACTGTGGTGGTGCGAGGACCAGGAGCGGCACAGGGTGTGGGGAGCCAGGCAAGTAGATTCAGTGTGAGGGTCCCGGGCATATGGGGGACATTTTTTTGTCTCGGATAATCCCTTTAATTCTTTTAGGATACAGGATTGTATGCCATCCATTCCTGGCAAATTTACTATTTTAATATTTTTAAGACGACGCTGTACTTCTTCCTGCATCAGACAGGGCACTTTTAATGACTTTTACATTTTACTTTTTATACTTTTATTGTGACTTCTGTATGCTTCATCAGGATTACAATTTCTTTTAAAATTGTTATAAAAGTATTTTTTAAGTTATACGTATTAGAAAATGTTCCTGATTTGGATTTCTTTTACATAATTTATTTAGTATAAATTATCACTTCTTATTTAAATCACATCATGTGTAGCATATACCACGCTATTTAAAAAACTAAATAATAACCCATCAGCAAAAATGCAGATTTGGTTGTCTTTATTGTAAGAATACAGGGCGCTCTGACAAGGTACTGTAACTCATCATGAGGATTTTAATGGAAACTACATTTGGACCATAACTTTAATTGGACCTGAAAGCTCTCCTGACATGTCTGCCTTAGCAAATACCAGTGTTAACTGAGAAATAACAGTTCTGGAGTAGAGATGAGCAAGCCAGTCTAGATTTGTTTCAGGTCCGGTTTGCCGAATTAAAAAAAAAAGCTTGGTTCAGACCTGAATCGATTCAGGCTGAAAGAAAGTTCCTCCAATTGCTGTCAAAGTTGGTGTTAACCCCCTCTCGCCTCCTAGGACTAGCAGTGTAAAAATATTAACAAATAAGTCCTTGCCCTGAGCGTCTCAGAGGGGCAGGAGGGGTAAAAATGGGGGTATGTCCGGGTTCAGCTCTAAACCTGGACTACCCCTTTAAGAGACGATTGAGGCTTGATGCTGAAATTCACCTTAATACACACTGGTAGATTACTGCCACACCTTCAGTATTTCTGCTCAATTAAATTGAACCCCACAAGAGCAATTCTGTGAAAAGGAGGGAAGGGGGTGAAAGTATTTGCTTGCAGGTATCTGCTTTTGAGGTCTGCACTGCAGCAGCTGCAGTTCTGCTAGGAGGCACAGTGGCCACAGAACCTCACTCCTTACTCCTTGGCTGACAGCTTCCCTGCCTTCATATTCTACTCACAATATTCTTCTTTCTCTTTGTAATCCTAGGCGTTCTCTTCACTTTCCCTGGTAATAAGCTTGACTGATTTCTGACTTCTGGTTGAATTTTTACTCTCCCTGACTAAGATAGTTTTTCTGGTAGACACTGTAATACCCGAACAGGCTCATTAACAGCCCAGCACACAATGGCTTTCTGCTCGTTTTGCTGGAGCACCTCCCTGGCTGCCCTACTGATTGGCTCATCCAAGCTGTCAGCCTGGTAGCCAAACATGGCAAGCCTTCCCCTCCACTCCCTCACAGGGTCACGTGAGAACCCTTCTTCTTACTTCCTCCCTAGTGCTTTTTTCCCTCCGACACGTGCACTAAAATGGCGTTTGCGCCATTTTAGTAGATTCATCAAAAACAAACCTGAAAATATTCTGGTTCTTCTTCCATCCGAAAAATAGCAAAGTTCAGACTGAAACTGGTTCCCTCGTTCTTATTCTGGAGTATCTTATAACTTATACTTCTGTTTTATATTTTATAGATGTCTGCTCAGCCAATAACTTATTGAAGCTGGTCTCCTTTGTGTCCAGTGACTGCATGATTAAAGGCAAGGATATGGAGGACACTGCTTTTTATGCACTGATCTCACTTTCTGCTGAAGCTGATCTAATAGGAACAGGGCCTCATTTTACATTTCATAATGGGGGGCCCCATGACAACTTGTTACTCCATTGTTGACAGTTATAGTAGTGCAAATAGTACCGACCTTATAACAATCAAGTTTTTACAGTGGAATACACATTATGAGCGCTAGCCAAACATGTCTTTTTGGGATGTTTCTTATGACATGCACCCTGCTCTATGTATAACACATATAGTATACTGTAATTAAAGAAACTATAAAAATAACTCTAAAAAAGAAAAAAACTATTCTTAAACTAATATAACAAACATATATTGGCAGAGAAGCACCCTAATGTTACTCTCCGTACCGCGTGTGGAGAAATAAAGTGCCATAGATTTAGACTTAAGCTTTTTTCTCATTTTTTCTTCCATTGGCAGCCCTAAGTGTTGATGGGTTTTAATTATAGGGGAAACTATTAAACCCTTCAGGCTTGAAATAAACATTTTTCAGCGCTTAGCAAAACTAAGCACAGCATTAAGTCTCTGTTCCCAGCTGATTACTATGTTAAATTTTCCCTTTAGCATTGCTTCTTTCCTATACTTTGCGCGATTTCGTGGCTAATGTCCCTGAGGAAGTCAGATGGGTCTTGGTATAATCTAACTTTTGTGCCTCAGAGGAGTCTACAAATTTGATTTTGCAATTTAAGTCTGTTTGATGTGTCACATGACACAAGTTGCAAATTATACAGGTGCTGTAAAAAAAGAAATGTTTATTCAAACTCCATTCATCTCCTCAGTGGAAAAAATTGCCTTTTTAGGGATTTTGATGTGACAAATTGTGAGTAGAAGAGTGACTATAGGTTAATCTGTCCATAATCATTCATTTTCTGATTTCAGAAGCTCTCCTAATGTGTTTGTGGTGTCCTAACTCTTCTCTGAGGACAGATTTCTGGGGAAAGAAGGATCAACTTGTTGGGTTTCACCATTCCTGATCCTCTTGTTCTCCGGAGAGATATGTTACCACCAGAGATGCCTGTCAATGACTTTCTATCTTCTAGTCATTCAAAGCACATGTATGCTCGGCTAAGCTACATGTTTATGTAGGGTTGGAAGGAATAGCTATTAAATGAACAAGCATTCAGTCAACAGCAACATAAATATATTACCAGCCTTACAGACTGAGAGCTGGGACTACTATAGATTAGTCATGGCTTAAAGGTGAAAGGGTTTAAAAGTTAACAGCTATATAAAAAGGATTAAACAAAAACAATGGCATATAGCTGACCAGCTGCATATGGGGTCAATAAACCTGAGTACTAGAGATGAGCGAATTGGAATGGCACATTGTGTATCTAATCGGGCAAGTTTTAACACTGAGAAGCGTTGTCAATTTGGAACACAGTTTGCAGCTCACTGAGCAGGCACTCTATGGAGTAGATATGGAGGAGGGTGGTAGCATGGGGGCTCAGAAAAGTGAGGTATCTAGCTGAGTAACAGTTAGAAAGTGGGGTAGAGCGAATAGTGCCAGGGATGCTAGTCCTGATTTGACACACCCCAACAAGTTTGCAATGTTGGCAGATGAGGAAGATGTCAGTTCAGGAAGAGCACTGCTGCAGCTGGACACTTCCTCTGCCATTTAGGGGAATGTCAGCTCCAGTAAGCAGGGGACCAGGAGAGCAGGCCAGACAGGTGCTGGTAGTGGGAGACTCAATTATTAGGGGTACAGATAGGGCAATCTGTCACAAAGACCAGGATCGTCGAACGGTGCGTTGTCTTTCTGGCACTCAAGTTCGACACATCGCGGATTGGGTTGACAGATTACTGGGAAGGGCTGGAGAAAATCCAGCAGTCATGGTCCATATCGGAACGAATGGCAAAGTTAGAGGCAGGTGAAGCGTCCTTAAAAATTATTTTAGGGATTTAGGTTACAAGCTTAGGGCAAGGACCTCAAAGTGTAGTGTTTTCTGAAATACTACAACGAGCCACACAAGAAAGTCAGCGGGAGATTAGGGAGGTTAACAAGTGGCTCAAGAACTGGTGTAGAAACATAGGGTTTGAGTTCCTGGAGAGCTGGGCTGACTTCCCTGTCAGCTACAGGCTCTATCATATGGATGGCCTGCACCTCAATGGGGAAGGGGCAGCTGTTTTGGGGGAGAAGATGGCTAGAAGGTTGGAGGAGTGTTTAAACTAGGGACCGGGGGAGAAGGTAATTACGTCATAGGAGGGGAAGATAGTGCTGATAGAGACCTAGTGTGAGGTAATGGAACTGGGGGAGGAATGGAAGGAGTGACTAGAACAGTTCATAAGGAAAGGTGTAGGGTAAAAAATATACATAAACATCTCAATTTTATGTATACTAATGCCAGTAGCCTGACTAATAAAACTGGTGAACTAGAATTAGTGATGTTTGAGAAAGACTAAGACATGGTGGAAATAAATGAGACATGGCTGGATGATAGCTATGACTGGGTAGTTAACATACAGGGTTACAGTCTGTTTAGAAAGGATCGTCAAAACCACAGAAGGGGAGGGGTCTGCCTTTATGTAAAGTCCTGTCTGAAGCCCACAGTCCGAGAAGATATAAGTGAGGGATATGAACATGTGTAGTCACATGGAGACAAAAACTATAATAAAATTCTAATAGGAGTCTGCTATAAGCCACCTAATTTACCAGAGTCCACAGAAAATTTATTTCTAAATGAAAAAATGAGGTTGTTATTATGGGGGACTTTAACTACCCAAATATAGACTGGGAAACTGAAACATGCACATCTCATAAAGGAAACAGGTTCTTGGCAATAACCAAAGACAGTTACCTTTCCCAACTGGTTCAGGACCCTACTAGAGGGACGACCACACTGGATTTAGTATTAACCAATAGACCTCACAGAAAAACAGATGTGCAGGTAGGGGGATACCTGGGAAATAGTGACAATAAAACCTTCCAATTGTTATTCAAAAGAGTGTTTCTTCAGGGAGGAATAAAAATACCAAGTTTCAAAAAAGCTAAATTTATTCAACTAAGAGAGGCCATAGGCCTAACTAACTGCGACAAATTCCCCCCCCCAAAAAAATACAGCCATAAAATGGGATATTTTTAAAAGCATCCTAAAATCTAATTGTGAGAGGTACATATCTTTTGGGAATAAAAGGTTAAGGAACAAGAACAAACCAATGTGGATAAATAGAAATATAAAGAAAGCAATAAATGACAAAAATAAAGCATTTAAATCCCTAAAACAGGAGGGTGGCGAGGAAGCATTGAGGAGGAGCCTGGGTGAGAACAGAAAAGGCTGGGAAATTTTTTTTCCCACTGTCTGCAGCAGCTAGGCTGGTAATGAAGGTAATTAGCAGCCAGCTGAGGAGCTCAGGTAAATGTGGGCTGAGCTCCTCAATCAGGGCTCCCTGCCTAAGGAAGGAGCAGGCTGCGCGAAGGCCTGTGGGAGCCGGGACCCTCTGACCCTGTGTGGGGTAAGCACAGTGCTGTGATTTGGGGAGCTGGGTGGTAGACCCAGATCCCGATAGAGAGGCATGAACTACTGTATAGTCAGTGGCCAGACGGCCTAGGATTTGTGTTTATGATTTTGGGTGGTAGACCCAGATCCCGATAGAGAGGCATGAACTACTGTATAGTCAGTGGCCAGACGGCCTAGGATTTGTGTTTATGATTTATGTTTGGTCTGCTGCTAAAGTGACAATAAAGCTGGTCGTGGCCAGTTTGCACCAAATCTGCAGTGTTGGAGTGGCTTCTTGAGGTGTGCCATCCGTCTAAGCGGCGAAGACGGCGATCCTGGAGATCTAAGTGACCCCTAGATGTCACTATATATATATACATATATATATATATATATATATATATATATATGTATATATAGTGGGGTTTCGCTCTGGTAGATAGGGTAAGCGGGCGCAGTACAGAGGCAAAATACAAGTTCTTAACTCAAAACGTCAGTGTTTATTTGCACACTAGAGGCAGTTGCACAAAACAGCACGTAACTTTGCAGTCTTGGTGTTAATTCACACACAATGGAAAGTTCATACAACACAAGTCACCTTGCTGTCAGTTCTGCCTCCAGTAGTCCACAGCAGGCTTTAGGGGGCCTGTTTCCACAGCGTGCGGCTCTCAGCCCTCCAGCACGGCACAAAGTCTCCAATCCCCAAAACAGAGACACCTCTGTTGAGCCCAGCTGCCTATTTAAGGATAGCCAGGTGCTGCCAAAACCCGGACTGGCACTTAAACTCCGGTCTGGTATTTGATCTCACCTGGCTGGAAACCAGCCCAGCCGCACATGCTGGGAGAAAAATTCCTGCCTTGCCAGACACAACCCCTTACTGTGTCACAATATATATACAGTAAATATACCTAGTTGTTTTATTTAGTCATTGCCAGTCTCTACATCCTTACTAGACCTCTTTGACTTGCTGTAACTTGCTTTTGTCTGCCCATATACCAACCTCTGCCTGGGAAACTGTCTACCGTCTGACATGATCTATGTCTGTTCATTGTACAAATCCTTTGCTGCCTGCTCTGATTTCTGGATGGTTTCAAGGATTTGTATATTTTCTGCCAGCCCTGACTTCTACTTTTTCTTGACTACAAGTACTGTCTGTTCCCTTTGTGCTAAGCACCTGTGTCCCTGATTCAAATGGGTTAGCAGCCAATCACACCATGACTATTTAAAGACTTAATGGTCTGGTGGCCTTGTTTAGGGGTTAATGGACGAAAACCTTTGTATTGCCAGGATAACAACTTCAGGACTAGCCCAAAGTCAAAAACAGGTTGTTACAGCAGATTCACATCCACTGTCCATAACAGTGATCACTCAAATACATAATTGTGCTGGTGATAGAGGATGGAATCCTGATGAGACCAAGGAGCCCATGATGACATATCAGTCTGAAGTAAGTGGTGGAGAGAGTAAAGACTATGATGATGATGATTGTATGTTGGGAGATAGGAGTAATGAGGAGGAAGAGGGAGGCTACAGCAGCAATAAAGAGTAAAGACAATGTACTTCCAAAACATAAATAAAAAAACTGCAAGTGCAGGACATGGGCAGCAAGGGAACTGGTGATACTGTTTATACTATTGGTTGCAGGCTTAAAACTTACCAGATCTAAGCCAAACTTGACTGCTGGTTACAGTGCCTGCAAACAAAACCACTTCTGTGTGCAAGATCTGCAGGATAAAAATCATCTGTGGGTTTTAAAATGCAAACCAAGCCACCACAACACTATTGCCATACATGGGGCAGCATCACCAGGGCCAATGGAAAAATCGAGTTGAACAGCAGTCAGAACAAGACTGTCTTTCCTCTCCCAGTCTTCTTTGTAGTAGCCAGGTAGCATCCAAAAGCATTACAGTTTCCTTGCAAAAATCATCAGCAGTTACTGCACTCAGACCTCTCTTCCTCCTCCTTCTCTCCACCGACAGTCATCCATAATAGAATGTGTGGCCAAGAAACAACTATATGCACCCAGCAGTCTGCTTGTGTGCAAGCCAAATTCACGCCTGACCAAGTTGCTGGTGGTGCAGTCTCTGCCATATCACTTAGTGTACTTCACTGCCTCTTATTACACTGAAGGTTTGCTCTCAACCTAGATGGAAGGTACTTAGTCCCCCTTGTTTAAAAAAAAAAAAAAAAAAAGAAGCCACCTCTGTGTTTTACTGTCACATGACAGAGAATGTGGGCCACTACTTGAAATTGTCACTTTGCATGTATGGTGCACACCACATTAGTCACCTGGAGCAGCAATTATGGCCAGGTACAGTACATGTTTTTCATGGTCCACTGGTTTAATGTTTTGTGTGTCAGCAGCGACGTAGTTCCCCAACAATTAGGCCAGGTCTTGTTACCACACCAGGCACTTATCTACCTCCCCCACCCACACCTATCCCTAACAGCAAAAGGGAACATTGCATTCATTCCTCCTCCCTCCTTTTATATGTATAAACTGAAGCCTTGGCATGCTGTGTTAGAACTGATGAGCCAGAAGCAACATCAAGCAGCAAACTTCTGGCTGGATGTCTCCCCACTAACTACAACTGCCAGCAATAATGGCAGAAAAATAGTGGCTAAGCTGCATTTTAGGAAAATAACACATGATCTCTGCATGGAGAATGTGATTGATTTGTTGGTCAATGTTTTTTTTTTTTTTTTTTAAGTATTGTGGCTTGCAGAAGTTGCTGGCCATGTCCAAGAAAGTGTCTGCGCATTTCAGCTGTTCTTATGTGGCTAAGAATGTTCTTCAGTACTTGCAGTGATGAAGTGGTCTGACTTTGCACTGCTTGATCTATCACCTGCAAATTTGCTGGAATTTCACTCTACATACATGTTGGAACCTGATACATGAGACCACCACAGCATGGAGCATGTATTATTTTGAGCTCATCAGTAGCAGCTCAACAACTATGTGTGTTGCATACTTAACACTTCAAAGGGGCCACCAGATTTGTAAGTAAAGACAACTGCAGCGGCTTCAACAATGTCTTCCCCTTGATATTTATATTAGAGTAAATGCTCATGCTGATGTAACAAATGATGCTGGACAGCTTCCACCCTTGCGTGCTGCCCTGTAGCTGCTGGGGACTCATATGGACGAAGTCCCATGGAGGAAGAAATGAAGGAGGATGTGGACAGGGAGCTACCTCTATAATAGCAGAAGGAGGAGTAGTTGTTGCAGGAGAATGAGGCTGAGTTATAACGATGAAGAGGACAATGGCCATGAACAATTATCAAAGTATAAGTGAAAAGCCAGTAAGAACTAGATCCTTGGGCATGTTGTCGAGCATGGCCAGCTGTATGAAGCAAAGTGATCACTACTGGATAGCCATCCTTTTAAAACCTCACTATCAATGCAAAATGGGGGAATGTTTTCCTGATGCCGAAAAGGACTTGTATTACCAGGATATACTCACTACACAGCTTGCCACAGCTTTTATCAAGCAGATACTTGCCGTCCATGCCTAGCCAGGATTCCCCTCTCTACCCCCGGTGAGTGACTGACCTTCCCCCATCTCTGTTATGAGAAGTAGCAAAAGACTCAGCAACAACAGCCAATCCAGTCTCATGAACATGATGGAGCATTTTTACATGTGACACACCTAGCTGACACACAGCCAATGGATAGGCACCATCTGAACAATCAGGTTCAATCCTTTCTCCAGAACATATCTTGTTCCCTGACCCCATGGGCTTCTTGGCTGGCAGATTAGTATGGTGGCTGGAATTTGCATAGTTTTCTATTGGGGTACTGTCTTCTTCAGCCTCAAGTGTACTGACAGGTGTCATTCTCACAACCAAGCAAACATAATTGTCCTCTTCAAGTATAGAAAACATCACATTTGTCAAAATAAATGAGGCATGGATCAGTGACGATATTCACACAAGTCTGGCTGAAGCCAATGAATAGATCTGCTATTGCAGACAGTGGCTATTTCTCGCCAGCCCAATCATGCCAATATATCCCTTCCATCATGTCCCATACTTTATTGCTACTATTGCCATAGCTACTACTCCCCCTACAGCCACTACTGCTACCCCTACAAATCCACACATGTACTGTCGCTACTTCTTCACAACCACACATCTTCTGCCTTGTCCATGATGTTCCAAATCCACACTGTGCTATTTCTGCTCCCAAAAAGAGGCAGGCTTTTTAGATGCTTGTTCAGCAAGCCACTGCTTCTTCTAATACTATCATGTGTGTATAAAAACAGACAGGCATCTGACCCCATTAAGGCATCATTTTTTAACAGCTTTTTCAGAATAATCCACTGTTTCTTCTGATGCTACTGCATGTGTTTAAATAAGGCAGGCATATTCCCTCAATAAGTGACATAAAAAAAAAAAAAATATATATATATATATATATTTTAAAAGGCATAAATCTGGTGGCGTAGTGTGTTTTCAAACAGTTTGTTTCTGAACATGTCAACCATACCCATAGCTACAGTTATAGATATGTCAGTGTCGCTCTGACATTATTTACTATAGCATTAAAGAGCTTTTGGGGATACTATGTCTCCTTGTGGAGACTATCTATATCGGCATGAGGAGTCTTATAGGCTATACGTGCTCCTCTGGAAATCTTGTAAGACCAGATGCAAATCCCTTAGCAATCTCTACCATTAATGCCACCAGATGTAAGGCAGCTATCCAATAAGTCAATGTTTGACTCTTTAAATAGGCATGCCTTGGGTAATAAATAAGCCAGCACCTCATCTGCAGACAGCTGTTTCAGGGTTATTGCCCCTCATCAGTGCAGAGAGTACTAACTTAACTGGGTGAGAGGCCTAGGTCAGGAATTGTGGGGTACTATCTTTCCGTTCCTCCAGAAAGAACCTTAGTCGGCTTGAAGAGGCTAATAGGCCATACATGCTCCTCTGGAATTCTGGGAAGAAGTGATGCAAGTAAGCTTTTAGCAAGCCTTACATCTGGTGGCATTAGAGCCTGAGCTTGCTAAGAGCTCTATTAAAGAGCTTGAAAGGATTAGAGAGAGAGAAAAAATAGAAACAAACAAAAAAAATTATGAGAGACCTCAGAATGGATTTGGGGAGAATCGATTCAGAAGTTCAGAACCAAATCAACTTTTCTGGCTGGTTTATTTGAATCGAACATGAAATTAATTTCAAGACATTTGCTGGGTACACATACTGTAGGTTCTAGAGCTGATGAACAAAGACTTTGAATACTAGTTGCATAGGGCACAGTTCTCTGAGCCAAGGAATGCTATTCTTATAATATAAGAATGTCTGTTCTTCATCGAGACCTGGGTGGATTGGAAAAATTGCTTGGATAAAAATGGTGGGTGGTGCCTGCCCGACTCTGTCTGCAGCTCAAAAACAGACGCTTGAGGCCCCATTTACCATTGACGAGCTGTCCACAGCCTTAGCTCAAATGCCCCAGGGGAAAAGTTCAGGCCCAGATGGACTCCCCGCTTCCTATTACAACATTTTCAAGAAACAACTTCTGCCGTGTCTACTCACTGTATGCAATCAAACCCTGCAAGGCGTCCCTTTATCCAGAGACATGACGACTGCCCATATAGCTTTAATTCCTAAAAAGGGGAAGGACTCTAAGCTGTGCGCAAACTATAGGCCTATCTCTCTCCTAAATATTGACCTTAAGCTTTTAGCGAAACTATTGGCTAACCGTTTGGCAGTCCTTTTTCCTCTTTTGGTGCATATGGATCAGGTGGGCTTTGTACGCAACAGGGAGGGTAGAGACAACACTGCCAGAGTCATTAATGCGCTTTGCTATGCCAGACACACCTCCTCTCCTCTGGTACTCCTCAGCACTGATGCTGAGAAAGCGTTTGACCGCATAAACTGGAATTATTTAAGCCATGTTTTAGAGTTCTTCGGCCTGCCTGATCCATATATTAAAGCTATAGTTGCTATGTACGACAAGGCCACGGCCCGCGTCATGGTTAATGGTGACCTATCCTCTCCCTTCCAAATTCACAATGGAACCCGGCAGGGATGCCCTCTGTCTCCCCTGTTATTCATCCTGGCAATGGAACCCCTCCTATCAAAGCTTCGGGCAGACACTGAGATTAAAGGATTATTTTTAGGGGGCCGGAGTCACAAACTAGCTGCATTTGCGGATGACGTTATGATCATGACATCTAATCCTAAAGTTCCCCTTCCTTTAATTCAGGAGCATTTAAAGAATTACAATGCTGTTTCTGACTTTAAGATTAATGAGAGTAAATCTATCATAATTAGCACTGGTCTATCCCCACAACTTTAACTCTCCTTAATGGAAAATTCCCCATTTAATTGGTCCTCCCCAACCATTACTTATCTAGGAGTGAAACTTAGCCCCAAAATTTCAGATCTCTTTTCACTTAATTTTGTCCCATTAAAATCCTCTTTATTCGCAGCACTAGACAAAATTAACAAATCAGCCCCAACCCTTTCATGGTTTGGTAGGAAAAATCTCCTTTCTTCTCTTATCATCCCCCGTCTCACCTACCTCCAACAAGTCCTCCCAATTCCCATTCCAAAATCTTATTATGCCTCTCTAAAACAAAGATTTAGAACATTCGTATGGAGTGGTAAGAAGGCTAGACTTTCCTATTCCTTCCTGTCTCGTTCGCACTTGGCAGGCGGGATTGGTCTCCCAGACCCTGAACTCTATGGAAAGGCCATGCTAATGTCCAGAATCATTGATTGGCTGAGGAACTCAAGTAGCAAATCCTGGGTAGCTTTGGAACAAAGCATCATTGGAATGCCAACTCGTGCTCTATGCCTGGGCCATTATGCCCCTCCCCCTATTAAACTGCAACCCTTTCCAATAGTTAAAGCTACTATAGATGCTTGGAAGTGGTGGAACTGCTCCCATTGCTCTGTACCCTTTCCTTCTCCCCTTATCACAATTAGCGATATCCTTGGCTCCTCCTCCACTGGGCCTCGTAACACCTCCTCTAAATTAGTCAGATCCTCTTCTGTGCCAATCTCCCAACTTTTAGAGCCCCAAGGCTTATCGCCTTCGATTAATTCCATCAAAACCCTTCTAAGCCCACAACCCTGTGACTTCACCCTCATCCCACTTATTAAGTCCTTCATCGGTAGAAACAATACAAATGGTGACCTCCTACGTCCCCTTACATGGTTTGAAGCTTTAATAGCAAATCCGAATCCCCCAAAAAAGCCTATTTCCCTCATCTACAACAAACTGAGATCTCCCCCCTAATTACCAAACCGGCTTTTATCTGCTCCTGGGAAAAGGAAACAGGATTGGATCTCCCTCTTCAAATTCTTCCCTCACTATTTAAAACCCCACATAAGTCATACAGGTGTGTTCGGGCCCAGGAGAATGGCTATAAAATTCTGTCACAATGGTATATCACGCCAATTAAGTCCGCACGCTTCACTAGACCTACCTCTAACAAATGCTGGAGGTGCCAAGAGGACATAGGCACCTTCCTCCATATCTGGTGGTTGTGCCCCCCTATCAACAAACGGTGGAAGGAGATATTTCAGATTTGCAATCAAATATGCTCCTCAGCTGTGGTAATTTCCCCCTATGGGGCCCTGCTCTCCTTTTTCAATGACAACGCTACACCTCCCCCTCTTTTCTCTTCAAACAGCTTTTGTTAGCGGCTCGTCTCTTGATACCCAAATTTTGGTTACAGACTAGCATACCCTCGATAGAGCAATGGAGGCTTAAGGTCGACCAAATTTACCGTTTTGAGGAGCTAGCCTCCTGGGAATCACGAACACACCTGACATTTTTGAGAAGGTGGGCTCCCTGGACAAAATATAGGTTCCTTTAATACTAAGCTATTCAGCCCCACCTTTCTAGGTCTTTCGGTCTAGCTGTGGGAGTCTCAATGTAAGACAAAATATGGCTCATTGGGTAGTTTTTTCCAGGGTTGGGCTGGGAAGGTGAATTAATCTGTCTTGTGTTTTCACGAACACTCCATGCAGATTGGAGTCGGCGATTGTGTTCATAAGATCAGTGTCTTTACTCTAGTTCGCTCTTTCAACTAGGTCAACATTGTCTTGCCTTGCAGTATCTTAATTGTACCTTACTGGTCTTGTTATGTATAATTTGTATGCTGGGATTTTCATCTAATGGATTGTATTTTTATTAAATAGAGCTTATTGAAAGGCCGCAGTGCAAGCGTTTAGGCTGTGGGCACTTGGAAGCCATCACAGTCATGCCTAGTATTGGCATGGCTGTGATTGGCCAGTGCACCATATGACCCTGCATGCTGCATGGAGTTTGTATGTTCTCCCCGTGCTCTGGTTTACTCCCACACTCCAAAAGACATAATGATAGGGACCTTAGATTGTGAGCCCCATTGGATGATAATGTCTGTAAAGTGCTGCGGAATATAGTAGTGCTATATAAGTGTATAAAACAAAAATAAAGTCAGGTCCATAAATATTGGGCCATCGACACAATTCTAAAATATTTGGCTCTATACACCACCACAATGGATTTGAAATGAAACAAACAAGATGTGCTTTAACTGTAGATTTTCAGCTTTAATGTGAGGGTATTTACATACAAATCAGCTGAACAGTGTAGGAATTACAACAGTTTGCATCTGTGCCTCCCACTTGTTAAGGGAACAAAAGTAATGGGACGATTGGCTTCTCTGCTGTTCCATGGCCAGGTGTGTGTTATTTTCTCATTATCCCAATTACAATGAGCAGATAAAAGGTCCAGAGTTCCTTTCAAGTGTGCTATTTGCATTTGGAATCTGTTGCTGTCAACTCTCAAGATGAGATGCAAAAAGCTGTCACTATCAGTGAAGAAGCCATCATTAGGCTGAAAAAATAAATAAATAAAACATTAGAGAGAGATCAAAAACATTAGGCGTGGCCAAAACAACTGTTGGAACATTCTTAAAAAGAAGGAACGCACCGGTAAGCTCAGCAACACCAAAAGACCCGGAAGACCACGGAAAACAACTGTGTTGGATGACCGAAGAATTCTTTCCCTGGTGAAGAAAACACCCTTCACAACAGTTGGCCAGATCAAGGACACTCTACAGGAGGTAGGTGTATGTGTGTCAAAGTCAACAATCAAGAGAAGACTTCACCAGAGTGAATACAGAGAGTTCACCACAAGATGTAAACAATTGGTGAGCCTCAAAAACAGGAAGGCCAGATTAGAGTTTGCCAAACATCTAAAAAAAAGCCTTCACAGTTCTGGAACAACATCCTCTGAACAGATGAGACCAAGATCAACTTGTACCAGAGTAATGGGAAGAGAAGAGTATGGAGAAGGAAAGGAACTGCTCATGATCCTGAGCATACCACCTCATCAGTGAAGCATGGTGGTGGTAGTGTCAAGGTGTGGGCATGTATGGCTGCTAATGGAACTGGTTCTCTTGTATTTATTGATGATGTGACTGCTGACAAAAGCAGCAGGATGAATTCTGAAGTGTTTTGGGCAATATTATCTGCTCATATTCAGCCAAATGCTTCAGAACTCATTGGACAGCTCTTCACAGTGCAGATGGACAATGACCCAAAGCATACTGCAAAAGCAACCAAAGAGTTTTTTAAGGGAAATAAGTGAAATGTTATGCAATGGCCAAGTCAATCACCTGACCTGAATCTGATTGAGCATGCATTTCACTTGCTGAAGATGAAACTGAAGGGAAAATGCCCCAAGAACAAGCAGGAACTGAAGACAGTTGTAGTAGAGGCCTGGCAGAGCATCACCAGGGATAAAACCCAGCATCTGGTAATGACTATGAGTTCCAGACTTCAGGCTTTAACTGACTCCAAAGGATTTGCAACGAAGTATCAAAATGTGAGAGTTTGATTTATGATTATTATTCTGTCCCATTACTTTTGGTCCCTTAACAAGTGGGAGGCACAGATGCAAACTGTTGCAATTCCTACACCGTTCACCTGATTTGGATGTAAATGCCCTCAAATTAAAGCTGCCGGTCTGCAGTTAAAGCACATCTTTTTCGTTTCATTTCAAATCCATTGTGGTGGTGTATAGAGGCAAAAATGTTAGGATTGTGTTGATGTCCCAATATTTATGCACCTGGCTGTAAATAAATGCAGGATCACATAGTTGCGCTGCCATTCTGCTCTAACTAGTGTAGGGATAGGACACTGCTGCATGAAGGGAGAGTGTTAGGCTTTTATTATTTTAAAAAACTGTTCTGGTGACTTGTAGGCATTATTGATCGGTGCAATACAAGACCTTTGCAACAGTGACACAGAAATACAATACTTAATCGTGCTGTTCAGTCTCAGGGTGACCTGTAGGCATTTTTGGTCGGTGCAATACTACTCCTTGGCACCAGTGACAGGGAAATCCACTAGTTAATCAGTCTGCTAATTATGTTGGTGACACATATCAGTTTTTTTGGGCGTAAAACCCTTCAGTTGCCACCGTCATAGGGAAATATAATAGTTAATCACTCTGTTAATTGTGTTGGTGAGGCATACCATTTTTTTGTGGTGCTAAACACCTCCTTTGCATTCGTGAAATACAATAGTTAATCTGTCTGTTAATTTTGTGGGTGACATAATCTCATTTGTGGGTGACCGTAAAAAAAAATTGTGGATCAGCAACTAGGGGACGTGGCCCTGGTCGTGTTGCTGCTGGTGTTAGTGGTGGTGGAGCTCCTACTGCAGGGAGTGTACATTGTCAGTCTGTGCCAGCTATGCTCCCAAATTAAACACCTTTCTCTGGTGCATGCAGGTGACAGGATGTTCTGTGTCAGTAGACTGGAGATAGTAGTAGAATGGATGACTGGGTGTGCCTCCAGTTTCTTGACATTGTCTTCCACCCAGTCCACTGCTGAAAGTGCAGAGTTGGCACCAGTGGTCCACGAGCATCCGTCTTCCATCTCAACCCCTTGCACATAAGCCAAGCAGTCTGACACCCAAGTCTTGCAACAGTCACTTATGCTTTTTGATGATGGGCAGGGATTTCATGGGCCATCCACCAAGCACTGCCCCAGAAGTAAAAGAGATGCCCAACCACTTATGTGTGAGGAAGAGGATGTGGGAGAACCACCACAGCACGTCTCTGATGAAGATAATAAAACATAGGTGTCAACTGCTGCAGGTTTTTGCAGTGTGCAGACCGACCAAATGGGCAAGGGTGAGGAGTGGGAGAAAGATGATGTGGAGGATGATGAGGTTCTAGACCTCACATGGCATCCAGGTCATGCCAGTGACATGTGAAATTCGGAGGAAGAGGTGGGTGTCACGCAGCAACTGAGGGAACAGGGTGCAAAAGCAGAGTGACCTTCCCCCAGCCAGTACGCCTGCTACTGCCCAACATGCTGCAGTGGAGTATAAACCTGAAGAACCACGAAAGATCTGAACTCCTACTGCTCCCTCTTCTGCTGCGGTCTAGGCCTCTTCCTCCCCCTCTGGAGCGTCATGGGCACCTGCCTCCCCGCAAAGAGAGGATGTCACAGCAACACCACCACCATCACTGAGCATCTCCACACAGTCCCATGGAAACATTCAGCTGTTCATCCCCCAAACACTGGAGAGAAAGAGGAAGTACACCCTGCCCTACCCAGCCCTTGGCCTGAATGCTAGCATTTCAAAATTGCTGGCCTTTGAAATGCTGCTATTCCATCTGGTGGAGATGGACAGTTTTAAAAACATCCTGACGGCAGCTGTCCGACGGTACATGGTTCCCAGCCGCCACTACTTTTGAAGGTGTGCCATTCATGCCCTGCACGAACAGGTGTAGGAAAAAACGATACATGGACCAGTAAGAACGAGAAGAGACATATCTCTCTAACTGCCCACTGGATAAATGTAGTGGCGGATGGGCCTGAGGCAGACAGCGGTTTGTCCAACCGCCACCGAGGATTGCTGGAAGTTTCTCGGTGCCTCCTCTACCACCTCCTTGCCACGTCAGTGCAACACCTGCAGTACCAACTTCAGCACAGCCAGGGGGAAATGACAGCAGGCTGTTCTGAAGCTCATATGTTTGGGAAAAAGACCCCACACCTCGAGGGAGCTGTGGGCCCACATGGAAGCACAGACCAATGAGCGTTTGGTGCCTCAATCCTGGTCTGGTCGTGTGCGACAACGGGCAAAATCTTGTAGCAACTCTGGCACTAGCCGGTTAGACGCACATCCCTTGCCTGGCGCATGTGCATGTGCTGAACTTGGTGGTGTGGAGGTTCCTGAAGAATTACCCTGATATGTCAGAGCTGCTGCAGAAAGAGAAGGATGTCTGTGCGTGTTTTCGGTGTTCTCACCCTGTTGCTGCTCACTTGTCTGCGCTGCAGTGTAACTTTAGCTTCTCACTCACCGCATCATATGTGACATACCCACAAGTTAGAACTCCCCGTTGCACATGCTGGCCAGACTGTGTGAGTAGCAGCAGATGATAGTGGAGTTTCAGATGTAGCACGCATGAGTTAGTAGTTCTGCGGAACAGCACCACTTCACCACCAACGAGTGGGCCTCCATGCGGGATATGTGTGCTGTATTTCACTGTTTCAAGTACTCCACCAACATGGCTAGCGGTGATGATGCTGTCATCAGCACTACTATCCCACTTCGATGTCTCCTTGAAAAAACGCTTGGGGCGCTGATGGATGAGGATGTGGCAGGAGATGAAGACGAGAAGGAACAGGGATCATTCCCATGGTTATCAGGCCAGTCTTTCATAGGTGGCTAAGAGGGTGGGTTCCTGCACCAACAGCGGCCAGGTACACAACTGTCCAGTAAGGGCACAGTTTTGGAGGATAAGGAGAATGATGATGACGAGGATCCGAATTTACAGCAGGGTGGCATCAATGGAGCATGGCTGAGTGGATACAGACTATACACATCCCACCAAGGATAGCTTGTCGTTGCCTCTGGGCAGTCTGGCATACATGAGTGACTACATGCTGTAGTGCCTGCGCAACGACCACCGAGTTGCCCTCATTCTTACTAGTGCTGATTACTGGGTGGCCATCCTGATGGATTCTCGCTAAGGACAACGTGCCATCCTTAATTCCATCACTGGAGTGTGATCAAAAGATGTGCAATTACAAGCACATGCTGGTAGATGTGCTACTGATAGCTTTCCAATATGACAGCGGAGGCTCAGTGAAAGGACGAGGATCAGATGGTGGAGGATGAAATCGACAACGCAGCTGGGGCACCATCAGCACCTCAGAAGGGAGAATTAGTTTGGCCGAAATGTGGAAAAGCTTTGTCAGCACACCACAATATCTAGCACCACCATCTGATATGGACCGTCTTAGCAGGAGGCAGCATTTCAGCAACATGGTGGAACAGTACAGGTCCACATATCTGCACGTACTGACTGATGGGTCTGCCCCATTTAACTTCTGGTTCTTCAAATTGGGCACATGACCTGAGCTTGCCCTTTATGTCTTGGAGGTGCTGGCCTGCCCTGCGGCAAGTGTATCGTCCAAACATGTGTTTAGCACGGCAGGGTGTGCGATCATAGACAGGTGCATCTACCTGCCCACAGCCAATGTGGACAAGCTCATGTTCATTAAAATGAACCAGCCATGGATACCACACCACTTGTCCATACCTTTGGCAGAGTAGAGAGGTATACGGGCCGCACTCAGCCCTTGTTATGATCCAGTGCACTTTGTGTATTCTCTTTGCAATGTACCAATGTTTTGGTACCTCCACAAACAAAAAAACAAAAAAAAGTTTGGTGACCTCCTCCACCTGCACTGCCACATCCACCTCCTCCTTTACTCAGACCTCCACCTCCTGGCTCAAGATTATGTCTTATATTGGCAGAGTAGAGAAGTATACACCCAGCCATACTCCAGTGCAGTTTGAGCATTCTCTTTGCTATTTCCCAATGTTTAGGGGGCCTTCACAAAACAAAAAAACAAAATAAATAAAAAAGTTGTTGACCTCCTCTCCCTCTTCCTCCTGCACTACCGCTTCCTGCACTACCACTTCCATGCCTCTTCAGCATGTACCGCCACTTCTACCTCCTCTGATTGCAACGCCACATACGCCTTCTCTGCCTGAACTGCCATCTCCATCTCCTGGCTCAAGATTATTATGTCTTATATTCTCCAGTGGAGTTTGTGCATTCTCTTTGCTATTTCCAAATGTTTTGGGGCCTCCACAAACCAAAAAAATTTAAAATAAATAAGAAAAATAAAAAACAAAATTAAAAAGAAAGTTGGTGAACCACAAAAAAATGGCTAAAGGTCATACACAGAATTAACAGACATATTTAAATAAACAAAACAAAACAAAAATCCTGTTGGCTTCTTCCTTTACCTCCTCCACCTTTTCCATCTACACTGCCACATCCACAGCCTCCTCAACTTCTTACTCCATTTGGTCTATTTGGACCTCTTTGTCCTGGGTCAAGAATATTATTTATAATTGGTATGTATTTTATGTTATTTTAAGTAATTTCCTTTTCCACATTTGTTTTCAGCCCTCTAGCCCTTTCTATGACTTTTTACAGCCATTTAGTGCCCCAAAGTTTGGGTCCCCATTGACTTTAATGGGGTCAAGTTTGGGTCAAGTTTGGCAACTGAACCAAACTTCGAAACTCAATTTGGCCAATCCAGTCGAACCCTGAATTTCCAGCGGTCCGCTCATCCCTACCCATGACATGTTAATTCTGTGCATCTCCATGTGAACCCAGAGAAGACAACTGTATGTACATACAGTATATGTAGAATGGTCAGTTCTAAATATAGCCTTTCCGGTAAATGAAGGTAGGTTATGTTCAGCACAAAAAAATAAAAGGCATTGAAAAGATTTATATGATCGGAATTACTGGTATTATTTGCCAGCAAGGAGAAAGCTCAATGCTCTCTACAAATACAGTAATGTCATTTGTACTACTTGTCTGAAATAATTAATATGTATTTTCTTACCTCTAATTGAATTGTTTATTGAGAGACAGTCTCCAGGATTGATTGGTGAATGCCATTTTCAAAATTAATTAATGGTGCAAGCAAGTTAAAACAAAGGAAGAATAGCATTTCTAAAAGCTCCTTCACACACTTCCAGATCCAGACTCTTCTACCTGTCACGGTGTCTAAATATTTCATTTACATGCCATTTAATATCTTCCTAAAGAGTACAAGTAATAATAATACAATTAATTATAGTAGACTATATTGTTTTTCTTGTCTGTTTTCACTGAACACTTTATCAAGTTCCAAAAGTTAATTACCTGCAATAGCGACTGAGGTTACACGCATCTATAAGTATTGGAAATCAGAGCTCGGCCTTAGATCACTTTTCTGTAGTAAAATAAATGCCAAATAGTCTCCACACTCTTATTAACGGAAATTAAAGATTTATTTTCCTCAAGAATTGCATATTCCTGTAGAAACTTGTAACATGGATGACTATTTCTATTTCCAGACACTTAGGCCTCTTTCACACGGGCGTCATTTTTTTTGCCCGGATAAGAGCCGGGTGCGTTGCGGGAAAATGCGCTATTTTTTCTGCGCAAGTGCAAAACATTGTCATGCGTTGCACTCGCGTGAGAAAAATCGCGCATGTTTGGTACCTAAACCCGAACTTCTTCATAGAAGTTCGGGCTTGGGATTGATGTTCTGAAGATTGTATTATTTTCCCTTATAACATGGTTATAAGCGAAAATAATAGCATTCTGAATACAGAATGCATAGTAAAACAGCGCTAGAGGGGTTAAAAAAAATAATATAAAATTTAACTCACCTTAGTCCACTTGATCGCGAAGCCCGGCATCTCCTTCTGTCTCCGCTGCTGATGAACAGGACCTGGGGTGAGCTGCTCCATTAAATACAGGTTAAGGACCTTCTATGATGTCACTCCGGTCATCACATGGTACGTCACATGATCTTTTATCATGGTGATTCACCATGGTAAAAGATCATGTGATGACCGGAGTGACGTCATCGAAGGTCCTTAAGCTCTATTTAATGGAGTAGCTCACCCCAGGTCCTGTTCATCAGCAGCGGAGACACAAGGAGATGCCAGCTTCGCGAGCAAGTGGACTAAGGTGAGTTAAATTTTTTTTTTTTTTTTTTTTAACCCCTCTAGCGCTGGTTTACTATGCATTCTGTATTCAGAATGCTATTATTTTCCCTTATAACCATGTTATAAGGGAAAATAATAATGATCGGGTCTCCATCCCGATGGTCTCCTAGCAACCATGCGTGCAAATCGCACGGCATTTGTACTTGCTTGCGGATGCCATCCGATTTTCACACACCCCATTCACTTCTATGGGGCCTGCGTCACGTCAAAATCGGAAAATATAGAGCATGCTGCGATTTCAACTGAACGCACAAGTGATGCGTTAAAAACATCGCTCATGTGCACAGCCCCATAGAAATGAATGGGTCAGGATTTAGTGCGGGTGCCATACGTTCGCCGCACGGATCGCACCCGCACGGAAAACTCGCCCGTGTGAAAGGGGCCTTAGAGGATGATAGGGAATTACAATGCTTGGACTCCCCGTGATCAGCTGTAGTGTGTAGGAAATCCCAGTAGCTAATGTCCAATTACTCTCCAGAACCACTCCAGGAGAAGTGAAGTATTACATGGCATTATAAATTGTCAAATAATGCTAGGTTCTCTAGTGAGTGACACTCTTTGTAACCACTCTCCGTTCTAGCCAATTGATAGAGGTAATAAATAATGGACTCCCACTACTAATTCAGAAAATGTTGGTTACACATTTCCTGAATCCAGAGACTTATATCCCTCCTGTTTTAAGGGAATGCCCTATTAGGGTATATGGACATCACAGGGGGAGGTGACCTTGCTCAGGACTATAATCAATAAAAGAGAGAATTATCAAAAATTTTATTTGGCTGGTTCCCCAAATTTTCCGAAAAGATTTGATTAAATTCAAATTGATTTGTATTTGTATGCGAATAGCATTAAAAAACAGCTATTTCCTGGCTGCTGAGAGCCTTTATAGTGGTGTAGAACACTGTGCCTTGCAGTAACACGCATAGGGAGTCTGCTGTGGTAGTGAAATAATACTGTGAGTCCGTATGACATGCAGATGACAGACGTCACTCTTAGAATTACTGCACACTTTACTTATTTGGGCAGTTACAGGGCTAAAACTGAACAACTCACTCAAGTGTGAATTCAGCCTTACAGGTCGATGTTAACGTCTAGAAGAAGTGTGCTCCTTTTACACTGTTGTCAACTGATTTCACATAGATGTCTACAGAACCTGTTCTATATAACACTTACAGAAGTAGAGCCCCCCGACAGAGTGGAGAGGGTGTCAGCAGTAAGTTTGTGCTGACGTCACTGATTATTTTGCCCTTCCTCTGATCCGTCAGAGCAATAACTCCCAAAACAATATATCCTGTCTGTTGAGCATTCGCCTTCACTCTGTCAGCATTTGGTCAGTAATCCATCAGTATTGCTGTTTTGTACCCACTCCTGCTTTTGGCTACTACCAAATCAAAGGCCAATTCTGATGCAAAATAGGGATTATGTCATACAGGCTTTACAGCTGCTACATAGACAGGATCCGTTGTGCGTCTCATTTTTCCTTCCTTTGGACAGATCAGAAGACAGGTCAAATAAATGATGATGTCAACCAGGCCAAAAAGGCAAAATAGTGGCCCAGTCATGAAGTGGGGAGGGTGGGAACAGCATGAGAAGTCCACAGAGTGGCCCAATGACATAGTGGTGAGGTGGCAACAGCATGAGGAGACCACAGAGTGGCCCAGTGACATAGTGTTCTGGTGGGAGCAGCATGAGGAAAACACAGAGTAGTGATGTGACAGCAGCATGAGGAGACCAGAGTGGCCCAGTGACATAGTGTTGAGGTGGCAGCGGCATGAGGAGACCACAGAGAGGCCCAGTGACATAGTGTTGAGGTGGCAGCAGCATGAGTAGACCACAGAGTGGTGATGTGGCAGCAGCAGAATGGCAAGCTGTAGAACAATGTAACTGCACTGCAGAACAGCAAATAAAATGTACTTTTTTACACTTATACACCCCCAAAAGGGCTGTAGTACAAGGTAACTGCACTGCAAAATGGCAAATATGATGTACAGTGATTTTTATACACTTATACACCCCAAAAAAGGGTGTAGTGCAATGTAACTGCACCGCAGAATGGCAAATAAGATGTACTTTTTTTTACACTATTACACTTCAAAAAAGCGTTCTTCAATTATATAAATGTTAAAAAGTATAAATCTGAAGGTCTCGGCCCTTTAAAGAGTAATGAGGGGGAAGTCGCAGAGAGCGATGAGGAGAAAGCAAAGCTGTTAAATATTTTTTTTCTCCAATGTATTCACTGAGGAAAATAAACTGTCAGATGACATGCAGAATGCAAAAATAAATTCCCCATTAAAAGTGTCCTGTCTGACCCAGGAAAAAGTACATCAGCGACTTAAAAAGATTAAAATAGACAAATCGCCAGGACCGGATGGCATACACACCCGTATCCTAAAGGAATTAAGTAATGTCATAGCCAGACCCTTATTTCTGATATTTGCAGACTCTATACTGACAGGGAATGTCCCACAGGATTGGCGCATGGCAAATGTGGTGCCAATATTCATAAAGGGGCCAAAAACAGAGCCTGGAAACTATAGGGCGGTAAGTTTAACATCTGTTGTGGGTAAACAGTTTGAAGGTTTTCTGAGAGATGCTATATTAGAGCATCTCAACGGAAATAAGCAAATAACGTCATATCAGCATGGCTTCGTGAGTGAGGCAGGGGGGCGGAGCCAACGGCTGAGCTGTGAGGACATGCTTTGCTGAGCTCCGTTAACTCTCCTGCTAAAGGGACCTGATTACGATCGCCTTTGTACTCCAAAATGGTGAAAATAGGAGGACAGAAGAATACAGACCAAGCTGTGATCCCGAAATGCCCTAATCCGGGCACAGGAATGGCGAAATACCTAAAGAAACAGGCCGCTTCTCCTGCTCCTAAAGAATCCAAGATGGCGCCGGCAGACGAGCGCTCTGAAGCAGGCGCTGAAGGAGGCACGTCTGAGGGGGAAAGCGATGGTGGTGAGTCAATATCCTCCCGCTCCCGACCTGTGTCCAGGCGTTTTATCAAGCAGGCTCTTGCTGAAGCCCTTTCACCCCTGATGCAAGAAATCTCCATACTCACACAGGAGATACAGCATGTCGGTCACAGGGTACTCAGGCCACCCTGGAACATAGCACCACTGTCTCTCACTCCCTTTCCTCCTGTCAGCAACACATCAATAATCTGCATGCTGCAATGGAGGACCAGGAAAACAGGGGCAGGAGGAATAACCTCCGATTCAGGGGCATACCAGAAACTGTGCCTAGTGAGGAGCTAAAGTCCACCATTAAACAGATAGCTGCAAAACTTCTGGGGAATGACGATTTGTCTGATATGACTATTGAAAGAGCTCACAGAGCCCTCAGACAGAAACCAAAAGACACAGAACCTCCCAGGGACATTATCTGCCGTTTTTTAAACTATGCAGACAAAGAAAAGATCTTTAATGCAGCCAGAGCCTCTAACTCCATCTCTTTTGGGGACTTTACCATCAAGATTTTTCAAGATCTCTCCCCTGTCACATTAAATAAGAGGAAAATCCTGAAACCCCTTACAGACCATTTGCGCAGCAAGAATATCTTATACAGATGGACCTTCCCTTTTGGTCTGTCGTTTAAATACGCAGGAAAACAGATGAAGATTTCCTCCTATCCGGATCTTCAAGAGCATTTTCTTCTGTGGACTTTCTACCAATGGACATAGCAAGCTGGGATGCAGTGACCGAGATCTCTACTCTGCCTGATCTTCCACGACTGACCCCCTGGGAGAAGGCTTCTACTCCAAAAAGACAGCGGATGAAGAATCGCAGTGGCAACCTGACTCCAAGGAGGATAACTGGGACTGTGTCTTAGATCCTTTTCTCTCTACTCCTGTGGGCATGTTGTAATCTATACACATATCTCCAGCTCCCACTAAACCTACCTTCCTAGCTTTCTCTCAATTTCATCCCCTACCATGTCTTTACTCATCTGTACCCCTACATCTCTCCTCATCCCTCCTCTACTTTCCTCCTTCTTTTGTCTGGAGTACATGACTAAAAGCTTAAAATGTTCCCATCATTAGCAGGGCCATATACTTGGGTTAACCCCACTAAACCCCCCCCCCCCCTCTCTCTCTGCAGAAGCCTTTAAGCTTCCTGTTACTCTTAAAGCGGCAATTTGATTTTCCCATGCCGCATTACTGTTTTACCATTGTTTATGTTTATGTTTTTCTTTTATGTTTTTTCAGTTACGGAATACCCGGATACCGGTTGTGCCTATATATGTCAAGTGGAGGGACTGTGCTCGCTTCTCTAGGGGCCGCCAGTACGGTCCAATCATTCAGCCATGACTGACCTTAAATTAGTGTCCTTTAATGTGAAGGGCCTCAGATCTCCATCTAAGAGATCCCACATTTTTTCTCTCCTTTGGAAGGAAAGATGCTCAATCTTGTTTTTACAGGAAACCCACTATAAGCATGGCAAATACCCGGACCTCTCATTCTCCAAGTATCCTACTTGGTATCACTGCGGTGCGGGAGGAGCGGCCTCTAGAGGAGTGAGTATAGGTTTCAAAGGTAATGTTCCCTTCACTTATTCTGCACATACACAGGATCCAGAAGGCAGATATATCATTCTTAAGGGCACTATTGGTCGCAAAATGTACACATTTGTCAATGTCTACGCCCCAAACACTGACCAGATAAATTGGTTTTTGTCCCTTCTAACTTTTGTGGAGGACTTGCAGGAGGGTACCTTAGTCTTGGCAGGTGACTTCAATGTCGCCTTACAGCCCCTTGTTGATACGTCCACCAGGGGCGTTGTTAGGTCAAAACATTCGGGGCTTGAGCCCCGGATGTTTTGACCAGTGCCCCGAATGTTATGCTGGCAGTCATTTCCACACAATCTCCTGCACAGCCCGGAGCCTGACTCCGCCCACTCATGTGACTGATCATGTGCTCCTGACATCATGAAAGGTCCTTCTGCCCACTAGGAACTATCAACTCCTGAGGTAGGACATGTGAATGGAGCATTTCTAGGCGCATGTTGTGGCTGTATTCTGCCCCCTGCCCTGTACCCCCCATGCTGCACTGTGTATACCCCCTGCCCTGTACTATACCACATATGCTGTATTTTGCCTCCTGCCCTGTACTGTGCACCCTATAATGCACTGTGCCCCCTATGCTGCACTGTGTGACCCCTGCCTTATACTGTACCCCCTATAATGTACTGTGCCCCCTATGCTGCACTGTGTGTGCCCCCTGCCTTATACTGTACCCCCTATAATGCACTGTGCCCCCCTATGCTGCACTGTGTGTGCCCCCTGCCTTATACTGTACCCCCTATAATGCACTGTACTCCCTATGCTGCACTGTGTGTGCCTCCTGCCTTATACTGTACCCCCTATAATGTAATGTGCCCCCTATGCTGCACTGTGTGTGCCTCCTGCCTTATACTGTACCCCCTATAATGCACTGTACCCCCTATGCTGCACTGTGTGTGCCTCCTGCCTTATACTGTACCCCCTATAATGCACTGTGCCCCCTATGCTGCACTGTGTGTGCCTCCTGCCTTATACTGTACCCCCTATAATGCACTGTGCCCCCTATGCTGCACTGTGTGTGCCCCCTGCCCTGTATTGCGCCTGCTATGCTGTACTGTACCCCCTGCTCTTTAGTGTGCCCCCCTATGCTGCACTGTGTGTGCCCCCTCCCTTATACTGTACCCCCTATAATGCACTGTGCCCCCTATGCTGCACTGTGTGTGCCTCCTGCCTTATACTGTACCCCCTATAATGCACTGTGCCCCCTATGCTGCACTGTGTGTGCCCCCTGCCCTGTATTGCGCCTGCTATGCTGTACTGTACCCCCTGCTCTTTAGTGTGCCCCCCTATGCTGCACTGTGTGTGCCCCCTGCCTTATACTGTACCCCCTATAATGCACTGTGCCCACTATGCTGCACTGTGTGTGCCTCCTGCCTTATACTGTACCCCCTATAATGCACTGTGCCCCCTATGCTGCACTGTGTGTGCCCCCTGCCCTGTATTGCGCCTGCTATGCTGTACTGTACCCCCTGCTCTTTAGTGTGCCCCCTATGCTGCATTGTACCCCTATGCTGCACTGTGCGTCCCCCCCTTGCCCTGTACTGTCACCCCTGCCCTTTAGTGTGCCCCCTACGCTGCATTGTACCCCTATGTTGCACTGTGCGTCCCCCCGTGCCCTGTACTGTCCCCCCTATACTATACTGTGCCCTGTACATTGCAACCTCCCTTCTCTGTCTCTAGTGCTTGCCACTTGGCACTATCATGGCACACTAAGGCCAGTTTTACATCACGTTTTGCCATTCAGTCTAATGCAGGGTAGGCAACCTACGGCACTCCAGCTGTTGTGAAACTACAACTCCCAGCATGCATTATTGCTCTGCTCTTCGCATAACTCCCATAGAAATTAATGGAACATGCTGGGAATTGTGGTTTCGCAAAAGCTGGAGTGCCGAAGGTTGCTGACCCCTGGTAATGTATACATAAAATGTATATGTTAACAGGTGACTCAGACTGACACCATCAAAAAAAATGATACGTTAATGTATACATTTTTTTTTTAACAGACTTTGCAGGATACAAAGCGTAATGTGCTGCACTTTTGTATCCCATTTTCCAATGTAAACATTAAACGGATGGCAAAAATGTCATGTGAACTCTCCCTTACATATGCACATATAGGATGCCAGGATAGTCATGGAGGGGGGGCCCCATACAAAATTTTGCTGTGGGGCCCAGTCAGTTCTAGCTATGCCCCTGGCTGTCAGGGTCGGCCGCTCTGACTCTCCTGCGCTGCGCAGCCCCGCCATCCTAATCCGTATCCTGCAGTAACTGAACTTTAAAACAACGCTTATGATCTCATTACTATCTTACACACTCAGCTCCAGAAACATGCAGTGCTGGCGGCGCTCGCTCACTGACGTCACGCGCCTGCTCCTCCCACTAGGCGGTGCAGGCCGTGACGTCAGTGAGTGAACGCCGCCCGCACTGCCTGTTATTGGAGCTGAGTGTCTAAGTCAAGATAGTAATGAGATGTGCGCTGATTTAAAGTTAAGTTACTGCAGGATACAGATTACTGAGGGGATGATCTGTTGGGTTGCCCAGACGGCTAGGCCCTTCACAGTAGTTATTAACCACTTTCAGCAGTCCTCCATTCACTGAAGGGGGGACTGCTGAAAGGGCTTAATAACTACTGTGAAGGGAGGACTGCTGAAAGGGGTTATTAACTACTGTGAAGGCCCATGGGGGCGTGGCTTCACAGGGGCGTGATACAATGGGCTTGTGCCCCGGATGTTTTCAGACCCTAGCAACGCCCCTGACGTCCACTAAGAAATCCTCTTTTTCTGCTAAATCTCTTAAAAAACTGAACTCCAGATTATACGATTTAGGACTTATAGACATATGGCGTTGCCTCAACCCAAGCTACACTGACTATTCCTTTTACTCCGCTCCAGGTCACTCCTATAGCAGGATAGATTATATACTCGTTCCAAAGGATCAGATACTACTTTCTTGGATGCAAAAATTGGCAACATCACCATATCTGATCATGCCCCTATTTTCTGCACTATCCGGCCACCCTCAGAATCAGGTAGAACTCCTGTTTGGAGACTAAACGAGTCCGTGCTGAGCAACGATGGACTTAGAAAACATTTCAAGTCCCTCTTGGAAGAATACTTCTCTCTTAATAATACCCCAGATATTTCCCCCCATACCCTCTGGGATGCCCATAAAGTATTTATGAGAGGCCATTTCATTAGTAAATGCTCCTATCTGAAAAAACAAGCGGATAAACAGCTTTCTTCTCTTCTGGACCAGATTCATGTGTTGGAGTCTCTCCACAAGAGATCCCTAGCAGCCCAACATCTATCGGATCTTACAGCTCTTAGAACAGAGCTCAAAAACCTCTTAAATGCTAAAGCCGCTAAATACTACTTATCCTCCCAGCATAAGTTTTTTGCACATGGCAACAAAGCCTCAAAGTTCATGATGCAGCGTATTAAACGTAGGAAATTAGCTAGGCATGTTTCTTCCATTAAAACTCCCCAGGGCCAACAGCTCTTCTCCTCGGAGACTATAGCCGAACAATTTAAGCTTTTTTATGAAGCCCTATACAACCTACCTCCCCCCTCAGAGGACCCTCATGCTCAAAATAGAGACTCGTCAATTAAGGCCTTTTTGGCAACGCTTAACCTACCTAAACTAACCCCAGACCAGCAAGAAACCCTACAAAAGCCTTTCACGGCAACCGAACTGGCTGCAGCTCTCAAATCCTCCCCAAAAGATAAATGCCCGGGCCCGGACGGCTTTCCAACCGCTTACTACACCTCCTTCCAAGACTCTCTAATCCCATATTTTCTCCCAGTCTGTAACTCTTCCCTCGGTAATAAACCTTTATCAGCCGATATGACTACTGCCCTTATTACTATCATACCTAAAGAGGGCAAAGACCCCTCCTCCTGTGCTAATTACCAACCTATTTCCCTATTGAACATAGACTTGAAAATCTTAGCAAAAATGTTGGCCACTAGACTCCAAACTTTCCTCCCTGACTTAATCCACTCTGATCAAGTGGGATTTGTGAAGGGTCGTGAGGGGAAGGACAATACTACGAAAGTTCTTGATGCCCTCTTCTATGCCTCCCACAAAAAGAGACCCTTGGTTCTGCTAGGCACCGATGCTGAAAAAGCATTTGATCGAATAGACTGGTCTTACATAAAACATACCCTATACGAATTCCAATTTCCCGCCCCATATGTTAATGCGGTTTTCGCAATGTACACTAATTCCTCTGCTTCAGTCTTGGTCAATAGTCTCATTTCTGCCAGATTTTTGATCAAGAATGGAACTCGTCAAGGATGCCCCTTATCTCCCCTTATATTTGTTCTAGTGATGGAAACCCTTTTGCAGGCCTTGAGACAGGAGGAGGGCATCAATGGACTAAAATTAGGCCCAAAAGATTTTAAGCTAGCAGCTTTTGCAGACGATCTGCTTATTCTTACAACAAATCCCATAAGGTCCATTCCTCTTATATTATCCCTTTTAAATAGATTCGGTCTTCTTTCAAATTTCAAAATCAACCCCCAAAAATCCCAAATTCTTCATTTAGGTTTATCCCCTGTTCAAATTTCAGCCCTCCAATTGAATTCGCCTTTTAACTGGTCCAATAGACATTTAACCTACTTGGGCGTCAAATTAACTTCTAATCTTTCTGAATTGTTTCAACTTAACTATACCCCCCTCTTGAGGGCCATCGTTGCTCAGCTGGATTCTCTAGACCTTCCTTACCTGTCTTGGTTTGGAAGAAAAAATCTAGTAATGTCCCTGGTAATTCCAAGACTCACTTATCTCCTGCAGGTCTTTCCTATTGCTATCCCTAGGTCCTTTTTTAGGTCGTTAAATGCCCAGATCCGAAAATTTATATGGCAGGGTAAAAAACCCAGAATCTCCTTCTCTACTTTGACAAAACCCAAACACCGTGGGGGGATAGTTTTGCCTGACCCGGAACTTTACATGAAGGCTTTACACTTAAATAGAGTGATTGACTGGCTTCGACCCTCTGGTCACAAGCAGTGGCTACCGCTAGAAAATATTTTATTTCCCTCTACCATTAGGGCCCTGTTGTTGTCGGACAGTCCACTTCCTACCCTTTCCTCTATCCCGAACCCTATAGTGCGCACTTCCTTGAAGGTTTGGAAGTGGTTCTCCTCCAATTGCTCTGCCCTGCCCCTACCCTCCCCTCTCCTCCAGGTGGGGGATATTATCTTGTTAGCTCCAAAAGAGCTGAGAGACACATGCCCTTTAGGGATTAGATCTTCCAATAAGTTAGTAACAGACCTACTGGACGGAGATGGATGTGCCCTCTCTGGAGAGTCCCTCTTAAACAAATTGGGAATCACTTCCGCACATGCCCTACTCCTCTCTTATATTAGTAAGGAAATTGGCGTCAGAGCCAAATCCTTAAACCTGCAAAAACCCCTGGACTGGTTTGAAAATATGTTGAAGTCCAATATCTATCCTTCTAAGTTGATCTCGGTCCTTTATAAGAAGCTGAACCTACCTGCCCTAAGTGTTAAACCAGCAGTAATTGCACTGTGGGAAAAGGACCTGGGAAGGCAACTCTCCCAACCCGAAATAACCAAACTCTTCATCACTCCACACAAGCTTTCAAGATATGTCCGAGTGCAGGAAAACGGCTACAAAGTTCTAGTTAGATGGTATAGAACCCCAGACAAGATCTCCTCATTCTATCCCAACATCCCAGATAATTGTTGGAGATGCGAAAAGAATAAGGGATCTTACTTCCATATCTGGTGGGAATGCCCTCTGTTAAAACCCTGGTGGGGGAAAATCTTTAACTTGAGTAACACCATATGCGACACTAACTTCCCCATCTCCCCTGAGATAGCGTTGCTCTCTTTGGGTATACAAGGGGTAGACAAGCACAAAAAAACCCTCTTTTCCTTTTTGATATCAGCGGCACGTCTACTTGTCCCCATGAACTGGCGTAGCTCGGACATACCCACCATAGATCACTGGATAGCTAAAGTCGATCAATTTTATCGCCTTGAGGAACTCTCACATTGGGAATTGAAAACCAGAAATACATTTCTCAATATATGGTCTTTCTGGAAAAATACAGGAACTTCACTTGACTGTGTACGGCTATGTTCTCAATCTAAGTATTCCGTCGTTCGACTCTTAACTCTTAGGTTTTGTTTCTATGCACATTACATTATATGTAAATGAGAAATACATTGTGTCTACGTACGTATGTAATGTTTGTAATTACAGACTGTACATTATGGCTATTATTGTTGCTCCACGATATACCTCTTCTGCAATGTACAATCTATTAATATTTTTTTTAAAAACAATAAAATTTGTTTATACAAAAAAACAAAAAAAGCATGGCTTCGTGAGGGATCAGTCATGTCAAACTAATTTAATCAGTTTCTATGAGGAGGTAAGTTCTAGACTTGACAGCGGCGAATCAATGGATGTCGTATATCTGGACTTCTCCAAAGCATTTGACACTGTACCACATAAAAGGTTAGTATATAAAATGAGAAGGCTCGGACTGGGAGAAAACATCTGTATGTGGGTAAGTAACTGGCTCAGTGATAGAAAACAGAGGGTGGTTATTAACGGTACACACTCAGATTGGGTCACTGTCACTAGTGGGGTACCACAGGGGTCAGTATTGGGCCCTATTCTCTTCAATATATTTATTAATGATCTTGTAGAAGGCTTGCATAGTAAAGTATCAATTTTCGCAGATGACACTAAACTGTGTAAAGTAATTTACACTGATGAGGACAGTATACTGCTACAGAGGGATCTGGATAGATTGGAGGCTTGGGCAGATAAGTGGCAGATGAGGTTTAACACTGATAAATGTAAAGTTATGCACATGGGAAGGAAAAATGCAAGTCACCCGTACATACTAAATAGTAAAACACTCGGTAACACTGACATGGAAAAGGATCTAGGAATTTTAATAAACAGCAAACTAAGCTGCAAAAACCAGTGTCAGGCAGCTGCTGCCAAGGCCAATAAGATAATGGGTTGCATCAGAAGGGGCATAGATTCCCGTGATAAGAACATAGTCCTACCCCTTTACAAATCACTAGTCAGACCACACATAGAGTACTGTGTACAGTTCTGGTCTCCTGTAAACAAGGCAGACATAGCAGAGCTGGAGAAGGTCCAGAGGAGGACATCTAAAGTAATAACTGGAATGGGGCAACTACAGTACCCTGAAAGATTATAAAAATTAGGGCTATTCACTTTAGAAAAAAGACGACTGAGGGGAGATCTAATTAATATGTATAAATATATCAGGGGTCAGTACAGAGATCTATCCCATCATCTATTCATTCCCAGGACGGTGACTGTGACGAGGGGACATCCTCTGCGTCTGGAGGAAAGAAGGTTTGTACACAAACATAGAAAAGGATTCTTTACGGTAAGAGCAGTGAGACTATGGAACTCTCTGCCTGAGTAGGTGGTGATGGTGAGTACAATAAAGGAATTCAAGCGGGGCCTGGATGTACTTCTGGAGTGTAATAATATTACAGGCTATAGCTACTAGAGAGGGGTCGTTAATCCAGGGAGTTATTCTGATTGCCTGATTGGAGTTGGGAAGGAATTTTTTATTCCCCAAAAGTGGGGAAAATTGGCTTCTACCTCACAGTTTTTTTTTGCCTTCCTCTGGATCAACTTGCAGGATAACAGGCCGAACTGGATGGACAAATGTCTTTTTTCGGCCTTATGTACTATGTTACTATGTTGCTTCAAAAAAGGCTGTAGTACAATGTAACTGCACCACAGAACGGCAAATAATACATACTTTTTAGACTATTAAAACACCCCAAAATAAGTGTGTAGTACAATATAACTGCACCGCATAACGGCAAATAAGACAACCTTTTTTTTTACACTAATACACCACAAAAGAAACTGTAAAACAATTTAAATGCACCTCAGAACTGTTAATAGAACGTACTTATATTTCCTATAAATACAACGTGCAACACAACACTTGCACCCCAATAATAAGCAAGGTTTGCTGGAATTACAGAGGTATCATCTATTGCAAACCTAAAAGCAGCAGTATAATAGCAATTTGGATCCCCAATAAGTGCAGCAAGGTGTGTCTCTCCTTGCACTAAGTACACTGGAAAATGGCAGAATCCAAAATGGTTGAGGCCATTTATAGGACTGTGACATCACAGGGCTGGCTGTCTGGCTGCTGATTGGCTGCATGCATGGGATTGTGGGTGTTCCCTCTTTCTCAGAGTTCTTTGATCCATGTCCTAACACGTGCAACAGCCATTTTAGGAAAAAAAAATGATTAATTACCACGAGACTTGAGGAAATTCTTTTTCCTGAGATTCGGATCGAATTCCATTTCGTCAACTTCGATTCGCTCATCTCTAAACAGAACCAAATGAGAATCCAGAACACACAGTAGATAGTAGTATGAGAATGGAAATGCTAAATCCAGACTCTGTGTTAATATATTTGTTCCTTACCTTTCTTCTGCCTATTCTGGCATTCTCCTTGCTTGTCCATGCAACATTTCACACTCCAGTACTTATCTCCTCAGAGTATCTCTAGTTGATTTGTATTTCTTGCTTCTGGCTTCTTTATCTACTGTTGGCAGTCTGCTCAAAGCAGCAGCGGCAGCAAGTTAAAAGCAGGAGATTGCAGTAGCTATAGGGGATGCAAAGTTAACAGTTGCACCTGGGTCAGGAACATGAGGGGAACCAAAGGCCTCAATACCATATGAAAGGTGGGGACCTGGTCAAACATTTTACATCAGGGCTTAAAGGTTAGAAACACCTTTGGGATGAATTTTTTATTGCATTGACTGTAGTATGGGATAAAGAACATATTTTCTTTTGGCTTTTATTTAAAAGTTTGCTCCATTCGGCATCTGTAGGCGGCATGTATCCTCATATATTACAGGCTTCTCATTCCCATTCAGTGTTAAATCCATCATACAAGCAATTTGAAGGCTCTCTGTCTCCCCTCTTTCTGATCTCCTGAACATTCGTAAAGCAGACATTCCGTTTGATTTAGGTTTATTTGATTTGAGAACAAGGACCGAGCTGTCAGCAAGTCTATCTGATAGATTTTAAACGGCAGAGAATTGAGCATACATACAGGCTGCAGAAGAGATCTAGTGCAACATTTATGAAAAATTTTCCCATAATACAGGCAATGCAATTAGTGTTGAGCGAATCAAAGTATTCAAAGTGAAATTCGATCCAAATTTCAGGGAAAATTCGATTTGCCACGAAGCCAAATTTCCTCATGCTTCGTGGTAACAAATCAATTTTCCCTGAAATTGCGTAAAAATAAACATACTCGCCTCATCTGTTTGAGTGTGAAGATGGCACTGTGGCTATCTTGATTGAAGATCCCGCATGTTATCATGCACCAAGCGAGATTTTGCGCAAGAGAACAATCAAGATGACCGAGGCGGCCTCTTCACTCTTAAATGGATGAGTTGAGTATTTTTTTTTAACCCCCGAAAAACCTCCATTTATAGATCAGATGCCGCGATCAGCAATAAACATTGCATCTGAGGGGTTCAATGACGGGGGAGGAGGGGGCGGTGCAATCGCCGTTCCCTGTCATTGCCCCCGCTACTTACAAAGGAATGCAATTCATGACGGAGTAATTTGTCACAAAGCTAATTTCTTTGTGAAATTCGATAAAGAAACCGAATCCAAGTTTTGATAACTTTGTTCATCTCTAAATGCAATAAAACAATTGCAGATGTATACCACATACCATGCAGCATAAACCACCACGGTTTCTTCCATGGTTGTTCACTTTGAATGTTGCAGACCCGCTCTTGGCTTAAGCATCATTGAATGTCCTTTCCTGGCAAAGTCGTGGCCTTAAACTGCTAGCAAACAATGGGAGGAATCCACCGCACAGGCGCCACCAGAATTTTTTGGCATAGAGTCTGCTTTAAAATTCCAGCAGCAGAAACCACCATAGCCTTCAGGAGCTTCAAGTTATACTACCTACCTGAAGGTATTAACCTATGGGTCATCCAGTTCTTGTGAAGGATGTTAGTGAAAATCTCCATTTCCACAAGGGTTTTTCTAAATAGCAATCTAAATTTATTTTTATTTTTTTGCTTTTTTATATTTTTTTAGCATTAAGTCTAAACCTTAAGCACAGCACTAATTGGCCTGATAACTAAGAAGACATATTCTAGTCTTTAACCATGGATTCTTTTTCATGTAAAATGATTATCTGTTGGCATGTGCCTAAGGCATCAGAATTGATTTTCACATGCATTACCCGCAATCTTTTGATGCTGCTTTATATGACAGCCTCCATTTAATGCTACTTCTGGGTGTTATTTCTGCTTCTTATAAAGCATTGAAGTGAACAGGATATTTTGCTTCAAAGACACCACGTGACCAGGATTTAGTTGCAGCGTCTTTCCTGCTTTTCCCTTTTGTCTCAATGCAATTTTTTTTGCCTCATTCTATGTGGAGTGGAGAGAAAAGATTGTGACAGGCAGGGCCCTCTGGATGACACACTTTACTACAGCAAAAAACACTAAGAAGAAAATTGATTGCATGCCAGTTGTTTCATAACACTCTCAAGCTGTCAGCTCAGATTTAATTCACCGCACAAAAAGAATAGCCATAAGAAAGAAACAGACCGCGGAAAGATAATAATGTTTCTTTTTTTCATGTTTTTTTTTAACAGATTTTTATGCTTCTTTTTTTCACTGCTTGGATTTTACAACTTCTACTAATTTCTTTTGCAACAAATACGAATTAGGCTACTTTCACACTAGCGTTTTTACTGGATCCGGCAGGGTTCAGCAAAAACGCTTCCGTTACTGATAATACAACCATCTGTTATGAACAGATCCAGTGGTATTATCTTTAACATAGCCAAGATGGATCCATCATAAACTCCATTGAAAGTCAATGGGGGACGGATCCGTTTTCTATATTGTGACAGATTGTGTTAGAGAAAACAGATCCGTCCCCATTGACTTGCATTGGGGGTCATGCCGGATCCGTCTTGCTCCGCATCCCAGGACAGAAAGCAAACTACAACATGTTGCGGTTTGCTCCCCGGTATGGGAATGCAACTGAACGGAATGGAATGCATTTTGTAGCACTCCGTTCTGTTCAGTTCAGTTTTGTCCCCATTGACAATGAATGGGGACAAAACTGAAGTGTTTTTTTCCGGTATTGAGTGCCTATGACGGATCTCAATACCAGAAAACTAAAACGCTAGTGTAAAAGTGACCTTATTTTGTATAAGTATTTCTATCACATGGATAATATTTTACAGGCATAAGAATATTCTGCATTTCTGTGTATCGGAAGAAACATTATTTTATACATACTCATTAGAGATGAGCGAATCAAAGTTGACGAAGTGGAATTCGATCCAAATTTCAGGAAAAAAATTGATTTGCACCGAATACGAATTTCCTCATTCTTCATGGTAATGAATCGCATTTTTTCCTAAAATGGCTGCTGCATGTGTGAGGAGATGGAGCAAGGAACTCTGGGAAATTCGGGCTAACCCATAATGCAATGCATGCAGCCAACCAGCAGCCAGCCAGCCCTGTGATGTCAAAGCCCTATAAATAGCCTCAGCCATCTTGGACTCTGCCATTTTCCAGTGTACTTAGTGCAGGGAGAGACGTCTGCAGGCGCTAGATACAGTGCTAGAATAAATGTAATTGTGCTAAAAAAAAACGATTTACAAGTTCAGTGAAAAATTATTCAAGGTGTAGGGAAAAGATATGGAGGCATCATTCCACAGCATTCATGTTAAACTGGGTTCAGTAGGGGAGGTTACAGCCTGGGTAATAGGAACAATCCAATTACACCTTGCTGCACTGACTGGGGACCCAAATAGCTATTATACTGCTCTGTAATTCCAGCAAACCGTTCTTGTTATTGGGGCGCAAGTGCTGTTTGATACGGCCAATAACTGGATTTATTAGAAGGAAATATTTCTACATCTTATTTGACCTTGTGCGGTACAGTTATATGTTCTAAAGCATTTTTTGGCTTGAATTAGTGGGGGAAAAAAACGGCTTATTAGCCGTTGTGTGGTGAAGTGGCAAAAGAAAAATATATTTGCCATTCTGCATTGCAGTTATATGTTCTAAAGCCCTTTTTGTCGTGTACTAGTGGTAAAAGTAAAATATATTTGCCATTCAGCGGTGCAGTTATATGTTCTAAAGCCTTTTGTATTGGGTATAATTGAAAAAAACATAAGCACCTATTTGCCTTTCAGCGGTGCAGTTATATGTTCTAAAGCCCTTTTTGTTGTGTATTAGTGGCAAAAGTTAAATATGTTTGCCTTTCAGCTGTGCAGTTATATGTCGGGTTGAGAGAACCCGAACTGTAAAGTTCGGGTCCGTGTCACGGGTAGGTGTCACAGGTAGGGAGATAGAGCTGAAGTGCACTCCCTGGGCTGCCACCCTCACCCCTGTCCCTGCCTGCTTTCACCGCCCGTCCTTGTTGATGGGGCGCAGCTGGGCAGCGGTCCCTGACCTGCATAAGTGCAAGCAGAAAAGATAGAGACAGCAAGGGAAGCGGATAGCAAAACGAGAAATAGCTACCGAGCGGACAGAGAGGTAGACAAACAAGGTACACAAAAACGGGAAGGGCAAGGCGGGTCACTTAGCCGAGGTCAGTCCAGGAGGTCACGTCAATACAAGGGAGGAGGCAGAGACAAATCCAAGAACGAACCAAGGTCAAAGTCCTGGAGGTCACGTCAGTACCAGGGAGGAGGCAAAGACAAAATCCGAGAGCGAGCAGAGGTCAAAATCCGAGCGGTAGAGTCAAGGTCCAAGGAGCAGGCAGAAGGGGTGTCAGGAAACAAATCAACGGTCAATACAAGAGGTCAGATAATAATAATAATAAAAATAATAATACACAGCCTAAGGGATGAAAATCACAGCCAACCTGTGGCCAGCAGGTTGCCTGTTTAAATAGTGGAGGGAAGGGGTCATGTGACGTGGCCAGCGTCACATGATCCCTCCTCTCTGACTGTAGCCGAGCGCGAGTGCCTAGCTCGGCGCTCAGCCCCACCTAGTCCCTATGGTGACGGGGAACGCCGGCCGCTCCTGCAGGAGGAAAGCGGCCTAATGTACCGCGTCCCCCATCACCATGACAACCGGGACGCCGCAGACAGGAGAGCGCAGCCAGACGCCGTGAATATCCTGGCTGCCGCGAGATCGGGGGCCAGCGGCGGCGCAGGGAACGAGAAGCCCGCCCGATCATGTGACGCTGGCCTCTCGTACCAAGTTCGTACTGAACTTTAGGATTTTTGGACCATTTCAGTAAAAGTTCGGGTTCGGTGATTTCTTAGCGCTTTTTGAAAGGCTGCAGAGCAGCCAATCAACAAGCGATTAACTGTGTGACCTTAGAAGCCATCACAGCCATGACTACTAATGACATGGCTGTGATTGGCCAGTGCAGCATGTGACCCAGCCTCTATATAAGCTGGAGTCACGTAGCGCTGCACATCACTCTTCTGTGCTTAGTGTAGGGAGAAGATGCTGCTGCTGTGAGGGAGAGAATAGGACATAATCTTTAATCAGAACTCCAATTGAACTCAGCGATCTGCATAGATTTAGTTGTGTGGGTGCAGTGCACAATCTTTTTACCCTGCACTGAGCCCAGTGACAGATAAAAATAACTTTTATCCGTCTGTTAGTTAGGTGGGCGGCAGCGGCCATTTTATGCAAGCTCAGTGCACCAGCACTGCATCTGTGCTTTTGTGACATTCAAATCCAAGCTTGAAATACTGCAATAATAATGTTTTTTTTAAAAACACCCTTTTTTGACAATATACTACATCTGGTGCCTTTGCAGTGTGCAATTTAAGCTAGAAATACAGCTATAATTTTCTGGGTTTTAAAAAACACCATTTTTGGGCAAAATACACAATTTTACAGCCCTTGCTGCATCCGACATGTCAGAGCTGCGTTCTCACCCTGCTGCTGCTCGCCTGTCAGCGCTGCAGCGTTATTTCGGCCTTCCCACTCACCGCCTCATATGCGACGTGCCCACAAGGTGGAACTCCACCTTGCGCATGCTAGCCAGACTGTGCGAGCAGCAGCAGGCGATAGTGGAGCGTCAGCTGCAGCACGCACGGGTGAGTCGCTCTGCGGAACAGCACCACTTCACCACCAATGACTGGGCCTCCATGTGAGACCTGTGTTCCTTGTTGCGCTGGTTTAAGTACTCCACCAACATGGCCAGTGCCGATAACGCCATTCTCAGCGTTACTAACCCACTTCTATGCCTCCTTGAAAAGACGCTCATGGCGATGATGGAAGAGGATGTGGCACAGGAGGAGGAGGAAGAGGGATCATTTTGTAGGGTTTCCGGCCAGCCATTCACAAATGGCTCTGAGGGTGGGTTCCTGCACCCACAAACGCCAGGTACACAATTTTCCAGCCAGGGCACAGTTCTGGAGGATGACGAGGTGTAGGATAAGGAGGAGGAGGAACCTTGTTCACAGCAGATTGGCACCCAGACCAGCTCATGGACATCTCTGGTGCGTGGCTGGTGGGATACAGAGGAGACAGACGACACACCTCCCACAGAGGACAGCTTTTCATTGCCTCTGGGCAGCCTGGCACACATGAGCGATTACATGCTGCAGTGTCTCAGCAATGACTGCCGAGTTGCCCACATTCTAACTTGTGCTGATTACTTGGTGGCCACGCTGCTGGATCCCTGTTACAAGGACAAGATACCATCCTTAATTCTTTCACTGGAGCATGTTAGTAAGATGCGTGAGTACAAGCGCACTTTGGTAGACATGCTGCTGGTGGCATTCCCACCTTACAACGGGGGCACAGTGGAAGCACAAGGCAAAGGCAGAGGAGGAGGAAGAGGTCGCCAACGCAGCTGGGGCTTCGCCAACACCTCAGAAGGCAGGGTTAGCATTGCCTAAATGTGGAAAATCTTTGTCAGCATGCCACAACAACCAGTACCACCAGCTGATATGGAACGTCTTAGCAGGAGGCAGCATTTCACTAACATGGTGGAGCAGTATGTGTGCACATGCCTAAACGTACTGAATGATGGGTCTGCCCCCTTCAACTTCTGGGTCTCCAAATTGGGCACATGGCCTGAGCTTGCCCTTTACGCCTTGGAGGTGCTGGCCTGCCCTGCAGCCAGTGTATTATCTGAACGTGTGTTTAGCACGGCAGTAAGCATTATCACAAACAAGCACAGCCGCCTGTCCACAGCCAATGTGGACAAGCTCACGTTCATTAAAATGATTCAGGTATGGATCCCACAGGACTTGTCCGTACCTTGTGCAGAATAGACATGTATACCGGCCTTAACCAGCCATTGTTATACTACACCGCAATTGCTCATTCTTGTATTTTGGATATTTCACACTCTTTTGGAGTGTACCCTAATAAAAATAAATAAAAAAAAAACAGTGTTGGCTACCTCGTCCTTCTCCACCGCTGCTTCCACCTACACCACTATGTCCACCACCTCCTCAAACTCCTACTCCATATGGACCTCCACTTCATAAATCAAGTTTTTTTTTATTTGTACGTATTTTATTTTATGTCATTTCACAAATTTGTCTGTTACATTTTCGGGTGAAATTCACAATTTTTGGGTGTGATAAACCAAGCTCTACCTAGTAGACAGGTTAAAAAAATTCACAAATTTGTCTGTTACATTTTCGGGTGAAATTCACCCATTTTTGAGTGTACTATACCACTGCTATACCTTGTAGAGAGGTAAAAACAATCACAAATTTGTCTGTTACATTTTCGGGTGAAATTCACCAATTGTTTGGTGTGATATACCACTGCTATACCTAGTAGACAGGTAAAAAATTCACTAATTTGTCTGTTACATTTTTGGGGTGAAATTAACCAATTTTTGGCTGTGATATACCCCTACCCTACCTAATTGACAGCTTAATAAATTTCACTAATTTTTCTTTTACATTTTCGGGTGACATACAATTATTTTTGGCTGTACTTGATCCTTCAGTACTGAATATTCAATCCAATATATTCTTTTCTATTATGTATGAGATTATTTTAAATTTGTTTAAAGTTTTAATTGGCTATATACTTGTCTAGGAGGGAGTGGCTGCATGACCACTTTAATTGGTCAGGTGCGTTTTTTTCTCCCCTTACTATATAAGTGTAGATGCAATGTCTGTTTAATGGTCATGAGTAAGGGCTGTAACTTTTCTGTTGCCTGAAACGCGTAGACCAATATTCGCTGTACCTGGATGTTTTTAAACTTTATATGAAATAAAGTGTTAATGGATCTTCGCACAAGAAAGGCTGGACAAACCTCTTTTTTTCCACTTATATAAATTTTGCTCCCAATCCGGATGAGGAAGCGGTCCGCGCATACACGAAGTTTCCAGACAGGTGAGACCTGCTCTGATTACCTTTTGATAGACTATTTTTGGCTGTGATACACCCCTGCTCTACCTAGTAGACAGGTTAATAAATTTTACTAATTTTTCTGTTACATTCTTGGGTTGACATTTTACAATTTTTGACGTGAATAAACCCCTTCTCTGGATAGGTGACAGGGACCGAAATTTTTAAAAATACTCTGTTCCATTGGTGGGTGACATTAACCCATTTCTAGCAATGAAAAACCCCTACTCTGCATAGGTGACAGGGACCTAAATTTCGGAAATTCGTCTTTAATTGGCCCTTTCCTTCGATCCTTCTGCTTTAATAACTTTTCCCATATTTCCGCTCGATTAAAATTAAATTTCATGCCTTTATCTTCCTTGGATGTAGTCTCTCTTTCTCACGCTCCATCTCCGACGTGGAACCCTGATTCGCCGATAACCTTGATCAACATGGTAGGCTCAGAAAAGAACATCGAAAGTTGATAGAGAAGATATCCAAATGGATGGTGGATGTCACAGGGACGTGCGATCAGGCAGAAGTTATCTAGAGTAAACAAAGAGGCAGCAGGGCCTCTCCTGTCTAACGTTTCCTAATCCAAAATACCGCAGTGACATTCCCTGTAATTTTTTATTAATCATTCAAATAACAGAGCATCTTAAGAGTCCTGTATTGTTATTTATCGTCACTACTTCCCAGAGTCGGGAGTGGGTAATTGCCGCGCACCCCCTCCTTTCCTTCAATTCTTCCGTTTTAATAGCTTCTCCCACATTTCCGCTTGATCACAATTAAATTTCATCCATTGATCTCCCTTGGATGTGGTTTCTCTTTCTCACGCTCCCTCTCCGGGGTGGAACCCTGATTCGCCGCTAACCGTAATCAACATGGTAGGCGCAGAAAAGAACATCGAAAGTTGATAGAGCAGATATCCAATTGGATTGTGAACATCACGGGGACGTGCGACATGGTGGGGCAGTATGTTTGCACACGCAAAGGATATTTATAAATACTTCCAGTTTAGGAACGCTTTAAGGACAGGGGTAAATGTAGATAAATATAGAAAGGAACAAACAGATCGAATATATAAATTTACTGATGTCGGAGAAAAAAGGGGTACAACTAAACAAAGATATGGGATATTGATGGAGGGAAAGAAAGAACGGATTACAATATTAGCTAAAAAAAGGTGGGAAGAAGAACTCCAACCCTTTTTTTCCGACGAGAAATGGAAAGATGCCCTTAGAAACTATCCAATGGTATCGGATAGGGGTGCACACAAAATATCACAGTTCTTTATAGTACATAGATTACACCGATCCCCCAAGATGTTAAAGAAAATGGGGGTCAGAAGCTTGGATAATTGTCCAAAATGTAGGGAGAGTGATGCAGATTTAATTCATTGTTTTTGGAGATGTCCCAGACTTATCAGATACTGGAGGGAGATCGCAGAGATTCTATCGGTGTTTCTGGATGTTCAGGTGATTGATGATCCTAGTTTGTATATTGGGAGCAACTGAACATCTGAAATTAAAGAAGGAAGTGCGACTGGTTTTAGGGAAAGTACTATTTCAGGCTAGACTTCTTATACTTAGGAAATGGATAAAAGATGATCCGCCTACAGTGAGACAGTGGTGTGTGGCAGTTGAAAATCTTATTAAGATCCAACGGGTTCCTGGGTGCTACGCTAAAAATTCAGTGGGACTAGACGAGATTTGGAATAAATGGCCATACTAGCTTGTGCCCTTTTTTTTTTTTTTCTCTTCCTCTCTCTCCCCCCCTCTCCCCCCTGTGGGTGGCGGGTGGGTTTTTGGGTGATAATAAATTATACTTGTTCTATGTAATACAGAATATGTATATTATGCTACTGATGTGATGAAAAGAGTATATGTTTTAAGGCCTCTTTCACACTTGCGTTGTCCGGATCCGGCGTGTACTCCACTTGCCGGAATTACATGCCGGATCCGGAAAAACGCAAGTGTACTGAAAGCATTTGAAGACGGATCCGTCTTCAAAATGCTTTCAGTGTTACTATGGCAGCCAGGACGCTATTAAAGTCCTGGTTGCCATAGTAGGAGCGGGGAGCGGGGGAGCGGTATACTTACCATCCGTGCGGCTCCCGGGGCGCTCCAGAGTGACGTCAGAGCGCCCCATGCGCATGTATGACGTGCCATGCGATCACGTCATCCATGCGCCTGGGGCGCCCTGACGTCACTCTGGAGCGCCCCGGGAGCCGCACGGATGGTAAGTATGCTGCTCCCCTGCTACACTTTACCATGGCTGCCAGGACTTTAGCGTCCCGGCAGCCATGGTAACCACTCTAAAAAAGCTAAACGTTGTATCCGGCAATGCGCCGAAACGACGTTTAGCTTAGGCCGGATCCGGATCAATGCCTTTCAATGGGCATTCATTCCGGATCCGGCCTTGCGGCAAGTCTTCAGTTTTTTTGGCCAGAGCAAAAAGCGCAGCATGCTGCGGTATTTTCTTCGGCCAAAAAACGTTCCGTTCCGGAACTGAAGACATCCTGATGCATCCTGAACGGATTCCACTCCATTCAGAATGCATTAGGATAATCCTGATCAGTATTCTTCCGGCATAGAGCCCCGACGACGGAACTCTATGCCGGAAGACAATAACGCAGGTGTGAAAGAGCCCTAAGAAAGAAAAGAATAAAGTAAATAAAAAAAATTAAAAAATTTAAAAAAAACATGGTAGGTGCAGAAAAGAACATCGAAAGTTGATAGAGCAGATATCCAATTGGATTGTGAACATCACGGGGACGTGCGACATGGTGGGGGAGTATGTTTGCACACGCATACACGAACTGACTGATTGTTCTGCCCCCTGCAACTTCTGGGTCTCCAAATTGGGCACATGGCCTGAGCTTGCCCTTTACGCCTTGGAGGTGCTGGCCTGCCCTGCAGCCAGTGTATTGTCTGAACGTGTGTTTAGCACGACTGGAGGGGGTTATCACAGGTTATATTTCCCAATGTTTTGGGGTGTACCCTAATTTGAAAAAATTAAAATAAATTTAAAACCAAAAAGCAGTGTAGGCTACCTCCTCCTCCACCGCCGCTTCCACCTACACCGCCACATCCACCACCTCCTCAACCTCCTACCCCATATGGACCTCCTCCTCCTAGATCAAGATTATAATTTTTTATTTTTACATATTTTATGTTATTTAAAGTAATTTCTATATGCACATTTGTTTGCAAAGCACTTGCCATGCTCTTAACCACATTTTGATGCCATTTGCAGCCCTTTAGCCCTTTCCATTACATTTGTACAGCCATTTTAGTGCTCAAAAGTTTGGGTCCCCATTGACTTTAATGGGGTTCGGGGTCAAGTTTGGGTCAAGTTCGGGTCCCGAACTCGAACTTTTTTGTGAAGTTCGGCCGAACCCGTCGAACCCGAACATCCAGGGGTCCGCTCAACTCTAGTTATATGTTCTAAAGCCCTTTTTGCCGTGTATTAGTGGCAAAAGTAAAATAGATTTGCCATTCAGCGGTGAAGTTATATGTTCTAAAGCCCTTTTTGTTGTGTATTATTGGGGGAAAAAGGGCTTATTAGCCATTGTGTGAGAAAATTACAGACTTTATTGGGGTGTTTTAATTTCCTTTTTTTTTATTTATTTATTTGATCTCACAGTAAGTCAGACAGAGAAGTGCCAGGCCCTGCACAGGGGAGTGGCAGAAGCCTACATGTTTCTGGAGCAGGCACAGGTAGCGGCAGAGTAAGGGGGTGTAGCAGCAGGAGTCGCAGCGAGAGGCCTGAGCTCCCCGTGTCATCTAGTGGTCGTGTCTTGACCAGTAACCCAGCGGTTCTTGAATGGTTGACTCGGTCATCTTTTTTTTGGATCCACTCCTGTTTTTTTGTTTTTTTTTGGCATTAGCAATACTGATGGATTACTGATCAAATGCTGACCGAGTAAAGGTGGATGCTCAACAGACAGGATCCGTTTTTTGTGAGTTATTGTTCTGACGGATCAGAGGAAGGGCAAAATAATCAGTGACGTCAACACAAACTTACTGCTGACACCCTCTCCACTCTGTCAGGGGCTCTACTTGTATAAGTGTTTAATAGAACAGGGTCTGTAGACATCTCTATGGAATCAGCTGACGATGGTGTAAAAGGAGTGCGCTTCTCCTTGGCGCTAACATTGACCTGTAAGGCTAAGTTCATACTTGAGTTATTTGGTCAGTTTTGGTCCCGTGACTGCCCAAATAAGTGAAGTGTGCAGTGATTCTAAGAGGAAAGCCTGTCATCTTCTTGTCATACTGACTGACAGTATTAATGCACTACCCTAGCACACTCCGTATGCGTGTTACTGCAAGGCACAGTGCTCTAACCACTATAACGGCTCTCTGCAGCCAGGAAATAGCCTTTTTTAACGCGATTCGGCAAGTTTTTTTTAATTTATTATGTGAACTGGCCGAATCGAATTTTTAAGAAATTCGCTCATCTCTAATACTCATGCAGGCGCATCACAAAAATGATACTTAGCATATTTATACTGGAAAACTGTGGTATTGACTACAAAAAGTACATTTATAAATCCAGAGATGTAGCTAAGTTTTCCTTTACTCAGGGAAATGAGTCTGGAACATCCCCAACTTCCAGCAGCTATGCCTGTTTTTCACGAGACGGCAGAACTGGGCTCTGCTTATAACCTTTTCAGGGTACTAATGGTGTCTCCCAGTACAATATTATGAAGCAAGTATCAACAGTGGCATGTAACAATTATATAGAAGTGAAATTCACTAATAAGTAACAGGAACCGAATGATGGTTGTAAAAGTATGATGCACAAATGGATAAAGAAGATGTCAGGTAATGAAGCAGAGATAGAGTTTTTTTTTTTCCTTTCTACACCACCTCTATCTCTCCTTAGTGGGCAAGGATATCCTTGACCCACCGAAGCACCTGTGCGGTCTACCCTATTCTATAGTTGGAAACAAGCATAATTTATATATACTACTTGTTGGAAGTTTCACCTCCACCCCTTGGCGCCTCTGTTAGCCTCTACCTCAGGTACTCTTCTTTGTGTTACCTGGTCCGCCTTCAAGACCAGAGAACTTCAATTGTACCCTAATCCTCTCTTTTTTTATATTTCTACATTAGGTAATGAAGCAGACAGATTATCATGATGACAGTCAGGTAATGAGGCAGATAGATGAAGATAACAGGCATAACAGGCAATAACTGACCCATATTTTAGCTTCAGGGGCGTAGCTAATGGCTCATGGGCCCTGGTGCAAGAGTTCATCTTGGGGCCCCCCTTCCCTCAGTGCTTTGTGGCCAGGGGCAGGAAGCACAAGGCCTTCATGCTGCCCGAGGCAAAAATTGAAACGGCACCCCCTTGAGTCAGAGGTGTAACTTGACCAGCATGAATTTTTTATAATACTGGTGTCTTCTTATACAGCACAAGGGTTTTTGGCCCCCCTCAGGCTCCCAGGCCCGGTAGCGACTGCTACCTCTGCACCCCCTATAGCTACGCTCCTGTTTAGCTTTCTGTAAATGCTCTGCTAAATCTATCCCTGAATATTAACTCTAACACTAAATACCATTGATGCTTACTTTCCCTTAAAACGGTTGTGTCTTTTCAGCAAGGGGCATTTATCATGTAGAGAAAGTTAATACAAGGTACTCACTAATGTATTGTTATAGTTATTATCCATGCTGCTTCATTTGCTGGCTTAATTCATTTTTCCATCACTTCATACAATGCTCTTTTCCATGGTTGCATACACTCTGCAATCCATCATCAGTGGCCATGCGTGCACCCTATAGGAAAATAGCATTGGCCTCTCTAGTGGCCGGGACCGTGGGAGCTCACATAGGCTGGTGCTTTTTTCTATACTGGCCTCCGCTGATGGATTTCAGGGTGGTTGTAACCATGGAAACAAGTAGTGTATAATGTGATGGAAAAATGAATCCAGTCAGCAAAGGAGGATAACAATACATTAGTAAGTGCCTTGTATTAACTTCCTCTGCATAATAAATGACACAACCCCTTTAAGATATCCATATAGAAAAGCTTGATCTAACGTGAACAGCAGGAGGGTACTAGGACCCAGAAAAGAAAACTAAACTGCAGTGCTGAACTGGAATCAAAGCAAAACAGATTCAAACTGCAAAATCACAAGCAAATGACACAATTCAGAATGAGTTACACAATTCAGGTGAAAACAAATGCAAGAACCAAACAACGCATGCATGGAGCCACTAGACAAGTACCTAGATACAGTACCTGATGCAAGATGCAAAGATTTGCTGTATACAGAGTTGTCACTGGCAAGATAAACACCAGAGACCAAAAATACCAAAGAAATCTTATCTAGTCAGGAAAAAGAGCTTGGCTTGCATCAAAGACCAGATGACTCACATCCGTATTTATGTGTTCGCATCAGTTCCGCAATTTTTTTCAATGGGGCCACAAAAGATGTGGACAGTACACCGTGTGCTATCCACATTTGTAGTTCCATTCAGCGGCCCTGCAAAAAAGATAGAGCATGTCATATTCTTGTCCACAATTTCAAATATGGATTTTCTGTTCTACTAAAATTATTTAACTTGGGGCTACTCTTAAGGGTCTTATCCTGGCAGCCCCTGGTCTTCACTCTTTACCCCCTATACATATATTTGAATTCCTCTACAGGGAACCACTATGCTGCTACCTGCTTGGAGTAGTCTCAGTTCAGAGTCTGCTGACCTACTGGGGTCAAGAGACACTGATTAGGCAAAACTGTAGTCAGGAAACCAGCCAAGGTCAGGACAAGTAGGGGTGGGAAGCATAGGGTCAGTAAGTAGAACAGGAGGAAGTCAGGCATCAAAGGGTCAGAAACATTCAAAGTTTGGTGCAAGGTAGGAAAACAAGACAATAGCACACCTTTGCAGGAAACTATCTAACTAGAACCTAGGTAGGTAGGTGTAGGCAGCTACAAACTGTGTGTGGTGGATGAGCAGAGTTAGAGAGATGACCACTGGGAATGAAGAGGTCATTGGTGGGCTGGAACAATGGTGCAGGGGACCATGTGAGGACCATTTATGCATTCCATCAGCCAAGTGAAGTGGTCGTGGGCACAGACAGCTGGTATAACACAAGCTAATAAACCAAGATGCTGCTGAAAAATGTACCATTATGCTGTTTCACATGCCCATAGGTATAGCTTAAAACCTACATAATCAGATAATTAATAATCAGTTTGAAAACTCCATCAATTTGTGCTAAAACCATATGTCAGAACAGTTTTTGACCAGATCACACTACTTGTTACTATAACATCTCTGTTTTCTGCCCTTACCCCCTCACCACTGAAGGTAACCTAATGCCTTCATAAATTCCTCTATTAACAGGACTATGTAGTTCCTTATTATAGTAGAACAAGCACATATGCCATGGGGATACATTGTCTACATGCCAGTCCTGGCCTCCCATTGTTAAGACAACAGGACAGGAGGCAGTGATTTTCACATGCCATCAGCTCTCTGCTCACTTATGCTCCATTGTGTGCATTAAAAGTGAAGCTTTGCTAACAGTAGATCTTGCATTCAAGTGCCACTTCTGTGAACTAACACAAGGCAAAAACAAAGAGCATTCAGGATGTAAATATCAACTTGTGTAGTGTACTCTCGTTTTATACAGGCTACATAACACGACTCATATGAGTAGAAAGATTTGTCAAGGGTGAGGAAACCAGGTGTAAACTAGTGTTGATCGAGCACCAAAGTGCTGGGGTGTTCTGGTGCTCGAGTACAACACTTTGGGATGCTCGGGTGCTCTGAAGAGGGGAGGGTGTCTGGTTCACAGGAAAAGGTCAGAAATTGATGGAAACACCACTGAAATAGTTCGAGAACAGCATGGGGAGGATGTCTGGATGCATCTTAGACTCCCAGGTCGCTGCTGGGAACGATGATGTCAGAGTACTACGCAACTTTTACAGACTGACAATAATACAAACAAAACTGAAGATAAAATCAATTTTACAGGAAAAATTGTTAGAAAACATTATTTCCTGTATATTTACTTTTATATAAAGTGCAAGTGCTGTAATAAAATTATAAGGAAGAGGCACTCCGACACAACCTGTATATCACATACAGGAGGGCCTCATTCACATTGTCGTACAATTGTTTAGGTAGTGGGACTCCTATACTCAAAGCCTATGCACTAAGTGAAAGGACTGCCAAAAATGACAAGGAACTGGTACTACAATACACCCTTTATTACACATAAAGGAGGGCATCATACACACCCTTGAAAAATTGATGGCATGCTGGTGACCCTCAAAAACATTAGGAGCAAGGGCCTGGTTTCCCATTGCACCAGAATCCTTTTCCAATCTCCTCCCCGAGGGGAGATGAACACCCTATCGATGCCTTTGAATCTAAACCCTGAACCATCCTGAGTTATGTGCTTCATGAAAATGTTTAGGGATAGGTAGTAGGGACTCAACATCTTCGGCTTCTTTGGCCGCTCCTATGGCTAATATATGTGCCATGCATTTGTTTCAACAATCATCTTTATTCTTCTGTCAGACAAACCCACCACTTTGCAATGAAGATAACACCTGCTACAGCAGCTAACCAGCATACATTCAAAATTGCTTAATTTGTATGGGTGCTAGCCTGACTTAGACACTTACATATCAATGATTAGTGGTTTTCAGCCATCTTCCTTCTTGATCTTACAGTTGCAAAAACAATCTTCGGCGGAACCAGCACCCTCTGCTGTCAATCCTAAAACCTAGATTACCCATCCTTCTCAGCAACACCAAATGTATCATAAGGTTATTGTGCCATTAGCATGGCCTATGCCCATATGCTCTGGACATGGTTGGACCAGCCTACCAGGCTCCTCTCGTAGACCTAAACTCTGACTTGAAAACAGAAAAGCAGAAAACAACCCCATTTAGATTTCAATTTAAAGCCAAAAATGTATTTTGGGGCCAAGGAACTCCAGTCCAAAACTAGTCCTGGGAGAAGGTCCTCAGCTGTTGCTCCCACTCATCAAGCATTCATTTATATGAGCTCCATATAATAGCTGTTTTATTCTAAACAGGTGTTGATCAAATGAGAAAAAAACCAGGACAACCCCTATAAAGTTATACCACCTTTTGTATCTTATTAATTCAGAAATTGCTAAATTTAGGCTCAGTTTCTGATGCTACAGATTTTTAGATGGTATTCAATGATGCATAGGCATCTTCCTGCCTGCTTACTGTTGTAATATGGCAACCAAGGAGCCAAAACAGAAAACTATGGATCATGAAAACATATACAGAGAATGAAATAAAAAGTTCCCATTCACCTATACTCATAGAAAATCCCAGTTATTTGTGTATGTTAATTCATTCTATAAGATTCCATATGAGGTGGCTTATCCTTGATTTTTGGAAAATGTGGTAGAATGTTCCAATAAAACTATGATGTGTGAACCTTACTGAATTCATTTCAACTGCCATATCTTGTGCTTTGACCCCTTAATACCACTCATGTTTGGACCTTATAGGGACATTTAGGTTACGAGATGCTTTCCCCCTAACTATCGAATAGGGAATAACTGATAGTGATGAGCGGGAGGTGCCATATTCGATTTTGCGATATTTCGCGAATATTCGATTGAATATTCGTGTTATATTCGTCGAAATCGAATATTCGTAATTTTTCCAATTATCGCGAATAATATGAGATTTAATTAATCGAGTATTGCGATTTTTTTCTTTTAATAGTATAAGGCAACAGTATTTTACGAAATTTCGTAATATTGCTCTAACTTCGTCTTTTAGAATATGATGAATATTCTAAAAGACAAAGTTAGAGCAATATTACGAAATTTCGTAAAATACACATATAGATTGTAATTTAGCTAATATAGTGCTATAATCATTTTTTTTCTCTAGATTTTTGGCCTCTTCTGAACTTAAGTTTTGTAAAATATGTACACTGTTAAAAAAATTACTATAGCAGTATAGTAGCTAAATTACAGTCTATATGTGTATTTTACGAAATTTCGTAATATTGCTCTAACTTCGTCTTTTAGAATATTCGTCATATTCTAAAAGACGAAGTTAGAGCAATATTAAGAATATTCTAAAAGACGAAGTTATAGCAATATTAAGAATATACGTAAAAAGTTGAAATCGCAATTCGATTATTATAACTTGAATTAATCAAATTGCGATTTCAACTTGGACCTGTTTTACTATGGTTGCTGCTATATTCCATATTCGTTAATTCTAGCCTAATAAGGAATATAGCAGTGCTAAGATGAAATCGCCATGTGATTAATTCAAGTTATAATAATCGAATTGCGATTTCAACTTAAGCACTGCTATATTCCATATTCGTTAATTCTAGCCTAATATGGAATATAGCAGTGCTAAGTTGAAATCGCCATGCGATTATTTCAAGTTATATTAATCGCATTGCGATTTCAACTTGGACCAGGTTTACTATGGTTGGCTTCAATGGCTTGGTAGAATTAGCGAATATGACGAATGTATTCGTCATATTCCACAAAACGAGTATACGAATGTATTCGTCATATTCCACAAAACGAAGATATTTTCCATCTTCGTTTTAGCTACCTATTCATCAACTTCACTATGCGATTATATTACTTAGCTTTTTTTTTTATAAATAGAATAAATATAATACCTGATAATTATTATAATTATTCTATTTATAAAAAAAAAAGCTAAGTAATATAATCGCATAGCGAATTAAACTTAGCTGTCTCTATAGTCAACTTTCCTATATGCTTGCTAGAATTCACGAAGTTGATGAATAGGTAGCTAAAACGAAGATGGAGAATATCTTCGTTTTGTGGAATATGACGAATACATTTGTCATATTCGCTAATTCTACCAAGCCATTGAAGCCAACCACATAGTAAACCAGGTCCAAGTTGAAATCGCACTGCGATTAATATAACTCGAAATAATCGCATGGCGATTTCAACTTAGTAATGCTATATTCCATGCTCATGGAGCGTCCCCATCACCATGGGAACGTCTCCATATACTAGAATGTACTGTTGGATTTGAGAATTACATTGAAATCGCAATTCGATTATTATAACTTAAAATAATCGAATTGCTATTTCAACGTAATTCTCAAATCCGACAGTACATTCTAGTATATGGAGACGTTCCCATGGTGATGGGGACGCTCCATGAGCACGCAAGTCGGCAGAAGCGGCAACGGGCACTGACTGGAGCATTAAAAAAAAAAAAAAAAAAATATTCGATTTCGCGAATATATAGCACTATATTCTAAATATTTGCAAAATCTCGAAATCGTGATATTCGAGAAAAAAATTCGCAATTCGAATATTCGCGCTCAACACTAATAACTGATAGATTGATGGTGCTCCAACCACATGCGCACAGCAGCTCCACCAAAATTCTATGGGTCTGCTGGAGATAACCAAGCACTATATCTGGGAATCCCATAGGGATGAATGGAGTGGCAGTGTGCATGCTCTACCATGCACAATTCCCACATGCTCCATACTGGAGTGAAACAGGATCCTATTTGTTAGAAATGGTGGGGGTGGACCTACTGTGCCAACTAACTGGTTTGGATTTGGCTAAACCTCAGGCCCCTTTCACACAAGCGAGTTTTCTGCGTGGATGCAATGCGTTACGTGAACGCATAGCACCCGCACTGACTCCTGACCCATTAATTCCAATGAGTCTGTGTACATGAGCATTTTTTTTTCATGCATCAGTTCTGCATTGCGCAAAAAACGCAGCATGTTATATATTCTGCATTTTTCACGCAGCCCTGGCCCCATAGAAGTTAATGAAAAAACACATTTCATCTGGAAGCAAGTGCAGATGCAATGCGTTTTTCACTGATGGTTGCTAGGAGGTGTTGTTTGTAAACCATCAGTTTTTTTTATCACGCACGTGAATAACGCAATTTAAAACGCATTGCACTTGCAGTCAAAAACTGACGGAACTTGCTTGCAAAATGGTGCGAGTTTCACTGAAGCATCCGGACCTAATTCGTCATTCTCGTGTGAAAGGGGCCTAAGAGTCTTACTGGTCCCCTGGTATTCACCCTTTAAACCCTGTACAGGAATGTGGATGCTGCAAGGAACCAACAAGACTTACCTTCTGGAGTAGTCCCTGTGCAGTTGGCAGCTGATCCACTGGGGTTAGAGACAACATGGATTAGGTCGCACAGCATTGAGAGGCAGGGAGTGGTGGTGGCAGAAATGGGAGTAGTAGTAGCTTAATGAATAATGTTTTTAGCAGTGACGGAGTTTAACTGCCAATGTAAAATTGTCATGATCAGGTTTTTTTTTTATATTTGTTGTGCAGTAAAAATAACAAATTACCTTCATTCTATGGTAATATTGAAAAACCAAATAGTTATAGGAGTTTTGTTTGCTTAGTACTTTTGTATTTTGTACTTTAGTTTTATAGAAAACAGTAGCATTTGTATAACTGCATTCCAAGAGCCATAACTTCTTAGTTTTATTTTTTATTTTTTCAATACAGTTGTGTGGGAAGTTTTTCTTGAAACTAGTTTGAGGTACATATGATTTATAATAATTATTTTTTTTCTAATTTTGGAGGAGAGTGGAAGAAAATAGCAATTCCGGCAGGTTTTGCAGGTTTTTTTTTTTTTTTTTTTTCCCCTAAGAATTATAAATTAAGTTTATTCTGGATCAATACAATTGAGATGCTACCAAATATGTTTTATGGTGAACTCCTATATTTAAAAATAAAATATTTATTTTCTCAATTGGGTGGTAGCTTTTTTTCTTTAAAAAAACTTTAATAAACTATATTTTACTTTGCTTTACTCCCCCCTCCCACAGGACTTGAAGCAGCATATGTATTGCTTCTATAAATCTTTTAAATATGTCGTGCACTATATAGCTAAGGGAATTACTAAGGGAATAAATAATTACAGGAAAAAATGTACTTAAAAATAACCAGCAAAACAAAGGATCAGAGGGATAAAAGCTAATAATAATTGCTCTGCCTTCATATTTCAAAAAACTTCATTCACAACCATGCACTTTTTACAGTACGTGCTATTTACATTTATTTTTCCAAAATTACTTATCTTCAGTAATGCTAAGCAACAGCTCAGCCGTGAATTTTCTGCTGTTTTTGTACATTTTGTACCGGGAAGGAAAACTTTAGAAACCAAGAATTGCCAGAGGATAGTGAGGACAGGGAATAGCTGTTGACATGCTGAAGCACACAGCAAGGTCCCCTTGCCTAAAACTACTATATCTCACAGTAAACCATTACAAAATTCATTGAAACAAAGATCAAATGAGCAGCCAATATTTTTATAGTAAGTTTGAGAGATTACAATTTGACCAGTTTTACATGAGCATAATACAGGCACATTTTGGTGTAGTATCTGTCTTTCGGTCTAGTTATTCATATGAAGCTGTTAGGTTGGGTTATTAGAGCTGAGGTGAAGACAAAATGTGTGGCAGTACTGGAGTACGGAATGGGTGACTTTTTTTTGTCATGCATGTCAACATTTCATATTTATTTCTCCATCCAATGTCTTTAATGAGAGTTCAAAATCTGCAAATTCAACATTTTAGGACTAATGTACAGGTGAAACTCGAAAAATTAGAATCTCGTGTAAAAGTCGATTTATTTCAGTAATGCAAATTAAAAGGAATTGCATTAATGCAGCTTAAAATTAGAATTTTGTGAAAAGGTCAATATTCTAGGCTCAAAGTGTCACACTCTAGTCGGTTAATTAATCCATACCCACTGAGCAAAGGGTACCTCAAAATTGTGACTTCGGGTTTTCAAATTATAACAAATAAAGGCTTGAAATAACTCGCTTTGCATGTAATGAGTCTATCTCATATGTTAGTTTCACCTTTTAAGTTGCATTACTGAAATAAATGAACTTTGCACAATATTAAAATTTTTCGAGTTTCACCGGTACGAGTTTCACCGGTAAGAAATGTCAATGCCAGTTGACATTTCTGAAAGCTTCAGCCACCGTATCAAAACCCTCCAGATATTTTGCATATTTTTAGGGCACAGTAACGGTGGGTTCCCATCTGCGTTCTGGATTCCATTATGGCTTTCTGCTATAACATGGTTATAACAGAAAATAATGGAATCCATAAGATGGAAGTCAAAACGGAAGCCTTTAAGAGGCACTTCGTTTTGATCTGTCTTAATAGAAGTCTATCTGCAACCATAACGGATCTGTCTGGTTCCTGTTATGCAAGACGGAAAACAAAGTCCTGTCAACAGGACTTTTTTCTACGTTCTGCTTAACGGTAACGGGACGGATCTGTTATGATTCCCATAGACTTCTATTAAGACGGAATTCCGTTTTTCATTCGGTCATAATAAAAGTCTATGGGCAGCAGAATAGATCTGTCCTTTCGTCTTATGGATTCCATTATTACCATATTATAACGAAAGCCATAACGGAATCCAGAATGCAGAGTGAACCCACCCTTAGCTGCAAAAAAAAGGTTACAGTAACTTTATTCTAGGGATCATTTACGAATATGGCATTTTAGTAGTTTTAGTGGTTTTGCGCTAATGGTTTATAGAAAATAAATCCATTAAAAATGGCTATCTTATATTATATGGCAGCTACTAGTTTTCAGGCTCTTGTCCCTTATGACAATAATCCAGCGGCCATGTTTGATCCATCCACAATGTTCAGCCCACCTGGTATTAACTGTAATACATGTTTAAAGCAATATACCATCCTAGTTTTTTATTTTACACTTAGATGGAAATCATTCTTTTTTTAGAGATTTGTGTCTACAGGGGTAAAACAAATTTCTGTTCTTTCAGTAGTTTTCCTTCTGACAGAATGGAGCAATTTACAATTTTAATGTGTACATTTTTATATTTATTCTCAGTCTGTTTTTGAAAGCTCTTCAGTGTTTGTATTGCTTTCAGAGCATAGTTGTAAGACCGTGAACCGGGCCCATTTTTGGTTTTGGATTTTCATTTTTTACTACCAACTTTCCAATAGTAGTGTTGAACGAGCATCCTCAGCCGAACTGCTGTTCGACTCGAGCATCGCTATGCTCAGCACATCCGAGTGCTCGGCCAAATACTTTGGGTGCTCGAGTACAATGTAATACAATGAAAGTCAATAGGAAACCCGATTATCAAACCAGGAACCCCCTGCTCTGAAGAAGAGAGGGTGTCTGGTTCACAAAAAAAGGTTAGAAATTGATAGAAACCCCATCAAAATGGTTTGGGAACAGCATTCAGAGGAGGAGTGGATGCATCTTGGACTCCTATTATCTACAACATACAATAGACAACCACACAAAGACTATATGCTATATAAGGCTAAAAGCCAGGTATATGCAAGCCATCACTCCACGAGACAGAAGACAGGCTTAGTCAGCATACCTTACAATGGCAGCCTTGTGCACTATGAGACATTCCAAACCATCTCTCATCTGACTGAGAACCATTAATCCTCAAAGTTACTTCAGATCTGTTGGATGGCTTGTGTGGACATGCACACCTAGATCAATATCATTAGGGAGACAAAAAGTTTTGTCCTAACATAATATTCAATAACCTTTCTATACAGTTTTGTCATGTAAAAACCTATTTGCATAAACATGGACATATGGGAAAGACATGCAAATGAGCAGAATCTGCATTGTTTTTTAGCTGAAAAACTATTTGCATGGACAATTCGTGATCTACACTACTCATGAACAGTGCCATCTATTGGTTTCATAGTCTTATGACAAGAGAAATAGTCTTGTCAAACTATGAAGCAGAACACTTTTTGTCTCCCTAATGATATTGATCTAGGTGCGCAGGTCCACCTAAGACATCCAACAGATCTGAAGTAATTTTGAGGCTGACTAAGCCTCTCATCTGTCTTATGGATAGATCGATGGCATACATATAGCCTTTGTGCAGTTGTCTATTGTATATCATAGATAATAGTGTCATGGTCTTACCTCCTTGCTGTTCTCCTTCGTTTGACATGTGCTGGCGGCCATCTTGGTTTCTGGGTTTCTTGTAGCCTCCCACCCTGCGGCTCCTCCTTCCCACTGGGAGGAGCTGGATGCCTAGCTCATATATATAGGAGGTCTGTGGCTTCAGTTCCTTGCTTGGTCCTCCTGTGCTCACATGCTTCTAAGACTGCTGCTGCTTCTGGTTCCTGATCCTGGCTTCGTCTGACTACCCTGCTGATTCCTGATCCTGGCTTCGTCTGACTACCCTGCTGATTCCTGATCCTGGCTTCGTCTGACTACCCTTCTGGTTCCTGATCCCTGGTTTCGCAAGACCCTGCTTCGGTTTAGCCATCCGTTTGGACTTTTGCCTTACAGCTTTATTTTCAATAAAGCCTTCTTATTTCCACTCATCTCTTGTTGTACGTCTGGTTCATGGTTCCATGACAATAGGACCAAGCCATGAATTCTGACGGTACAGGGCCATCCTCGCTACCTACGCTGGTTGCCAGACTTGATCAGCAGGGTGACCTGTTGGGTCGGTTCGCTGTGGCGTTGCAAACCCTGCTTGAACGCACGGCTCATTTAGCTTCCGTTGCCGATGGGTCGGTTGTCGCTCCTGGGCCCGCTCCTACTGCCGCTCCGGTTGTTGCGCCAGAGTCTACCCCGACACCTGTTGCTGCGCCTGCGGTGTTTCGGGGTATGACCGGTTCTGCCCCCCTTCCACAGCGCTTTGGGGGAGAGCCAACTCAGTGCCGAGGTTTCCTTAACCAGGTGGGCATTTACTTCGAGTTGCTGCCACATGTCTTTCCTACTGAGAGATCAAAGGTGGGCTTCTTGATCTCGCTGCTCTCGGACAAGGCCTTGGCCTGGGCCAGCCCTTTATGGGAGAACAACAATCCGGTGGTTGCCGAGTTTTCTGGTTTTGTTGCTTCTCTTCGGAAGGTATTCGATGTGCCGGCTCGTGCTGCCTCTGCTGCGAAGCTCCTTATGTCCATCAGACAGGGTTCACGATCCGTAGCTGAATACGCCATTGAGTTTCGTACCCTGGCAGCAGAGGTGGGCTGGAATAATGAGGCTCTGGTCGCTGCTTTCTCTCATGGTCTCTCGGATGCCTTGAAGGATGAGGTTAGGCTAAGGACCTACCAGTGGAGCTCGAGTCTCTTATTTCTTTCCTGATTTTGATTGACACCAGACTCAGGGAGAGACCTTCCTTTAAGGAGAGCCTGCGGAGGCCTTCTAACAGATTGGCGCCTACGTTTGCTGTCCCACCCGTGCCTCCCTCTCCTCCCACGCCTCCTGGGGATGACTTGTCTGGGGGTGAACCCATGCAGCTGGGGTTTGCTCGCCTGTCCGAGGGGGAGAGGGTACTCCGGAGACGCGAGGGCCGATGCATGTACTGTGGTCTCGGTGGGCATTTTCGGTTGGCATGCCCGAACCGTCCGGGAAACGCTCGCACCTGAGATCCTGTCGGGGGCAGATCTTGGGTGGAGTCTCCTCGTCCCCGGTTTCCCGTGTTGACAAACCACTGATTACTGTTGTCCTCTCCTGGGTCGGGGGCTCGGTGACGACCCAGGCGTTGGTGGACTCTGGTGCTGGTGGTTTGTTCATTGATAGTGTGTTCGCTGCCAGCCAATTCCATTCCTCTGCAGCCTCGAGGTTCCCCACTGGCTCTTGAGGCGATAGACGGCAGACCCCTTCTGCCGCCACACGTGACTCATGAGACCCTTCCAGTGGGGATGGCCATTGGTGCCGTTCACAGAGAGTCGGTCTGTCTCCAGGTCATTTCGTCTCCACACTACTCGGTGGTCTTGGGGTACCCCTGGCTCCAGAAGCATAATCCGACTTTCGATTGGAAATCGGCCGAGATCCTCTCGTGGTCACCGCAGTGTGGGGCTAGTTGCATCCATGGGCCTGTCAAGTTGCTGTGTACTTCCTCGGACTCTCTGTTGCCTCCTGAATACGAGGAGTACCGGGATGTATTCGATAAGGTGCGTGCGGTTGCCCTACCTCCGCACCGCCCATACGATTGTGCCATAGAGTTACAATCTGGTGCCGTTCCGCCTCGTGGCAAAGTCTATCCACTGTCGGTAGCGGAGAATGAGGCCATGGAGGAGTACGTGAGGGAGGCGCTTTCACGCGGACACATTCGCAAATCCTCGTCCCTGGCAGGGGCTGGATTTTTCTTTGTGAAAAAGAAGGGCGGTGAGTTGAGGCCTTGCATCGATTACAGGGGTCTCAATCGCATCACGATCAAGAACGCTTACCCGATACCCTTGATTTCCGAGCTGTTCGATCGCCTCAAAGGGGCCACAGTCTTTACCAAACTCGACCTGAGGGCGGCATATAACCTGGTAAGGATCAAGGCGGGCGATGAGTGGAAGACCGCGTTTAACACCAGGACCGGTCATTATGAATCCTTGGTTATGCCCTTTGGGTTGTGCAATGCGCCCGCAGTCTTCCAGGAATTCATCAACGATGTTTTCCGTGACCTGTTGCAGCAGTGTGTGGTGGTCTATTTGGATGACATCTTGGTATATTCTGAATCCATGGAGGCCCACATTCTGGATGTCAGACGAGTGTTGCAACGGTTACGAGAGAACAAGCTGTTCGGTAAGCTTGAGAAATGCGAATTTCACCGATCCCAGGTAACCTTCTTAGGTTACATCATTTCCGCTGAGGGGTTCTCCATGGATCCTGAGAAGGTTTCGGCTGTCTTACAGTGGCCCCAGCCCAGTGGTCTTCGTGCCCTGCAGCGCTTTTTGGGCTTCGCCAATTATTATCGGAAGTTCATCAGGGACTTTTCCATGCTAGCCAAGCCTCTCACGGATCTGACCAAGAAGGGCAGTAATCCCCAGGTCTGGCCGCCCGAGGCCATCCGAGCTTTTGAGGCTCTAAAGTCCGCCTTTGTGTCGGCTCCGATTCTGTCGCATCCCAACCCTGGGTTGCCGTTTGTCCTCGAGGTGGACGCGTCTGAGACGGAGTAGGCGCCCTCCTGTCTCAGCGTAGAACACCAGAGGGTCCTACTCCCTTGTGGGTTTTACTCCCGGAAACTGTCTTCCGCGGAGTGCAACTACCAGATTGGTGACAGGGAGTTATTGGCCATCGTGCAGGCCCTTAAAGAATGGAGGCACTTGCTCGAGGGCTCGGTGGTTCCGGTTCTCATCCTGACGGACCACAACAATCTAACCTACCTCTCTGAGGCCAAGAGATTGACACCACGTCAGGCCAGATGGGCTCTGTTCTTGTCACGTTTTAATTACGTGGTCTCCTACCTACCCGGTTCCAAGAACATCAGAGCGGATGCCTTATCACGGCAGTACTCCGAGCTGTCCGGGGAGGAGTCGATTCCGACTTCGGTCATACCTCCGAATCAGATCCTGGCCGCCATTCGCACCAGCCTGACCTCTCCCCTGGGTGAGCAGATTTTGGCGGCTCAATCTGGTGCTCCCTCTGGGAGACCCAACGGCAGGTGTTTTGTGCCTGAGGAGTTGCGCACTCGGTTGTTGCGAACCTACCATAACTCCAAGGCCGCGGGGCATCCTGGAAAGAATCAGCTGTCCTGGGCTGTTTCACGTCTGTTCTGGTGGCCTTCTCTACGTTCCGACATCGCCGCATATGTAGCGGCATGCTCCGTTTGTGCCCAGAGTAAGTCCCCTCGGCACCTTCCGTTGGGCCTTTTGCAACCCATAGCCACCGGGGAGCGTCCATGGTCACACCTGGGGATGGATTTCATTGTGGACCTCCCTGCATCCCGAGGCCATACGGTCATTCTCATGATAGTGGATCGGTTTTCCAAAATGTGCCACTGTAGTTCCTCTCAAGAAGTTACCCTCTGCACAAGAGTTGGCCTCGATTTTTGCCAGGGAGGTCTTCCGGTTGCACGGTTTGCCCAAGGAGATTGTGTCGGATCGGGGGAGTCAGTTTGTGTCCAGGTTCTGGCGCGCCTTTTGCTCCCAGTTGGGGATTCATCTCTCTTTCTCCTCGGCCTACCACCCTCAGTCCAATGGGGCCGCAGAACGATCCAATCAGGCCTTGGAGCAATTCCTTCGTTGCTATGTCTCCGATCACCAAGACAATTGGGTTGACCTCCTGCCTTGGGCTGAGTTTGCCAGGAACACGGCGGTGAACTCTTCCTCTGGGACGTCTCCCTTCATGGCCAATTATGGGTTCCAACCTGCCGTGTTACCGGAGGTATTCTCTCCCCAGGATATTCCGGCTGTGGAGGATCACCTTTCCGTCCTACGTGCTTCTTGGGTACAGATCCAGAGGTCCCTTGAGGTCTCTGCGCAGCGCCAGAGACTCCAGGCTGATCGCAGACGAGCGCCCGCTCCCTCCTACCAGGTCGGAGACCGCGTATGGTTGTCCACCCGCAACCTCAACCTTCGAGTGCCCACTCCCAAGCTGGCGCCTCGCTTTGTTGGTCCCTTCCGAGTGCTTCGCAGGGTAAACCCGGTAGCCTATGCCCTTGCGCTTCCTCCTGGCATGCGGATCTCCAACGTGTTTCATGTCTCCCTGTTGAAGCCACTGGTGTGTAATCGTTTCACTTCCTCGATTCCTCGGCCTCGTCCGGTCCAAGTGGGCAATCGTGAGGAGTATGAGGTGAGCAATATCCTGGACTCACGCCTGGTCCGCGGCAGGGTGCAGTTTTTGGTCCATTGGCGTGGTTATGGTCCAGAGGAGCGTTCCTGGGTTCCCTCCGCAGATGTCCATGCTCCTGCCTTGCTCCGAGCCTTCCACGCACGCTTCCTTTAGAAACCGTTCCTTACTCCGCGGAGGAGGGGCCCTTGAGGGGGAGGTACTGTCATGGTCTTACCTCCTTGCTGTTCTCCTTCGTTTGACATGTGCTGGCGGCCATCTTGGTTTCTGGGTTTCTTGTAGCCTCCCACCCTGCGGCTCCTCCTTCCCACTGGGAGGAGCTGGATGCCTAGCTCATATATATAGGAGGTCTGTGGCTTCAGTTCCTTGCTTGGTCCTCCTGTGCTCACATGCTTCTAAGACTGCTGCTGCTTCTGGTTCCTGATCCTGGCTTCGTCTGACTACCCTGCTGATTCCTGATCCTGGCTTCGTCTGACTACCCTGCTGATTCCTGATCCTGGCTTCGTCTGACTACCCTCCTGGTTCCTGATCCCTGGTTTCGCAAGACCCTGCTTCGGTTTAGCCATCCGTTTGGACTTTTGCCTTACAGCTTTATTTTCAATAAAGCCTTCTTATTTCCACTCATCTCTTGTTGTACGTCTGGTTCATGGTTCCATGACAAATAGGAGTCTAATATGCATCCAGCCATCCTCTTAATGCTGTTTCCATCAATTTCTAACCTTTTGATTGTGAACCAGACACTCTCTTCTCTTCCGAGCAGGGGGTGCCTGGTGTTCTACCATTGACTTCCATTGTGCTCGATGGGTATATGTAAAATGACCCCCCAAAACACATTCCCCAACTTCTCCTGAGTACGGCGATACCAGATGTATGTCACTTTTTTGCCGCCTAGGTGGGCAAAGGGGCACACATTCCAAAGAGCACCTTTCGGATTTCACAGGCCATTTTTTACACATTTTGATTTCAAACTACTAACCACACATTAGGGGCCCTAGAATGCCAGGGCAGTATAACTTCCCCACAAGTGACCCCATTTTGGAAAGAAGACACCCCAAGGTATTTCGTGATGGGCATAGTGAGTTCATGGAAGTTTTTATTTTTTGTCACAAGTTAGTGGAATATGAGACTTTGTAAGAAAAATAAATAAAATAAAAATAAATCATCATTTTCCGCTAACTTGTGACAAAAAATAAAAAGTTCTATGAACTCACTATGCCCATCAGCGAATACCTTAGGGTGTCTACTTTCCGAAATGGGGTCATTTGTGGGGTTTTTCTACTGTCTGGGCATTGTAGAACCTCAGGAAACATGACAGGTGCTCAGAAAGTCAGAGCTGCTTCAAAAAGCGGAAATTCACATTTTTGTACCATAGTTTGTAAACGCTATAACTTTTACCCAAACCATTTTTTTTTTTTTTAACCAAACATTTTTTTTAATCAAAGACATGTAGAACAATAAATTTAGCAAAAGATTTATATATGGATGTCGTTTTTTTTGCAAAATTTTACAACTGAAATTGAAAAATGTCATTTTTTTGCAAAAAAATCGTTAAATTTCGATTAATAACAAAAAAAGTAAAAATGTCAGCAGCAATGAAATACCACCAAATGAAAGCTCTATTAGTGAGAAGAAAAGGAGGTAAAATTAATTTGGGTGGTAAGTTGCATGACCGAGCAATAAACCGCTAAAGTTGTGGAGTGCCGATTTGTAAAAAAGGGCCTGGTCACTAGGGGGGTATAAACCTGTGGTCCTTAAGTGGTTAAATTGAAAAATTAAAATAAAAAATTCAACGTGGTTTTCTGGGTTTTGAAATCACAGTGTTCAATGTGCGCTGAAAATGTCATAACGTCCCTATTCTGTGGCTCAATACGAATACAGCGATATCAAACTTGATTTTTTTTTTATCTGCTACTTTAAAAAAATATATATAACTTTGAAAAAATCTGAATTATCTTTCCATCACCATTTTCTGACAGCCACAACTTTTTTTATGTTTCGGTCTGCAGAGCTGTATGAGCACTTGTTTTTTGTGAGTAAGAAATTTCGATTTTATTTGCACCATTTTTAACTTTTTGATCACTGTTAGGGCTCATGCACACAACTGTAATTATTTTGTAAAACACAGATCCCCATAAAATACGGATGATGTCCGTGTGCATTCCGTATTTTGCGGAACAGAACAGCTGGCCCCTAATAGAACAGTACTATCTTTGTCCATAATACAGACAATAATAGGACATGTTCTATTTTTCTTGCGGAACAGAAATACGGACATACGGAAACGGAATGCAAACTTATTAACTTCAGTTTTTTTTGCAGACCCATTGAAATGAATGATTCCACATACGGTCTGCAAAAAAAATTTAATGGTCACTTAAAGAAAATACATACGTGTGCATGAGCCCTTATTCAATTTTTGGGGGAGGAAGAATTGACAAAAATGTCAAATCGTGTGATATTAATTTGTTTTCCATTATGGTGACGTACAGGTAAACCTGATTGAGAGCTATTTGTGACAAATTAATTTGTAACAAATCAACTTTCTTGTTGGAGTTCGGGAACTGATCTAATCAAATTTTTCGTTCATCACTAGAACATGAGTGAAGAAGGAGATCCAGCTTCCAAACAACATATAGATGCTTTAATGAAAAGGTGCTAAAATCCAGACATGTACATCAGGTCTACGCGTTTCAGATCAATAAATTCAGATCAATAAATTCAGATCCTTACTCGTGAGTAAGGATCTGAATTTATTGATCTGATCTGAAATGCGTAGACCTGATGTACATGTCTGGATTTTAGCACCTTTTCATTAAAGCATCTATATGTTGTTTGGAAGCTGGATCTCCTTCTTCACTTATATTTCTACCGTCGCTTAGTTTCTGGCGGATATCCGTGCTTCCATTTCAACCTGGGACCAGGTGAGCCTCGACAATTGCCTTTCTTGGATCACTAGAACATGGAACCCACACAAATGCCTTCAGCTGCCAAGCTCTTATGCAACACATCAGCCAGTTTCATAGGTACAAATCAGCTGACAGATGCTCTTTAAACTGGTTTTTAGAAGAAAAAAATGCAATTGCTCAGCATTTGCAGCAGAATGCAGTTGGGGTGCTGGCAATAAGCCTATGAACTGTAGAAACTTGAGGTAAAAAAAAAGCTGGCTGACTGTTCATATACAGCAAAAATGTGTTTCTTCTTGCAGGATCATTTTCCTGGTGATAGGTTCTCTTTAATGCATATTCACATTGGTGAAGCCCAACATGAAAGCCCAGGCATAAATGTATCAAAGTGGAAGACAGATCGCAATAGAAAAGGATATACCACAATAGAAAACGCAATAATGGAGGCTCCATGTGATCCAGCAGTTCATGTAAATCCTATGTGCAACTAGGGGAGTCACAATGAGTGTTCTGAATAAACCAGAAAGTCACAGCATTAGACTTATTACAATTATAATTCCCGATACAAGTAACAGTAATTTCCGCTCTGGTTGTGTCCGCTAAAGGTTGTTCTCTGCAGAGCTCTGGCCTCTGGTCAATAAAGGGGGAGTCCTGAGCAGGGGAACCCCTCTAGGATGTTCATGTGCTTAAGTAAAGTATACAGAAAGGGCTTTTCTTCATACAAAAACCCCTTTAGTTGCATGACAGAAGAGGACAACTATATGACTTCTTAGTTTAGAATTGTCACGAGGGTGTCAAGAACCACGGGTCAGGAAGTCGCAGCGGTTGGCTGCGCGCTCTGTGTAGAAAGATTGGGCTGTTTCTTTATGGTAGTTTTCTGGGTTTGCTTTGCAACCCTTTTTGGCTCACTCAGGGATCTGTAGCTCCTTCTCCTCAGCTGTTCCTTGTCCAGCACTCCCAATCTCCTTATATTCTCCTCTCTCACTTCTCTGGTTGCCAGATATAGAGCTTCCTGCCTGGACTTCTATACTGACCCACTGGAGCTGTGTTGCTGCGTTCCCTGGTTGTTGTTCCAGAACGTTACCCTCCGGATCCCTGTTGGGCCTTTGTGGTCTGCTGTGGTCGCCCACCTGGGATTATATGTTTGTCTGTCCTCTCCCTGGTGTTTTCCTCTTAGTGTCAGTGGTGCGGACTTGTGTTCCCACCTGTTCACTACCTAGGGCTCATCTTAGGGAAAGGCAGGGTTTAGGCACGTGATCGGCGTACGGGTGAGGAACCCGTCTAGGGACGTCAGGGCAGCCAGGTGCCAGCCGCTAGGTGAGTCAGGGGTCACCACCTTTCCCTCTCCCTTGGGCAAGGCCTTCCCTTTCCCCTACCTTTGCGTGACGCCGGTCATTACAAGGATGTTTGAATGCTAATTTACCTGTTCTTAAGTATGAATTCTGGACACTTTGCTTGCACAGGTTTTGTAAATGTCTACAATTCATGCCTCAAAGAAAGCCCTCTTTACGACTAACAATTTCTTGTCTGCTGGTTTGCTACCACTCACCAATGAAAAGCAATTTACCTAGACGTTGGTGACGGCATTGTAAAACACCTTACCTCCACTTCATTTCAGTGGAATACAGCTAGCTTGAGATAAGAGATGTGCTTCAGGCTTGGACATTGGCTCCATTTCTGACACAGCAGTGCTGCACTTAATATGCTGTCAAGTCTAACCCGAACTCTGTCGAAAAACAATATTTTGCAGAAAGCCGTTATATCCAGCTTAGAATGCAGACAGTGTAATTATACAGAAGACTGCACGTGAATCTTTCCTTCTCCAGAAACAGCAGGGCTTGTAACTAATGGAATAGCCTATACTGCTCTCATTCCCAATGTGATCTGCTTGATGCTTTCTGCTGAGAATTTCCAATAGGGAAAAAATACTTCTAGGCATATTTACTTCCTTTTACTGTGCCATTAAATAAACAAACTATTTTAGCTTTGTTCATCAGCCAAACCCACTGATTTTGGTATAACCAGCAAACCATCTAATGTGTGTCATGCCCTCCCAACTGTCCCCCAATGGCACTCGTTGGAAACCACAATACTGTATATAGGTGAAACTCGAAAAAATTAGAATATCGTGCAAAGTTCATTTATTTCAGTAATGCAACTTAAAAGGTGAAGCTGACATATGAGATAGACTCATTACATGCAAAGCGAGATATTTCAAGCCTTTATTTGTTATAATTTGGATGATTATGGCTTACAGCTTATGAAACCCCAGAGTCACAGTTTTGAGGTACCCTTTGCTCAGGGGGTATGGATTAATTAGCTGACTAGAGTGTGACACTTCGAGCCTAGAATATTGAACCTTTTCACAAAATTCAAATTTTAAGCTGCATTAATGCAATTCCTTTTAGTTTGCATTACTGAAATAAATGGACTTTTGCATGATATTCTAATTTTTCGAGTTTCACCTGTACATGGTGTGGTGGTGTAGATAGTAACATTTTATTGGTGGACAGATTCTAAGCCAAGCACTGACCTCATAAAACATGGTTGTAAAAGTCCATTAGCATACACACTAGCCTCAGTCCAGACATCAGAAGCAGGGGGGGCTTGTGGGGGTGACTGCAGACCTTCTTAAAGGGGTTTTCTCATCTCAGACAATGGGGGCATGTCGCTAGGATATGCCCCCATTGTCTTATAGATGTGGGTCCCACCGCTGGGACCTGCGCCTATATTGAGAACGGAGCCCCGAAAGTGAAGGAGAGCGCACTGCGCATGCGCAGCCGCCCTCCATTTATTTCAATGGGGCTGCCGAAAATAGCCAGCTATTGCAGTCTGCCCCATAGAATTGAATGGGAGCATGGGCCGCTCATGCGCAGCACGCTCCCATTCACTTCTATGGGAGAGGCGGGGATTAGTGCTTGGTGGTGGACGTACCCAGGAAATCTGGGGTCCTCCAGCCACAGCGCTCCCCGCTCCGTTCTTGATATAGGTGCGGGTCTCAGCAGTGGGACCCGCACCTATCAGACAATGGGGGCATAGCCTGTCGATATGCCCCCATTGTCTAAGATGGGAATACCCCATTAAGGTGTATGTGTCGCTGTAGCAAGTTGTCATTTCATTGAGGGACACGATGAAGGCCTCTTGCTCATGAGTCACGACCATGCATCCCACATACGGCGGGTCCACAATACACGGGACACAGGCCGTGTGCATTCCGCATCATAGATGCAGGACCCATTCACTTGAATGGGTCCACAAATCCGAAGATGTGCGGAACGTAACCGAACCATGGAACGGAAGCACTAAGGAGTGCTTTCATGGGGTTCAGTTCCATGCTTCCGTTCCGCAAAAGATAGAACTTGCCCTATCTTTTTGCGGAACGGACGGACTGCGGTCCCCATTCAAGGAAATGGGGTCACGATCCGCATGCGGCTGGTCCACTGTCGGTGCCTGTGCATTGAAAACCGCAGCACGGGCACAAGGGACACACGTTCGTGTGAAAGAGGCTGAACTGGCCGACTTTCCTTCTATTCCCAGGCAACTGCCTCGTAACATATTAAGTTCTGTTTCTTTTATCCCTTTTTTTTTAACTGTTATTTTTTGCATTGTATTTTTATGTCCTTGTATTTTTACCTTGTGATATCTGTATTTTTTTATATGCACTGTCCTTTAGATATTAAAACTTCACTTTAATAAGAACCTTCTTGTGTTCAAAATTATTTCACAACATCAGAAGAAGCATTATGTATATTGGTGAAGTAATCCCGTGAATGCTAATGCAGGGCCGGACTGGGGATAAAAACCAGCCCTGGAAAAAGTTGCATACCAGCCCCACAGCATTGTGTCATTATTTACTTGTTTATAATAGGAGAAAGCATTCATTTTAAAATACGTGTGTAAACACGAATATGAACTTTGCCCCACGATAGCTCTTTTGTAGAACCCCCATTGCTCATATTATCACAGTGTTTTCCCAACCAGGATGCCTCCAACTGTTGCAAAACTACAACTCTCAGCATGCTCAGACAGTGTTTTACCATGCCCTTTGACCCGCCCCTTTTTTGTTGGTCACCTATTTAATGATTGTTGCATGCAACATTTTACTTGACCAGCTTTTTTAGATATTCTACGGCAGTCCTGTTACATCTCCCCTCCCCCTAATGAGCCTTTCGACCAAATAATAAAAATATTTATAAAATCTCACCCATATGCTGCAAAAAAAATAAAAAATCTGCTATGTAAAATTTATAATAAAGATCAACTACAAACAAACATATTTTACATGAAAACTTACAGTTACTAGGCTTGACCCTTGGGGATCTTGGACGCCACTTCCACACTTTGGCCGGGGGCTCGGCGGAGCTGATGTTGTGCTTTATCCTAATGAGAAAGATTTCATAATAAGAATTTGGAGAAGGGGCAGAGGGATAGCAGAGCAGGCAGACGCTGGTGCTGCTACTAGGGGGTCACACCATGGGGGAGTAATAAAGCCCACCATAATGCCCCCCAGTAGAAATCATTCTCCTTATAATGTGCAAAACATACCCCTTTGTAATCCCCCAGTTGAGCTAATGTTCCCATAATGTGCCAATATAAATACCCCTTCTCAGTGCCCCCGTAGATGACCCTATAGTGCTCCCCCTTTTCCATAGTACCCACCATAATGTGTCCCAGTATAAAATGTCCCATCTTTTTAGCCTCAGTAGATGCCCCAATAGTGCCACCCAATTATCTGCCAGTAATAAATGCCCCAATAGATGCCCCCAATCATGTGCCAGTAAGATATGCCCCCATAGATGCCCCCAATCATGTGCCAGTAAGATGCCCCCAATCATGTGCCAGTAATAAGAGACCCCCCACCATCATGTGCCAGCAGCCAGAGACCCCCATATCATGTGCCAGTAGCCAGAGTGCCCCCACTATGTGCCAGTAGCCCCCCTTATTATGTGCCAGTAACTCCCCCTTATTATGTGCCAGTAGTTCCCCTTATGTGCCAGTAGCCGACCCTTATCATGTGCCAGTAGCCCCCCTTATGTGCCAGTAGTCATCCTTATGTGCCAGTAGCTACCCCTTATGTGCCAGTAGTCCCCCTTATGTGCCAGTAGTCCCCCTTATGTGCCAGTAGCCCCCCTTATCATGTGCCAGTAACCCCCCTTATCATGTGCCATTAGTCCCCCTCTTATCATGTGCCAGTAGCCCCCTTATGTGCTACTAGCCCCCTTATGTGCTACTAGCCCCCCTTATCATGTGCCATTAGCCTCCATTATCATGTGCCATTAGCCCCCCTTATCATGTGCCACTAGCCACACCTTATGTGCCAGTTGCCCCCATTATGTGCCAGTAGTCATCCTTATGTGCCAGTAGCCACCCCTTATGTGCCAGTAGTCCCCCTTATGTGCCAGTAGCCCCCCCTTATCATGTGCCAGTAGCACCCCTTATCATGTGCCAGTAGCCCTTCTTATCATGTGCCAGTAGCCCCCCTTATCATGTGCCATTAGCCTCCCTTATCATGTGCCACTAGCCCCCCTTATCATGTGCCATTAGCCCCCCTTATCGTGTGCCATTAGCCCCCCTTATCATGCGCCATTAGCCCCCCTTATCATTTGCCACTAGCCCCCTTATCATGTGCCATTAACCCCCCTTATCATGTGCCATTAGCCCCCCTTATCGTGTGCCATTATGCCATTATCCCCCCTTATCATGTGCCAGTAGCCCCCCTTATCATGTGCAATTAGCCCCCCTTATTATGTGCCAGTAGCCCCCCTTATCATGTGCCATTAGCCCCCCCCCATCATGATCCAGTATTGTACTTATATAAATAAAAAAAAAAACACTTATACTTACCTCCAGCGATGCGATGCAGGCCTCTTCCGGCCTGTGTCCCTCTCTATATGGCTCAGGTGGCGCGATGACAGTCATCGCGCCGCCTGCACCTGCCTCTGATAGGCTGCCAGCACTAGGCCGGCAGCCTATCAGAGGATCAGGGGAGGGAGACGCCTCTCCCTCCCCTGCTGCAGCATAGACATCTGTATCGCCGTCCTGAGGAGGGTGATACAGATGACTGGAGATGAGCGCTTCCACAAAGGAAGCACTCATCTCCTGCTGCTGTGCCCTGCCGCCGGCCGCCCCCACTTGCCACCAGGGTTGCGGCCTTGAGGCACTCAGGCCTGCCGGCCTACCGGCCTACCGGGAAATTTCTGTGCTAGAGAGAGTGGATTGGAGTGGGCAATTGTGAGTTACCTAGTTTAAGCTAATATTCCTTAGATGTGGATGTCGTATAGCTAAAAGGGGAAGATGTAGAGTAACCCTGTGACTCAAAGTAGCAGAACGGGAGGTTGACGTTAAAATCTGGATGCCCCTTTAAGCTCCCATCCTGAGTCTAAGTCGTGATCCTGACACATGGACATTAAATGAGTGATCGGTACTACCAAGTACAGATTTCAACATGGCCAATACCTTTGTTCTCAGGAAGATGTGGTCTGGTAGCGGATTACTCCACTTTCCTTATTAAGAGCATACCTTATGCATGCTTGGTTGAGATTATATGTGTATGAGGGGTGGGAGAGATAGACAGGTATCTAATGTGTATTGCCAGACCTTTAAGGGTGTATTAGACACCCACATGCTGCAAATGATTGTCGGGAGCACTGCTATTACATGCAGCAATGTCCTCCACAGTATGGGGAGGAGCGATCACTATGCCATCACTCGGCCCAGTGCAGGACTGCGGTGTGCAGGGGTAGATTGTGATTACACAGCGCAATCTGTCGCCAGCAAATCCAAATCTTTCAACATGTTGAATTGCCCGATGAACGAAGGTTTGCACGTTCATCGGACAATGGGAGGCAGAATTAGAGAGCAGAATGCTCATTAGCGATTATCAGGCAGAAAATCTGCCCATCTAATATACCCTTAAGGGCTCATGCACACGACCGTATGTATTTTGTGGTCCACAAAACACAGATCCGCAAAAAATACGGATGATGTACAGTATGTGTGCATTCCGGTTTTTGCGGAATGGAACAGCTGGTCCCTAGTAGAACAGTCCTATCCTTGTCCCCTATGTGGACAATAATAGGACATGTTCTATTTTTTTGCAGAACAGACATGCGGACATATGGAACAGAATGTAGACGGAGTAACTTCCGTTTGTTTTGCGAACCCATTGAAAAGAATCGTTCCGCAAATGGAATAGACACAGAAAGAAAATACGTTCCTGTGCATGAGCCCTAAGAAGAACATTGGACACAGTAGGAGGCTGGAAGAGCATATTCAAGAAGCTTATTTTGTAGAAAGTGGTATTTTCCTCATCATCCAGCAGCTAGTAACATGTCACACACCACTATTTTTCTGCAGACTCTCTGTAAATGTTCAATGTGTTAAAAAAAAATCTAACTAGAAAGGAAAGAGGGGAAGGAGGTGGATGCAGCTGCAGCTTCTCATTTGATCACATTATAGGAAGAACCTGCCCACAGATCAAGCATGTGAGAAGAACAGTGCCGAGGAGAGAAAAAAAAGACTTCCTGCAATATCCAGTTCGACATACATTTTGCTGCAACTAATATATTGTACAATAATGACTGAAAATAGAAAAAAAAATTTTTTTTGTAATGATAGGTAAAGGTAAGAGTGTTAGTGTGGCAAATTGTGATATCAAGTAAAAGAAATTAAAGGGTCGTGTAAAAATGAGGGGATTGGCAAACCCCCCACTTGGACAGACCTGTATAGGGAATCTTATTTATCTGCTTCTCAGTACTGGCTCCCCGATCCTTCACATCCAGGCTTATAATACTACACTGGGCTCCTTCCCTGTAAACATCTGGTTTGACATCGCCACAGCCAATCACTGGCCACTGCAGTGACCAGCTCTCTCTCAGCCATGGTCAGTGATCGGCTGCGGCAAAGTCATACCTAATGTTTACAGTGAAGCATCGTAGGCCTGGATGAGAAGGGAGCCAGCACCAGGAAGCAGGTAGGTAAGCTTCTCTTTACAGATCCAACCATATGGAAATGGGAAGGGGGTTGCCAAGCCCCCCTTCATTCTTGCACAACTTCTTTAAGGATTATTAAAAAAAGTCTCCTTGTCCATTGCTGAACATAGTGGTCTGCAAATACATTTTGGCAAGGATTAAAAAGAGCCAAGAGTAAGTAGTTTATTTAGTGACACGAACAGGACTGAAGATCTTGAGGTGATGAAAAGTACCCCTGAGACATTTTTCTAAAACTTACTTTCCACTTCAACAAATGTAAAGGACGGCAAATCATATGCTGTACAGTATCCAAATGAATCTGCTCCTCTGAGGATGGCTCAACAAACCATACATCAGACCATGAACAGCTTCCAAAATGTGGTTAATAGGATTGTATCAATGTGGATGATGAGAAAATTTAGCAAGATTCAGCTCCTATTGAACAAGTTTTAGAAGCCTACAACATTAATAGTAACAATAAAAATCAAAGCACATATATTAAACAGAAGAAGGGAAATATATGATTTCTCCCAGTTATTGCAGCTTAGCTCCCATTCAAGTGAATGAGAGCTGAGCTACAGGAGCCCAACACAGCCACTACACAGCGTCCCGAGCTATCTGCTTCCAGTGTCATACGCTTTTTTAGTTGTGGCGACCAAGGCTCCCAAAATCGGTTGATCTGTGCTGGTGCCGGTGTCAGACCCTTATCAATCTGATATTAATGACCGATCATAAGGAGAAGTCATCACTATCTAAATCCTGGAAAACCCTCTTTAACTTATACAACAGAGTGCATAGACTGCCAGAAGTTGCTGGTGGTGACCATAATGTTTGCATTGCATGTTACACTTGTATGACACTGGTCTTCTAAATGTAATTGCACAACACAAGTCATGATGCAATTTAAGCCAGAGGCTCAGCTCACCCTTCCATCAGGAGATTCCATTATAATTGGGAGAAATAATAGTGCAACATTAACACTATTCTTCCCATTAAAATAATAAACACCATCGTGAAACTTTACAAATCAATGAGGTCCGTTGAGCACTGTTAGACGGATTTGAAACTTAAAGCTAACGTGAAACTTAAAAGTGTGAACAGAGCCTAACCTTATCGGAGAAATTGTAAAATGAGATAGATTTTCTAATCCTGTCTAACGTGTAGAAGTGCAAACAGTCTAAAAATTAGACAGATTTATGCCAATAGCAGATGTAGACCATTATCGCGTGAAAAGAAGTCACCCGCCTTTATAAAATGGCCACTAGAATGTCAGCAGGACTGATTGCCTCCATTTGAAGAGCTGCCTAAGGGGGTTAGGGGATGGCACTTTCATATACTACACATTGGTGCGTGTTCCTGTCAGGCTACTCAGCCATGATGGCATATTGTAGGCAGGATAGCATCATTACCTTCTATTGTTGAGCAGTTTAGTGAGGACCTGCCCCCTCACCCTCTTAGTCAGCTCCTGCTTACATTCTAGGACAGGGCGCTGGCAGCCTTTTAAAATAGTTCCTGGAAAACATCTTTAAGTTTACACCAGCTATTAGATGGCTTAGATGGTGCCAAATGCATGCGACTGAATTTTGCCACATCTCAAGCCAGGTGCTGTCTACTACTTATCCGTACACCTTGTTGGGCAAAGTAAAAAATGTGTCTGTGACACTTCATAAATTTGGTGTTGTTTCTGTGCGCCAAAATTCTACAATAGTACATATGCCCCGTGTGTTACATTTTTATTATGTATTTTATAAATAATATCTTCTAAAATGGTACATTGATACATTCTAGTGACTATTGCTATGAAACATTAATTTATTCCTATCTTGTTTATGATTTTAACGTTTTAAAGTCCCCTGTGCATACAGAATGCATTATCTGACAGACGAGGGCTGAAGGAGCGAACGATTATTTCTTAGCAGCGGAATATGTGAGCGAGAGAAGTAAAATGATCAGTTCTATCTTCCTATCACAGTCATCTTAATCTGAACACTTCTTAAAATAAAGCCAGTGGACTGAGATGTTCTATGGCTGATGCCATCTCTTATTTGTGGATATTCCTGTATCACACGCTTTGCCAAATCTTCCTAATCCCTGGGGTGGAAGCTTGTGTTATTTCAGTGGCAGCAGCTGGTATATAATACAGTCTGATCTGCATATCTGTTCAATTTGGAACCACAATAACCCCATCTTACCAGCTCAGAAATTGACTATTTACTAAGCTTGCAGATGCCCATTTGGAATCGAAAAGTGAACTGGTGACCTGAATAGCACAATTTTTGCTACATCATGTAAATGATGCATGTCCTTTACCTGATGCTTTCCAGTAGATGCAAACAAAAGCTCGAGTACAGGCAATACGCTGGCAATACATCACAGGCATGTTGAAAGCATCTCATTTATTTATGAAGGCAGAGACTGTGCGAGAATGTGTTCTCTTGTTTCTGCATGCATGCATTTTCACACCGACTAATTCATTGTATTATTTTCAGGGCAGATCATATGTTTATTCTTCTTATTCTTTTTCCCCATCTTACTTTTTAAAAATGCTTTAGGTATGACATATTTTTTTAGGAATTTTTCTATAAACTTTTCTATAGAAATAAATGCATGAAAAAAGCAGCACCCAAAAAAAAAAAAAAAAAAAACCTTCATCCTTTCCCAGAAGGTCCATACACAACCTACAGTTTTTGGCAAAACCAGCCAACACACTAAGGCTACTTTCACACCGTAGTTTTGGTTTCCGTTTATGAGTTCCGTCATGGGCTCTCACCAGTGGTTTGCCCTAATGCATTCTGAATAGATAAGGATCCGCTCAGAATGCATCAGTTTGCCTCCATTCCGTCTCCATTCTGCCTTAAGTTAACGCCATACAATTATATCAAGCCATAAAATAGAAACATAGAAACATAGAATGTGTCGGCAGATAAGAACCATTTGGCCCATCTAGTCTGCCCAATATACTAAATACTATGGATAGCCCCTGCCCCTATCTTATATGAAGGATGGCCTTATGCCTATCCCATGCATGCTTAAACTCCTTCACTGTATTTGCAGCTGCCACTTCTGCAGGAAGGCTATTCCATGCATCCACTACTCTCTCAGTAAAGTGATACTTCCTGATATTACTTTTAAACCTTTGCCCCTCTAATTTAAAACTATGTCCTCTTGTAGCAGTTTTTCTTCTTTTAAATATTCTCTCCTCTTTTACCTTGTTGATTCCCTTTATGTATTTAAAAGTTTCTATCATATCCCCTCTGTCTCGTCTTTCTTCCAAGCTATGCATGTTAAGTTCCTTTAATCTTTCCTGGTAAGTTTTATCCTGCAATCCATGTACCAGTTTAGTAGCTCTTCTCTGAACTCTCTCCAAAGTATCAATATCCTTCTGGAGATATGGTCTCCAGTACTGAGCACAATACTCCAAATGAGGTCTCACTAGTGCTCTGTAGAGCGGCATGAGCACCTCCCTCTTTCTACTGGTAATTCCTCTTGCTATACACCCAAGCATTCTGCTAGCATTTCCTGCTGCTCTATGACATTGTCTGCCTACCTTTTAGTCTTCTGAAATAATGATCCCTAAATCCCTTTCCTCAGATACTGAGGTTAGGACTGTCTCACTGATTTTATATTCTGCTCTTGGGTTTTTACGTCCCAGGTGCATTATCTTGCACTTATCAACATTAAATTTTAGTTGCCAGATTTTTGACCATTCCTCTAGTTTTCCTAAGTCCTTTTCCATTTGGTGTATCCCTCCAGGAACATCAACCCTGCTACAAATCTTTGTATCATCAGAAAAAAGACACACCTTACCATCGAGGCCTTCTGCAATTTCGCTGATAAAGATATTAAACAATATGGGTCCCAGAACAGATCCCTGAGGTACCCCACTGGTAACAAGACCTTGGTCTGAATATACTCCATTGACTACAACCCTCTGTTGTCTGTCCCTCAGCCACTGCCTAATCCATTCAACAATATGGGAGTCCAAGCCCAATGACTGCACTTTATTGATAAGCCTTCTATGTGGGACAGTATCAAAAGCCTTACTAAAGTCTAGATAAGCAATGTCTACTGCACCTCCTCCATCTATTATTTTAGTCACCCAATCAAAAAAATCAATAAGATTAGTTTGACATTATCTCCCTGAAGTAAACCCATGCTGTTTTTCATCTTTCAATCCATGGGATTTTAGATGTTCCACAATCCTCTCCTTAAGTATGGTTTCCATTAATTTCCCCACTATTGATGTCAGGCTTACTGGCCTATAGTTGCCCGATTCCTCCTTACTACCTTTCTTGTGAATGGGCACAACATTTGCTAATTTCCAATCTTCTGGGACGACTCCTGTTGCCAGTGATTGGTTAAATAAATCTGTTAATGGTTTTGCTAGTTCACCGCTGAGCTCTTTTAATAGCTTTGGGTGTATCCCATCAAGCTGCTATAGTAGTCTATGAGTAAATAATGTACCTTGTAGGCTTTTGATTCCATATAAAAAAAGTTGAGGCATGTTCCGAATGCCATATTATCTGTCACCACCAGACATCTGAGAAGCTCTGACAGACGTCCTTCAGAACCTCCTCCTTGAGGTTCCTTTTGTTTTGCCTTTTTATTTTCTCATCTCGTTAGCCTCTCTCAGCTGTCATGTAGTTGCACTGATTGCATCCCTTTAAATCCCTTCCCATACTGCATCACTTTGCGGTTTATATTAGTTCCTGGAGTGTGTGCATGCTGATCCTACTTCTGAGTCTTCTACAGATAAGTTTTGTTCGTTCATTTGTGTTTTCCTGTTTGCTGGATCCCAGGTGACCCTGACTCCCTCCGTATCAAGTGTAGGGAGCCGGTGGTCGTGTCCCCTCACTATTTCAGGGTGTTCAGGTGTTATACAGTCGAGGTACGAGGATATGCGATCATCTACCATTGGGATTTTCGCATAGGCTGAGCAGTTAGGGAGAGAGCCAGGTCTGATGCAGGGCTCTCCCTTTTGTTCCTTAGTTTTGGATCCAGTCAGTCGGATCTTCATTTTGTGTCTTCTAGTTTTCTGTACACCTTCTGTGACATTATCTCCATAATGGTATCATTTCATGGCAGACAGGTGCTTGTGGCTCTATTGTACAGACCTGGGACTTTATGTGCTGCCATAAAGGCTCCATGTGGCTTGTGGTTTACCATGTGTATGGGACCTTACTTTTCAAAATGAATCATTGCTATTATACCTTTGTCTTTTTGAACACCAAAGTAATATTACATAGAAAGTGATCTTATGAAAGATACACATAGGTAGGTCAGTGACAATCATACAATATAAAAAAAAAAACCTGTATGATAGTTAAACTACAGATTCAAAACATTTAATAGGAATAGCAGCAGTTCTTGTAAACCCATAAAAATAAATTTGGTAAATGAGATAGGAAGATGAATGTGAGACATTGAAAGACCGAGATACAGACAAGGAAGGTGAGAGGTGGAATACAATTAACATAAAAAGGAACAAAGAAGAGATACAGAACTATAAGAAGGAGATTGGAAAGACCTGGGGAGGAGAGATGGAACATGATAGAAGAGGAAGTCTAAGGAGAAGGTGTCAACCAGCATTGGAGAAGAATTGGATGATATATGTATCATTTCCTCCAAAAAGACAGGACTGTTTTATGGCTGAATCTGTTTACCTCGATTTATTCTGTCTACGTCCCTCTGTTCGCCTTCCTCTTTGCCAGGCAATGTTATTTTGACAAGATTGATTTTATCTTGAATGTTGTTCCACTCAATAAATCAATGTTGTCAATTTTCCTTTTAGTGGCGGAAGAATAGCTGGCTTGATAAACACATTTTTCTCTGCAAATTGAAACATTTAAAAAAAAAAAAAGTTCATGTCCGCAATTTTTTTATTAAATGAACAGATCACTTTGGACTTTGTACTGAATTAGATTGCCTTTGTATGTAACCTTTAAATTGCATTTCCTGTGAAAATAATACAAGGAGAGATCAGAGAATATTTAAAAATGCTCTTCTCAATTGATTCTCCAATGGCCAAATAAACCTTATTTGCTATGAATCTTAAATGTGGCAAACTGATTGAGCCATCTCAACTGGTAAGAACTATGGGGCAGATTTCTCAATGCCAATGCTATACCATTCTTGATATCCTCTGCACTTAATTTATGATCAGACGAACACTTCATTATAAATTAAACGGGTTATCCAGCTCATCAATGTCAGACCATTAGTCGTCCAACTCCTCCAGCCCCACTGATCAGCTGTTTGAACAGGCCTCTGGACTCACTGGAGCTCCAGTGAGCGCCACAGCATCCTCACTGCTTACCAAGCATAGTGCCGGACATAGCGGCTGTGCTTGGTATTGCAGTTCAGCCCTATTCAATTGAATGGGACTGAGCTGCACCTAGGCCATGTGACCGATGCATGGTGATGTCACTGGCCTAGGAAGAGACCAATGCAACCTCTTTGAACAGCTAATTGGTAGGGGTGCCAGGAGTCAGACTCCAGCGACCTGGCTTTGATTACCTTTCTTGAAGATAGGCCATCAATCTCAAATTCCCAGATAACCTTTTTAAGCTCATCCTCTAGCAGTCTGTGCACCTGATTGAAATCTATGCCAGTCATCATTTATGCCAGAAAACTGGTGTAAATGATTGTCATGATTGTGCGCACATGCAATATGACCATACTTCGAGGGGCACTCTGGTATTCACAGCACTTGTGACCTTGGATATGACTGTAAGGGGGAACTTCTCTTTCACCCTCGCTTCCATACTTGCCTAACGCATTAGGCTACCAAGAACTGAAGCGACCCCGAGACGTATCCACACATCCAAACACAATGCGGCCACCATCCTTCAGTACGGCCCACGGAACACTCCGGTTACAGACGTACAGCACTTACAAGAACATACTGCGTTCTAACATAAGACAGGCAAACCTCTAGCACACTGGCCTTCAATGGTAATGCAGAAAAGTGGTACTTAGAGGATGTGGGTACAGTTAAAGCAGCAAGGAGCGACTTATTACATTTAAATATTAATAGGGTTTTCTGAGACTATGGCCTCATGCACACGACCGTTGTGTGCATCCGTGGCCGTTGTGCCGTTTTCCGTTTTTTTTCACGGACCCATTGACTTTCAATGGGTCCGTGGAAAAATCGGAAAATGCACCGTTTGGCAGCCGCATCCGTGAGCCGTGTTTCCTGGCCGTGAAAAAAATATGACCTGTCCTATTTTTTTCACGGCCAACGGTTCACGGGCCCATTCAAGTCAATGGGTCCGTGAAAGAACACGGATGCACACAAGATTGGCATCCGTGTCCGTGATCCGTGGCCGTAGGTTTTAGTTTCATACAGACGGATCCGAAGATCCGTCTGCATAAAAGCTTTTTCAGAGCTGAGTTTTCACTTCGTGAAAACTCAGATCCGACAGTATATTCTAACACAGAGGCGTTCCCATGGTGATGGGACGCTTCTAGTTAGAATACAGTACAAACTGTGTACAAGACTGCCCCCTGCTGCCTGGCAGCACCCGATCTCTTACAGGGGGATATGATAGTGCGGCACCTGAAGGGGTTAATTGTACTATCATATCCCCCTGTAAGAGATCAGGGCTGCCAGGCAGCAGGGGGCAGACCCCCCCCCTCCCCAGTTTGAATATCATTGTGCGGCCCCCCCCTCCCCTGTTGTTAACTCGTTGGTGGCCAGTGTGCGCACCCCCTCCCTCCCTCCCTCTATTGTTTTAATACATTGGGGCCAGTGTGCGCGCGCCCCCCCAACCCCCCCTCCCTCCCTCTATTGTTTTAATACATTGGGGCCAGTGTGCGCACCCCCCCAACCCCCCCCTCCCTCCCTCTATTGTAATAATAGCATTGGGGCCAGTGTGCGCACACCCCCCCCCCCCCCCCCCGATCATCGGTGGCAGCGGAGTAGAAGATTTTCATACTTACCTGGCTGCTGGCTGCTGCGATGTCTGCGTCCGGCCGGGAGCTCCTCCTACTGGTAAGTGACAGCAATGCGCCGCACAGACCTGTCACTTACCAGTAGGAGGAGCTCCCGGCCGGACACAGAGATCGCAGCAGCCAGCAGCCAGGTAAGTATGAATCTTCTACTCCGCTGCCACCGATGATCGGGGGGGGGGGGCACACTGGCCCCAATGCTATTATTACAATAGAGGGAGGGAGGGGGGGGGGGTTGGGGGGGCGCGCACACTGGCCCCAATGCTATTATTACAATAGAGGGAGGGAGGGAGGGGGGTGCGCACACTGGCCACCAACGAGTTAACAACAGGGGAGGGGGGGCCCACTGGCCACCAATGAGTTAAAAACAGGGGGGGGGTCTGCCCCCTGCTGCCTGGCAGCACCTGCCAGGCAGCAGGGGGCAGTCATGTACACAGTTTTTTTGTATATTCTAACCTGAAGCGTCTCCATCACCATGGGAACGCCTCTGTGTTAGAATATACTGTCGGAAATGAGTTTCACGATGTAGCTCATATCCGACAGTATATTCTAACATAGAGGCGTTCCCATGGTGATGGGGACGCTACAAGTTAAAATATACCATCGGATTGGAGAAAAATCCAATCCGATGGTATAACAGAACTCCAGACTTTACATTGAAAGTCAATGGGGACGGATCCGTTTGAAATGGCACCATATTGTGTCAACATCAAACGGATCCGTCCCCATTGACTTGCATTGTAATTCAGGACGGATCCGTTTGGCTCCGCACGGCCAGGCGGACACCAAAATGACTTTTTTTTCATGTCCGTGGATCCTCCAAAAATCAAGGAAGACCCACGGACTGGAAAAACGGTCACGGATCACGGACCAACGGAACCCCGTTTTGCAGACCGTGAAAAAAAAGTCCGTGTGCATGAGGCCTATCTGAGAGTTTAATACTGATGACCTATCCTCTAGACAACCAAGACCCCCCTGATGAGCTGTTTGAGAAGGCAGCAGAGCTCACAGTAGTGCTGTGGCCTTCTCTAGTATTTCCTAGGCCATCTGACGTCACACTCATCAGTCACTTGGTCTAGGCACAGCCCCATAGAAGTTAGTAAGCCTGAGCTGTGATACCAAGCACAGCCGCTATACAATGTACAGTGCTCTGCTGGGTGCGCATGGAGAAGGAAGCAGCGTTTACAGGAACAAAGTACAAAGTCAAGAGATTAACTTCCTGAAGGCAACAGACAGTACATTCATCAAGACTGAACACACCTTCATCAGGACAATGGATTTTCGAACATGTAAATGTTACTATTTGACAGGTCACTATGTCTCCTTGTGACCCCCTTCAAGCTCCCTTTCAGCTTTTTCGATATAAATTTGACTCCAGATAGTTAAACTCTATGCAGGTGACTGTGACTGGAAAATAAAAGTAAGGGCCAAAAAATATTATGGTCTCATTTGGAAAATGAGCCTGGTTGGCAGGTATGGGTATGCTGAAAGCCATTCATTATCTAAGGAATAATTAAATGTAATTCATCTTAAATAATTGTATTAGTTAATATATATATATATATATATATATATATATTTCTTTTTACTGCATTTTCATGTGCATTACCTTGTGGAAAACTGATGGTGAAACAATCTGACTAAAGACTAAATAATTCTGCAAATATTCTTCAGATTGAAACATTTGTTTGGCCATCACCATGGACCTGGACAGTGTTCTGTTATTCATTTTCACAGGGTTCATTGAAACATTTGATTAGACCATCTGTGACTCTGTTAGATGCACATTGTCCCTCACCGCCTTCATTTTTGTCCAGAGAACACCCCGAAACAATTTAAAGTAGTTTACAAAGTGACTACAGAAACTTCTGAATACCACAATAATGACATGATGGACTATTAAAAGTGAAGTTTTTACTGGCCAGTCATCTTTGTTGATGGATTATTGCTTTGTGGTTGTGTAGTACGATGCCCTGCAGGGTGAGCGATGGTGAGGTCACAGGGGCAGTTAACAGACCGAGGGTTGCTATTGTTACTCACAGTTTTTATATACCCAGGGCAGGCGTACAGCAGTGATGGAGAGGCTGGCACATGGATCCTCTGGGGCACTCTCTATGTATAGGGACCAGGCCGGGTGGTAGGTGAGGTGCCCTGGGTGTTGCAGGTTTAATGTGCCGGTGGCAAGATCCCTTGTAGTAATAATTGAGGAACACAAGTTGCAGTAAACCAGAACTTCCTTTTACTGAAACAGTTCAACTGTTTACAGTATTTAGTTGGTTCCATATGTAAAAAGGTTGAATACAGGCAGGCTTTATATAAAACGTCAGGCAAAGTCTTTGCAAGATACTCAGAGGGCATAAACACTTACAGATCAGGCTGCACTTTTCCTTAGATCCTGTCTGGGTTACTCCAAGGCCCGTATGCCCTATTGCTGGCTTTATCCTTGGGTAGGGAAAACCTTCCTTTGGTATATGTCTCCTTGCTATAGAATATCCTTCTGCCCTTCAGCTCTCTGTTTGGCTGGAATAAACTTGGCTCTGCACTGTACTTTTATAGGAACTTGGTTTCTCAGGAGGCAAACTCTTCCCCTGGATGGCAGCTTCTGAGCTTCTTTGCTCAGGAAACTCAGGCAGGCTAGACTGCACTAACTAGCTTCCTGGACTGTACTGCACTGACCCTTTCCTGTCTGGGCCTAACTATATATATTAGGGGTTCCCTAGCTCCCTCTACTGTCTAGGAGGAGGAACTACCCCTAACAGGCCTGATACACGAGATAACAGGAAAAACACATAAAAACATCATATAAAATACAATGACCATGTTCCATAGGAGGTGGAGAATAGCGTGGCCATATTGACTCTTGTGTAGTGCCCACATTTACCTAGTGGGACACTACAGTTGTACAATTGGTTAGCTAATCCCAACTTTCTTTATGCATGGACGCCACAGGTTAAAGAGGACCTGTCACTACGAGATGCAATGCAATCTACAGGTAGCATGTTATAGAGTAGGAGAAGCTCAGCAGATTGATATATAGTTTTATAGGAAATGATTCAGTAAAACTGTAACACTGGAGAGATGTCATTATCTTTTTATACAAACTGTCAAGGTGAGTGTGGACCCACTGTGACAACTAACTGGTCTGGCTTTGGGCTAAACCCTTGGTATTCACCCCTTAACCCCTGTACAGTGATCTGGACTTTGCTACAGGCGACTACCTCTTGAGATAGTTCCAGTATAGTTGGCAGGTGAAGCACTGGTTTAGGAGTTCTGGTGTAAGCACCAGATGCTCTAGGTAAAGATAATGCACCAAAACTCCAGATGCAGTCTGAAAAGTCACTTAAATTTATGTAGGTTTTGGCAGAACTCAACTGTATGAAACTTGGCTGGAAAGCAGAGCTGCAGGGAAACTGCACCACAATCACAGAGGCAGTCAGAACAGTCTATAATACTGGAACTGCAGATATTTGCAACAATGAACTAGATACACTAGAAGAGCTTGCAAGTGGAATGAATGCAAGAACAGGTCAGGCAGGAAACAAGAATAGACAGGGCAAACAGAATAGGAGAACTTAAAGATTCATAATAGGGTTGATCATGCTGATAAAAAGAATACCTTTCTTTTATCTATAGGTTAAACCACTGCAGAGTGCAGAGGTATCTGTGTTTGTATTCATATTCAAGCTGAATCCTTGGAGCGCTGCTCTTGTAACACCTGAGTGCTCTGCACACTCCCCATCCCCTTGATTGTCAGAGCTCGACATCATCATGCTTAGGGCAGAGCTGTATTCTAGAGCTGTGTCCTAGAATGTACATATCTTATACATTTCTTATTATAGCCTTAAAATGTTGAGAATAGAGGTTTTTGATGCTTAGAAAGCTAATACATATTAATGGTATATTCACAGGCACAATGTATGATTATAAAGAAACCATAGATATGTATTAGCTTTGCAAGTATAGAAAATGACTCTTCTCAGAATTATAAGAGTCAGCCTTGCATGTAGAACTTGAACTGGAAGCTGAACTGTGAGGTAAGGAGTACACAAGCAGAATGGGTAGACAACAGGAGCACAGACGGGAACACATTGTGGATAATGCAGGAAAATCACAAGAGAACCGCTGAAGCACTAAGTCTTCAAAACACCTTTCCTTCTCACAGGGAACCTTAAAGCTTAGGCACCCTCTGCCTGGAGAGTGCTTTAAATACTAAGCAACCCTCAGCCTATAGCTGGGGAACGTTTAGTGAACATGCATACTGACCCTTTAAAAGGCCAGAAGAGAGTGGATGCGCACCCTAATGGCACACTAGGCAAGATGATGGAGGCTGTAATATGGAGAGGACACTGGCGACCGGGACACCAGATTGCTTGGTGAGTGGTGCATTGTCCGCACCCACAAGGGGCAGCAGAAGGGCACAAACTGCGGACCCAAAACATACACACAGAATGCTATAAATTACTGAAAAAAATCAGTGGCTGACAGCTATCTCTGAATACACTGATAACATCTCCTACTTGAACAGTCAAGTAAGAAATAGCAAAGATTTAAAGAGGACCTTTCACTACTCTACAAACGAAAAACTAACTATATCTGTGGGCAGAGCGGCGCCCAGGGGTCCCCCTGCACTTACTAGTAAGTCTGGGCGCCGCTCCGTTCGCCCGGTATAGGCTCCGGTGCCTGCGCTCCCTCTGACTGTTTTCTTGTAGGAGGCGTGTCCCTTGCTGCACTGCTGGCCAATCGCAGCGCACAGCTCATAGCCTGGCTATGAGCTGTGCGCTGAGATTGGCCAGCAGTGCAGCAAGGGACACGCCTCCTACAAGAAAACAGTCAGAGGGAGCGCAGGCACCGGAGCCTATACCGGGCGAAAGGAGCGGCGCCCAGACTTACTAGTAAGTGCAGGGGGACCCCTGGGTGCCGCTCTGCCCACAGGTATAGTTAGTTTTTTGTTTGTAGAGTAGTGAAAGGTCCTCTTTAAAGGTACATATTACACATTTTACTGAATTCACCCCCCCCCCCCAAAAAAAATAAAAAATAATATATATTATTGTAATGTGAACTTTGAGGTGTTGTTTGCACCAGGAGCGTGTCACCAAGGGGCCTGGCCTTAGTGGAGTAAAAGCCCTAGTCCAGGTGTCCACTAAAGTAGTTAGGGGACACCATATAGATAGTGTAGCTCGTTCAGCTATTTCAGGGCAGGCTTTTACTGAGAACAGGCAATGTGTTGAGTGGGTGCCTGTTCCCCATGCTCCAGTCCGGGACTTAGGGCATGCTCATGTCCAGGGATCCTATTTAATCCTACTACTGGATCTTGGGTGTGTCTCACTCTGGAGTGTCTTGTGAAGCAGAGTCCTGGTGAGGCTCTGTGTGAGTGGTCTCAGCCGGGTGGACTGAGTGGCCACGAGGCTAGGCGATAGCCTGAACTTTGGGGGACGTGGTGACGCCTGTGAAACAAGGATCACAAGGCCAGAGTCGGGAGGACTACTGGGCCACAATCCCCCAAAAGGTATTGAAGTGTAACAGCCTGGAGGTTGCTGGACTGAATGGCTGAGGAAAGCCGCATGTGTGTTCCATGTATGAACAGGGCTCTCTAGGCGAGTCAGGGATACGCTTATGTGTTTAGTTAGAGCCTAGCCGGGCAAGGGTTTGTTATTTTGTGTGGATGTCACACGTGATAAGTTGAAGCTGCGACTTCTTAACCTGTGCTTTGCTAAAGTGTCTGAAATAAAGCAAGAGTTTGGACATTATAATCGTGTCTGCGAAGATATCTGTGAGTGTGACCCCCTGAAAAGAGACGATCCCTTACTATATATATATATATATATATATATATATATATATACAGGGAGTGCAGAATTATTAGGCAAGTTGTATTTTTGAGGATTAATTTTATTATTGAACAACAACCATGTTCTCAATGAACCCAAAAAACTCATTAATATCTAAGCTGAATATTTTTGGAAGTAGTTTTTAGTTTGTTTTTAGTTTTAGCTATTTTAGGGGGATATCTGTGTGTGCAGGTGACTATTACTGTGCATAATTATTAGGCAACTTAACAAAAAACAAATATATACCCATTTCAATTATTTATTTTTACCAGTGAAACCAATATAACATCTCAACATTCACAAATATACATTTCTGACATTCAAAAACAAAACAGAAACAAATTAGTGACCAATATAGCCACCTTTCTTTGCAAGGACACTCAAAAGCCTGCCATCCATGGATTCTGTCAGTGTTTTGATCTGTTCACCATCAACATTGCGTGCAGCAGCAACCACAGCCTCCCAGACACTGTTCAGAGAGGTGTACTGTTTTCCCTCCTTGTAAATCTCACATTTGATGATGGACCACAGGTTCTCAATGAGGTTCAGATCAGGTGAATAAGGAGGCCATGTCATTAGATTTTCTTCTTTTATACCCTTTCGTGCCAGCCACGCAGTGGAGTACTTGGACGCGTGTGATGGAGCATTGTCCTGCATGAAAATCATGTTTTTCTTGAAGGATGCAGACTTCTTCCTGTACCACTGCTTGAAGAAGGTGTCTTCCAGAAACTGGCAGTAGGACTGGGAGTTGAGCTTGACTCCATCCTCAACCCGAAAAGGCCCCACAAGCTCATCTTTGATGATACCAGCCCAAACCAGTACTCCACCTCCACCTTGCTGGCGTCTGAGCCGGACTGGAGCTCTCTGCCCTTTACCAATCCAGCCACGGGCCCATCCATCTGGCCCATTAAGACTCACTCTCATTTCATCAGTCCATAAAACCTTAGAAAAATCAGTCTTGAGATATTTCTTGGCCCAGTCTTGACGTTTCAGCTTGTGTGTCTTGTCCAGTGGTGGTCGTCTTTCAGCCTTTCTTACCTTGGCCATGTCTCTGAGTATTGCACACCTTGTGCTTTTGGGCACTCCAGTGATGTTGCAGCTCTGAAATATGGCCAAACTGGTGGCAAGTGGCATCTTGGCAGCTGCACGCTTGACTTTTCTCAGTTCATGGGCAGTTATTTTGCGCCTTGGTTTTTCCACACGCTTCTTGCGACCCTGTTGAATATTTTGAATGAAACGCTTGATTGTTCGATGATCACGCTTCAGAAGCTTTGCAATTTTAAGAGTGCTGCATCCCTCTGCAAGATAGCTCACTATTTTTGACTTTTCTGAGCCTGTCAAGTCCTTCTTTTGACCCATTTTGCCAAAGGAAAGGAAGTTGCCTAATAATTATGCACACCTGATATAGGGTGTTGATGTCATTAGACCACACCCCTTCTCATTACAGAGATGCACATCACCTAATATGCTTAATTGGTAGTAGGCTTTCGAGCCTATACAGCTTGGAGTAAGACAACATGCATAAAGAGGATGATGTGGTCAAAATACTCATTTGCCTAATAATTCTGCACTCCCTGTATATGTATATATATATATATATATATATATATATATATATATTAGTATGTATATTTATATATGTGAGTGTGTATATATATACTTTACTCCACCTGCTATATAACATGTGGCCTGCAGATAGCACAGCATTTTTGGCATTTTCTGGTGACAAGTCCTCTTAAACAGATGGGTGGCCAGACTTATTTTAGTCTTCCTTCACCATAATTACACAATCTTATTTTTGGTTCTGGAAAAAGATTCTGATATATGTTCACTTCAGAAAAAAAATCTTAAAGCATACCTAAACTTCAGATACCTTTTGAAAATAAGCTGTGATGTGTGCATACAAGAATTATAACACTATATCTGACCATTATGAATTGTAGCTGGCATTTAGTCATTTTCTCCTTTACAGGCTGCATTCTAAGTTGTCTCTGAGCTAGTGAACTAGCTGCTCATCATTTCTCCCCATAGAGAATACAGAGACAGTATATTCTGCTTTCCCTCTTTATCAGAATCATAAGCAACAAAGAGGACATTAAAGAGAAGTACAGAGCAGTGTAGATATAAATAAAACACTTGGGATGAGATATGAAACATATTATTAACTGCTGAATCTGCTGAATTATTCCTGTTTTGTCTCTGTCTCTATTCTCTCCACAATTCCTGCCTCCCCCAAAATGTAACCTGTTTTGTACAATAGGACATAATTCTTCAACCCTTATGTGCAGCTCTATATTGAAATAGGGAACAAAATCATATATAGATGAGGTACAGCATTAGTGATGCCACATGGTGTACTGGCTTATAGGAGGCCTAATGACATTATAACATAAATGACCCACCAGGATTCCTTATAAAATCAATTGCCAATTCACCAACTTGTGTGGAGCCGTAAAGGGGTTTTCCAAGACTTTAATACTGATGATCTATCCTCTGGATAGTTCATCAGTATCTGATCTGTGGGTGTCTGACACCCAGGACCCTCAACTGTTTGAGAAGGTAGCAGCATTCGCAGTAGTGCCAAGCCTTCTCTTAGCTTTCTCTGGGTTAATGACAACACTTTCATTGGTCACATGGCCTAGGCGCAGATTAGCCCTATAGAATTGAATTGGGCTAAGCCTCATACCAAGTACAACTGCAATACAATGTATATGACACTGTGTTTGGTTAGCTGCAAGAATGCCACTGCACTCACAGGAGCACCTCTGCCTCCTTAGCGGGAGTCACGGGTGTCTTGGAAAACCCTTTTTATACAGATCCCATTAACCTCTAAAGAGGCCCTACTGTACCTTCATATATCACTATGCGAGTTGGCAAAAAAAAAATCACTAATCGTGTGTGACCATTAGTGATGGACGAACAGCGCCCGGGACGATTAGCGAACGCGCGATCAAATGTTCGCAAACCACAAGTTCGCGGCGGGCCCCATTCACTTTAATGGCAGGCAAACCTCAAAAACCTTCAGGTCATATTTGCAGCTGTCAAATACTTACTAGAAGTGCACAAATCATCCCACAACATGGACAGTGACACACCAGAGGGGGATCAATGGCAAAAATTCCCACAAAAAATATGTATTTTAATCAGGGGCCATTTTAATGGGCCTTAAAGGGAAACTCTCATGTGCCCTGCTGGAGCCTAGAAATTTTTTATTTTAGGCCACGGGAGTACAGGCCGCAAACATTAGGCTGGAGTTATAGACGGTCATTGGATATCAATTTTATTACAGGCCAGTGGACTACAGTCCCCAAAAATTATTCATTCACCATACAGAAAAGAACAAATGATTCTGTGGCTGGAGGTATATTAGATGGTCAATGGATATCAATTTTACTGCAGCCCAGTGGACTATAGGCCCCAAAAATAATTCAATCATCGGACAGAAAACATCAAGTTATTATGTGGCTGAAGGTATATTAGACGGTCATTGGAAATCAATTTTACTAGAGGCCAGTGGACTACAGGCCCCAAAAATTATGAATTCACCTTACAGAAAAGAATTGATAATGTGGCTCGAGGTACATTAGGCGGTCACCGTATAACAATTTTACTGTTGGCCAGTTACATTACAGGCCCCAAAAATTATGCATTCAGCGTACAGAAAAGATCAAGTCATTATGTGGCTGGAGGTACATTAGGCGGTCACCGTTTAACAATTTTACTGTTGGCCAATTAGATTACAGGCCCCAAAAATTATGCATTCACCGTACAGAAAAGATCAAGTGATTATGTGGCTGGAGGTATATTAGAGGGTCATTGGATATCAATTTTACTGCAGGCCAGTCGAGTACAGGCCCCAAACATTAAGCATTCACCAGACAGAAAAGATCAAGTGATTATGTGGCTGGAGGTATATTAGAGGGTCATTGGATATCAATTTTACTGCTGGCCAGTACAAATACATGTCAAATACATATGTTTAAAAGAATCTAAAAATATTAAATTGGATTAAAAACATGGATGAAATCACCCTCTGAAAAAAAACTAAGGTATTAGGTGAAATTCAATTGAACGTGGTCGTCACAGGTGTTGAATTAATGCCTCATTTATTTTTAAAAATGTGAGGTAGTCCATAGCGAGTGCGCTTAATGGTCACGATCCACCCTGCTGCGCTGAACGTCCTTTCCGAAAGGACACTGTTCAATGGCAAATGGTCGGTCAAGGCGTTCCCTAAAGCTGGATCCAGAGGGCGGCTGTCGATGGGTTGACTGCAAGAATGATCTCATCTTCAAACCGCCATCTTCTTGCATGCGCAGTAGGATTGGTACCCGCAACTGTTTCTCTGTAAGTGGAAATTCCTCTGCCAGCGCCCACAACAGCAGAATGTTTTTCATACGGGGGTCCCTCTTCAAACACTGGAGCATGAAGGCCCCCATTTGCACTAAATTGGAACCGTTGGAGCGGCCCGTCTCCTGCTTATCGCCCAGGATAATGTTTTCCTCGGTCTCCTCCCCCCATCCATGGACAACACCAGGGATCCCAGAAAAGTTTAAAGCCTGCTCTTCTTGATCCTCCTCCCAGGCAACATCCTCCTCTGACTCCTCTTTAGACTCCTGCTGACTTGTCTCAGATGAAGTAGCACCCCCTGGGAATTCATTCAGCATTGAGACTTCCTCATCTTCCTGCTCCTGCTCCTCGATGGCTTGATCAATAATACGACACAATGCACGCTCTAGAAAGAAGGCGTAAGGTACAATGTCACTGATGGCGCCCTGGAAGTGACTGGCCAGTTTGGTGATCTCATCAAATGGCCGCAGAAATCTGCATGCGTCGCGCATGAGCAACTACTGTCACGGTGAAAAAAATAAAAACAAGCTCACCAGAACCTGGTAGTCGTGAACGGCATGTTTCTGCTGGAGCAGCCTATCAAGCATATACAAGATGGAGTTCCAGCGCGTCGGGCAGTCACAAATCAGACGTCTGAGGGGCAAGTGGTTTAGTCGCTGAACGTCAGCAAGGCGAGCCATGGCCGTGTAAGACCTTCTAAAATGGCTAGAGATTTTCCTGGCTTGCCGTAAAATGTCCTGGACACCGGGATATTTGGCAACGAATCGCTGCATGACTAAGTTCAGGACGTGTGCCATGCACGGTATGTGTGTCATTTTGCCTTGTTTCAGTGCACTCCCCAGATTGGCACCATTGTCGCACACCACTTTTCCAACTGTCAAATTGAGCAGGGTTAGCCACTGATCAGCCTGTGAATGCAGAGCTTCCAGGCACAACAGCCACAGCATAGCATGGCAACATCTCACCTGGCATGTCGAATAGGTTCTGGAGAGCTGCAGGGGGGTGCAGCGGAAGAGGCGGTAGCAGTGGAAAAGGAGGAGTCAGCATAGAAGTAGATGGAGGATGGAGTAGGAGAAGGAGAAGGCCATGCACGCATGCAATCCGTGTTGGTAAGACCAAATCCACACAGGTGCCACGAGTTGCATGCTTGACAGCTGTCAGAAGGTCCACCCAGTGGTCAGCAAAAGTTATGTACCTTCCCTGCCCATGTTTTGTACACCACATGTTTGTGGTCAGATGTATCTTAGCATCGACACTGTGTGCCAGAGATATATTAACTTACCAATGAACATAGTCATATAGGTCTGGGATTACCTCCTGGGAGAAATATTTCCTTCTGGGGACCTTCCATTGCGGTGTGCCAATGTCCACAAATTTTCTAAAGGCTACTGAGTCCTCCAGTTTATATGGCAGTAGTTGGCGGGCTAGCAGTTCCGACAAGCCGGCGGTCAGCCGTTGGGTAAGAGGGTTATCCGGCATCATCAACTTTTTACGTTCGACCATTTTGGCCACAGAAGCCTGCCTTTTTCCAGATGAATGTGACAACGGCACGGTGGAAGGTGAAGTGGAGGACAAATGGGAAGAGAGAGGAGAAGGAGAAGAGGCAGGACGTAGAGCGCCGGGAGTGTGGCTTTGTGGGTTCTGATGGTGTTGCTTCCACTGGGCTTGGTGATGGGTGGCCATATAGCTTTGAAATGCCCTTCTGGGAGAAATATTACCTTCCGGGGACTTTCCATTGCGGTGTTCCAATGGCCACAAATTTTCTAAAGGCCTCCGAGTCCACCAGTTTATATGTCAGTAGTTGGTGGGCTAGCAGTTCTGACAAGCCAGCGGTCAGCCGTTGGGCAAGAGGGTTCATCATATTTTTTCGCTCAAACATTTGGGGCAAGGAAGCCTGCCTTTTGCCAGATGGACGTGACAATGGCACGGTAGAAGGTGGAGTGGAAGACAACTGGGAGAAGAGAGGAAAAGGACAAGGAGAAGAGGCAGGACGGGGATCACCGGGAGTGTGGGTTCTGTGGGTTCTGACGGCATTGCTCCCACTGGGCTTGGTGATGGGAGGCCAGGTGCCTTCTTAAGGAGGTCGTCCCTAGTTGATTATTGGGCTTACACAGTATAGGCTGCAAATGGCAACACTATATTGTCAGCAGCTGACACATAAAAAAAAAGCCCACACTGTGGAGCCATGTGCCGGCGTCTTGGGAGCGCAAGCTGTGACAATGCATGGTGGATGGCACGCTCCAGATACATTTGCAGTCTGCTTTTTGCCTCCTGTGCACTGCAAGTTCTGCCTACTTCTCCTTCTCCTCCCTATCTGCTGCTCCATCTCTCCCTCTGAACTCCCCTCATCTTCCTCTCTTTTGGGCACCCAAGTGACTTCCATCGACACGTCATCATCGTCACCTTCACCACCACTGACATTAGAGATCTCGGAGTAGGCAGCGACAGCGGGGACCACCCTCCTTGGGCTGATCTGGGTACTGTTGACAGATCGCTAGGTGGCGGCTGTTGCTACCTCCTCTTCCTCATCAGATGACATGAATGACTGTGCATCGGTAAGGTCTGGGAATGGATGGGAAAATAATTCCTCTGACTCAAGTGGAGGGGCTATGGTGGTGGTGGTGTCTTTGGAGGTGCACGCAGCAGAGAGTGAGGAGGGTGCTGATACAGAGGATGAGGAGGGTGCAGAAGAGGAATGCTGAGTGAGCTCCTCAACCAACCATGGTACATCCTTTGATGTAACCGCACGCACCTTCTCCAACTTCCCACTTTTCTCCGGCCTGGTGCACCTGCCTGACCCCTACCACCCCTGTGGAATGGCCTGCCTCATCCTCTGCCTGTCATTTTTAAAATGACCCTGTGACAAAGTCCCTATAGAAGAAGAGCAGTATTTGTAGAAGCAGGTTTATAGAACCCTTTAATGATTATTTGCTGGAAGCAGGCATATCAAACCCCTTAATCAGGTTTTTTGGGGGCAACAGGTATATTCCACCAGTTGCAATTAGTTGTTCCAATAGTGTTTGTCCCTCTGTATAGCTGCGTTATAACAGCAGAACAGCACACAACTGCTGCACAATACAAATGCACTATATGGAAATTATATTATAGGTATATCACACCCCTGTCTCAATCAGTTTTTTTAGCGGGCAACTGGTTTATCACACCAGTTGCAATTAGTTGTTCCAATAGCGTTTGTCCCTCTGTATAGCTGCAGTATCACAACAGAACCGCACACAACTGCTGCACAATACACATGCACTATATAGAAATTATATTATAGGTATATCACACCGCTGCCTGATTCAGTTTTTTGGGGGGCAACTGATATATCACACCAGTTGCAATTAGTTATTCCAATAGCGTTTGTCTCTCTGTATAGCTGCGGTATCTCAGCAGAACCGCACACAACTGCTGCACATTACAAATGCACTATAATTTACTTTCTATGTTAGAAATTATAAGTATATCACACCCTTCAGTAAGTCACACCTATCAATAGCACACCTATACCAGTCCTTAAAATAACTTTTGTGGCCCTATTAGCTAGTGTTTGGTGTCCCTAAAAGTCTGACCCTGCTCCACACAGCAACCTCTCCCTACACTGGCAAAAGACTGAATGTAAAATGGCTGCCAGATCTGGTTTATTTATAAGGTCGGGGTGTGTCCATGTGCTGAAACGTCTCAATTGGCTGTCCTGTCCCACCTGATGGATGTGTCATGGGTCAAAGTTTGGCACAATGCAAAAGAATATGGCGCCGACAAATTGCGAACCATTAAAGTTTGCCGCAAAATGACCACCGGGTGAACCGCAAGGCCATCTCTAGTGACCATAAAGATGACCATACACATTCAATAGCTGTTGGCTGATAGCTACTCCTCCTGACCTACATGTATGCATGTATGGTCAGTTTAGCCATGTGTGTGTCTTAAATGGAGATTGCTGCCAGATTCCTCTCCAGCGCCTCCTAACTACAGTACTGAGAACAGTTGAGAAAGTGCATGCTGGGAGTTATACCTAGTTTCACAACAGCTGGACTGTCAGAGGTTCCTTGTGTAAGGTGTAGTGCCACCTCATCATTGAAAGCCCCATGATCAGAGAGGATAAGGAGGCTTTCTGTGACTGAAGAACATTGTTATGCATATTTTTATTTTCTATGTTACTTAATCTTTCTGTGTTCAGCAGAGTTGTATTAGAGAAATATAAGATCAAATTATTGAAAAAAAGATTGCCTGCATTCATGTTAGCATTTAGTCATTTCCTGGCACAATGCAAGTGATTTTGTCTGAGTCTTCTAGTGTTGTTTGACATCAGCAGAGCACAGTGTTGTAACCTTGAAAGACATACGTAGGCGGCCTAACCTGGGCCCAGGCTCCATGGGGAAGGACAGGTTAAATGGAGCGAAGGCAGCTAATTCAGAGGTATTTATAGCCATAGATCACAACGTTGTTTGGAAAGCACCTAGAAATACGCAAGAATATTACTGCCTGGTGAGTGGAAATATCAAGGAAGTTGCAGGGATTAACCCATAGAGGTGCTAAATGGAATCAACAGTTCCTAGATGTGATGTATTTAATATAGTTCTTTACAATCTCTCTCGTTTTGAGTTAAGTGCATGTACAGTACAGACCAAAAGTTTGGACACACCTTCTCATTCAAAGAGTTTTCTTTATTTTCATGACTATGAAAATTGGAGATTCACACTGAAGGCATCAAAACTATGAATTAACACATGTGGAATTATATACATAACAAAAAAGTGTGAAACAACTGAAAATATGTCATATTCTAGGTTCTTCAAAGTAGCCACCTTTTGCTTTGATTACTGATTTGCACACTCTTGGCATTCTCTTGATGAGCTTCAAGAGGTAGTCACCTGAAATGGTTTTCACTTCACAGGTGTGCCCTGTCAGGTTTAATAAGTGCAATTTCTTGCCTTATAAATGGGGTTGGGACCATAAGTTGCGTTGTGGAGAAGTCAGGTGGATACACAGCTGATAGTCCTACTGAATAGACTGTTAGAATTTGTATTATGGCAAGAAAAAAGCAGCTAAGTAAAGAAAAACGAGTGGCCATCATTACTTTAAGAAATGAAGGTCAGTCAGTCCGAAAAATTGGGAAAACTTTAAAAGTGTCCCCAAGTGCAGTCACAAAAACCATCAAGCGCTACAAAGAAACTGGCTCACATGCGGACCGCCCCAGGAAAGGAAGACCAAGAGTCACCTCTGCTGTGAAGGATAGGTTCATCCGAGTCACCAGCTTTAGAAATCGCAGGTTAACAGCAGCTCAGATTAGAGACCAGGTCAATGCCACACAGAGTTCTAGCAGCAGACACATCTCTAGAACAACTGTTAAGAGGAGACTGTGTGAATCAGGCCTTCATGGTAGAATATCTGCTAGGAAACCACTGCTAAGGACAGGCAACAAGCAGAAGAGACTTGTTTGGGCTAAAGAACACAAGGAATGGACATTAGACCAGTGGAAATCTGTGCTTTGGTCTGATGAGTCCAAATTTGAGATCTTTGGTTCCAACCACTGTGTCTTTGTGCGACGCAGAAAAGGTGAACGGATGGACTCTACATGCCTGGTTCCCACCGTGAAGCATGGAGGAGGAGGAGGTGTGATGGTGTGGGGGTGCTTTGCTGGTGACACTGTTGGGGATTTATTCAAAATTGAAGGCATACTGAACCAAAATTGAAGGCATACTAACACAGCATCTTGCAGCGGGATGCTATTCCATCCGGTTTGTGTTTAGTTGGACCATCATTTATTTTTCAACAGGACAATGACCCCAAACACACCTCCAGGCTGTGTAAGAGCTATTTGACCATGAAGGAGAGTGATGGGGTGCTGCGCTAGATGACCTGGCCTCCACAGTCACCGGACCTGAACCCAATCGAGATGGTTTGGGGTGAGCTGGACCACAGAGTGAAGGCAAAAGGGCCAACAAGTGCTAAGCATCTCTGGGAACTCCTTCAAGACTGTTGGAAGACCATTTAAGGTGACTACCTCTTGAAGCTCATCAAGAGAATGCCAAGAGTATGCAAAGCAGTAATCAAAGCAAAAGGTGGCTACCTTGAAGAACCTAGAATATGACATATTTTCAGTTGTTTCACACTTTTTTGGTATGTATATAATTCCACATGTGTTAATTCATAGTTTTGATGCCTTCAGTGTGAATCTACAATTTTCAATGTCATGAAAATAAAGAAAACTCTTTGAATGAGAAGGTGTGTCCAAACTTTTGGTCTGTACTGTACATCTTTGTCTACAATGCAATTTTACAGTCACTTGATGTTGTACTGCCGGCAATATTTCCCCTGGAGTAGGCCAGTATCTCCAATGCTAAGGAAGACATGTAGGCTTCTGATACAGGAAGAGCTGGTAGGAGACAATGGAGTACTGCCTGCTACTATTTTCAGAACAAGTGTCTCATTTTTAGTGCCTCTAGAATATTTTAGCTGACTTTGCTGACTCCCTAACTCGGACTCAACTCTTAGTTCTTCCATGAGATCATTGTCCAGCTCAGAACAGGAAATAGAAGAGGTATAACCTAAAGTTCCTGGAGCCCAAAGCAAAATGTATAAGGGCTTCCATTGACCATGTACTATTTATTATACTGGTGTGGTAGTATGGATTTTTTCTCTCCAGGCACCAGAACCAGGTTGTGACTGTTACCTTTTAAATACACATTTAGGGTCAATAATTATCCCACACATTATATCCCCATACTTAATAATCACACATTCTGAATATCTACATTGGCTACTGAAATGTAGCACTTGTCTCATACATGTTACTTCTATGCTCTAGTCTTAGGGTTAAATGGGTTCTCTAAGATCCGAAAAATAAAAATGACAACAGAAAACTCGCACGCTAAAACCCCTGCTGCTCCATCACTTTAGCAATGATGCTCCAGTTGTCCCTCGACAGGACTTTTTTTGCCATCTTACATAACAGAACAAAATGGAACCGTTATTTGTGCCCATAGAAATGTATTAGGACAGAGCAAAACGGAATACCTCTCAAAGGGTTCCGTTTAGCATTCCGTCCTTAAATTCTATTATATTCTGCTATAACCCTGTTACAACGGAACAGTATAACAGAATTAAGAACGCTGAGGTGAAGCCACCCTTCCTTGTTAAGAGTCTTATGGAATCCCTCCAGGAGGAATGGTAATCCCTGTGAGGCACTGAGAAGTAACCATGTGCATTAGTGAAACTTGTCTACCAGTGTCCCAAAGTATCCTCCAGTGGGTCCATGTTTACACACAAGAATGAGTGTCAAAGAACCACAAAAGATGGCCCATTTGGGCCTGACTTTGTTGCCAATTACTTGCTACTGAAATTTATTTCTTGTGGAATATAAAATGGCTCCAAATCAAAGCATCATTGCAAATAGTCCTGCAACATCAAAAGAGAAAACAAACTTCTTATGATATTTCCTTCCATCACTTACTATCTCTTGGGAACAGCGATTAATCGCCTATCCCATTAAACTCTGCGGACAAGATTAACTGCCTGAAGCTCAAGCGAGGAGATTAAATTCTAACAATGAGAAATTGGAGGAGATCATCATGTTATGCAGCAATTAAAAATGGCTTGTGTAGTACAGATCACTGGTAATGGAAGACGAGTGATCACTATTATAAAGTTAATCCAGAAATCACACATGAAGCGTAGTCTTTACACTGCATGGCCTCTTTTATGATTTCTCTTTATTACATTCACAGAAACATTAGATTAAGGAAAGCCTAAAACTAAGGAACAGTTATGAGACTATTTCGGTGATAAAACAATTTTAGGAGCTCAGTAGTCACAGAGAGCAGGGGCTTGTCATGTCTATTATTGTGCAGCCAACACAGAATCAGATGCAGCTTAAAATCCACTTGCAACTGCATTTAAAGGTGTGGCCCATCTTAACCCTACTTTAATTTTGCTGCACCCCTTATAGTGACCTGGGCCAAATAAGTACCTCTCACATCAGGTCCTCTGAAATAAGTGCTGTTCTTTGTAGATGCTCTTCCCTATTTCTAATAAATATCCTGGGCCACAAGTCAAGGCGGTTGACATTATTCCTACATACAGTACACAAAGATAGATAGATAATCCCAGAAAATCCACAGCACTTCATCCAGTAAAACGTGCAGTTTTATTCACCAATAACAACGTTTCGGTTCTCACACTGGAACCTTTCTCAAGCAGTCACTGTGTGTGCGAACCGAAACGTTGTTATTGGTGAATAAAACTGCACGTTTTACTGGAGAAAGTGCCCTGGATTTTCTGGGATTATTGTAATTGAAAGTCTGGATCGCTTCATCAGCCGCTGGCACCCGCTATCACAAAATACTGCTGTGCTGTTCACGCTCTCTTGAAATACTGTTAGATAGATAGATAGATAGATAGATAGATTAGTTTTGCAGTGTGTCTGTGGGAATTTTGTGCCCATGAGTCCAGAAGTAAATTTGTAAGGTCAGACAATGATGTTGGACATAACAATTTGGCTCACAATGTTAGATTTAGTTAATCCCAAATGTGTTTCATGGGGTTGAGGTCAGGACTCTGTGTGGGCCAGTCAAGTCATGCACCAGACACCCAACCATGCCTTTATGGACCTTGCTTTTTCCACTGAGGCACAGTCATCCTGGGCCTTCCCCAAACTGTTCCTAAAAACTTGGAAGCATACAATTGTCCAAAATGTCTTGGTTTTCTGAAGCATTGAGATTTCTCCTCACTGAAACCAAGGGGCCAACCCCTGAAAAACAACCACATAGCATTTTCACTTTTCCACTAAAATTTACAGTTGATGCAAGCCAGGATGTAAAGAAATCAAAGTGGTTTGTTTCACGGGCATAGCTATAGTGGAAGGGGAAGCAGCTGCAACTGGCCTCAAACTCATTAAACCCATCAAAGGGCTAAAATATTTTATTGTCAGGGCCCCCTCAACAGTATTATACAACGACAGCATATACAGTGACATGACATACAGTATATATATATGTGTGTAGGAAATGGAAGGAGTGGCTTGCGGGCCTCGTCTGAGAGATCTATCTTGACTAGCCACAGGAGTGAGGGTTGCACGCGAGCAGGTGGGTTGCAAAGAAGTTGCTGGTGGTGAGGCCCAGTTAAAACTAACTGTGGGGCCCAGTTAGTTTTAGTTATACCACTTGTTTGTTTATATGGTGAAAATGGGTCAGGAGCGTCCAAATTGAAAAAAAAAGACAGGCAGGATTTACATGAGGTAAGCAATTACATGACCAAATCTCTTAAATACCATAGTAATCCTAAAGAACCCATTTAAAAGTGTATTTCCATCCAATAAATTGATGGCATTTTACTAAAATATATGCTCATCATCACTTTGTGATTGATGGGGGACTGACCTTTGGGACCCCTTCCCCCAATCCTGTGTAGTTTTCCCTAAACATTAGTGCTCCTGGCCACCCGACAAAGGACCGTCGACGGCTCTATTCACTTCAATGAGGCTGTACTGAAGTTCTAGTTCTAGTTTGATGACTAGAATGCTGCTGTGCAAGGAAAAAACAATACAAGAAATATATCTCTTTCATTATTAGTAGAGATGAGCGAATCAAAGTTGACTAGGTGGAATTCGATCCCAATTTCAGGAAAAATTTGATTTGCACCGAATCCGAATTTTCTAACGCTTTGTGGTAACGAATCGCATTTTTTAAAATGGCTGCTCCACCTGATAGGACATGGAGCAAAGAACACTGGGAACGAGGGATCCCCCACAATGCCATGCATGCAGCCAATCAGCAGCCAGCCCTGTGAAGTCACAGCCTTATAAATAGCCTCAGCCATCTTGGATTCAGCCATTTTCTAGTGTACTTAGTGCAGGGGGATACATCAGCGGGCACTAGGGACAGTGCTAGGAAAGACTTCATTGTGCTGAAAAAATTATTTACAAGTTCAGGGAAAGATTAGTCAAGGTTTAGGGAAAGGATATGGAAGCATCATCTACACTATAAAAGGAGAACAGTGGTGAAATAGGAGAGTGTACAGCCTAGGTAATAGGATAAATTCTATTACACCTTGCTGCACTAATTGCGGATCCAAACTGCAGTTAAACTGCTGCTTTTAGGTTGTTTGCACTATATGATACATCAGTAATTCCAGCAAACCTTACTTGTTATTGGTGCTGTGTGATACAGACATTTACGAGGTGTATTAATTGGAAAGATACATACGTCCTATTAGCTGTTCTGCGTTGATTTTATATTGTTTTACATTTTTGGGGAGGTGTATTAACTAGAAAAAAAAGGAAAAATATATGTCATAAGTTCTGTTCGGCTGTGAAGTTGCATTGTACTACAGCCATTTACGTGGTATATTAATAGGAAAGATACTTACGTCCCATCAGCCATTCTGCGTTGATTTCACATTGCTTTATAATGATTTTTTTTTGGGTGGTGTATTAATAGGAAAAAAGGGAAAAATATATGTCATAATTGCCGTTCAGCGGTGAAGTAATATTTTACTACAGCCGTTTACGTAGAGTAGAAAAAAAATATACGTACGTCCTGTCACCCGTTCTGCAGTGAATTGTGATTGTTATATAATTTTTTTTTTTTTGTGGTGTAGAAATAGGAAAAAAAAAGGAGAAAATATATGCCATAATTGGCATTCAGCGGTGAAGTAACATTGTAGTACAGACATATACGTGGTACAGAAAAATAAAATATATGTACTGTACGTTCCATCACCCATTCTGCAGTGAATTGTGATTGTTATATTTCTTTTTTGGGGGTGTAAAAACAGGGAAAAGAATACGTCTTAATTACCGTTCTGGGGTGAATTGTGTTTTTTTTTTTGGGGGGTGGAAGTTTATTAATCATAATTTCTATTTTTTTTATGTATATGTCTTAATTCCCGTTCATCGGTGAAGTAACATTATACTGCAGCCTTTTTTGGGGGGTATTATTTTAATTTAATTATTTTATTATACAGTATGTCAGACAGACAGGTGACTGGCACTTCAAAGGGAACGGGCAGTGGACAAAATGTTTCTGTCGCAGGCAGCAGAATAACGGGGATTGGCAACAGGAGTCGTAGCAAGAGGCCTGAGCTCCCAGTATCATCAAGCGGTCGTGTCTTGACCAGCAACCCAGGGGTGCTTGAATGGTTGACTCAATCTTCGACTTCGTCGCAAGTGACATCAGACATCCCCAGCCAAGAGTCGGTGGGTATGTCTGACATGATGCTTAGTTGGCATGGCCTGGGCCTTCCTCTGTCATTTTCAGTTCGCTCAGCGCGAGAAGTAAGCAAGGACGAGCTACTAGAGGACAGTCAGCAGCTACTGCCAAGCCAAGATCTGGAGGAGACACCCGCAGCTTACTCCAGTAGGCAGGCAAGTAGTGATGAGGAGAGGGGAGTAGAGAGGAGATGAGGCAGCACGTGGAGCGCCAGAAGTGTTGCTTTGTGGGTTCTGACGGCGTTGGTTCCATGGGGTTCGGTGATGGGAGGCTAAGTGCCTTCTTAAGGCGGTCGTCCCTAGGTGAGTGTTGGGCTTACCGCATCTTATGCATTGACAGAACAGGCTACAGATGGCAACACTATTATCAGCAGCTGACACATAAAAAAAAAGCCCACACTGCGGAGCCATGTGTAATCTGGGAAGCGCAAGATCTGACAGTACATGGTGGATCGCTCGCTCCAGATACAATTGCAGTCTGCCTTTTACCGGCTGTGCAGTGCTAGTTCTGCCTGCTTCTCCTCCTTCACTTCCCTACCTGCTGCTCTGTCTCTCCCTCTGAACTCCCCTCCTCTTCCTCTCTTGTGGGCACCCACGTGACATCCATCCACACACATCAGCATCACCTTCACCCCCACTGACATTAGAGATCTCAGAGTAGGCAGCAACAGCGGGGACCACCCTCCTTTGGCTGATCTGGGTACTGTTGACAGACCGCTGGCTGATGACCGTTGCTACCTCCTCTTCCTCATCTGATGCCAAGAATGGCTGCACATCGGTAAGGTCTGGGAATGGATGGGAAAATAATTCCTATAACTCGAGTGGAGGGGCTAGGGTGGTGGTGGTGGTTCGAGATGGCCTTGCAGTTCACCCGGCGGTCGTTTTGCGTCAAACTTTGCTCGTTTGCTGTTTGATGAACAGGCAAACATATGGCGATATTCACTCCTGCCATATTCTTTTAGTGTTAAAAAAAGACGTGCTGAAAAGGTTACAATTTGCCAAATAGCACATTGACTGGCCTACAGAGACATTTTGTGGACTGATGAAACTAAGATTGCTCTTTTTGGGTCCAGTGGCCGGAGACAGTTTGTCAGGCGACCCACAAACACTGAATTCAAGCCACAGTACACTGTGAGGACAGTGAAGCATGGTGGTGCAAGCATCATGATATGGGGATGTTTCTCATACTACGGTGTTGGGCCTATTTATCGCATACCAGGGATCATGGATCAGTTTGAATACATCAGAATACTTGAAGAGGTCATGCTGCCTTAAGCTGAAGAGGAAATGCCCTTGAAAAGGCTGTTCCAACAACCAACAACCCCAAACACACTAGTTAACGTGCAACATCTTGGTTCCAGACCAACGAGATTGACGTTATGGAGTGTCCAGCCCAATCCCGGGATCTTAGTCAAATAGAAAACTTGTGGAGTAACATCAAAAATTCAGTTTCTGAGGCAAAACCAAGAAATAGAGAAGAACTGTGGAATGTATTCCAATATCCTGGGCTGGAATACCTGTTCACAGGGGCCAAAAGTTGGTGGACTCCATGCAACACAGATGTACAGCAGTTCTCAGAAACAGTGGTTATATATTAGTTAAGTGATTCAAAGGAAAGCAAAATCTTCAAACATTTTCAGTTTCTATAGTGAATGTTTGAGTTTGTAAAGAATAATACAAATACTGCTATTTTTTGAACAGTCTAACATTCACTTTTCTTTAAAAAAAATTGAGGAACAACACAAATTTGATATGTTTTTCTTCATGTTTTGATTTGGAATAGAATGTGTAGTGTTCCTAATGCATTTGCGTGTATGGAAATAAAGGCTATTAGAAGGATTTTGATCTTTATTCACTTTTTTAAACACACTGCTATTATTTTGAACAGAACTGTAGGTGTGCTATCGATAAGTGTGACATACTAAAGGGTGTAATATACTTATACTTTATAACATAGAAAGTATATTATAGTGCATTTGTATTGTGCAGCAGTAGTGTTCGTTTCTGTTGTGATACTGCAGCCATACAGAGTGCCAAACGCTATTGAAACACATAATTTCTACAGGTGTGATTTACCAATTGCCCCCCCCCCCCCCCCAAAAAACTGATTGAAGCAGGGATTTTATATACCAATAATATACTTTCTATATAGTGCATTTAGGTAGTGCAGCATTTGTCTGCGGTTTTACTGCGTTAACACATCTACACAGAGTGACAAACGCTATTGGAACAAATAATTTCTACTGGTGTGATTTACCAGTTGCCCCCCCCCCCCCAAAAAAAAATAAAAAATTGACTGAAGCAGGGGTGTTATATACCAATAATATACTTTCTATATAGTGCATTAAGGTAGTGCAGCATTTGAATGCGGTTTTGCTGCGTTACCGCATCTACAAAGAGTGAAAAACACTATTTGAAGAAATAATTTCTACTAGTGTGATTTACCAATTGCCCCCCAAAAAAACTGATTGAGGCAGGGGTGTGATATACCTTCTTCCACAAATACTGCTCTTCTATAGGGACTTTCATAGAGTCATTTTGAAAATGACAGGCAGAGGAAGAGGCAGGCCATTCCGCAGTCGTGGGTACCAATCCAACAGCGCATGCAAGAAGAGGGCGGTTTGAAGATGTGTTGGTTACTTTGGATATGAGATCATTCTTGCAGCCAACTCATTGACAGCCATCCTCAGGATCCAGCCTTAGGGAACGCCTAGACCGAAAGGTGTCCAACTACATCGGGTTAACGGCCTATGTGGATGCTCTGAGAAGCGATGAACCCCTGGAATACTGGGTGTGCAGGCTTGACCTCTGGCCAGAGCTGGCACAATTTGCCATGGAGCTGTTGGCTTGCCCCTCGTCGAGTGTCCTGTCTGAAAGGACCAATAGAAAATACAATTTTTCTAGGCTCCAGCAGGGCACATTTTTGAGAGTTTCCCTTTAACATGCATAAAAATGGCCCCTGATTAAAATACATATTTTTTGTGGGAATTTTTGCCAATGATCCCCCTCTGGTATATCACTGTCCATGTTGTGGGGCTTTTTGTGTGATCTTCTAGTAAGTGTTTCCTGGCTGCAAATATGAGCTGAAGCTTTTTCAGGTTTGCCTGCCATTAAAGTGAATGGGGACCTGCCGTGAACTTGCGGTTCGCGAACATTTGATTGCGTTCACGCGATTGCGAACCATCCCAGCCGATGTTTGTCCATCACTAGTGGTGGTGTCTTTGGGGGTGCACACAGCAGGGAGTAAGGAGGGTGCAGATACAGAGGATGAGGAGGGTGCAGAAGTGGAAGGCTGAGTGAGCCACTTAACCAACTCTGGTGCGCCCTTTATAGTTATCGCACGTGCCTTCTCCAACTTCCCACTTAGGCTCTGGCCTTTTGCACCTGCCCAACCCCTACCATATTTGCGGAATGGTTTGCCACTTCCTCTGCCTGTCATTTTCCAAATGACCCTCTGCCTAAGTCTGTAGAGAAGAGCAGTATTTGTGGAAGGTGTATCGCAGCCCTTAATCAGTATTTAGTGGAAAAGGGTATATAGCAGTAGCACCCTTCAATCAGTGTTTTGTGTAAGAGGGTATATGGCACCCCTTAATCAGTATTTGTCATAAACAAGTATATAGCACCCCTCAATCAGTATTTGGCGGAAACAGGTATATGGCACCCTCAATCAGTATTTTGTGGAAGCAGGTGTATCACAGCCCTCAATCAGTATTTGGTGGAAGAAGGTATATAGCAATAGCACCCCTCCATCAGTATTTAATGGTAGAAGGTATATGGCACCCCTCAATCAGTATTTGGCGGAAACAGGTATATAGCACCCCTCAATCAGTATTTAGCGGAAAACAGGTATATGGCACCCCTCAATCAGTATTTTGTGGAAGCAAGTGTATTACAGCGCTCAATCAGTATTGGTCGAAGAAGGTAATTTCTGTCCATGGGCTGTGCCTGGTATTGCAGCTCTTCTCTGTTCACTGAAATGGAGATAACCTGCAATAATGGACAATAGTATGCTAATGTATTTCTAGGTAAAATAATTCTTCTAAGGCTACTTTCACACTAGCGTTTTCGCTGTTTCCGGCAGGGTTCAGCAAAATCGGTTCCGTTCCTGATAATACAACCATCTGCATCCGTTATGAATGGATCTGGTTGTATTATCTTTAACATTGCCAAGATGGATCCGTCATGAACTCCATTGAAAGTCAATGAAGGACGGATCCGTTTTCTATTGTGTCAGATTGTGTCCGTCCCCGTCCCCATTGACTTGCATTGGGACTCATGCCGGATCCGTCTTGCTTCACATCCCAGGATAGAAAGCAAAATACAACATTTTGCGGTTTGCTCTCCGGTCTGGGAACGCAACTAAACGGAACAGAATGCATTTTGTAGCATCCCGTTCTGTTCAGTTCAGTTTTGTCTCCATTGACAATGAATGGGGACAAAACTGAAGCGTTTTTTTCCGGTATTGAGCCCCTATGACAGAACTCAATACCGGAAAACTTAAAGGTTTTCTGTTATCATAAATTACGTTATGTAGCTGACTGACGTTAGCAATGGGCTAATGTCAGCAGTACATAACAGTGGGCTTTCTAAGTCCCTGCCTGCCGACGTTTTTTTAAAATAAACACTTTTAAAATATGCTAATGAGCCTCTAGGTGCTATGAGGGCGTTGCTTCAGCACCTAGAGGCTCAGTCCACTCACCATTTGGCACTCCCAGGTCCCTTTGATTAACTCGCGATTGCTCCTCTTCGTCCAGTAAATCTCTCGCATGCGCCATCCCGTTTACTATTCGGCGCAGGCGCAGTGAGTGAAGGACACGCTCCTGCTGCCGGCCTCCCTCACTGCGCAGGCGCCGGTCTGTTTAGTATTCGGCGCAGGCGCAGTCAGTGAAGGACCTGGGCATGCCAAAGGGTGAGTGGACCGAGCCTCTAGGTGCTGAAGCAACGCCCTCATAGCACCTAGAAGCTCATTAGCATATTTTAAAAGTGTTTATTTTAAGAAAACGGCGGCAGAGACTGAGAAAGCCCACTGTTATGTACTGCTGACATTAGCCCATCGCTAACGTCAGTCAGCTACATAACGTAAATTTATGATGACAGAAACCCTTTAAACGCTAGTGTGAAAATACCCTAAGACAGTCCATTTAAATCCTGTGTTAAGTCTGTGTACAAGTATTATACAAAATAGGTCATATTATTTTATTTACCAAACCATTGTATTTTACATTTTAATAAAGCATTCATAAAAGCTATGTACCGAAATGTGTTTAGAGCTTTATTCAATCCACTTTAGAAGAAGAAAATCATAAACTATAACAAATATATCTATAACCTAATGTTAACCAAGCAAGAATGCAATATATTAGTGTGACTCCATACTCCCAATTACCAACTAACAAACTATGTTCATAAAGTGCAATGTTGCATATCGACTGCCTGCCAAAAGTGGTGACAAGACCTTAAAGATCTTCCCTGACTTATACATTATGGTTTAATTTCAGAAAATCTGATGCTGTGATTGAACAGTAAGGAGACAATGCAGCTCCCAATCTAAAAAGCTTTTATTTTACTGTCTGAATAATTCAGGAACAGCTGTTTCCATTTCACTAGTGTTGGGCGAGAATGCTCTGCCGAACACTAATTTTTCTCGAGCATCGTGTGTTGGTCGAGTACGATGCTCAAGTCTCCTCCCCACACGATTGTTGGCTGCTAAGCAGCCAATAAATGTGCGCGGAGGTGCTGGCACTCACTGTAATGCCGTAGCCATGTTGGCTACTGGCATTACAGTGATTGGCTGGCCGAAACGTGAAGCTGTGCTGAAGAAGGGACAGATAGTGTAGGGAGTTAAATAGTAATATTTTGGTGAAAAAACTTGTTAGAGACCCAAAAGTCCTTTTAAGGACTATTGTTGAATCTGGCAGCAATATAATTATTAGCGCAACCTGCGCTAAATTGCTTGGAATTGTTAGGTACCCAAAAGTCCTTTTAAGGACTATAGTTGTATATGGCTGCAATATATATTAGTAGCACAACCTGCGCTAAATTGTGTGCAATTGTTAGTGCCACTTCTGATAGTGACGCAACCTCTATTACATCTTTTATTTAACATTTGCGCAATTGTTTGGCCGCTGGTGACAGCAACATTACCTGTGCTACATCTCCTGTATAAGGTTTGCACTATTTGTGCTATACCACCTGTATAACGTTTGTGCATCCTAAACTTATCTGTGACATTTAGTGTACTTTTTTCATAGACTCTGCAGAAAGCCACATTATCTGTGCTACATCTCCTGTTTAACGTGTGCGCATCCTAAAAATATCTCTGACATTCTGTGTACTTTATTTGCGCATACACTTACAAAACCTGGACTACTGTATGTGTGACATACTTGCAAGCATATATACCATTTAATATGCGCAAAGCGAGCAGTAAGGGACAGGGAAGTGGCCATGCTGCTGATGATGCACGCAGAGGCCATGGCCTGCTTCCAGAGCACAAGAAACGCACTGATCCACGATAATTATCTAGCTTCATGTCCCAGTTTGCAGGGTGGCGCTCTCGAAGTCAGACCAGTGCGACCAGGTGGTCGGTTGGATTGCAGCAGATAATGCTTCCAGTCGGTTAAGCACCACCCTGTCTTCCACAAAGTCCAGTCTCAGTAGCCACGAGTCTGGTCAACAGAATCTTTACCCTGATACTCCTTACTCCCACCATTTAGAGTCTTGGCAAACAAGTTATCCCACTCTCGAATATTCCCAGGAGCTCTTTTCATCGCCATTGCTTGATTTGGGCCTCTCAACAAGCCTGCTTGAAGAGGGACATGAGGAGATATTGTGCCCTTATTCCCAAACTCTTGAGCATCCACAGTCAGAAGAAGATGACGGTGGGGAACGGCAATTAGTGTTTCACGAGGTGGATGATGATGATGATGAGACACAGTTGCCAATAAGTCAACTGCAATCAGTGTCTCAAGAGGTTCATGATGAGGATGAGGCACAGTTATCAATAACTGAGGTTGTTGTTAGGTCAACAAGTCAGGAGAATGAGCAGAGTGAGGAGGTGGAAGAGGAGGTGGTGGATGATAGAGTCACTGACCCAACTTGGGAAGCTGGAAAGCCGAGCGAGGACAGCAGTGCAGAGGGGGGGGGGGGATCCACAGCACCGCAACAGGCTGGTAAAAGCAGTGGGGTGGCAAAAGGGAGAAAGCGGGCCACACCAAACAGGCCCACAACTGTTCCCCAGAACACCTCCTTGCAGTAATCTCCCTTGCCAAGGGGTAGGTTTTCTGCAGTCTGGTGCTTTTTTGAGGAAAGTGCGAACAATAAAAGAATTGTCATTTGCAACCTGTGCCATACCAAAATGAGCAGGGCGTGAGCACTAGCAACCTCACTAGCACCAGCATGATCCGTCACATGGCATCAAAGCACTGTGATAGGTGGGCTAAACACCTGGGTCCACAATCAGTGTCTGAGGTCTTACCACTACCTCCTCTTCCCCTGTGTTACATGCTGGCCAATCCCCTGTACAAGATGCAGGCCTGGATGAGTCCAGCCATGCACCTGGACCTTTGCAAGCACCATCAGCTAGCACATCCAGTTCTGTGTCCCAGCGCAATGTACAATATCTATACCCCAGGCCTATGAACGAAAGCGCAAATACCCAGCCAACCACCCACTGGTCATAGCACTAAATGAGCACCTTTCCAAATTGCTGGCCCTGAAAATGTTGCCATTTAGGCTTGTTGACACTGAGGCTTTCCGCAGCCTGATGTCGGCGGTGGCCGTCCCGTGTTACTCTGTCCCCAGCCGCCGATATTTTTCACGGTGTGCAGTCCCAGCCTTACACCAGCATGTGTCCTATGACATCAACCGTGCCCTGACCAACGCAGTTATTGGGAAAGTCCACTTAACGACTGACACATGGACAAGTGGTTTTGGCCAGGGGCGCTACATTTCCCTAACGGCACACTGGGTGAACGTTGTGGAGGCTGGGAGCGAGTTGTAGACTAGGATGGCACAGGTGCTACTAACACCAAGAATTGCGGGCCCTACTTCCATCAGGGTTGTGTCTGGTAATGGCCGTAACTTGGTTTGCGGCTTTGGAGCTTGGCAAGCTCACACACATACCATGCCTAGCCCACGTGTTCAACCTAGTGGTTCAGCGGTTTCTCAAAACCTACCCCAAATTGCCTCAGCTACTGCTGAAGGTGCGCCACGTGTGTGCCCATTTTCGCAAGTCTTTGACAGCTTCCGTCGGTCTGGAAACGCTGCAGCAGTGCTTGCAATTGCCAGCTCACGAACAGAGGGTAGTACCCATAGAAGTTTTATTACATCTTTTCAGCGTGGATGGGTAAAAGAGGAGGAAGAGGATGAGGAGATTGAGTCATCCTCCTGATGAGGACAGCGAAGTCTGGTCTGTTGGGACTCTGACTTTATGTTAGGCTGCCTTTCCCGTGACCCTTGCGTTGTACGCATTTTGGCCAACACTGATTACTGGTTGTTCACCCTTCTCGACCCCCGCTACAAAGAGAACTTCTCATTTGTCATTCCTATGGTGGAGAGGACGAGAAAAATGGTGCAAAACTTTGGAAGATGGTGAAGGAGTACGTAGCAGACTGTGTCAGCGTTCTCAGTGATCCCTCTGTAACTTCCTGGACATGTGGCACAAACTGGCACTTTACGTCTTGGAGGTGCTGGCCTGCCCAGCCGCTAGCGTTTTGTCAGAGTGTGTATTCAGTGCTGCTGGGGGCATAATAATTGATAAGCGCATCCACCTGTCAACTAAAAAAGCAGACTGGTTAACTTTTTATAAAAATGAACTAGGCCTGGATTGGCCCTGACTTCTCTAATCCACCAGAGGAAAGCGGCTGAACATAAAGGCACTCTAAATGTGGCTTTTATGGTGTATTGAATACACTGTATTCCCATGCTCCTCTTCCACCACTAAAAAGGGTATATGATTTAATCTTCCTTTTCTTGTCCTCCTCCTCCATCATATCAACATGCTTATTAGGCTGCCCTCGCTCCTAATGTTTTGGAGCGTGAGCTCAGCAGCAGGCCCTCACCCATAATGTTTTAGAGGGTCACCAGCAGGCCCTCGCCCATAATGTTTTTGAATGTCACCAGCAGGCCCTCAACCATAATGTTTTTGAGTGTCACCAGCAGGCCCTCACTCATAATGTTTTAGAGCAGGCATCCTCAAACTGCGGCCCTCCAGCTGTTGCTAAACTACAACTCCCAGCATGCCCAAACAGCCTACAGGTAGCCTATAGCAGGGCATTGTGGGAGTTGTAGTTTTACAACAGCTGCAGGACCACAGTTTGATGATGCCTGTTTTTGAGGGTCACCAGCAGGCCCTCAACCATAATGTTTTTGAGGGTCACCAGCAGGCCCTCGCTCATAATGTTTTTGAGGGTCACCAGCAGGCCCTTGCCCATAATGTTTTAGAGGGTCACCAGCAGGCCCTTGCCCATAATGTTTTTGAGGGTCACCAGCAGGCCCTTGTTCATAATTATTTTGAGGGTCACCAGCATGCCCTCACCCCTAATGTTTTAAAAGGTCAGATCAACCGCAGGCACTTTCCTCTAATGTTTTAGAGAGTCAGCTCAGCAGCAGACCCTCACCCCTAATGTTTTAGATGGTCACATCAGCATCAGGCCCTCGCCCCTAATGTTTTAGATGGTCAGATCAGCAGGCCCTTGCTCCAATAGTTTTTGAGGGTCACTAGCAGGCCATCAATCATAATTTTTCAAGGATGTGTAGGAAGCCCTCCTTTATTATGTGTAATAATGGGTGTATTGTAGTGACGGTTTCTTATAATTTTTTGCAGCCCTTTCACTTAGTGCATAGGCCTTATGAGTGTAGGAGTCCCGCTACCGGAACAATTGTACCACAATGTGAATAAGGCCTTAGTTATGTGATAAACAGGTTGTATCGGAGTGCCTCTTCCTTGCAATTTATGGCAGCACTTGCAGTTTATATACAAGTAAATATACAGGAAAGAATGTTTCCTAACAATTTTTCCTCTAAAATCGATTTTATCTTTGGTTTCATGCGTATTATTGTCAGTCTGTAAAAGTGGCGTACTACTCGGACAACATCATTCCCAGCAGTGACCTGGGAGTCCAAGATGCGTCCAGACATCCTCCCCATGCTGTTCCCCGACCATTTTGGTGGTGTTTCCATAAATTTCTGACCTTTTCCTGTGAACCAGACACCCTCCCCTCTTCAGAGCAGGGGGTGCCTGGTTTAATGCTCTGGTTCTCCCATTGACTTCCATTGTGTTCTGGTGCTCTGTAGAGCACCGAGCATCCTAAAGGGTACTACTCGAGCACCAGAGCACTAGTGATGAGCGGCAGTGGCAATATTCGAATTTGCGATATTTCGCAAACATTTTGTAGAATATTCATCATATATTCATGAATTCTTGAATTGGAGATTATATTCTTGATTGCGATAATCAGAAATTTATTATTCGCGTAATGCGCGCCAAATACAGGCGTGGGGTAGGCAACTTTTCTATTGGTTGCTAGTAATGTTGCTAAGCTGTGACAAAGCCTTCTTATTAGCCCACAAGCTAGAAGAAGGGAGGGATGATCACCTGATGTGTACTATGTTAAAAAAAAAAGAAGCTAATCTTCGTCATTATATAGGAATATACAAATATATCACTATATTCTAAATATTTGTGAATTCTCGAAGTGCCGATATTCACGATAAAAATTAGCTTTTCGAATATTCGCGTTCAACACTATAGAGCACTTTGTTGCTCGACCAACACTACATTTCACACCTCATACTGTATTACTTAGGAAATGATTACAGCACACAGAGAAAATGTAGGGGGCTGAAAAGAAAAACAAATAGTACAAAGAGCGCCTTCCTAAGCGTCAAGCAAAATGAAAAATCCAACATTTCTTTACCTGTTAAATTGTAACGAGTGCTGATCTATGGCAGCCCCACGTCTCCCAGTATAACGAGATGGTACCATGCAGGCATGGAGCCTTTTTACATTGTATGGCATTTCTGATTCAATGACTTTATTTGGCTTTTTTCCTTTTAGACACCAAACGCTGTACGTTAGAAACATGGAAATTATAAAATGTGAATATAATCCGCAAGATTCTGGAACAGCAAGAGAAATATACCGTTATGTATTGTATAAATTAAATATATGGCACATACAAAAAGGAGAAATCCAAAATAATAAAGCAAGAATATAATGAATGGACTTCATTCAGTATGACCCGTCTTTGAGCTATATTGGTCATGTATAGTTTATTCAGCCAGTATATCAGATACAAAGTGCACCTATAAATGAGACAGATGCACTATAGGTAGGGGCATCTACATGGTTCTGTAGTATCCCAGACCTGGTGGTACTACCACTTTGTATATAGTTTTGGATTGTTTTGTAATATTACATATTTTGTATTGTATTATATGGCCTTATCTACCAGTAAGATAAGGATGGCAAGAATTGACAGGAACAGGGCTAACCACTGTGTTCCTCCTCTCTTGTTAGGAGTGGGCTGGTCCGGCTTCCTGCCAGATGGGGGAGTTCCTGTGAGGTCTTAGTGTGGAGATTACGCAAAAATTAGAGCTCCTGCTCCTGGAAAAGATTCCCTAGAGAGATCAATCATTATTCTTCCTCAATTGTAACCAGTGGCGTTGCGAGGGGGGTGCAGGGGGTGCGGGCCGCACCGGGTGACACCAGTCTGATGGGGTGTCACCCACCGGAGTTCTCCTTGACTAACTTTCTCTCCCTAACTAGCTCTCTCCCTCCCCCCTGTGCTGCTGCTGGCTGCCTCCGCCAATGAGAAGAGGGATGGGAGGAGGAGGGGAGGGGCTGTGGCCACTGCGCCATCAATGAAGAAAACTGACCTGTAATACAAATACAGGAGGCGGGTGCCGGAATGAAATAGCCGGCACCCGACCTCTATGACAGGGAGCGGCACCTGAGGGGTTAACTGCTGCTGATCGCAGCCCCCTATCATAGAGGTCGGGTGCCGGCTATTTCATTCCGGCACCCGTCTCCTGCATTTGTATTAATATTGAGTGCGCCCCCCCCCCCCAGTATAATAAACATTGAGTGCACCCCCCCCCCCCTCCCAGTATAATAAACATTGGTGGCGCAGTGGGAAGTGCCAATGAGGGTTACAAAATAAAATAAAAAATTAACTCACCTCCACCAATTGATCACGCAGCTGCCGGTCTCCTGTTCTTGCTTCAGGACCTGTGGTGATGTCACTGAGCTAATCACATGGTCCATTACCATGGTGATGGATCATATGATGTACCATGTGATGACCACAGTGATGTCACCACAGGTCCTTTGACAGGTCCTGAAGAAAGAACAGGAGACCGGCAGCTACACGATCAACTGGAGGAGGTGAGTTAATTTTTATTTATTTTTTTAACCCTCATTGGCACTGCCCACTGCGCCACCAATGTTTATTATACTGGGGGGGGCGCTTTTAATGTTTATTATACTGGGGGGCGCTCTCAATGTTTGATATACTGGGGGGGCGCTCTCAATGTTTGATATACTGGGGGGGCGCTCTCAATGTTTGATATACTGGGGGGCGCTCTCAATATTTATTATACTGGGGGCGCACTCAATGTTTATTATACTGGGGGCGCACTCAATGTTATACTGGGGGGCGCTCTCAATGTTTATTATACTGGGGGGCACTCTCAATGTTTATTATACTGGGGGGGCGCACTCAATGTTATACTGGGGGGGCGCTCTCAATGTTTATTATACTGGGGGGCGCTCTCAATGTTTATTATACTGGGGGGGCGCTCTCAATGTTTATTATACTGGGGTGTATATAATGTTTATTATATTGACCTTCTACTATGCAGTCTGTATTCAGAATGCTATTATTTTCCCTTGTAACCATGTTATAAGGGGAAATAACACAGTGAATAGACTTTCATCCTAGCAACCGTGCTACTGGCACATGATAGGGGGGCCCTATGGCTACTGGCACATGATAGGGGGGCCCTATGGCTACTGGCACATGATGGGGGGGCGCCTATGGCTACTGGCACATGTTGATGGGGGGCTTAGGCTACTGGCACATGATTAAGGGGCATCTATGAGGGCACATTTCACTGGCACATTATTGGGGGACATCTATGGGGGCACTTCTTACTGGCATATTATTGGTGGCACTATAGGGGCATCTACTGAGGCCACAAAGAACGGTTATTTTATATGGGGGCTCTGTATAGGGGCATTTCATACTGGGACACATTGTGGGGGGTACTATGGGGAAGGGGGCAGAGGACTACTACAGGGAAACTGAGAAGGGGTATTTTATGCTTACAAATTATGGGGGACACTGAGGGCATCTACTGGCGCACTATATATCGGCATTTTATACTGGTACATTATGGGGGCACTAGGGGGAGAAAAGCACTATGGGGGCATTTACTGGGGTCACTATATAGGGGTATTTTATACTGGCACATTATGGGGACATTAGCTCAACTGGGGGAATTACAGGGGGGTATTTTTTGCACTGACACATTATAAGGAGAATTATTTCTACTGGGGGGGGGGCATTAAGGTGGGCGTTATTACTCCCCCATGATATGACCCCCTAGTAGCGGCACCGGCCTCTCCCTGCTCTGCTATCCCTCTGCCCCTTCTCCAAATACTTATTATGAAATCTTTCTCATTAGGATAAAACACATCAGCTCCGCCGAGCCCCCGGCCAAAGTGTGGAAGTGGCGTCCGAGATCCCCAAGGGCCAAGCCAAGTAATTGTAAGTTTTCATATGAAATATGTTTATGTTATACACATATAGCCTACACTGTCGGGTGTCACCCAGGGGGGGGTGACACCATTTTCTACCGCACCGGGTGACACCAGCCCTAGCAACGCCACTGATTGTAACGAGGGCTGATCTATGGCAATGCCACGTCTCCCTGTATAATAAGATGGTACCAAGCGGGCATGAAGCCTTTTAACATTGTACGGCATTTCTGATTCAATTACTTTATTTGGGATTCTTTTTGAGACACCGAATACTATACATTAGAAACATGTTCTTCTATGGAAATTATAAAATGTGAACATGATCTGCAAGATTCTGGGACATCAAAAGGAATATACCGTTATATTTTGTACAAACCGGATTCCCAAAAAGTTGGGACACTATTAAAATCGTGAATAAAAACTGAATGCAATGATGTGGAGGTGCCAACTTCTAATATTTTATTCAGAATAGAACATAAATCACAGAACAAAAGTTTAAATTGAGAAAATGTACCATTTTAAGGGAAAAATATGTTGAATCAGAATTTCATGGTGTCAACAAATCCCCAAAAAGTTGGGACAAGGCCATTTTCACCACTGTGTGGCCTCTCCCCTTCTTCTTACAACACTCAACAGACGTTGGGGACCAAGGAGACCAGTTTCTCAAGTTTAGAAATAGGAATGCTCTCCCATTCTTGTCTAATACAGGCCTCTAACTGTTCAATCGTCTTGGGCCTTCTTTGTTGCACCTTCCTCTTTATGATGCGCCAAATGTTCTCTATAGGTGAAAGATCTGGACTGCAGACTGGCCATTTCAGTACCCAGATCCTTCTCCTACGCAGCCATGATGTTGTGATTGATGCAGAATGTGGTCTGGCATTATCTTGTTGAAAAATGCAGGGTCTTCCCTGAAAGAGATGACGTCTGGATGGGAGCATATGTTGTTCTAGAACCTGAATATATTTTTCTGCATTGATGGTGCCTTTCCAGACATGCAAGCTGCCCATGCCACACGCACTCATGCAACCCCATACCATCAGAGATGCAGGCTTCTGAACTGAGCGTTGATAACAACTTGGGTTGTCCTAGTCCTCTTTGGTCCGGATGACATGGCGTCCCAGATTTCCAAAAAGAACTTCGAATCGTGACTCGTCTGACCACAGAACAGTCTTCCATTTTGCCACACTCCATTATCCCTGGCCCAGTGAAAACGCCTGAGCTTGTGGATCTTGCTTAGAAATGGCTTCTTCTTTGCACTGTAGAGTTTCAGCTGGCAAAGGTGGATGGCACGGTGGATTGTGTTCACTGACAATGGCTTCTGGAAGTATTCCTGAGCCCATTCTGTGATTTCCTTTACAGTAGCATTCCTGTTTGTGGTGCAGTGTCGTTTAAGGGCCCGGAGATCACGGGCATCCAGTATGGTTTTACGGCCTTGACCCTTACGCACAGAGATTGTTCCAGAATCTCTGAATCTTCGGATGATGTTATGCACAGTTGATGATTATAGATGCAAAGTCTTTGCAATTTTGCGCTGGGTAACACCTTTCTGATATTGCTCTACTATCTTTCTGCGCAACATTGTGGGAATTGGTGATCCTCTACCCATCTTGGCTTCTGAGAGACACTGCCACTCTGAGAAGCTCTTTTTATACCCAATCATCTTGCCAATCGACCTAATTAGTGTTAATTGGTCTTCCAGCTCTTCGTTATGCTCAAATTTACTTTTTCTAGCCTCTTATTGCTACTTGTCCCAACTTTTTGGGGATTTGTTGACACCGTGAAAATTTGAATCAACGTATTTTTCCTTTAAAATTATACATTTACTCGGATTAAACGTTTGATCTGTCATCTACGTTCTATTACAAATAAAATATTGACATTTGCCATCTCCACATCATTGCATTCAGTTTTTATTCACAATTTGTTTAGTGTCCCAACTTTTTTGGAATCCGGTTTGTATAAATGAAAATATATGGCACCTCACATATGAGAAAGCAAAAATAATAAAGGAAGAATCTGATGAATGGACTAGGTAGGTGCATCTACATGGTTCTGTAGTATCCCAGACCTGGGGGTACTAACACTTTGCATACAGTTTTGTATTATTGTTTTGTAATATTGCATATTTTGTATTGTATTATATGGTCATATCCACCAGTAAGATAAGGATGGCAAGGATTGACAGGAATAGGGCTAACCACTGTGTTCCTCCTCTCTTGGTAGGAGTGGGCTGGTCCGGCTTCCTGCCAGGAGGGGGAGTCCCTGTGAGGTCTTAGTGTGAAGAGGAAGCAAAAATCTGAGCTCCTTCTCCTGGAAAAGATTATCCAATCATTATTCTGCCTCAAGTGAATCCTTGAGAAGCTAGACAAAAGAGAGAACTACTACAACCAGCATCTACATACACAGCTATGAGGTGAGGGATAGTGATGTCCCGAACTATTCGCCGGCAAATAGTTCCCGGCGAACATAGCTTGTTCACGTTCGCCGCTGCGGGCGAACATATGCGATGTTCTGTCCGCCCCCTATACATCATCATTGAGTAAACTTTGACCCTGTACCTCACAGTCAGCAGACACATTCCAGCCAATCAGCAGCAGACCCTCCCTCCCAGACCCTCCCACTTCCTGGACAGCATCCATTTTAGATTCATTCGGTGTCACGGCTGAGGATGGGGAAAACCCTCAGCCGTGCGATGATGGAAGATGGTCGCGGCTTGAGTAGGACAACAGGATTAGGGAGCAGGTCACCTCCTATCGCGTCCCTAACCTGACCCTAACTTCTAGCTACATGGGCCGACCTTTAAGGTAGGAAGGCCCATGCTCAGGAACCTCGGAGCCCTAACTCACCCTCGATCGGTCCCTGGACTAGGAGTCAGGGTAAGACAACCTGTTCCTTCTGGATACGGAGGAACAGGAGTCTCACTGGCCAAGCTGCAAGGAAGGGAGAACAAGTACAACCTATGGCAATGGCAGGTACTTGCCACAAACATAACACTCACCTGCCACAGACACAAAGCCTGGAACCCATGTGGAAGTACTGCTATCCACAAACAAAAGGACTCAGCACACAACACACATCACACGGGAACCCAGGACCATAGGTGCAATAAACAAGCATAAAACCAAACACATCTTCTAGACACCAAACAACATTATATTTGCTATGACATTATATTTGCTATGACCAGAAGGATGGCCCCCACTGGCAGTTGGTAAGTAACCAGGAGGATGTCTCCAGCCAGCATGGCTGAAGCACCCTCTCTGGCTACTGCCTACAACTGAGGCTATATAGGGCCAAGAGGCCACACCCAACGGTCAGACACACCCCGTGACTCACACACACAGAAAGGGAGTTAACCCTTCCAAAACCACAGAGGGAAAACACAACTTAAAGGGGAAGTGTCCAAACAACAAACACACTGTGGCTGTTGCCGCAGGCAACGACATGGGTGTCAACCGTGTCCTGGGAGTCAACCCGAAGGCCGGGACACTGCCACCACATGTACACTATACAACCAAATGTTGCCACGGGCAACCACAGTGCAGGAAAGATGTCAGTGCACACCAAACATAACACAGAGTGCACACAGACATACCAAAGTGCATACAAACGCGCACCCAACTCCAAGGGAACCGCACACATAGCTGTTGTCTGCGGCAACCGCACTTGAGGCCAACAACATTATGCCTCCAGCTGCGGTTGACACTACAACCCAAACCGCGGGCAACTGGTCGTGACATTCGGAAGCTGCATTCACAGTGAGAGGAGGGACAGTGCTGCTGCTGATTCAATAGGGAAAGCGTTAGCTAGGGCATTGTTCTGTGTCCACAGACTCATCTGCTGTAAGGACAGCGTCCTGACAGCACCCCAAAAAGCCCTTTTCAGGGCTGGTACATCAGTGTGCTTTAAAAAAAAAAAAATATATATATATGTATATTGCAGTTGCCTGGCTGCCCGTGTGTGAGAGGCTGCAGGCTCAGTCACAGACAGCACGTGCACGCCATTCATACAGGGTGTGACAGAAAATACCTTGCATATAAAAAAAAAATCTATTTAATATTTTTCTGTGACATAATCACATTTGCAAGCCCGTGTGTGTCAAGCCCACACAGACTGTATTGTGGCCACTGGATAGTGGCCAGGCCTCCACTTATACCGTTACAGGGTGTCATTCACTCAAATACCTTGCAGAAAAAAAAATTATATGAAAAAAAATTCTGTGATATAATCACATTTGCAAGCCCGTGTGTGTCAGGCCCACACAGACTGTATTGTGGCCACTGGCTAGTGGCTAGGCCTCCACTCAGTGGCGTACACAGAAATCATTGGGCCCCATAGCAAGAATTTAAATTGGGCCCCCATGCCCGTTCCTAGTCCCTCCTACTATGCGCCCTGCCTCCTCTCACTACCCTCCCTAACTTCTCCTCCGCCCCACCTCATGCAGAAGTATTTTGTTCTACAAAATGGCAGTACTCACGCCCAAACCCAACAGACCCATTATAGTGAATGGGATCTGGTAGGTTCCGGCGGTGTTCAACATATATTGACAAAAATATGGGGCATTACATGATGTAATACCACCCAACTTTCCTGCTGTCCAGCATGGCACATGTGCAGAGACATGAGAAAAGTTTGAGGAAGTGAGTGCCCCCCTTCCCCCATCCTCTGTGTCATGCAGGACAGCTGGGAAACAGTGAAATTACTTGCTATCCTGCATGACACATGTGCAGAGACATGAGTCTCTGGGAAAGCTGGGTGAACCCCTCCCCCCTGCCTTTCCATGTTTTTATTATCTGCATTTATGCCTTGCAGGATAGCAGGAAATCTGAGTGACATTACATTACATAATAGCACCCAGCTTTCCTCCTGTTCTGAATGGCATATGTGCAGAGGAATAGCCTGAGAAAGCTGAGTGAGCCCCCCCATACACCTCTGCACTGTCCTCACCTACAAGTCGTCAGGCATGATGGAGCTAACCGGCGGGAGGTGGAGCTAGCAGGCGGGAGGCGGGGCTAGGAGGCAGGACTAGCAGACGGGAGACAGTTAGGAAGATAGATGGGGAGGGGACTCTCCTCCACTGCGGGCCCCCCTTCCTCCCCCCATAGCAGCTGCGTGGTCTGCCTATATGGTAGGTACGCCACTACCTCCACTTATGCTGTTACAGGGTGTCATTCACTCAAATACCTTGTAGGTAAAAAAAATTCTATTGAACATTTTTCTGTGATATTATCACATTTGCAAATTGCAAGCCTGTATGTGTGTCACGCCCACACAGACTGTACTGTGCCCACTGGCTAGGCCTCCACTCATACCGTTACAGAGTGTCATTCACTCAAATACCTTGCAAATAAAAAAAATTATATTGAAAATTTTTCTGTGATATTATCACATTTGCAAATTGCAAGCCCGTGTGTGTCAGGCCCACACAGACTGTATTTTGGCCACTGGCTAGTGCCTAGGCCTCCACTCATACCGTTACAGGGTGTCATTCACTCAAATACCTTGCAGATAAAAAAAAATCTATTTAACATTTTTCTGTGATATAATCACATTTGTAAGCCAGTGTGTGTCAGGCCCACACAGACTGTACTGTGCCCACTGCCCACCACTTATATAGGGTGGCACAGTACCTTGCACGCATAGTACCACTTATCAAAAAAAAATGACAGGCAGAGGCAGGCCACCCCGCAGGGGTCATCGTGGTCGTGGTGCTGTGATTTCCACTGGCCCTGGAAAAATGCCCAGTGTTCAGAGGCCACGTACCCTGAACCCCAAAAATTCGGAGAAAATAGTTGACTGGCTTACACAGGACACCCAATCTTCAACAGCTTCCGCTAAGAACCTTGATGCACCATCCTCCTCCAGCTCAGCTTTGGTCACCTGCTCTCAAGTTACCACTCTCCCGCCCGCCACCACCACCACCACTACAGCCACCACAGCCGCTTCACTTGATCCCTCAGAGGAGTTATTTACATATCAGTTGGATGAAATTAGTGATGCGCAACCATTATTGCCAGGGGATGTAGATAATAGGGATATGTCTCAGTCAGGCAGCATTACACACATGGACGTACAGTGTGATGATGATGATGATGTTGTACCCACTGCTGCTTCCTTTGCTGAGGTGTCAGATACAAGTGAAGTGGTTGATGATGACGATGTGTCCGCGGATGCCACGTGGGTGCCTGCTCGAAGAGAAGAAGAAGAGGGGGAAAGTTCAGATGGGGAGACAGAGAGAAGGAGGAGACGAGTTGGAAGCAGGGGGAGGTCGTCGCAAGGAGCTAGTGGGACAGTCAGACAGCATGTATCGGCACCCGGGGTCAGCCAGACAGCACGCCAATCAACGCATGCTGTTGCCACCACCAGAATGCCGTCATTGCAAAGCTCAGCAGTGTGGCATATTTTTTGTGTGTCTGCCTCTGACAACAGCGATGCCATTTGCAACCTGTGCCAAAAGAAACTGAGTCGTGGGAAATCCAACACCCACCTAGGTACAACTGCTTTGCAAAGGCACATGATCGCACATCGCAAACGCCTATGGGATCAACACATGATGACGACTAGAAGCAGCACACAAGCTCAAAGCCACCATCCTCCTCCTGGTCCAGCATCTTCAGCCACGTCAACCACTGCTGTCCTCCTTGCCCCCTCTCAACCCCCCGCCATTCCGCCTCTCACCTTCAGCAGTTCCATCTCATCTGCCCACAGTCAGGTGTCTGTAAAGGAAATGTTTGAGCGTCTGACAGCTGGCTTGACGGAACTCTTAGCCCGCCAGCTTTTACCATACCAGCTGGTGGAGTCTGAAGCTTTCAAAAAATTTGTCGCTATTGGGACACCACAGTGGAAGGTACCCGGATATTTTTTTTTTCAAATAAGGCAATCTCAAACCTCTACTCAGTGATTGAAAAGGAAGTCATGGCATCTCTGGCATACAGTGTTGGGGCAAGGGTCCATCTGACCACTGATACCTGGTCTGCAAAGCACGGTCAGGGCAGGTATATCACCTACACTGCGCATTGGGTCAACCTGCTGACGGCTGCCAAGCATGGAATGTGTGGCTCTGCAGCGGAGTTGGTGACACCGTTACGACTTGCAGGCAGGCCTACTGCCAACTCCTCTACTCCTCCTACTCCATCCTCTTCCATAACCTCCTTGGCTGAGTCCTCTTCTGCTGCGGCGTCTGGCTGCACATCAACTGAATTCCCCCAGCTCCCCAGGGGCTATTCCACATCCCGGATACGACAGTGTCACGCTGTCTTGGGGTTGACTTGCCTGAAAGCAGAGAGCAACACCGGACCAGCACTCCTGTCCGCCCTGAACGCACAGGTGGATCAGCGGCTGACCCCGCACCAACTGGAGATCAGCAAAGTGGTGTGTGACAATGGAAGCAATTTGTTGGCGGCATTGAATTTGGGCTAGTTGTCACATGTGTCGTGCATGGCACATGTGTTTAATCTCATCGTACAACGCTTTGTGTCTAAGTACCCAGGCTTACAGGACGTCCTCAAGCAGGCCAGGAAGGTGTGTGGCCATTTCAGGCATTCCTACACGGCCATGGCGCACTTTGCAGACATTCAGCGCCGAAGCAACATGCCAGTAACACGCTTGATTTGCGACAGCCCGACACGTTGGAATTCAACACTCCGAATGTTCGACCGCCTGCTCTAACAAGAAAAAGCCGTCAACGAGTATTTGTACAAACCGGATTCCCAAAAAGTTGGGACACTATACAAATCGTGAATAAAAACTGAATGCAATGATGTGGAGGTGCCAACTTCTAATATTTTATTCAGAATAGAACATAAATCACAGAACAAAAGTTTGAACTGAGAAAATGTACCATTTTAAGAGAAAAATATGTTGAATCAGAATTTCATGGTGTCAACAAATCCCCAAAAAGTTGGGACAAGGCCATTTTCACCACTGTGTGGCATCTCCCCTTCTTCTTACAACACTCAACAGACGTCTGGGGACCGAGGAGACCAGATTCTCAAGTTTAGAAATAGGAATGCTCTCCCATTCTTGTCTAATACAGGCCTCTAACTGTTCAATCGTCTTGGGCCTTCTTTGTTGCACCTTCCTCTTTATGATGCGCCAAATGTTCTCTATAGGTGAAAGATCTGGACTGCAGACTGGCCATTTCAGTACCCGGATCCTTCTCTTACGCAGCCATGATGTTGTGATTGATGCAGAATGTGGTCTGGCATTATCTTGTTGAAAAATGCAGGGTCTTCCCTGAAAGAGATGACGTCTGGATGGGAGCATATGTTGTTCTAGAACCTGAATATATTTTTCTGCATTGATGGTGCCTTTGCAGACATGCAAGCTGCCCATGCCACACGCACTCATGCAACCCCATACCATCAGAGATGCAGGCTTCTGAACTGAGCGTTGATAACAACTTGGGTTGTTCTTGTCCTCTTTGGTCCGGATGACATGGCGTCCCAGATTTCCAAAAAGAACTTCGAATCGTGACTCGTCTGACCACAGAACAGTCTTCCATTTTGCCACACTCCATTTTAAATGATCCCTGGCCCAGTGAAAACGCCTGAGCTTGTGGATCTTGCTTAGAAATGGCTTCTTCTTTGCACTGTAGAGTTTCAGCTGGCAACGGCTGATGGCATGGTGGATTGTGTTCACTGACAATGGTTTCTGGAAGTATTCCTGAGCCCATTCTGTGATTTCCTTTACAGTAGCATTCCTGTTTGTGGTGCAGTGTCGTTTAAGGGCCCGGAGATCACGGGCATCCAGTATGGTTTTACGGCCTTGACCCTTACGCACAGAGATTGTTCAAGATTCTCTGAATCTTCGGATGATGTTATGCACAGTTGATGATGATAGATGCAAAGTCTTTGCAATTTTTCGCTGGGTAACACCTTTCTGATATTGCTCCACTATCTTTCTGCGCAACATTGTGGGAATTGGTGATCCTCTACCCATCTTGGCTTATGAGAGACACTGCCTGATCTGAGAAGCTCTTTTTATACCCAATCATGTTGCCAATTGACCTAATTAGTGTTAATTGGTCTTCCAGCTCTTCGTTATGCTCAAATTTACTTTTTCCAGCCTCTTATTGCTACTTGTCCCACCTTTTTTTGGGATTTGTTGACACCGTGAAAACTTGAATCAACTTATTTTTCCTTTAAAATTATACATTTACTCGGATTAAAAGTTTGATCTGTCATCTACGTTCTATTACAAATAAAATATTGACATTTGCCATCTCCACATCATTGCATTCAGTTTTTATTCACAATTTTTTTAGTGTCCCAACTTTTTTGGAATCTGGTTCGTATGACCGGGGTGCTAGGACAGCCCTTGCGGAGCTGGGAATTTTTTTGCCACGTTACTGGACGCTCATGCGCAATGCCTGTAGGCTCATGCGTCATTTTGAGGAGGTGACAAACCTAGTCAGTCGCACCGAAGGCACCATCAGCAACCTCATCCCATTTGTTTTCTTCCTGGAGCATGCCCTGCGAAGAATGCTGGATCAGGCTGTAGATGAGCGGGAAGATGAAGAGTTGTGGTCACCATTAGAGTTGAGCGAACACCTGGATGTTCGGGTTCGAGAAGTTCGGCCGAACTTCCCGGAAATGTTCGGGTTCGGGATCCGAACCCGATCCGAACTTCGTCCCGAACCCGAACCCCATTGAAGTCAATGGGGACCCAAACTTTTCGGCACTAAAACGGCTGTAAAACAGCCCAGGAAAGGGCTAGAGGGCTGCAAAAGGCAGCAACATGTAGGTAAATCCCCTGCAAACAAATGTGGATAGGGAAATGAATTAAAATAAAAATTAAATAAATAAAAATTAACCAAAATCAATTGGAGAGAGGTCCCAAAGCAGAGAATCTGGCTTCCCGTCACCCACCACTGGAACAGTCCATTCTCAGATATTTAGGCCCCGGCACCCAGGCAGAGGAGAGAGGTCCCGTAACAGAGAATCTGGCTTCATGTCAGCAGAGAATCAGTCTTCATACCATAGCAGAGAATCAGGCTTCACGTCAGCCACCAGTGCAACAGTCCATTGGCATATATTTAGGCCCAGCACACAGGCAGAGGAGAGAGGTCCCGTAACAGAGGATCTGGCTTCATGTCAGCAGAGAATTAGTCTGCATGTCATAGCAGAGAATGAGGCTTCACGTCAGCCACCACTGCAACAGTCCATTGGCATATATTTAGGCCCAGCACCCAGGCAGAGGAGAGAGGTCCCGTAACAGACAATCTGGCTTCATGTCAGCAGAGAATCAGTCTTCATGTCATAGCAGAGAATCAGGCTTCACATCACCCACCACTGTAAGAGTCCATTTTCATAAATTTAGGCCCAGCACCCAGGCAGAGGAGAGAGGTCCCGTAACAGACAATCTGGCTTCATGTCAGCAGAGAATCAGTCTGCATGTCATAGCAGAGAATCAGGCTTCACATCACCCACCACTGCAACAGTCCATTGTCATAAATTTAGGCCCAGCACCCAGGCAGAGGAGAGAGGTCCCGTAACAGACAATCTGGCTTCATGTCAGCAGAGAATTAGTCTGCATGTCATAGCAGAGAATGAGGCTTCACGTCAGCCACCAATGCAACAGTCCATTGGCATATATTTAGGCCCAGCACCCAGGCAGAGGAGAGAGGTCCCGTAACAGACAATCTGGCTTCATGTCAGCAGAGAATCAGTCTGCATGTCATAGCAGAGAATCAGGCTTCACGTCACCCACCACTGCAACAGTCCATTGTCATAAATTTAGGCCCAGCACCCAGGCAGAGGAGAGAGGTCCCGTAACAGACAATCTGGCTTCATGTCAGCAGAGAATTAGTCTGCATGTCATAGCAGAGAATGAGGCTTCACGTCAGCCACCAATGCAACAGTCCATTGGCATATATTTAGGCCCAGCACCCAGGCAGAGGAGAGAGGTCCCGTAACAGACAATCTGGCTTCATGTCAGCAGAGAATCAGTCTGCATGTCATAGCAGAGAATCAGGCTTCACGTCACCCACCACTGCAACAGTCCATTGTCATAAATTTAGGCCCAGCACCCAGGCAGAGGAGAGAGGTCCCGTAACAGACAATCTGGCTTCATGTCAGCAGAGAATCAGTCTGCATGTCATAGCAGAAAATCAGGCTTCACGTCAGCCACCACTGCAACAGTCCATTGTCAGATATTTAGGCCCAGCACCCAGGCAGAGGAGAGAGGTCCCGTAACAGAGGATCTGGCTTCATGTCAGCAGAGAATTAGTCTGCATGTCATAGCAGAGAATCAGGCTTCACGTCACCCAACATTGGAACAGTCCATTGGCATATATTTAGGCCCTGGCACCCAGACAGAGGAGAGGTTCATTCAACTTTGGGTAGCCTCGCAATATAATGGTAAAATGAAAATAAAAATAGGATTGAATGAGGAAGTGCCCTGGAGTCCAATAATATATGGTTAAGGGGAGGTAGTTAATGTCTAATCTGGACAAGGGACGGACAGGTCCTGTGGGATCCATGCCTGGTTCATTTTTATGAACGTCAGCTTGTCCACATTGGCTGTAGACAGGCGGCTGCGTTTGTCTGTATTGACGCCCCCTGCCGTGCTGAATACACGTTCAGACAAAACGCTGGCTGCCGGGCAGGCCAGCACCTCCAAGGCATAAAAGGCTAGCTCTGGCCACGTGGACAATTTAGAGACCCAGAAGTTGAATGGGGCCGAACCATCAGTCAGTACGTGGAGGGGTGTGCTCACGTACTGTTCCACCATGTTAGTGAAATGTTGCCTCCTGCTAACAGGTTGCGTATCAGGTGGTGGTGCAGTTAGCTGTGGCGTGTTGACAAAAGTTTTTCACATCTCTGCCATGCTAACCCTGCCCTCAGAGGAGCTGGCCGTGACACAGCTGCCTTGGCGACCTCTTGCTCCTCCTCTGCCTTGGCCTTGGGCTTCCACTTGTTCCCCTGTGACATTTGGGAATGCTCTCAGTAGCGCGTCTACCAACGTGCGCTTGTACTCGCGCATCTTCCTATCACGCTCCAGTGCAGGAAGTAAGGTGGGCACATTGTCTTTGTAGCGTGGATCCAGCAGGGTGGCAACCCAGTAGTCCGCACACGTTAAAATGTGGGCAACTCTGCTGTCGTTGCGCAGGCACTGCAGCATGTAGTCGCTCATGTGTGCCAGGCTGCCCAGGGGTAAGGACAAGCTGTCCTCTGTGGGAGGCGTATCGTCATCGTCCTGCCTTTCCCCCCAGCCACGCACCAGTGATGGACCCGAGCTGCGTTGGGTGCCACCCCGCTGTGACCATGCTTCATCCTCCTCCACCTCCTCCTCGTCCTCCAGTAGTGGGCCCTGGCTGGCCACATTTGTACCTGGCCTCTGCTGTTGCCAAAAACCTCCCTCTGAGTCACTTCGAAGAGACTGGCCTGAAAGTGCTAAAAATGACCCCTCTTCCTCCTCCTCCTCCTCCTCCTCCTGGGCCACCTCCTCTTCCATCATCGCCCTAAGTGTTTTCTCAAGGAGACATAGAAGTGGTATTGTAACGCTGATAATGGCGTCATCGCCACTGGCCATGTTGGTGGAGTACTCGAAACAGCGCAACAGGGCACACAGGTCTCGCATGGAGGCCCAGTCATTGGTGGTGAAGTGGTGCTGTTCTGTAGTACGACTGACCCGTGCGTGCTGCAGCTGAAACTCCACTATGGCCTGCTGCTGCTCGCACAGTCTGTCCAGCATGTGCAAGGTGGAGTTCCACCTGGTGGGCACGTCGCATATGAGGCGGTGAGCGGGAAGGCCGAAGTTACGTTGTAGCGCAGACAGGCGAGCAGCAGCAGGATGTGAACGCCGGAAGCGCGAACAGACGGCCCGCACTTTATGCAGCAGCTCTGACATGTCGGGGTAGTTGTGAATGAACTTCTGCACCACCAAATTCAGCACATGCGCCAAGCAAGGGATGTGCGTCAAATTGGCTAGTCCCAGAGCTGCAACGAGATTTCGCCCATTATCACACACCACCAGGCCGGGCTTGAGGCTCACCGGCAGCAACCACTCGTCGGTCTGTTGTTCTATACCCCGCCACAACTCCTGTGGTGTGGGGCCTGTCCCCCAAACATATGAGTTTCAGAATGGCCTGCTGACGTTTACCCCGGGCTGTGCTGAAGTTGGTGGTGAAGGTGTGTGGCTGACTGGATGAGCAGGTGGAAGAAGAGGAGGAGGAAGCCGAGAAGGAGGAGGTGGCAACAGGAGGCAAAGAATGTTGCCCTGCGATCCTTGGCGGCGGAAGGACGTGCGCCAAACAGCTCTCCGCCTGGGGCCCAGCTGCCACTACATTTACCCAGTGTGCAGTTAGGGAGATATAGCGTCCCTGGCCGTGCTTACTGGTCCACGTATCTGTGGTTAGGTGGACCTTGCTACAGATGGCGTTGCGCAGTGCACACTTGATTTTATCGGATACTTGGTTGTGCAGGGAAGGCACTGCTCTCTTGGAGAAGTAGTGGCGGCTGGGAACAACATACTGTGGGACAGCAAGCGACATGAGCTGTTTGAAGCTGTCTGTGTCCACCAGCCTAAATGACAGCATTTCATAGGCCAGTAGCTTAGAAATGCTGGCATTCAGGGCCAGGGATCGAGGGTGGCTAGGTGGGAATTTACGCTTTCTCTCAAATGTTTGTGAGATGGAGAGCTGAACGCTGGCGTGTGACATGGTTGGGACGCTTAATGACGGAGGTGGTGGTGGTGTTGGTGGTACATCCCCTGTTTGCTGGGCGGCAGGTGCCAACGTCCCTCCAGAGGCGGAGGAAGAGGCCGAGGCGGCAGCAGCAGAAGAGGCCGAGGCGGCAGCAGCAGAAGAGGTAGCAGGGGGATGCCTGAGTGACTTCCTTGGTTTTAAGGTGTTTACTCCACTGCAGTTCATGCTTTGCATGCAGGTGCCTGGTCATGCAGGTTGTGCTCAGGTTCAGAACGTTAATGCCTCGCTTCAGGCTCTGATGGCACAGCGTGCAAACCACTCGGGTCTTGTCGTCAGCACATTGTTTGAAGAAGTGCCATGCCAGGGAACTCCTTGAAGCTGCCTTTGGGGTGCTCGGTCCCAGATGGCAGGCGGTCAGTAGCAGGCGGAGTCTCTTGGCGGCGGGTGTTCTGCTTTTGCCCACTGCTCCCTCTTTTGCTACGCTGTTGGCTCGGTCTCACCACTGCCTCTTCCTCCGAACTGTGAAAGTCAGTGGCACGACCTTCATTCCATGTGGGGTCTAGGACCTCATCGTCCCCTGCATCGTCTTCCACCCAGTCTTGATCCCTGACCTCCTGTTCAGTCTGCACACTGCAGAAAGACGCAGCAGTTGGCACCTGTGTTTAGTCATCATCAGAGACATGCTGAGGTGGTATTCCCATGTCCTCATCATCAGGAAACATAAGTGGTTGTGCGTCAGTGCATTCTATGTCTTTCACCGCTGGGGAAGGGCTAGGTGGATGCCCTTGGGAAACCCTGCCAGCGGAGTCTTCAAACAGCATAAGAGACTGCTGCATAACTTGAGGCTGAGACAGTTTCCCTGGTATGCATGGGGGTGATGTGACAGACTGATGGGGTTGGTTTTCAGGCGCCATCTGTGCGCTTTCTGCAGAAGACTGGGTGGGAGATAATGTGAACGTGCTGGATCCACTGTCGGCCACCCAATTGACTAATGCCTGTACCTGCTCAGGCCTTACCATCCTTAGAACGGCATTGGGCCCCATCATATATCGCTGTAAATTCTGGCGGCTACTGGGACCTGAGGTAGTTGGTACACTAGGACGTGTGGATGTGGCAGAACGGCCACGTCCTCTCCCAGCACCAGAGGGTCCACTAACACCACCACGACCATGTATACGTCCGCGTCCCTTACTAGATGTTTTCCTCATTGTTATGGTTCACCACAACAACAAAAATATTATTTGGCCCAATGTATTGTATTCAAATTCAGCGGGATATAAATTTGAGGCCTAGTATTTAGGCGCTGGGTGACCGGTATGGATTTAGTGACAGAATTAGACTTGGAAATGCACAGTAGCGTGTGTGTGAAGTTATTCTGAATGACCCTATGTGCACCTTGAATATTATATACCCTTTTAGGGATAGATTTCAAATAGCTCTGATATAGCAGAAACCACTAAATTATGAAATTGCTAAATTGGGAATTGTATTTCAACCCAGAACAAAAAATGTGCTTTGACGGACACTAAATAACTTTCCCAGCCACAACAGTACAGCGGTAACGAGAGATTTAGCGGGATATAAATTTGAGGCCTAGTATTTAGGCGCTGGGTGACCGGTATGGATTTACTAACAGAATTAGACTTGGAAATGCACAGTAGCGTGTGTGTGAAGTTATTCTGAATGACCCTATGTGCACCTTGAATATTATATACCCTTTTAGGGATAGATTTCAAATAGCTCTGATATAGCAGAAACCACTAAATTATGAAATTGCTAAATTGGGAATTGTATTTCAACCCAGAACAAAAAATATGCTTTGACGGACACTAAATAACTTTCCCAGCCACAACAGTACAGCGGTAACGAGAGATTTAGCGGGATATAAATTTGAGGCCTAGTATTTAGGCGCTGGGTGACCGGTATGGATTTTCTAACAGAATTAGACTTGGAAATGCACAGTAGCGTGTGTGTGAAGTTATTCTGAATGACCCTATGTGCACCTTGAATATTATATACCCTTTTAGGGATAGATTTCAAATAGCTCTGATATAGCAGAAACCACTAAATTATGAAATTGCTAAATTGGGAATTGTATTTCAACCCAGAACAAAAAATGTGCTTTGACGGACACTAAATAACTTTCTCATCCACAACAGGACAGCGGTAACGAGAGATTTAGCGGGATATAAATTTGTGGCCTAGTGTTTAGGCGCTGGGTGACCGGTATGGATTTACTAACAGAATTAGACTTAGAAATGCACAGTAGCGTGTGTGTGAAGTTATTCTGAATGACCCTATGTGCACCTTGAATATTATATACCCTTTTAGGGATAGATTTCAAATAGCTCTGATATAGCAGAAACCACTAAATTATGAAATTGCTAAATTGGGAATTGTATTTCAACCCTGAACAAAAATGTGCTTTGACGGACACTAAATAACTTGCCCAGCCACAACAGTACAGCGGTAACGACAGATTTAGTGGGATATAAATTTGAGGCCTAGTATTTAGGCGCTGGGTGACCGGTATGGATTTAGTGACAGAATTAGACTGGGATATGGCCAAAAAATAACCACACTATTGCTGGTTAAATGCACTTGGTGTGACAGCTTGACCAACCACACTACTGAGGGTTAAATGCACTTGGTGACGGGCGCAGCTTGCCCCTGATGTAGTATATATATGGCCAAAAAATGAACAGACAATTGCTGGTTAAATGCACTTGGTGTGACAGCTTCACCCTGATGTAGGCTTTAGCCAAAAAACAACCACACTATTGAGGGTTAAATGCACTTGGTGACAGGCGCAGCTTGCCCCTGATGTAGTATATGGCCAAAAAATGAACAGACTATTGCTGGTTAAATGCACTTGGTGACGGGCGCAGCTTGCCCCTGATTTAGTATATGGCCAAAAAATGAACAGACTATTGCTGGTTAAATGCACTTGGTGTGACAGCTTCACCCTGATGTAGGCTTTATCCAAAAAACAACCACACCATTGAGGGTTAAATGCACTTGGTGACAGGCGCAGCTTGCCCCTGATGTAGTATATGGCCAAAAAATGAACAGACTATTGCTGGTTAAATGCACTTGGTGTGACAGCTTGACCAACCACACTACTGAGGGTTAAATGCACTTGGTGACGGGCGCAGCTTGCCCCTGATGTAGTATATGGCCAAAAAATGAACAGACTATTGCTGGTTAAATGCACTTGGTGTCACAGCTTGACCAACCACACTACTGAGGGTTAAATGCACTTGGTGACGGGCGCAGCTTGCCCCTGATGTAGTATATGGCCAAAAATGAACAGACTATTGCTGGTTAAATGCACTTGGTGACGGGCGCAGCTTGCCCCTGATTTAGTATATGGCCAAAAAATGAACAGACTATTGCTGGTTAAATGCACTTGGTGTGATAGCTTGACCAACCACACTACTGAGGGTTAAATGCACTTGGTGACGGGCGCAGCTTGCCCCTGATGTAGTATATGGCCAAAAAATAAACAGACTATTGCTGGTTAAATGCACTTGGTGTGACAGCTTCACACTGATGTAGGCTTTAGCCAAAAAACAAGCACACCATTGAGGGTTAAATGCACTTGGTGACAGGCGCAGCTTGCCCCTGATGTAGTATATGGCCAAAAAATAAACAGACTATTGCTGGTTAAATGCACTTGGTGTGACAGCTTCACCCTGATGTAGGCTTTAGCCAAAAAACAACCACACCATTGAGGGTTAAATGCACTTGGTCGCAGCTTGGATGCACTTGGTCGCAGCACCGCACAAGACACAAAATGGCTGCCGATCACCCCAGAAAAAAGTGACTGACAAACGGTCTGGGCAGCCTAAAAACAGTGAGCAATTGAGTATCAGCAGCTCAATGATCCACAGCTGCAGATCGATCAATTAATCAAGTGCTTTGGAGGAGTTAATCAGCCTAATCTCGCCCTACTGTCGCAGCCGCAACCTCTCCCTACGCTAATCAGAGCAGAGTGACGGGCGGCGCTATGTGACTCCAGCTTAAATAGAGGCTGGGTCACATGGTGCTCTGGCCAATCACAGCCATGCCAATAGTAGGCATGGCTGTGACGGCCTCTTGGGGCAAGTAGTATGACGCTTGTTGATTGGCTGCTTTGCAGCCTTTCAAAAAGCGCCAAGAAAGCGTCATAAAAGCGCCAAGAAAGCGACGAACACCGAACCTGGACTTTTACGAAAATGTCCGGGTTCGGGTCCGTGTCACGGACACCCCAAAATTCGGTATGAACCCGAACTATACAGTTCGAGTTCACTCATCCCTAGTCACCATCACCACCAGAAGCAGCCTTGTCATCATCGCTTGCCGGACCTGCGGCAACGCTGCAAGAGGAGTATGAGGAAGAGGAGTCAGAGGAGGAATGTGGCTTTGAGGAGGACGAAGACCAACCACAGCAGGCATCCCAGGGTGCTCGTTGTTGTCACCTATCTGGGACCCATGGTGTTGTACGTGGCTGGGGGGAAGAACAGACCGTCAATGACATCAGTGAGGAGGAGGAAGGGGAAATGAGTAGCATCCAACCTTGTGCAAATAGGGTCTTTCATGCTGTCATGTCTGTTGAGGGACCCTCGTATAAAAAGGATAAAGGAGAACGACCTGTACTGGGTGGCCACACTACTAGACCCCCGGTATAAGCAGAAAGTGGCGGAAATGTTACCAAATTACCGGATGTCAGAAAGGATGCAGCAGTTCAAAACCAAACTAAAAAATATGCTTTACATAGCTTATAAGGGGGATGTCACAGCACAACGGGAATCTAACAGGGGAAGAGGTGAAAGTAATCCTCCTCCTACCACGACCACGGCGGCAAGGACAGGACGCTTTACAGATGTGTTGTTGATGGAGGACATGCAGAGCTTTTTCAGTCCTACACATCGCCACAGCCCTTCGGGATTCAGCCTTAGAGAACGACTCGACCGACAGGTAGCAGACTACCTCGCCTTAACTGCAGATATCGACACTCTGAGGAGCGATGAACCCCTTGACTACTGGGTGTGCAGGCTTGACCTGTGGCCTGAACTATCCCAGTTTGCGATAGAACTTCTGGCCTGCCCCGCTACAAGTGTCCTGTCAGAAAGGACCTTCAGTGCAGTAGGAGGCATTGTCACTGACAAAAGAAGTTGCCTCGGTCAAAAAAGTCTTGATTACCTCACCTTCATTAAGATGAATGAGGCATGGATCCCGAAGGGACTGACAGTGGGGGCTACGTTTGACTAACAAAAGGCCTGATGACATGCTTTGGCCACAAAATGGTCCCCACGCTGCTGTATTTAATGTCTGCATACCGGATGACTTTCGTGAATTCTCCGCCACCAACTAGGGTTCAAGCCGCAATGTTTTAGTCACCTTTCTGCCTGGAAAACATCAATTTTTCCGGCCGCTGCTACAGCAGCGGCTGCAACAATACTTAATTTTTCAGGCATGTGTACATGCCTAATTTTTCTGGCCTCTGGTGCTGCACTGTGGCTGCAAAAACAACAAAAAAAAAATGAACATACAAGTGTCAATTCCCCTTTTGTGATCGGTACCTTGTTGTGGTGAAGGGGCTTGCGTATCACAATGAAGCGATCATCACCTCTATGAGTGTGTTGGCAATGTTGCCACACCCCAGATAAGGCCGTTGCTTCATTATGATCAGACTAAAAGCGATCAGCTGGATAATTTTTCATAGAAAAAACATTTTTTTTAAACATTTTTTTTAAGTTGTAAGGGTTTTTAATACATAAAATAAACTATTAAGAGTTTTTATTATAATTTTTTTTATTAGGAATAATGCCGACAATTAAAAAAATCCCCATCAATTCCAATACAAAGCAAGTACAGAGCTCAGAACAAAATTATTTCAGGATGTCGTTAATTTGACAATTATTAATCAATTCGACACAGGTCCCCGGATAGGTGGACGTAACAGGGATTAAACTGATGAGAATAGTACTACAGAAAATACCACTCATATCGGGTGTGACAGTAAATTGCACGGCGCAGACTCAGTGACCGTGGCGTGGATTCAAACAAAGGGGAGGGAGCCAGCGTTTTTTTAACCATCTCCCCATTCGAAAAATCTATTCAATTCACCTTTCGGGGACCCTTGATGTTGTATGTGGCTGGGTGGAGGAAGAAACCTTCAATGACATCAACGGGACATGGCTAGCTTGGTATCCAACCTTGTGCAAATGGGAAGTTTGCGGTTGGGCAAATGGACTGTTTGCGGTTGTTTGCGGTGCTTTAAAAAGGGAGTTTGGTCTGTCAATGTCTGTGAAGTGGGCATAACCCTTACACTACCTGATCGATACAACATCATACCTGATCATATACACACACTGGATGTTTTAAACCACGTTGTTAAAAAAAAATTGGATTGTTAGGTGATTTATGCCCTTTATGGATTAAAATCCAACTCTGCGTCAACTATGTAATTTTCCATGGGAGTTTTGCCATGGATCCCCCTCCGGCATGCCACAGTCCAGGTGTTAGTCCCCTTGAAACAACTTTTCCATCACTACTGTGGCTAGAAAGAGTCCCTGTGGGTTTTAAAATTTGCCTGCCTATTGAAGTCAATGGCGGTTCGCCCGTTCACAAACATTTGCAGAAATTCGCGTTTGCCGTTCGCAAACGGAAAATTTTATGTTCGCGACATCTCTAGTGAGGGACAGTGGCTAAGACACCCATCAGCAGACTACCACTAAACCAGTACTACATAGTGCTAAACTATAACCATCCAACCTGCCTCCATATGCTTTCTGTGCCCCAGAACTGCACTTGGAAGCTGATGCTATTGAACGTATGTAAGTTCTACATTGGAATTAGTAAAAAAGACTGTGTTATGTTTGCCTCATCCTTTAATACTAAATTTCCAATGCACTGATCCACAGGGAGCAATAGTCTTAATCAGGGTCACTAGCACTCTTATCCTCTGCACTGGCTCCCCTGGAGACCACTGCAATTCCACCTAAAAGTTAAAGGGAACATGTCACATTCTCTAGAGAGAAAACTGAGGCGAAAACTGCCAATCATCAATGATGGGCAAGGTTATTGGGTAGAGATGCGCAAATCTCCAATTCATCCAAATCAACCTTGTGATTCGATTCGAGTACGAATCAATTCTACCTGAATAAAATAAAAAAGATTAGCAGAAAAATAGAGACATAAAAACAAAATAAAAAAATAATGCTTTATTATGTGAAGCTGAAACAAACAAAGAAAGTAGACATATTTGATATCATTGCATCCGTAACAACCTGCTCTATAAAAAAAAGCACATGATCTACCCTGTGAGATCAAAATTGTAAAGAATTAAAAATAAAACAGTGCCAAAACAGCCATTTTTTGGTTACCTTGCCTCACAAAAGAAAGTAATATGGAGCAATTAAAAATCATATGTACCTCAAAATAATACCGATAAAACTGGCACCTCATCCCCCAGCTTCAAATTGGACATGGCATCTAAAAACCAGTCCAGCAAAATCTGCCTTCCAAAAACTATATGGCGCTTCTTTTCTTCTGCGCCCTGCTGTGTGACCATACATCAGTTTACGACCACATGTGGGGTGTTTCTGTAAACCGCAGAATCAGGGTAATAAATATTGAGTTTTGTTTGGCTGTTAACCCTCGTTATGTTAAAGAAAAAAATGGATTCAAATGGAAAATCTGCAAAAAAAAGTTAAATTTAAAATGTAATCTCCATTTTTGTTTAATTCTTGTGGAACACCTAAAGAGTTAACAAAGTTTGTAAAATCAGCTTTAAGTAACTTGAGGCTTGTAGTTTCTACAATGGGTGATTTATGGGGGGTTTCTACTATGAAAGTCTACTTTCACACTCGCGTTTTGGCTTTCTGTTTGGGAGATCCGTTCAGGGCTCTCACAAGCGGTCCAAAACGGATCAGTTTGCATTCTAATGCATTCTGAATGAAAAAGGATCCGCTCAAAATACATCAATTTGCATCAGTTCAGTCTCCATTCCGCTTTGGTGACGGACACCAAAACGCTGGTGTCCGTCTGATGAAACTGAGCCAAACGCATCCGTCCTGGCACACAATGTAAGTCAATAGGGACGGATCCATTTTCACTTACACAATCTGGCACAATAGAAAGCGGATCCGTCCTCCATTGACTTTCAATGGTGTTCAAGATGGATCCGTCTTGGCTATGTTAAAGATAATACAAATGGATCCTTTCTGAACGGATGCACAGAACACGAGTGTGAAAGTAGCTTTAGCCCCACAAAGTGACTTCAGACCTGAAATGGTCCTTAAAAAGTGGGTTTTGGAATTTTTCTTAAAAATTTTAAGAATTGCATCTACAATTATGAGCCTTCTAATGTCCTAAAAAAATAAAATGACATTTACAAAATGATGCCAACATAAAGTAGACATATGGGTAATGTTAAGTAATAAATATTTTATGACGTATTACTTTCTGTTTTAAAAGCAGAGAAATAAATATTTAGAAAATTTAAAGTTAGGATTTTTTTCATAAATAAAAGGTGAAATATATTTTCTAAAATTTATGACTATCATGAAGTGCATTGTATCACGAGAAAACAGAATGGCTTGGATAAGTAAAAGTGTTCCAAAGTTATTACCACATAAAGTGACACATGTCAGATTTGCAAAAAATTGCCTTGGCAGGAGGGTGAAAACTGGCCCGGAGTAGAAGGGGTTAAAGTGCTCATGTCTCATCCCATTATATACACAATGTAATAATATTTTGGATCATTCTATTCACTTGAATGGGAGATAGTGATTACATTTACTAATTTTGCACAGTATGAACATAGTGTTAAAGTTGTAGTAGGGTGCACAAAACCAGAAAAATATGAGGGATGATCTGGGATCTCACCATTGTTGAAAAAAGAGACTCCCATCACTAAGATCTGAAACATCCAATCTCACGTGTTATATCCAGGAATTCCATGGCACATCACCTTGTTACATTCACTCAATGACTCTATAGCTGTATCTATGAAAATTCAAAGAATTTTCTGTTAAATTCAACTTAAAACATAATGATTGTATAATAAAAGGTTTTCCTACTTTCTAATATATGTTGAGGTCATTTTACATTCTGGACTTAATCTATCCCCCAGTGGTGTCTGATGCACCACAATTATTAAGAGGCACATGTCTCTTAACAATTGTGGTGCATCTGTGCCGGTCTATGCCAGGAGTGAAATGTACACCAGCAAAGGAACTGATGTAGGTTGCAGGATTAATCTATACCAGTTTCCTAGTGTAGATCATAATAAGTGTACCACCCACTCTACACCAGCAAGGGACCCTGATGAAGGTTTCAGGTTTAATGTACACTAGATTCCTAGTCTAGTCCATAATAAATGTACCACCAACTTTTCGGAAAAGTCGCAAGCAGGGCACAAAGTCCCCAAAAAGTCAGACATTTTATACAAGTATGGAGTGCGCTGACATTTGCGACTTTTTGATGCCAGAAAACTGGAATAAGGAAATGATAAATGTCTCTTTGTGTTTAACTTTATCACACCATTTTGAATATCTCTGCTTGCTTTGAGTGAATAGTAACATTCATGAACTATAATTCAATTTTTAATTAAAACATGTATTTGGGTATTTCATTAGCCTTAGACTACACTGTTCATGAGTATAAAGATAATGGTCTTATCATTGTCATCTCTACAACATTACCAGGTGGCCTTCATACTGGGCCCATGTGCAGTGGCATAATGGCAGTATAGCGTCTCTGTAATTATTTTTAATCATTCATTCACCATCACTGAATGACCATCAAGATGTTGTAATTGTAATTGACTCTAAAATGTAATTGACTTGAAAATATACTGCATTCACCTTCCCATGACCGAATGTTGGCTTGTGCATTATCAGATGTATCTCTGGTCGCAGATCTTGCCGAGATAACACTATTGCTTCGGGGGTCGGTGAGTTATTAGCAGTTGGCTGAGATTTCCCTTGCTGTTTGAGCTGATGTGTCTGCTCCTTTAGATAATAGAAGTCACTTAACTGAATGCAGTTCATAAAAGATCTTTCATAATCGGTGTGCTGCAGTTCACATTATACATTTAAAGTTTACCAGCTCTCAAGAGCAGTGAGACTATGGAGCTCTCTGCCAGAGGAGGTTGTGATGGTGAATTCACTAAAAGAGTTAAAAGGGTCTGAACACATTTCTTGAGAGTAATCGTTTTTCAAGTTATAGTTACTCGATTATTGGAGAAGAGCAGTTGATCCAGGGAGTTATTCTGATTGTGAGATTTGTGTCAGCAAGGAAATGTATTGCCTACGATGAAAATTGGCTTCTACCTCATGAGGGTTTTTTGCCTTCCTCTGGAACAACCTGCAGGATAGCAGGCTGAACTGGGTGAACATATATAGTTTTTCAGACTTTACAAACTATATGACTTTATTATCCTCTATGTGGATGGACAATCCCTTTTTCAGACAACACTGGGGAAAAAACTGCAATAAAGAAGTGACTGCTGAAACACGTTACCACTGCAGCCAATCACTGGCCTCAGCGGTGCACCAAAGAGGCAAGTGAATGGCTGCAGCAGTTACGTGTAAACAGAGCCCGGCTGGAAGAACTGGAGCGACGGTGCCCAACCACTAGGTGACTACAGCGGACTTTGTGTATTCCCCTATGCTGTCTGTTTCCTTACTGATGCTGGACAACCATTTTAACTTTTCAATTATTTCAACTCTGCTCATCTTCTGATGGCATTTGACTGGTTACTGGATGACAGTAAAAAGCATTCACAGGGTTTCTCCTTCTGGATGTCTGTTTGCCCTCTCGAATGGTACCCAATGATCTTCTTTGACTTTCCGGAACTGATCTGAATCTCAGGTAAGTTTCCTACTTCTGACATTATCGCTGCTTCATTTAACTGTGTACTGTGCATACATTTTTGCATCTGTATTAGTTGCCATATTCACCACTGAAATCTACAATAGTCCATTGATGACTACTTTGGGCGCTGCAATGTAGTACGGTTCAACCTTTAAGGTCCAAATCTCCATGATGGAGTCAAAGGTAAATAACAGGATAATGATTAGGCTCTATGTCAGCAGCAAACCAATGAACCAGTATAGCCCCCACCCTTGGTAAGTTATGTAATATCCTTGATTTGTTCCATGAATCTGTAAATGTGATGATTTCTCTCACCTATGATATTTCATAGTTCAGCATTAGACCAATGGGAATTGTGTCCACAGTAGATGACTGTCATGTCCCTATGAAAGGGAGCCATTGGATGATGTGCTCATGTGATATTTCAGCACTGTGGATGCAAGTTATGGAAAAGATCTCTCTTTCCAAAAAGAAAAGAAAGTTGAGCATCAGGTGCCACTAGTTTTAAGATAGCTATCCTATAAGTCAATGTTCGACCCTTTTAATTGGGCCTTGAGACATGACTTACGATTATAGCCAAGTCAGTACCTCATCTGCTCAAGCCAGTAGAAGTGGGGGAAATGCCAGTGTAGTCTAATCTTAATCCTGGGCCATACTATTGACAGCAGAGAAAGACTTAAACTGTAATTATATTGGAATCAACCCCTTAAAAAAGTTTTATAGGGATTTGGTCTCCATTAAATTAAAGTTGTTTGAACTCCTCAAACACATTTCACTTAGTCTCCTTTTCCAAGATCCTTGCTCCATCTGGTATACTGCAAAGTAGTCTCTCTAGGAAGCTGGATCCCCAACCAATCAGATACCGCTCTTGAGTATTGTAACTCTTAAAAATTATTTGCCGTCACTGGAAGACAATTGAACACTTTTATTAAGTAATTTACTTTAGTTGATGTTATGCACAAAATAAACAAAAACAAAAAAACACTCATCAGTTTTAAATTTCAAAAACTAACATGTTCACTTTGTTCAGCAAGAAGTGGGTGTCAAAGTTTCAGGCAAATTAATACTAAACAGAGCCAGGAAATGACACACATTTTGGTGCAAAGTATGTCTGACTTTTAGACAGTAAGCTTCTTCTTTATGTTCCTTTATCAAAAATACTGTACTTCACATTATAGTGCATACATAAACGACTCATGGTCAAAAGCACGTATTATCACAAAGTCATACTTATCGATAAGTATGAAGTTTGTGATAATATGTGCTTTTGACCATGAGTCATGTATGCATGCACTATAATGTGAAGTATTTTTGACAAACAAAAATATAAAGAAGAAGCTTATTTGTTTTTTGTTGCATTTTTTACTCTCAGCCTGAACTGGAGTAGAGTTGGGATATTGACATTTTTGCACCATCGTGGTCCTGTTGTGTGATTAATGTATATGCCACTAATGACTTTTAGACAGTCCCAAATGCAACAATTTTATTAAGAGGCACGTGGCCTTTTTTTTTTTAATTATATTTTTATTGAAAATTTTCAAGTATAACAAAAGGTAACAGGGAGTACCAAGGTGAATGCTCGCAGGCAACATCAGAGTACAATCAGTATTCAGAGTGACATCAGATCAGTTAGACAGTACAGTATATCAACTGGATGGGTATACATGACCACAATGAAGATTAAGACTATCCAGTTACAGATGGTAAAAGGTTTGTAAAGAGTGCGATGTCAGACAATCAAAGAGACAATAACCTCAGTTGCCAGAATATTTTGCTCATTCTTATGTTGAGGACTGATAGTCAGGACATGAAGTCCATTGAGAGGATGCTAAGAAGGGTTGCTCGTGCCCACCAAAAGATTAGACACCAGCAGTGCTCTGAGATTTAGGGGCTCTATAATTGGACCATTTGTTCCATTTTTTGAGAAACTTTATGTGTGTACGAGTCTCCCAAGCAGAGAGTTCCTCAAATCTGTGAATCTGGTCGATCTTTTGAATCCACTGATCTATAGGGGGAGTTGTCGATTGAAGCCAGAATTTAGGAAGTTGGAGACGGGCTGCTAGTATCATTTGTGAAAATACAAATGGCTGTTTGGGGGTCTCCTTTCCCTGGGAAAAGGAAAGAAGTGCAATTTGAGGGGAAGGTTGGATCGAGGAACCACAGACCTTGTTGGCAATTGAGAACACCTCGCACCACCATTTATATATAAGCGGGCACGTCCACCAAATGTGTAAGAAAGATCCCTTTCCCCCCTGGCACCTCCAGCAGGCATCCGACGTGAACCCAGTGTATTTTGCTGTCCTATCCGGTGTGTTGTACCACCTAGTTAGAATTTTGTACCCGTTTTCTTGGATCCTGACACATCGGGAAACTTTGTGTGGGGATTCTAACAATTTAGGCAGGGACGTATAGGGAATTGTGATGTTTAAGTCTGATTCCCATTGCCTGATAAAGGATGGCTTAGCTATCATGGGAGGTAGGCGGAGCTTACCGTATACCCGTGAGATGATCTTTCTGGGTAGTGCTTGTGAGGAAAACAAAGCCTCCAGCCAAACTAGAGGACGGAATAGGTCGCCCACTGCGATGTGCTGCTTAAGATATGCTCTGAGATAAGCTATCGAGAGAAAATCTCTTGGATGAGGGTTTAGCAGAGCGTTGGTGTCCTCCAAGCCCATCCATAATCCATCGGGTAGGGCGAGGGATATTATTGGGATTGAGGAAGAGGTCAATTCTTGGGAAGTTGAGCCTCTTAAGGAGGTGGGAGCTGTATTGATGACATCAGCTATGGACAGTAAGGGCGAAGGAAATGGGATCGCGCAATGTGTGGATGATAACCATTTCCATGCCTCCAAAGTGGCCCTAATAATCGGATAGTGTGACATGCGACCAGGGAAGACCGTTTTATGTCCCAAAATAAGTGCACACGTGGCCTTTTAAATGTTTTGATGCAAATCACCTCAGCTTTCTTCTGTGATGGACCTGTGTTGATTATGAGGGTCCTTTCAATTTTATGCAATGGGGAAGAGTCATTTCTTTAATTACAGAGGTAACAATTTATCTCACTGAACGCTGATTATAATTGGATGTAAGAATAGAGGTTGTAAACTTGTCTGTCTTTATGTCTTAAAAAAAAGTCTATTACATCAGCTTCTAATTTTAGAAAGACTAAATTTAATATGCTAAGCGCATCTCGTACACGGGCGAGCAGTCTTGTCAGGCAAAACCACAGAACATAAATTGACAGTTTTTAAATGCTGATAAAAATAAACTTGTCATGCTCTACCATTGGGGATAATTATGAGAGAGAAAAAAATGTTCGTGAGAGCAAAATAAAACACATAATTGAATAGGGAACACATATAATACTAACATGGTATATACATTGCCCACATACATAGCATGCACATGGAGCCATGCACTGCCTTTGTACTATACTATATCTTCTTCAAACCTTCTCCAATACCAAGAAAAGCATTTCCGTGTCCTCCATTTGCAACAGAGAGGTATTTGAACATACACAGTTTGGGAGGTAGAGAAATTACCCACTTGGCTCTTTCCATGTCTTTAATTTACATAATGTAATCTAGTCAAGGATCATACCTGAGTCCCCCATAATGTACCAAGTAACACCTGACTGGCTTCTTTGAGTGAAGATGATAATGTTGACCATATCAACCAAATTTCCAGCATACAGTACATTACACCATCATTTTTCTGTAGAGATTTTATTAGGAATCGAGAGAAGCTGGTTTTGACTATGATTACATTGGTGTCATGTCTTACCGGGTCGGACTGACCCACCAGAGTACCAAAGGATCCTCAGGTGGGCCCAGGCTTTGATATCAAAGTGGACCCCAAACATCCATGAGAAAACATTTGGCATCCTTTGATTCCAGTCATTTGCCACTAAGGTTTTGAATCAAAGAACTAGACTCATTTGATATAGGGGTTGGGTCTTGAGAATAATTTCCTCTGGTGGGCCCAAGGAATCCCAGTACGACACAAATGTCTTCCACATGGGTGGATTAATCATCCACCGCAACATGACCTGTTCAGTGACTAACTATACCCTTCACGACATTCCAGTTACTGACGGTCCTCCTAATACAGACGCCATTACTGTAACTCGTTTCTCATATTATTTTAAGAAACTGAACCTCCTTGTGAACACTGCCAAGCATCAGTAACTCACTGTAGTAACCATCAAGCTTCATCAACCAACAAGAATTCAGCTATTAAGCTTGAGTTTTCCCTCACAGCTTGACTGTGCCATCTTTCATAGGGATCGACAAGCACCTTATTGTCTATCACTCCATCCCATCTCAGTCATTGATTACACCCCTGCTTATTACCTCCTGTTCCGTCACTGATTGTACCTTTCATTACATTTGAGACTCCACAGTTTCTGACCGTCATCGGTTTATTACAACCTCCCTCCACTGTCACCCCTAGACACTGACCCTATCCCTCTTTGTATTACATCCTCCAATCAATGGCACATGTTACAGGAAAGCACAGTAAAAGTACAGTAGTCACTCTTGTCTGATAATTGAAAAACTCTTAGAAACAGCAAGACTTTAGACACATTATGCTTTAGCTTTTTCATTCTGACATCTATTTTATATGCTTCATAATCGACTAGTTTGCCCTTAAGTGGTGGAACCCTTTGATTCTCTTGCTGAATCTCTCCTGATGACGCCGGCATAGATAAATTCTGCTTGTTTAGGCTTTTACGCAATGAGTGATTTTGCTTCATTTTAATGGAAATAAATAGATTAATTATAGAATATTTAGATAGCAATCTCCCTAGAAAAATACGCATTTGTCTCCCACTTACAGCTAAGTGGTATTCGCAATTTGAATAATTAGCCGTATAGATCCCTACTGGGAACAGAAAGCCTTTCAAGATCTCTGCTGCATTATATTTGTAAAAACAAAGAAAGATAATTCCTGGCAGCTTACATACAAACATCATTTAGGAATGAATCTCTGTTTATGAAATATAATGAAGCTGTTGCAGGCAGAACATACATACACAACATATATCATCAGCAGAAGGTATTGTATTGTAGGTCCAGCAAATATGGACATACAAACCATTTTCATGCTATTATCCAATTAAAATCCAAATCTTCCCATATTGTATGTGGTACTTATGGGCCTTAGAGACTGTAGGTTTTGCTGGGCATTTGAAACAGTATGTAAAGTAGAATTTAGAGGGTTTTTTTTTCTGGCTAGGTCATCAGTATCTGATCGGTGGGGGTCTGACACCCATGAACGATTAGCTGTTTGTGAAGGCACCGACGCTCACAGTAGCATTGCAGCTTCTCTCAGCAAACTAAACACACTGCGGTACATTGCATGGTGGCTGTGCTTGGTATCGCAATTCAGCCCAATTCACTTCAATGGGGCTGAGCTGTGCCTAGGCTATGTGACCAATGAAAGTGAAGTCACTGATCTAGGGAAAGCTGGAGAAGGCTACTGCGCTACTACAAGCGCACTGTTTTCTCAAATAGCTTATCAGCTGGGGTCCCAGGTGTCAGACCCATACAATAAGATAATGTTGAATTATCTAGGATAGGTCACCAGTGTAAAACTCCAAGAAAACACCTTTAAGCAGACAGAAAACACAACCAGCCATTAAAGGGGTTTTCTGATATTTTAATTATGATGACCTGTCATCTGTAAGCATCATTAGTATCTGATCAGTCGGGGTCTGACACCCGGGACCCCCACCGATCAGCTATTTGAGAAAGCACCGGTGCTCCTGTGAGTGCCGTGGCCTTCTCACAGATTTTCCTAGGCAAGTGAAGCCATGTTCATTGGTCACATGGCCTAGGCGCAGCTTAGCCCCATAGAAGTGAACGGGGCTGAGTACGATACCAAGCACAGCCGGTATGCAATGTACGGTGCTGTGCTTAGTGAGCACAGAGAAGGCCGTGGTGCTAACAGGAGCCCCCATGCCTTCTCAAACAGCTGATCGTTAGGGTCCCAGATGTCAGAATCCCATTGATCAGATACTGATGAGCTTTACAGAGGATAGGTTATCAGTATTAAAATATCGTAAAACCGTTTTAAGTCATTTCCTGGCTTAGTAGTGTCACTCTACATTATGAAAACTAGGACCAGAATCCTGTCCGCCTGACTCTTTCACTCATACAATAAAATGTGATACCTGTATCATGTGCCCAGTTAGTGTGTATTCCTGAGTATAATGTCTACAAACACATATCCCTAGTGGGTGTTTTTTTGTACAAATAGTTCCTACATTAGGCCCAAAATCTTCTGTCCTTTATGACCATCTGTGTTTGTTTGGCTACCTATAATAAGTGTTGACCGAAGCAAAGCATTCAAGGCGGAATTTGGCCCAAAGTTTAGGAAAACTTTGATTCAGAACAAATCTGAATTTCCTCGTGCTTTATGGTAACTAATCAGGTTTCCCTAAAATGGTGGCTGCATGTGTTTCAAAGTAAAACTAAATGTAGACAAGCCGGTAACGCAAGATCACCCATAATGCCGTGCAGCCAGCCAATCTGCAGATATCCATCCCCAGTAATATCGCAGCACTATAAAACCCCCATCCAGTGCATCTCCTCCATTGTCCTGCGAGCTGAGCAAAGGGAAAGACATGTGAAGCACTCATGCAGGGACAGTGTTGCTGAAAATGATTAATTTAAAAATATTGGAGAGGGAGAGTGCAGGGACAGTACAGGGAGACTTATTCTGCATCAGATTTTATTTTTTTATTTTATTTATTTATTCATACATTTAATTAACTTTACATCAGCCATAAACTAGCATATGTTATTCTATACCAATAAGATAAAGGCCTTTATTATTCCACTGCGGACCAACCTAGCCAGGTCTTAATGATGACTATCCTCATCTTTTGCTGGCTTTACCTTTTCCAAACCATCCTTCAAAGTCTCCAAGTTTTAGAAAAGTTAGCAAGATGCAGAGAGAGGAGGAGCTGGATGTTCCTCATGACATATTCTCATCAATATTAGATGACGTGGAAAAGAAGGAAAAGCAGATGGCAGAAGAAGGGCTCCCAACTGTAGGGCAGGAGAACGCTGGGGTTGGAGAAGTGGATGTGCCAGAGATCATTAATAACCTGTGTTTACTGTCTGTGTTTACTGTGGTTGCATAATCTGGTGCTAGTGTGTATGTGCAACTGCCACACTTTAACCCCTATACAGGGATCTAGACTCTCCTGTAGGGGAACCACCAGGTCATTATCTCTTGGCATAGTCTCTGTTCAGTAGCCTGCTGATCCACTGAGGGATCAGGCGAAAACATAGTCCAAAAAGGATGAGGTCAGGGCCGTCAGTGAAGGGTCAGAACAAAGAACAGGCAGAGGTCAGGTCAGGCAGCAAAGGGTGAAATCCAGAGATCAGACAGAAGTTGGTACATTGGTAGACAAATGAAAAACAGCACTCCTGTACAGGACATTAGCGTGCTAGAACCTATTTGTATACTTAAGGCATACTTAAGGCACCACAGGGAAAGGTGCCTTAAGTATCCCAGGGTGGCCAGCCACTGGCTTATGAAGAGAGCAGGCTTCAGCTTGCGTGGCAGTGATTGGGGACAGCGTCATTCTGGGAGCTGGGACGGTCAGGTAGAAGGAGAGTGACGTCAACGGGACCGAACCACTGGAGATCAGGAGCGATGAACAGGACATGCAGGCATGCCCATCAGGAGGCATGGAGCACCAGCGGGCATGGACTGCCGCCATAGCAAGGGTTCCATCAATGGTAAGCTGACTACAGAGAGTCCTAAAGATTCCAATTTCCCTGAGTCTACAGGCAAAGGGGCACAATGCTAGAAGTAACACTATGGCTCCTTTTTACTAGCAATCAAAGGGGATAAGAAGACATGGGGCTCCACTGATGACATATTTTAACATGGCTTAATGGAGTTTTCCCTTATACAGCACTCTTTAAATTGAATGAGCAGTTCATGTGATAATCAGACAAAAGGGGTCCTCCAGGGTGAGGCCTAGGTTCCCCAAAGCAAACAATCATTTTAACAGATAGTACTGTATATGAGCCAGATGAATAAAATAGTGGATCTATTTTTGAGATATTGGGGCCAATCCTACCCAAACCCATTGTAGTAGTGCTCTCTGCATGTGTGGAGGAAACAACATAGCGTCCAAACAAATATATAAAGTGCTTTATAGCTGTAAAATGCTTCTAATATGTCCAGTAATCAATGCAAAAAGTCATACTCAGATTTCTGACAAAACCACTTAACATTCGGCTTTACAAATTTGTTTGCAAAGTTTTGTTGGTTTTTAATTTATGAGTTTTGTGTCCTACTTGTTAGAAACATTGAGCCTTAGGGTAGATTCCCATCATGTTCTGTGCTGGTGAAGTAATCGCGATAACAACATTAATTTAACAGATACATATCAAGTATCTGTTAAGCAGAAAAGCAGTGGACCTTGAAATATTATCTTTCCATGGGAAATAAATAAGTACAATTGCTTCTATAACAAGGAATGAATCAGTAAAGAGGGACTAATCAAACTAGTGCTGAAAGCTGCTTATTTCTGTTTTCTCTTATATCACTTCAAACCAGGGAAGGTTTCACTTCTCCGAGGAGATGGATTTTTTTTTTCTCAGCTACTTAGTCATATTTGGCCAGGTTCAGACAACAACAATGAACTTGGGTAAAAATTGTTGTACACTTTGCAGAGAAAATAAGGCACACACGGCTTCCCTGGTGTAACAATGGCAGTTGTTTGACTTCACCTACTGTATAGCCTTCCCTAATACCTAACTATGTCTATTAGTACTCAGATACCCCCAGGACTTGAGTAGAGCAGAATTACATAATCTATGGACATAAAATACAGTAATGAGACGCACAGGAGTGGATGACCCCACAGAAGGAGGTGCTCACAGTAAAAAGGAATCGCCCCTCCTTTAAGGAATTAACAGTAGAATATAGAGTATACTGGGCACTCACACTGTATGTGGAACCAAATGATTAGTACTAGGAACTTCAATTAATAAGTTTATTGACATAACCATACATATATAGAAATATAATGCCCCCACAATTAATAATATAATAAGAACAACCTAAAAATTAAATTGAGGATTAAAAATTAATAATTAATAGTAGCTACAGTGGTGGATTATTTGAGCCTCGGTATAACCACAATAACTTGTCTTGAAACTAAAAGGACGATGCCCACATACTACTAGTTGTCCATCAGTGTGACCACATTGGTTGCCATGCGGCTAAAAACCTTGATCACTTGGGACGATATATAGGGCAAGAGTCATTAAATTGCTGCCGATGTTATCTAACTGCAGGATAAGGGTCCGCTGCTTGGGACAAAGTCTTTGCGTCTCTAAAAGTCCACTTTACAGGGAGTGTTTAAAGCGGCGTCCCGCTCTTACTCACTGTTCGGTGATTCCTTTTGCAGTATTCCACTGCTGAAGTTCCGGTTCACTGTGCCGTCAATAACTGGCTCCCAGGTTCATCTGCTGCTGGTCTCTATGGCTCTGGGCACCGCTCCGTTGTAGTGAAGAGCCGGTGTCCTCCAAGCCTGTAGTCACCCTGCTTCCACGCTGAGTTGCCTTTACAGGCACGATGTTAAATAATCTCGTGCTGGGATCTTGAATGATCACTGTTGGCAGTGAGTCAGCTCGCCGGGGTCTCTTTGCTTACAGGATACTTCGATTTCTTGCAGCGTCAACCTGGGATAATAATGCGGTATATTCAACACAGATTCATGAAAGTGGACTGGGGGTCTTGAACCAAACGCGTTTCGGGGCTTAACATTGCCCCTTCCTCAGTGGTGAACAATCCCCTTGAAACAGTTCTTTTTATGTAAGATACTAGGCTGATTCCAATTGTCCAATTTGCTGTTACTCCTCCTGTTTTTCGCATTGTGATACGAATCCATTAACCCTGAGTTGGGGATTTGAAGAAGTTTACTATTCCTTCAAAATATATCCTTTTCTTTTGTTAAACTTTATTTCTATATTGGTCATACTCGGCATATTCTACATCTCTTACTTGATATTCTTAATCAATATTTTCGGACTCTATACATGTGCCATATTTGTCCTCATTTATTTATCATAGGTATAAGAATTGTACCAATTATATATATAAAATATATAAAATCTATAATAATATATATATATATATATATATATATATATATATGCGTAAAAATATATTACAATGACTATAAATACATAAAACCCATATCCATATTCTCATGTTATTTGAGCAATTTTAACATTTCTCTATTTCGCCCAATGTTTCTGATATCTTGAGGGTTATTCCTCTACTTTATAATAACCTTAATTTTAATCTATAGATTATTTTCCATAAAAATATTTTAAAATTATTTTATCCAAAATTCCCTATTTCGATTCTCAATACCCAAGGTGATGATATATTGCTTTATAAAAGGTGCATTTAATACGCAAAAATTTTTGTTACATAATTCTCGATTAAAACAATTTCTTTATATTATTTTTTCTATATATTATATATGTAGCAATTACTATTCCCTATTTGATATATAATTCCGCGCCGACGATAAAGATGGGGGACTAATAAGTGTTTCTGATCAGAAGATGTGGTGTATAGATGGATGTGCCCCGCAAAGAACCGAACCCCCCAGAATAAATACACTGGGAAGGGTTTTGCCGTCTGCGGGGGACATCCACCCTGTCTACAGAAACCCGAACAATTCGAATTCTGCATTCAGTCCACCCGACATTAATGTGTTCAACTCGTAGATTCTTTGAGTCTCAAGCCTTGACATCTTACTTATATGATCTCCTCCCCTCCATCCTTTCTCTACTTTGTCAATTGCTGCATATTTCATACCTGTTGGGTTTTTATCATGTTTCAATTTAAAATGTTTAGACAAAGCATGTGTCTCCAGACCTTTTTTAATATTCGTGACGTGTTCAGAAATGCGCTTTTTTAAAGTTATTTTTGTTCTTCCCACATACTGGCGTCCGCATGGGCATTCAATAATATATATGACATTGTCAGAATTGCAAGTGAGGAACTCTTTTATTATATGCTTATGTTTATTTGTCCTGGAAATAATCTCTTTAGTTTTGCGAGGAAATGAAGTTGCTCTACAATTCCCACATCTACCACATCTATGGAAACCTTCCATATTTACCCATTTTTGTATACTTTTGTTATTTTTATCTTTTCTTTTTATCGTTGGGGCTACTAAGGTGCCTAAACTTGGAGCCTTAGTGAATGAAATTTGTGGTTTATTTGGAATTAGGGATCCTATTACTTTATCCTTTTGGAGTAAGTGCCAATGTTTGCCTATTATTCTCTGTATCTTTCTAAATTCTTCATTAAAAGGCAAAATAATTCTCAGTTGTTCTTTCTCCCCTTCCTTATCCGTTTTCCCTTCTAAGAAGAATTCCTCTCTTTTCATACTCCTCACTTTATTTAGGGAACTATTTATTAATTCCTCGGGATAATCTTTCTCTAAAAATGCCTTTTTCATCTTCCTAGCTTCTTCCTCAAACTGGTCCTCTACTGTGCAATTACGCTTTATTCTGCGGAATTGGCCCTGCGGTATGTTGATCAGCCAGCTAGGTAAGTGACAGCTACTATATAAAATGTAACTGTTTCTTGTTGTGGGTTTTATATAAGTACAACTTTGTAATGTTTTATCTTTTAAAAAAATGTTTAGGTCTAAAAATTCCACCACTTCTTTACTAATATTATGGGTAAAATTTAAATTACAATTGTTAAAATTTATCTCTGATAAAAAATGGTCAAGTGACTCCCTACCTGATTTCCAAATAAAAAACACGTCATCAATATATCTTTGCCATAGCACCAGGTCCACCCCTAGTCGGGGGGTAATATTGCGTTCCTCCCAATCTGCCATAAAAAGATTGGCATAACTAGGGGCGAACCTGGTGCCCATGGCTGTACCCCGTGTTTGTAGGTAAAAATCTGATTCAAAATTAAAATAGTTGTGGGTTAATATAAAATCTACACTTTGAATTAAAAAATCTATTTGTCCCTCATGCAGTCTCCCTTCTTTCCTCAATTGTGTTTCCACTGCCTGTTTCCCGTGTTCATGTCTAATAATCGTATACAACGATTGGACATCCAATGTGCCCATCCACCATTCTTCTTCAAATTTCAAATTTTCTGTAATATTAATTATTTGTGTGGAATCTTTTGTATATGATATACTTTTTTTGACCGTGGGTTGCAATAGGACATCAATATATTTCGACAAATTGCATGTTAAAGACTCTATACCAGAAACAATAGGGCGACCAGGCGGGTTGTTAATATCCTTGTGTATTTTTGGTATACAGTAAAATACCGGTATTCTGGGATATCTGTTCAATATAAATTTGTACTCATCTTCTGTTAAGATCCCTTTATCTTTACCTTCTTCCACCAGAGTAGTTAGTTCTATAAAAAACTCCTCTGTGGGATCCTTAAGAAGTTTCTGGTATGTGTCGCCATCTGTCAATTGTCTATAACATTCTGAATTATACTTGTCTATGTCTTGTATAACTATTGACCCCCCTTTATCGGCCGGGCGAATAATAATATTGTTGTCCTTTTGCAATTGTTTTAAAACATCTATTTCTTTTTTTGTTAAATTTTTCCGCCTATATTTATTTGTGTCTTTTACTTTACGTATATCATTTTCAACACTTTCTTTAAATGTCGCCATTTCTTGGCTTATCTCACTTCTTGGGTACTTTTTAGAGCGATTTCTCAACTGGGTGTGTGTATATTTACTGCCGTGCATTATATCTACCGTTTGTTTTTCAATTGGATTTTTGGCGAAATATTTTTTAAGGCATAATCGCCGTACAAACTTCTCTACCCCAATAAAGGTTGCAAATTTGTTTAATTTCTCTGTTGGGGCAAATTTGAGACCCTTATTCAAAAGTTGTTTTTGAACATCTGATATTATAGTTGAACTTAAATTTATGATGGAGTCGTTGGATATTAGTGGATCTGCTATCTGTGATGGTGTCGCTCCCTTCCTCCTTCCTCTCCGTATCTTCCTCTTTCTTCCTCCTGATACCTCACATTGGATTGGGTGTTGTGATTGTGTTGTTTGTATTGTTGGTGATATCTCCCTGTTTTCTGTGTCCTGAAATCTGGTTGTGTCCTGTGTGGCTGTACTCTGTCTCTCAAATTGTAGTGATGATCTACCTGAGATTCGTGTTGTGTTTTCTGTGCTCCCCTCTGAGGTGATCATTGTCTCGTGCGTATTCTGTGATGAGGTGGGGTCCGATCTAAAAAAGATTCCCTTTCCTCAAAAATTTCAAACCTATTCTGAATAGGTACATTAAAATTGGTGTGTCTATTTGTATCTTTAGTGTGATTCTCTCGTGATTTGCTATTACTACCACTACTATTGTCCTCCCTAGTGTCTTCTATTATTACCCTCTCCATCTGTTGTTCTTTCTTTTCTTTCCTTTCTCTCCTATAGACAAAAAGTTTTTTAATTTTCTTTTCCATGATTTCTCGTTCAATCCTATCTAAATTACTGCATATCTTAGTTTGTAGTATGTTCAGTTCTTCTGTTTGTGGAAGTTTGTCCGTTATGATTTTCATATCGGCAATTTTTTTGGTTGTCTCTTCTAAGATTGTGCAGCGTCTTTTAATGATCAAGCTGGTGAGCGCTACAGATTGTTCATGTAGTAGTTGGTTCCATTCTTGATCAAAATCGGCGCTGCACAAATCTTGAGCCGGATTCTTATTGTGTGTTAACCCTTTTGGGATCTGATCTATTTCTATGCACCTTTGGAGGGTTTTTATTTCCCATCTTTGTTTTAATTGGCGGATAAGTAGCCCTTCTAAATCTCTAAATATCCTTCCTATACATATTTCTTCTTTATTTTCCATATTCACATTGTCTTCAAAAATATAATTATTTACTTTTTGATTTTTGGATTCTACATGGTTCCACATATCCATGGTATCAACCAATCCGTGCAGTCCCAAAGGCGAATTCAGAGATAATATAAAATACAGTAATGAGACGCACAGGAGTGGATGACCCCACAGAAGGAGGTGCTCACAGTAAAAAGGAATCGCCCCTCCTTTAAGGAATTAACAGTAGAATATAGAGTATACTGGGCACTCACACTGTATGTGGAACCAACTAGTAGTATGTGGGCATCGTCCTTTTAGTTTCAAGACAAGTTATTGTGGTTATACCGAGGCTCAAATAATTCACCACTGTAGCTACTATTAATTATTAATTTTTAATCCTCAATTTAATTTTTAGGTTGTTCTTATTATATTATTAATTGTGGGGGAATTATAATCTATGGACAGTCACCAGAAAAGACATACACAGGCTACAAATACAAGATGATAAACTCAATAAACTATTTGCAGAAAAGGATGGCAAAGCATGAGGAAGATGGAGTCAGGCAATGAAAAAGACAGCAGAAGGCATTAACATACAGATGGCGAGGGATGGATGTAGGTAAGACCAAGTTCACAGTTCAGTTATTTGGTCAGTTATTTCCATCAGTTATTGTAACCTAAAACCTGCAGTGAAGCCTACTCAGAGATCAGGTATAAGGGAGAGATCTGCAACTGTTCTGTGTTTTGGCTCACAATTACTGATGAAAATAACTGACCAAATAACTCAAGTGTGAACTTGGCCTAGGAGCAATAAAACCTAGTTAAAACTGGCAATGAACTGCTAAGGGTACTTTCACACTTGCAGCAGGACGGATCCTCCAGGCTGTTCACCCTGTCGGATCCATCCTTCCGCCGTGCCGCCGGACCCGCTCCGTCCCCATTGACTATAAAGGGGACGGGGGCGGAGCTCCGGCGCAGTACGGCAGTTCGCGATCAGAGGCCGCCGGACTAAAAAGTCAGACATGCAGGACTTTTAGTCCAGCAGCCTTTTGCCGTGCACTGCCATACTGCGCCGGAGCGCCTCCCCCATTATAGACAATGGGGACAGAGTGGCAGTCCGGCAGCACGGCAAAATAGCGGTAGGACGGATCCGACAGGGTGAACAGCCTGTCTGATCCATCCTGCCGCAAGTGTGAAAGTACCCTAAGTCCAACAAGACAGCAAGAAAATCACAAAACCCAAACAGCAACCAGGAAGCGGAACCCACAAAAAGAAAACTACAATACAGACAAGACCTAGAATAACAAATCCCAGAATGTACCCAAACAATGGATTAAGATTCAAGAATCTGGAAATAAACTGCACAGAGGATATCACTATACCCAACAAAGAAACACAGGTACTAAATGTATTTAAAGGCCAGACAATAATAAAAAATAAATAAACATTAAAAACTGCAAACTAACAGCAAACACCATACAAAGGAGGTTGATAGCAGAACCAGATTCAGATGTTGGTTGCATAGCAACTGCCAAAACAAACAGTGAGACAAGAGGTCCTTGTTGCTCTTAAAGGGGTTGTCTCACTTCAGAAAATGGTGTTTATCATGCAGAGAAAGTTAATGCAAGCCACTTACCAATGTATTGTTATTATCCATATTGCCTCCTTTACTGGCCTGATTCATTTTTCCACTGCTTATTTCCATGGTTACAGACACCCTACAATCCATCAGCGGCGGCCGTGCTTGCAGACTATAGGAAAAAGCGTCCGCCTCTTTGGTCGCTGAAACCATGGGAGCACACATAGGCTGGTGATTTTTCCTATAGTGTGCAAGCACGGCCACTGATGATTGATTGTAGGGTGGCCGTAACCATAGAAACGACCAGTGTATAATGTGAAGAAAAAATGTATCCAGCCAATAAAGGAAGTAATATGGATAATAGCAATACATTAGTAAATGGCTTGTATTAACCTTCTCTACATAATCAATGCTATTTTCTAAAGTGAGGCAACCCCTTTAACACCTGGCGATAAAGGATACCAGTCCCACATTAATCAGCTGATGGCTGACAACGTTATAAGGGGCAGTAATGCAGCTATTAGGGGGAGGTTTCAATCAGACTGGTGCCGGAGAGCCCATAGTCCCTCAGCCATATAAAAGGATATGCTTAGAATAAATAACACATGATAGGTTGAGGGCTTTGTAAGGGTACTTTCACACTAGCGTTATTCTTTTCCGGCATTGAGTACTGTCCTAGGGGCTCAATACCAGAAAAGGACTGATCAGTTTTATCCTAATGCATTCTGAATGGAGAGCAATTCCGTTCAGGATGCATCAGGATGTCTTCAGTTCAGTCTTTTTGACATTTCAGGACGGAGATAATACCGCAGCATGCTTCGGTTTTATCTCCGTCCAAAATTACAGAACACTTGCCGAAATGCAAACTAATTTTTTCCCATTGAAATGCATTAATGCCGGATCCGGACCCGAGTGTTCCGGCAAAACGGATCCGGCATTTGGTCTGCGCATGCTCAGACCGCAAAAAATGTGAAAAAAAAATAAATACAGGATCCGTTTTTCCGGATGGGAAAACACTGTAGAATGTGGCGGAGCTCACCTGAATCACCACCAGTGGAAAACAGCAGGAGAAAATAATCCAGCTTCCAAGATGGCAGTGGTAATACCGTGATAATCTTTATTTCATGGGTGCAGAATAAAATCCAACATGTACATCTACGCCTGACAATAGGATATGCCTGAGTGCCGGTCTTAAATAGAAAGTAGGCTGGACAACTCAGGTGGAGATAATTAGCAACAACCACTCCTTCTTACATGCAAATTAAAATTACTGAAAAACTAGTAAAAGACAAAAAAGACATAATGTGCCCGGATCAATAGTGCAAAATTAAATCCTGTCTGCGATTGAGTCCCTTTGGTGTGCATGTATCCATAGAGAAAATCCAATAGGATTCTCTATTTAGAAGAGCATGCCTGTGGTCGCCACCTCGCTTAGGACAATTAACTCTCTCCACTGCCTGTACTCTTAAGCCCGTGACATCACCAGTATGACATGCCGCGTAGTGTGCACTGACCGCAGACACATTTCTGGATAAAACAAAGGGTATATCAGAAATGGGTCTCTGTATCCTCACCTTGAGATTATTAGTAGTACAACCAATGTATTGTAATTGGGACAATGTGCAAGTAATGCAGTAAACCACGAATGTGGTATTGCAAATATCATACTGTTTCAAAGTATATACTTTTTTATTGGCTGTGGATTGTATAGTTGGATCCGGATGTAAAAAAAATTGCAACACATACAAATGCGATGACCGCATTTGAAAGTGCCCTTGGACTGTAGCCAACACTGTGATGTCTGAGATGTCTGAACAGAGTCCAAGAAAAGACTGGGACTAATTTTTTGTGCTATAGTGGGCGCCCTGCGAGCAATGCAGGTGATACCTGGGCGCACTATTTCTGACCATTGTGGATCATGACGTAGCATAGATAGGTGTTTACGGATGATGAGGTAGATTTTAGAATATTCCAAACTATAGCTAGTAGCAAATATAGGATTCTTGCGATATGTGTGTTTACTTTTGATGTTCTGCCTCGACCATCCGGGAAGACCAAATCTGTGCGTTTTATACAGTAATTCCACATGAATTGGCCATTACCGCATTGAAGTGGGTTCTTAATGTATACTCAGACTATGGTGTAGCATTTCCGAATTTCATCTGTGATGTGGTTCATTTTCTCTTACTACATAATGTGTTTATGTTTAACAACCGCTTCTTCTTACAATGGTCAGGTGTTTCTATGGGGGTGAAATTTTCGCCCTCATTAGCTAGCATATACATGGCATGGTTGGAACATACATATCTTTTCTCAGTGAACAATCCATGGGCAACCTCCATACAGTGGTACGGGTGCTTCATTGATGATTTGCTGCTTGTGTGGTCAGGTGACCATGACGCCATACCACTGTTTGGACAATTTCTCAGTGACAATCCCCTTAAACTTAAATTTACCATTCATTCTGACAGGGCTTCAATTTCCTTTTTGGACTTGAAGTTGGCAGGGGATGACATTACTCACAAAGTTATTACTCACAGTTTCCGTAAAGACACTGCGGGAAATGCTACCTTGTTAGCCTCTTCCTGTCATCCAGGTCATGTTACACGCAACATTCCTAGGGGAGAATTCACACGTCTCAGGAGATACTGCTCCAAGGATGAAGCGTTTTCCAGAGAGTTGGATTCGGCCTCTGATCGCCTTAGGGCACGTGGATACTCTAATGATTCCCTTGAGGCTGCTAGGTCTTATATTTCATAAAAAAAAACGCACAGATTTGGTCTTCCCGGATGGTCGAGGCAGAACATCAAAAAGGGAACACACATATCGCAAGAATCCTATATTTGCTACTAGTTATAGTTTGGAATATTCCAAAATCTACCTCATCATCCGTAAACACCTATCAATGCTACGTCATGATCCACAATGGTCAGAAATAGTGCGCCCAGGTATCACCTGCATTGCTCGCAGGGCGCCCACTATAGCACAAAAAATTAGTCCCAGTCTTTTCTTGGACTCTGTTCAGACATCTCAGACATCACAGTGTTGGCTACAGTTTAAGGGCACTTTCAAATGCGGTCATCGCATTTGTATGTGTTGCGATTTTATACATCCGGGTCCAACTATACAATCCACGGCCAATAATAAAGTATATACTTTGAAACAGTATAATAATTGCAATACCACATTCGTGGTTTACTGCATTACTTGCACATTGTGCCAATTACAATACATTGGTTGTACTACTAATAATCTCAAGGTGAGGATACGGAGACACATTTCTGATATACCCTTTGTTTTATCCAGAAATATGCTGCTCCGTTGCGACGCTGTGGCCCCCGTTACATTCTCCCGCGCTGTATGCTAAGTAACAGTATCGGAACACCAGGGAGGAGACATCAGCTTTTCTCTGTGGGCGTTCCTTCTCCCTGGCTGTGACATTCTGCGCTGCAAATGGCCAGCGCTACAGCCGGGGAGAAGGAACGCCCAAAGAGAAAAGCTAATGTCTCCTCCCTGATGTTCCGATATTGTTACTTAGCATACAGCGCAGGAGAATGTAACGGGGGTAACATGTAAAATTAACTCTTATGTACCTTTCAGAAATAAGCTAGACCCTGCAGTTGTTTTTAGTTGAAGGCTCTCTTGGTCTGTGGTATCACCAAAGAAGAGTATGGCATAGTTGTATCTGGAGGTAACAACAGAATTTACTAAATGTCATCACATGCTACAAACTAAAAGCCCACATCTATGTAAATATGACAACTGAAATACAGAGAGGCATGAAATGATGCTCTTGGGCTCCAATGGAATTGTAATGTTGGTATCTTCCTATGTGTCGGAGGGTCCTTTAGACTCCCTCAAGCACCGCAGGGTGGGTGTGACTGCTATATATGCTATACTAAACCTTTTTCTATAGAAGGGTATAAGTTAGTGCTTGTTAAATTCAAGTTAGACACACACATATAACCAGTTATAGTGACATTTGAATTTGTAAGAGGAAAGTAAAACACCTTGAACTTTTCACAGTTTCCAATGGGTCCAAGAAAAGGACTTCTTACATCCATAGATCCATAATGTAATATTATATAACAATGCAGATGTGGGCTATATAAACATGAACAATTCTAAAGGAGAAGAGGCATTTTTATGTTAACCTATGAGTGAAAAATTGTTATTAAGTGCATTTTTAATCCAATAACAGCTCCAAGGCCAGAATGTCCCTGACAACACCATTTCTATCAATAAATGTATAGCATTAAAAGGAAAGTGCTGCAATTATTGTATCCCCGCAGCATAGGATAGAATAACATAATCATTCATCAATAGCCAGAATAGAAAACCATTCATCCTCACACTTCATTACCATATACTGAGAAGACCCATATAAGGTCTCTCGTATTTCAAATATTTGGTCAGGAAAAAGTTATCCATGGTGCTAAAATAAAAAATGATGAAGCTGGAAGTTTTCCACTGATTGAAGGTTGGGAAGATTGGTACCAAAACAATCATACTGGGGTCAGTGGTTGGTTAACTTAATACCATTTGTGTATGTCTACTACGGCAAGGTGACTTCTTATGGACGGGAACATATTCTATAAGCTACCTTTACATGTACAAACAGGTCTCCAATGAAATCAAGGAGAGCAGGCTCCACTTGCAGTGCATTCAGAAAGTCTTCAAATTAAAATTTCCCCCAATGATTCTACACTCAATACATAATGAAGAAGTAAAAACAGATAGGATCATTTATCATTTGAGATTGTTTTCATTGCTTTTATGCGACATTCTAAGTGTCACAGACAGTAATTGTGTCATAATCCAAATCTCACTTTTCTGCCTTAAGCATATATCACATTGAAAAGTAGCATGTCTCAAATATGTTGCAGAAATACTGCAAAAAATGCCGCAATTGGAACTACCATTAGTTCCAAGAATGTGTAGTGGCAGTGATACTGTCCATTTTTTGGGTAATATAATATACTGTAGTATTTAATTAATGATATTGTACATTTCTATTAGAAAAATAGCTCTAAAGTGGCCATTTTTTGTCTTCTGCTTACTTAACTTTGGAGACACGCTCCACACTGACTGCTGCTGCCCTCACTGCCTCTCTCCACATTTATATATATATATACAGTACAGACCAAAAGTTTGGACACACCTTCTCATTCAAAGAGTTTTCTTTATTTTCATGACTATGAAAATTGTAGATTCACACTGAAGGCATCAAAACTATGAATTAACACATGTGGAATTATATACATAACAAAAAAGTGTGAAACAACTGAAAATATGTCATATTCTAGGTTCTTCAAAGTAGCCACCTTTTGCTTTGATTACTGCTTTTCACACTCTTGGCATTCTCTTGATGAGCTTCAAGAGGTAGTCACCTGAAATGGTCTTCTAACAGTCTTGAAGGAGTTCCCAGAGATGCTTAGCACTTGTTGGCCCTTTTGCCTTCACTCTGCAGTCTAGCTCACCCCAAACCATCTCGATTGGGTTCAGGTCCGGTGACTGTGGAGGCCAGGTCATCTGGCTCAGCACGCCATCACTGTCCTTCATGGTCAAATAGCCCTTACACAGCCTGGAGGTGTGTTTGGGGTCATTGTCCTGTTGAAAAATAAATGATGGTCCAACTAAACGCAAACCAGATGGAATAGCATGCCGCTGCAAGATGCTGTGGTAGCCATGCTGGTTCAGTATGCCTTCAATTTTGAATAAATCCCCAACAGTGTCACCAGCAAAGCACCCCCACACTATCACACCTCCTCCTCCATGCTTCACAGTGTGAACCAGGCATGTAGAGTCCATCCGTTCACCTTTTCTGCGTCGCACAAAGACACGGTGGTTGGAACCAAAGATCTCAAATTTGGACTCATCAGACCAAAGCACAGATTTCCACTGGTCTAATGTCCATTCCTTGTGTTCTTTAGCCCAAACAAGTCTCTTCTGCTTGTTTCCTGTCCTTAGCAGTGGTTTCCTAGCAGATATTCTACCATGAAGGACTGATTCACACAGTCTCCTCTTAACAGTTGTTCTAGAGATGTGTCTGCTGCTAAAACTCTGTGTGGCATTGACCCAGGGCCGGTGCAAGGATTTTTGCCAACACAAGCGAAGCTACATTTTGGCGCCCCCCCCCCCCGCCCGGACGGCCCTGGCCCCGGCCCCATCCATGATCACATCATTACCCCCTAATGTGTCACATTTTACCCCCCCCCCCCATGGCACATTATTCCCCCACGGCCCCCGGCCGACCCTTCCTGGCGGCCTGGCCCCATTCCCATGTCACATACAGTGACATACTCAGAGTACAGACATTTACATTGTCCCCCCGGCCCTCCCTCCAGGCTCCATCATGTCACCGTCACACAAACTAGCGCCAGAGCAGAGGCGCTCAGGCTTAGCAGGGCATGATGTGTTTACATTTTTTTTATTACAAAACAACAATTAATATTGGGGGGGGGGGGGGCGGTTGGGGTGTGTGACACCCCCCTTCCCCCCCAATATTAATGATTGTTGTTTTGTTATAAAAAAATTTAAACACGTCATTGATGTCGTGCTAAGCCTGAGCGCCTCTGCTCTGGCGCTAGTTTGTGTGTGCGCTAGCTAGCCTAGCGCTTTGCGCTCATCTCATCATTTTGAATTAATTTTAAATCAAATGATCATATTAATTATTATAAAATAACATTCAAAATTCAATTGGGACCTACCCTAACAAGTCCTGACCCCTGTTTAGTCCTGAAAGCCTGCCGAGTGCCAGTGTGCGTCTTCTGTCTGAAGGTCTGACTGACTCTGCTGAAGCCTGAATATATATGACTGACTGAAGAATCATCATCTGATCTTAGTGTACTTTCACACTTGCGTTGTTTGATTCCGGCAGGCAGTTCCGTTGCCTGAACTGACTGCCTGATCAGGCAAACTGTATGCAAACAGATGTAATTTTTTCTGACTGATCAGGCATTTTTCAGACTGATCAGGATCCTGATCAGTCAGAAAAATGCCTGATCAGTCAGAAAAATGCATTGCAATACCGGATCTGTTTTTCCGGTGTCATCAGGCAAAACGGATCTGTTTTTTTTTTTTTTTTTCATTCTTAAAGGTCTGCGCATGCGCAGATCGGAAGGACGGATCCGGCACTAATACATTCCTATGGAAAAAAATGCATTCAGGCAAGTCTTCAGTTTTTTTCGCCGGAGATAAAACCGTAGCATGCTACGGTTTTCTCTTTTGCCTGATTAGTCAAAACGACTGAACTGAAGACATCCTGATGCAAACTGAACGGATTACTCTCCATTCAGAATGCATGGGGATATGCCTGATCAGTTATTTTCCGGTATAGAGCCCCTGTGACGGAACTCAGTGCCAGGAAAAGAAAAACGCAAGTGTGAAAGTACCCTAATCTGATGATAATTCTGATTCAATTTCTTGGCGGGCGCAGGCCACGGCTGCCGTCTGACTCTGCTGAATATATTATGTCTGAGTGACTGAATTAGGCTGCTTTCACACTAGCGTTCGGGTGTCCGCTCGTGAGCTCCGTTTGAAGGGGCTCACGAGCGGACCCGAACGCAGCCGTCCAGCCCTGATGCAGTCTGAATGGAGCGGATCCGCTCAGACTGCATCAGTCTGGCGGCGTTCAGCCTCCGCTCCGCTCGCCTCCGCACGGACAGGCGGACAGCTGAACGCTGCTTGCAGCGTTCGGGTGTCCGCCTGGCCGTGCGGAGGCGTACGGATCCGTCCAGACTTACAATGTAAGTCAATGGGGACGGATCCGTTTGAAGATGCCACAATATGGCTCAATCTTCAAGCGGATCCGTCCCCCATTGACTTTACATTGAAAGTCTGGACGGATCCGTCCGAGGCTATTTTCACACTTAGCTTTTTTTTGCCATTTTAATGCAGACGGATCCGATCGAACGCTAGTGTGAAAGTAGCCTTAGATCAGAATTCATTCAGTCACTCAGACATAATATATTCAGCAGAGTCAGACCTCAGACGGCAGCCGCGGCCCGCGCCCGCCAAGAAATTGAATCAGAATTATCAGATTAATCTGATGAGATGATCTAATCAGATTATGAAATACAACACTTTCATTGTAGCTACTATTATCTGACCTAGAAGAATTTTGCTAATTTCAATATACTGTATGGTACAGAGCAGCCTTTCAGTATAATACAGTACATATCTATGCGCCTTGTGTATTAACAGCACATACATAGTTCCTTTCACTTGGCTAATGCTGTACTCACTGTTGATCTCTAAGCCTGTAACATCTTTCAATTTCCGCAGCTGCCTGTGTCAGTCTACTCACGCCCCCCTGTGCACTGCAGGTCAGGTGACTTGAGTTGTCAGTCACTAGTAGTGGCAGCCAGAGCGGCGTGCTGCTGAGCCAATGAATGAATATCTATCATTCATCTGTGCTCATCTATCTCTGCCTGCCAGTGCCTAGCTGCTGCTATGTTGCCCTGACTAGCACTACGAGTCCGGCCGGGCGGCCCAGCCAGCACACAGCCGCACTCGCACACTGTCCACACAGGGGGAGGGGGGCGGGGGGCGGGGCAAGTGATATCTGTTGCTCTAAAGTGAGTCCCTGTCCCTGACTACTGTCTCTAGACTAGACGAGCGCCGCGGCCGCCGGCCGGCACCCGCAGGGTGGACGCGGCAGGTTCAAGTAACAAGTCAGTCATAAAAAAAAAAAAAAAACATTCATCAATTCTTCCGCCCTGCGCAGGGCGCGCCCTAAGGCGACCGCTTGGTCTGCCTTATGGTAGCGCCGGCCCTGCATTGACCTGGTCTCTAATCTGAGCTGCTGTTAACCTGCGATTTCTGAGGCTGGTGACTCGGATGAACTTATCCTCTGCAGCAGAGGTGACTCTTGGTCTTCCTTTCCTGGGGCGGTCCACATGTGAGCCAGTTTCTTTGTGGCGCTTGATGGTTTTTGTGACTGCACTTGGGAACACTTTCAAAGTTTTCCCAATTTTTCGGACTGACTGACCTTCATTTCTTAAAGTAATGATGGCCACTCGTTTTTCTTTACTTAGCTGCTTTTTTCTTGCCATAATACAAATTCTAACAGTCTATTCATTAGGACTATCAGCTGTGTATCCACCTGACTTCTCCACAACGCAAATGATGGTCCCAACCCCATTTATAAGGCAAAAAATCCCACTTATTAAACCTGACAGGGCAAACCTGTGAAGTGAAAACCATTTCAAGTGACTACCTCTTGAAGCTCATCAAGAGAATGTCAAGAGTGTGAAAAGCAGTAATCAAAGCAAAAGGTGGCTACTTTGAAGAACCTAGAATGTGACATATTTTCAATTGTTTCACACTTTTTTGTTATGTATATAATTCCACATGTGTTAATTCATAGTTTTGATGCCTTCAGTGTGAATCTACAATTTTCATAGTCATGAAAATAAAGAAAACTCTTTGAATGAGAAGGTGTGTCCAAACTTTTGGTCTGTACTGTATATATATATATATATATATATATATATATTGTGGGGCATTGCTCTGGAAGGGAGCTTAGCAGATGCAGTATAGAGGCAATCACAAAGTCTTTAACTTAAATAGTTCAGTGTTTATTCACACAAAAGGCAAAGCAAAATAACAGTTTGCAGTATTGGTGTATGTTCACACCATGGAAAGTCTACAGAACACAAACGTTCATCTGGTTAGCAGTTTTTCATCAGCCATCAACTGCAGGCTTTAGGGGGCCTGTTTTCCAGCAATGTGGCTCTCAGCCCTTTAGCACGGCACACCTCATGCAAATCCCAAAACCACAGCATCTCCACAGCTTCACTGTGAAGTGGAGGATAATCCACACAGCTGAGACTGCTGGCTGGGTTTTTATATCCCAAACCAAAACCCGTCCTGGAACATGGGGAGCAGCCACCCACCCTGCACTTTGGCTGCTCCAACTAAGAGCCGACCCAGATCAACTCTACAACAATACTAAATAACAAATAGTGTCAGTCAGCACTATCTGCCACTGACACTTAAAATTACCGGCTCTTACCTCACCAAGGCCAGGAATCTCGGTGACACATACCTTCTGTCAATGCGCCTTCCTGAGGAGTGAACACTTGCCAAACAGTGTACGCGGGACAGGGCATCCACATTTCCCTGTAAGCTGCCTGCTCTATGTTCCACGAAAAACTTCAATTTTTGTAAAGACAAGAACCACCTGGTGACCCGAGCTGTCCTCTCTTTGGCTTGGCTCATCCACTTGAGAGGGGAGTGGTCGGTCACCAGACTGAACTTTCTCCCTAACAGATAATACCGGAGGGACTCGAGTGCCCACTTGATGGCGAGGCACTCTCTCTCCACTATACTGCACCTAGTCTCGGCTGGGGTAAGCTTTTGGCTCTGGAAAACAACGGGATGTTCCTCCCTATTGATGTCATGAGAAAGTACAGCTCCGAGGCTTACTTACATCAGTCTGTACCAAAAACTCCCTCTTGAAGTCGGGAGTCACCAATACCGGGGACCCACACAGGGCCGTCTTCAAAGCGGAAAAATACTTTTCCACCTGCACATTCCACTAGACCGTCACGGACTTGCATCCCTTCAAAATTGGGGACAAACCTCATATAGTACCCCACCATACCCAGGAACGACTTTACTTGCCGAGTAGTGACAGGTCGGGGCCAATTCCTAATTGCCTCAATTTTGTTCACCTGAGGTTTAATCATTCCGCGCCCAATTACATACCCCAGGTACTTGGTTTCTTCTAACCCTATTGCACACTTTTTTGGGTTAGCAGTTAAGCCAGCCTTCCTAAGAGAGTCAACTACAGCCTGTACTTTCCCAGTCGGTGCTATGGACAACGATATCGTCCAGATACACCAAAGTGTACCGACGATGTGGACAGAGTACAATGTCCATTAGCCTTTGAAACGTGGCGGGAGCGCCATGTAGACCAAAGGGTAATACCTTGTACTGATACAGCCCCTCTGGCATGATGAAAGCAGTTTTTTCCATGGCAGCTTCCGTCAAGGGTACCTGCCAGTACCCTTTGGTGAGGTCCAACACAGAAAAATACCGGGCTTGGTCTAACTTCTCAATAAGCTCATCTACTGAGATACGCGTCAAACTTGGACAGCTCATTCAGTTTGCGGAAATCGTTACAGAACCGCAATGTCCAGTCCAGTTTGGGTATTAAGACTATCGGACTGGCCCATTCACTTTTTGATTCCTCGATTACACCTAGCTGGAGCATTAGCTGGACTTCCTCCACGATGGCTTGTCGCTGAGCCTCGGTTACCCGGTATGGTTTTAACTGGACTTTTGTCTGATGCTCAGTGACAATGTCATGTCGGATTATGGACGTGCATCCAGGGAGGTCCGAAAATACATCCGTGTCCCGACTAATGAAGTCCCTGGCTTCCTGATCCTGTTTAGAGGAGAGGCTGTCAGCAATTTTCACTGTGGCAGCCGCTTCCCTTGCTTCAGACAAAGGGGCCAAAACCGCTTCCCCTAAGAACCCTGGTCGTGGGCTGTCTTCCACACAGGTTTCCCTATCTTTCCAGGGTTTGAGCAGATTCACATGGTACACCTGCTCCGGTTTTCGCCTCTCTGACTGGTGTACCTTGTATTCTACCTCTCCAATTTTTTCAAGTACCTCATAGGGCCCCTGCCACCTAGCTAGGAACTTACTGTCTACGGTAGGTACCAGAACCAACACCCGATCACCCGGGTTAAAGTTCCGAACCCGAGCCTGCCTATTATAGACCCTACTCTGGGCTCGCTGTGCTGCCTCCATATGCTCAGGGCCAGACTGGCCTGCCGGGATACCGGGAAATTTCCCTGTAGCCCGGCAGGTCTGAGTGCCGCAAGGCCGCGACCCTGGTGGCAAGTGGTATTGGCAGGGCACAGCAGCAGGAGATGAGCGCTTCCATTGTGGAAGCGCTCATCTCCATAGTCATCTGTATCGCCGTCCTCAGGACGGCCATAAAGATGTCTATGCTGCGGCAGGGGAGGGAGAGGTGTGTCGCCTCCTGTTTTTCTGATAGGCTGCTGGCCTAGTGCTGGCAGCCTATCAGAGGCCGGTGCAGGCGGCGCAATGACGTCATCGCGACTCCTGAGCCATGTAGCAAGGGACACAGGCCGGAAGAGGCCTTCATCGCATCACTGGAGGTAAGTATAAGTGTTTATTTTTTTATATAGGTACAATACTGGATCATGATGGGGGGGCTACTGGCACATGATAAGGGGGGGGGCCTACTGGAACATGATAAAGGGGATATTGGCACATGATATGGGGGCTACTGGCACATGATAAGGGGCGGCTACTGGCACATAAGGGGGGTTATTGGCACATAAGGGGGGCTAATGGCACATGATATGGGGGAGGAGAACTATGGGGTCACCTATGGGGCACTGAGAAGGGGTATTTTATATTGGCACATTATGAGAACATTAGCTCAACTGGGGGCATTACAAAGGGGTATGTTTTGCACATTATAAGGAGAAATATTTCTACTGGGGGGGGCATTATGGTGGGCTTTATTACTCCCCCATGGTATGAGCCCCCTAGTAGCAGCACCAGCCTCTCCCTGCTCTGCTATCCCTCTGCCCCTTCTCCAAATCCTTTATTATGAAATCTTTCTCATTAGGATAAAACACAACATCAGCTCCACCGAGCCCCCCAGCCAAGTGTTGAAGTGGTGTCCGAGATCCCCAAGGGTCAAGCCAAGTAATTGTAAGTTTTCATGTGAAATATGTTTATGTTTGTAGTTGATCTTTATTATTGATTTTACATTGCAGATTTTTTATTTTTGCAGCATATGGGTGAGATTTTATAAATATTTTTATTATTTGGTCGAAAGGCTCATTGGGGTGGAGGGGGGTTTGTAACAGGACTGCAGTAGAATATCTAAAATAGCTGGTTAAGTAAAATGTTGCATGCAACAATCATTAAATAGGTGGCCAACAAAAAAGGGGCGGGTCAAAGGGCGTGGTAAAACACTGTCTGAGCATGCTGAGAGTTGTAGTTTTGCAACAGTTGGAGGCATCCTGGTTGGGAAAACACTGTGATAATATGAACAATGGGGGTTCTACAAAAGAGCTATTGTGGGGCAAAGTTCATATTCGTGTTTACACACGTGTTTTAAAATAAATGCTTTCTCCTATTATAAACAAGTAAATAATGACGCAATGCTGTGGGGCTGGTATGCAACTTTTTCCAGGGCTGGTTTTTATCCCCAGTCCGGCCCTGCATATGCTCCCTAACCAGAGGCAACACTGTTTCCATCTGTTCCTGCATCTGGGTGACGTACTCAACAACACTTTTGTGCGGTGTGGGCTGTTGTTCCTATGCCTCTTTGGCAATGTCCAACAGACCGTGAGGATGTCTTCCATATAGCAGTTCGAAGGGCGAGAACGCAGTAGAGGCCTGGGGCACTTCTCGCACTGCCAACATGAGATAGGGCAGAAGAAGGTCCCAGTCCCTCCCATCTTTAGACACCACTCTTTTTAACATATTTTTTAGTGTTTGATTAAACCTCTCTACCAGGCCATCCTTTTGTGGATGATACACGGACGTCCGTAGCTGTTTTATGTGGAGCAACTTACAGAGTTCCCTCATGACCTTGGACATAAACGGGGTCCCTTGGTCAGTCAGAACCTCCTTAGGGCTCTTTCACATCTGCGTTCTTTTCTTCCCGCATAGAGTTCCGTCGTCGGGGCTCTATGCCGGAAGAATCCTGATCAGGATTTTCCCCATGCATTCTGAATGGATAGAAATCCATTCAGGATGCATCAGGATGTCTTCAGTTCCGGACCGGAACGTTTTTTGGCTGGAGAAAATACCGCAGCATGCTGCGCTTTTTGCTCCGGCCAAAAATCCTGAAGACTTGCCGCAAGGCCGGATCCGGAATTAATGCCTTAAGCTAAACGTCGTTTCGGCGCATTGCCAGATCCGACGTTTAGCTTTTTCTCAATGGTTACCATGGCTGCCGGGACGCTGAAGTCCTGGCAGCCATGGTAAAGTGTAGTCGGGAGCGGGGGAGCAGCATACTTACCGCCCGTGCGGCTCCCGGAGCGCTCCAGAGTGACGTCAGAGCGCCCCATGCGCATGGATGACGTGCCATGCGATCACGTGATCCATGCGCTTGGGGCGCCCCCTGACGTCACTCTGGAGCGCCCCGGGAGCCGCACGGACTATAAGTATACCGCTCCCCGCTCCTACTATGGCAACCAGGACTTTAATAGCGTCCTGGCTGCCATAGTAACACTGAAAGCATTTTGAAGACGGATCCGTCTTCAAATGCTTTCAGTACACTTGCGTTTTTCCGGATCCGGCGTGTAATTCCGGCAAGTGGAGTACACGCCGGATCCGGACAACGCAAGTGTGAAAGAGGCCTTAGGCAGACCCACTCGAGAAAACATCTCCATTAACTCCTTAGCTATGAGTTTGGCTGATGTATGACGCAGCGGCACCGCCTCCAGGTACCAATTGGCGTAGTCGAGGATGACTAAGATGTGTTGGTGCCCTCTAGCGGACTTCGGTACTGGGCCTATGAGATCCATAGTGATCTGCTCGAATAGAACCTCAATACCTCAATAATAGGGAGAGGGACCAGGGGACTACGGAAATGTGGCTGGGGGCTGGTTATCTGGCAAGTTGGGAAAGATGGAATACGCTTTCACCTCTCTGAACACATTTGGCCAGTAAAACTGCTATAGAATCCGGTCCTGCGTTTTCTGCTGGCCCAGCTGTCCCCCAAGAACATGTCAGTGGTCTAACTCCAACACGAGCTTATGATACGACTTAGGCACCACCAGCTGTTCAATATGCTCACCCCGAAGTTGATTTATCCATTACAGCATCTCCTATTGAACCACAAAACAGGGGAATATACACTTGGCCCCTGGTTCTTACGGCTCACCCTCAACTACTACCTGTCACGGATGGTGTAACAGAAAACAAGAAGTTACAAATAAGGATCCGACTGGCTTGATCCGAAACTAAGGAACAAAAGGGTGACCCCTATTTAAGCCCTGAAAATCTCCCTGTCTTCTCTGCCCATGCAAAGATCTCTATGATAGAAAATTGCATGCCCTCGTGCCTCGACTGTATGACACCTGAACACCCTATAATAGTGAGGGGACACTTAATACGAAGAGAGTCACCTAGGATCAAGCAAACAGGAAAACACAAATCAATGAACAGACTTATCTGTACAAGGATCAATTGTAGCATCCAGCATGTACACACTCCAGAAAGTTGTATAAACCGCAAAGTGATGCAGTATGGGAAGGGATTTAAAGGGATGCAATCAGTGCAACTACATGACAGCTGAGAGAGGCTAACGAGATGACAAAACGAAAGCAAAACAAAAGAACCTCAAGCAGGAGGTTCTGAAGAACGTCTGTCAGAGCTTCTCAGATGTCTGGTGGTGACACTACCACAGTTTCCCAGGCTCGAGATAGAGTCAGATCCTGGTGCTGTGCTGTACCAAAGTTATCTCTGGAGACGTTGAAGACTGCCAACTCCGGAAACGGTGGCATGTCCTCCATGTCTCCCACCATCGCACTTAGTGGGGTTGTCTCCCCCTCTTCCCCCTCTTCCACCGAAGTGGCGGTCACCCCTACTGCTGGCCCTTCCGACTCAGGTTCCCAGCCTTCTGGTCTCCCCATTTGAGCCGGGCCACTCTGCTAAGGTCACATCTGTCTCCCAGGTATCGGTAACTTTCGTATCCGGCCATAGTGCCGCGAAACTGGGGAAGTCTCTCCCAATTATTAGTTCATAGTGCAACTTTGTGGCGACGGCCACCTCATGAGTCCACGTGCCGGCCACCGTGGATAGTGACACCAGGGCAGGGGGATAGTTCTTTAAGTCTCCATGGATGCACACTACGCCTACTTTTTGGCCAGTATACTCGGTGGGCCGCACCAGGGCAGCTCTTACCAGAGACACCAGACACCAGCAGCGCCACCACCAGGTTATCTCCCACTTGCACCTGGCACAGGTGACTATTGTCTATTGTCCCGGGGTTACCAGATGCACACAGCCTCCTGACATACATTAATGGGCGGTAACCAAAGTTAGTGTCCATGGGTTCACCCCAATTGGGACAGTCAGCCCTTATGTGTCCAGGCTCGTGACACCGCCAGCAGACCACCGGGGCTGGGTCTGCAGGGGGTATGTCCTAGGCGGGTTTGTCTGGCACCATCCGCCAGGCCTGGGGTGAAGATTTCCAGGGTTTGACTGGCCCCCTCCCAAAAGAACCCCCCATACAGATTTCTGGTGCCCTTGTAGCGCTCCACCAGGTTGACCATCTCTAGGGCATTACCAGGAGACACCTGGCAGCTCCAGTGCTTGAGAGGCTCTCCAGAACACATCCGCTAGCAGGCGGTCCAGCATAGCAGTGGGGCTCAGTATGTCAGGCTGTAGCCATTTTAGCAGCCGGTGTAGCAGATCATAATACTGCGGTCTGGCGGGTTCAGCCGGGTAAAATTCCCACTGACGCACTTGCTGGGCCCGGACCAATACATTCACCCCAGTCTTTCCAGAATCTCACCTATTACGACAGGTAGCCGGCTGCTTGGTCAGCAGGTAGGTCGAAAAACACGTGCTGGGTCCAGATGCCAGGAACGGAACGATGATCTCCGCCCATTGGTCTTGGGGTAACGTCTCCCACCCAGCCACCTTTTCGAACAATGAGGGCAGCAGCAGTCAGTGTGGAGTGCATCTCCACAGTTAACTAAACAGAAGACAGGGAGCATTGTATAAATTGAGCCACTTTAGAACTATTTTTAAAAAATAGAAATGTACAATTTTAGTAATTAAAGTGTAGTACTAAAATGGTCAGTATCACTGCCCTTACACATTGCAAAAAAAAAAGGAGCACTTGCCATCTGAAAGTCTGCCATTCTAGCACTGCAGTTCCTGAGCATTTGCAGTGATAGTCTGTACTTACAGACATGCCAGCTGAGGCCAGTGAATGGCTGCAGCAGTCACATGAATGGGAATGGCAGAATGGCTTGTCTGGTGGGAACCAGAAATAGTAGGGATGGGAGTTGACAAAAGATGAGTGAGGCTTTTTATTTATTTTATTTCTTTTCACCCCCAAACCCCCCCATACATAATAACTCCCCCCCCCTACCCCCCACCCCGCCTTTACATAATTTTACTTTTTAGTGGGGCACTCCCTTTCATGTTACAAAAACTGAAATGAAACTTTATGAAGCTTTTTAAGATATGCAGGATCTGAAGCTGTTCACATGCTAGAATAAAATTAGCATGTGAACCAGTGCAAACATTTTCACAGATCCATTTCATAGCTCTCATTGGTCATAGCTGGGAAACTTTAAAGCATGGGTTCTTTCATTTCAACCTCCACTGCTTTCTCACTAGCTGATCGCCTCTTAATATTTTATATTTATTGCTCTTTTGATTTAGAAGAAAGTGAGCCAAAAAAATGCAAGGAAACATTTACCAATTACATTTCAGAGAGGAATAAATAATAAACTTCTTGATATCAGTAAATGTCAGATAACTCCTGAGATCGATGATCAGACTGGACAAAAGCATTTTATTCTTGCAATGAATGATGTTTGGTTCTTTAAATCATAAATGTAATCACATATTTACAATCTTGTAACATGTTTTTGTAAAATTGATGTCATTATTCAGGAGCTGTTTATTTATCTCCTTGTCTTGTATAGCAGCAATATATTCTACTACACTGTACAGGGGAATAGAAGGCAAAAAATGTATGGTGAAAAGCTCTCTAATTTAAAATCTCCTTAGACGACAGGAGAGCGCTCCCTATGGTCATAGAAAAAAAAAGTTCAGTCACCAGACATGAGAAGCTTTCTTTACTGTCTTATCGCAGGATGATGTTGTAGCAGGAGAAGCTGCTGGCTTTAACCCCTTGTCACCATAAATAATTTTCATTTTCTCATTTTCACTTTGTCCTCCCTGCCTTTCAAGAGCCATAGCTTTTTTAGCTCATCTATTCACATAGTTTTATAAAGACATGTTTCTTGGGGGACAAGTTGTACTTTCTAATTACACCATTTGTATTCCATGTGATGTATTTAAAAGATGGAAGAAAATTATTAATGGAGTGGATTAAAAAAAATGCAATTGTGTTATTTTACTGTTTTTTTTAATGACATTCCCCACACAGTAAAAATGAAATTAAAGCTTTATTAGGTGGGTTGGTATGATTACTACAATGCAAATTTTGTATTGCTTTGTTATGTTTCAATATAAAAAAAAAAAAAAAAGGTTTTCTTTGCATTGCACATCAAAGCCATGTGAGGCTGTGTAAGTTTTTTTTTGACTATTTCTAGGTATGTGTGACTTTTTAATTACTTTTTATTCAATTATTCAACCAAAAAGTGTCAATTAAGACAATTTTTTTTCCCATTACAGTATTCTAATATTTTTAATAGTCCAGGCATTTTCAGATTCAACAATGCTAATGTTTATTTATTTATTTCTGTTTATTTGTATTTGTAAAATGCAGAAAGAGGTGATTTAAATTAATTATTACACTTTTTTATTTTTTTCTAATTTTATTTTTAGAGATATGAACGAAATCATTGGATTGCTTATACCATAGACGGCAATAAAATAGCCCTGCAGTTTTTCACAATAGCTCTATGTTCCTATTAAGCCCTGACTGAGGTAGGACATAATAGAAACTTTACAATGGCATTCACAAAGCTCCCACGATCTTGTTGTGGCAGAGCCCATTCGGTCATCGGGAGGAGCCCCTTCTCTCTTAATTACTTCTTAAATTCATTGGTTGAAATTGACCATGTAATCTGAGAGGTTAAATGTTTATGAACAGAGTTGTCTCTGATCATGAATTCTGATGGCAGATTTCGGCTCTGTAAAACAGTAGTCACCCAATGACTATGGTATCCACTCAACTCCTGGTAAAAGACCCAACATCAGCCGTACATGTACTGGAGATGTCACTAAGGGATTAATCAGAGGACAACATCAAGCTTATGCCATGGTATAGAATTATTTTATTCATGTTAAAGGGGCTGTCCGGTTTCATGATATTGGTGACCTATAATCAGGATGAGTGATCAATATCAGATCTGTTGAGGTCTGAATCCTGGGACCCCCACTGATCAGCTGGTTGAAGGAGCCACACCACTTGTGCAAGAATTGCATCTTCTTCAATGTTTAACTCCATGTAGTTTAGTGTAATTACAGCTTCTTCTCCCATTTAAGAGAATGGGACAAGCAGGTATGACCACATTACACCATTGCTACAAAGTAAATGGCATGCAGGTGAACATGAGCATGAGCACTGCAGCCCCTTCATACAGCTGATCAGTAGGGGTGCCAGTAGTCAAACCTCCACTGATCTAATATTGATGATGTAATCATATATACTGGGGATAGGTCATCAATATCATGAAATTCTTTCCTTTTGGTCGAGGGGGAAACAAAATTTAAAGGGAACCTGTCATCAACTTTATGCTGCCCATACTAACAGCAGAATAAATTAGAGACAGGTGAGTTGATTTCAGCGGTCCGTCGTTTATAAGTTAAAAGCAAGTGGTTGCCGAGAACCAACATCACAATCATTGCCGACTGGGCCTGGAAAAGAGTCACGGCCACCTGAGAAGAGTCATGGTTATTCATGAATTCCTGCTCTCCCCGCTCACCTGCTGATGACTGACCGTCTTCTACCTAGTTTTCTTCCTATCTCTCTAGGACTGAACTGCCAATCATCAGCAGATGGGCGAGAGCGCAGGAGATTATGAATAACCAGGACTCTTCTCAGGTAGATTTGACTCTTTTCAAGGCCTGTGCTGCAATGACTATGATGCTGGTTCTCGGCAACAACTTACTTTTAGCTCGTGAGTGACACACCGCTGAAATCTGAATTTCTGTCACTACTTTATGCTATCCTCAGTGAGGTCAGCATAAAGTTGATGACAGGTTCCCTTTAACCCTCCTTTTCCTATTATCCAGATATTACCACATTTGCTACTAGTTTTATTAATTGCATCTGATCACTAGGGGTGGGATCATGAGCTCACTTCAGTACTACTTATGTTTGTATTCACACTTATCTATGACTAAGGATCCAGAGGGAAACGCATTAGATGGTGTCCTACCTCTGCACTTGGACATGATGTATCACATTTTACCAAGTATGGAATAAATGTTACATTTTATGGACTGCTGGATTTGCTCTCTTTTTCTGAATTTCCTAGCTATACCTTTGTCTTTCTAGAGTAATCATTCTCAAAAAATTGCATTTAATGGCATCCAAAACTACAGAGGAAAAAACACAAGCTAGGTTTGGGGCCACCTACAACTATTACTATTCATCTCCACCTGCCAGTTGGCGTATATGCTTTAAATGTTCTTAATATAGTTTTTATCTTTCTATAACAGAGAACTGAAATGTACTCCAACACAGCCGCTGATCCAAACCACAAGCCAATTCTTAATCAAGCCATGAAGGTAATCTAAATTCCCGAAAGCCAATCCATTTACTTCTGCACACTGCCAATGATCCGTCTGTTTTTTTTTTTTTTTTTTTATTATTATTAACATTCACAGTTTAGATCAGTCGAGGAATCAACTGAAGCATATGGATATCTGAGGAACTGCCTGGTTATCCTTATTAGTATGTACAAAAAGTATCATTAATCATTCTATCCTGAAGGAATTATTGTAAACAGGAGCTCTGTGTCCAGTGAGCGGGAAAAACAGACACTCAATGCCAGAAAGATAATTAGTTTGGTAGGTTTACAAAATGTGAATTGATTGTTACATAACACACTTAGAAGTTCTTTACATATATCCTAATGAGAGCTTTGAAAGACAGAATGAAACTGATGTCCCCAGAGTGGATTCCTGTTAGGCTAGAGAACAATAACATCAGGGCGAATTAGATATATATTTTAGTTTGATCAATATTTTATCTCAGTGGAGAGAATGCAATTAAACATGCTGATTGGTTCAGCATAAAAAGATTTGGCTGGAAAGATAAACATTCTGGACGGAATGGAAAATCCAGATGAAAGAGACCGTATTGCCAGGAATATGGAGCCACATCCAAAATCTTACATACGGTATGTGTTACCTATTATTCCTATTTGGGGAGCCACCCCATGGGATCATTTGAAGAAATTAATGCCCTTTCTACTAGATGCTGACACACTGCATGGTGTTGGTGGTGTAGCTATAGGGGGTGCAGTGATAGCAAAAATTTCCAGGCCATTGTGCTTGTAGGGTTATTGAACATTTCTATTATAAATAGTGCATGGTAGGTGAGGGGCTCTGTTAAATATACAGTAGAACTGAGTAAATGAATTCTAATGAATTGAATTTGTTCAAAATCAGTAGTGATGGACTGTACCTGCTGCCCCGAAGAGCTGGATTTGCTGGTCAAGAGGTTCCATCTTGATTGATGGAGCCAGACATCTCACCTGGTTCTGTCAATCTTGCACCTGAGCGGCACAGATACTGACTGCAATTGCACTGCTGACATCTCAGTACACCTGGAAATGGAGGAGGCTGCTTCAGATAAAGGAGCACCATCTCAACTTCAGGGTGTACCAACAAGTCAGCTGCCGGAGCGCAGTCATTTTCTGCACTGCTCAGGTAGCAAAGTCAGGTAGCAAGGTCAAGGGGGTAATCTCTTGACCAGTAGGGCCATCCTCTCGGAGCAACGATGCTAGCCCATCACTCAAATTGTTAGATTTGATTTGCTCAATTCTAGTGACCAGGAGGTTCACATTTCCACTCTGGTTGACTACTAGCTGACTCAAAGTCAGTTTTTATGACATTAAAAGTAACATGAGCTGCAACCATGGTACACTATGGCACTTATGTTTCAAAAATTGTACTTGCAGCCAACATTCCCACTAAGCTGTCCGTTCTGGAAAGGGGAGGGTTAAGACAACCTACAAGCGAGGATTAACAAGCCCAATAACAACTTTCCCTGCTACAGAGTTTGGAATTTTTAAACGCTTTCAATTCTAGAGAACGCAGCTTAGAGGAAGTAGTGCTTGTAGCTATTTTTTCTGTACCGTATCATATTTATAGCACTATCCTGTTTTTAATAGCTAGTATGATTTTTTATATTTTTTATCAATTTATTTTTGTATTTGCACCAAACATATGAACTCCCATCCAGGGTATTTGACTACTGGTTATGTCCATATACCATGTAGTGGAAAAGAATGTTAATTGACATTTTAATAAGTTTATAGAAACTAAGACGTAATTGAGTTGTCAACAACAAAACTATTTTTGATAGTTTATCAAATAAATTCCCCAAATTCCATAAACAAGTAGAAACATTAAGTAGTAGAAGTTGATCACCACTCGCCCTTTGATGCTAATAAATCTTGTTTGGATAAGTCTGGCCGAAATGTGTCAAAGGGCGAGTGCTGATCCACTTCTATTTGGATGTATGGGTCTGCAATCCAGGATACAAGCACTCCCACCTTCCTCTAGAGTGCCGACTGATTATTTCTACGAAACATTAAGTAGGACATTCCACCAAGAATAAATGAAGAAATCATTCATTAACAAAAATTCTACCTTTATTTTAGTACATTTCTGAAGGCAAAAAGTGGGGGATGCTGACAAGTAATAATATTTTTTTTCTAGTCTTCTCATTTCAAAACAGAGGAATATTATAAATGTCATTAATTAACTGTAATTTGAGTGACATGTATAATCTAGACTCATTTATCTAGTTGAAGATATTTAGGTTAAAGGGAACCTGTCACCAGTGTTATGGTGTCCTAACTAAGGGCAACATAAATAAGTGACTGATTATCTTAGCACAATGCTGGGTCACTTTCTTTAATTGACCCAGTCAGTCTGCCAACATCTTGTATTGAAAAGCTCCAGCTGATAATGATGAGTCCTGAATATTTATGAGCTCCTGACTCTCCCCGCCCACCTGCTGCTGATTGACAGTTATTTTCCATATGAATCAGCAGCAGGTGGGCAGGGGAGTGGCTATAGCTCTGAATTAAATAAACGCTGGGCTCACTGACCTCATGCTGGACTCCAATCAGCTCATTAGCATGTGGCATGTGGCATCTTTGTGTGTATATTATGAAATAACCATCTGTCAGCAAGTGAATACATATAAGGCACCTTTTAGTAGTTAATGGTTGTATATAATTAGTTAGATTATAATCAAATATTCACATGACAGGTTCCCTTAAAATATATATACGCCTTTTACTTTAGCCGCACATGAGATTACTTATTGCTTTTATACCAACTTGTGCTAGAAATGATCGAGACAAATATTTGTCATGTTTCATGCAGACAGAATATTGAATAACTGTCCAGTTAGACAAAATTGCTGCAGTCTGGAATCACAGTATGTGCTACTTAGCCTGTAACCTTTCCGAACACAGCAGTAATAAGAGGAAAATACGTGTTAGCATGTCCTGGAAGCTTCTGCTGTGACAGAGAGGTAACTAGGTCAGTCTATAATCTGTGTTGACTTAATTTGAGCTTATTTATGGAAACATATTTTAAAAATCAGGAATTCAAATGCCAGATCAATGCCAAATACATTTTCCTAAAGGGACACTTTCAAAGGGATATTCAAAAAAATAATAATAACACTTCTTTAGAATTGTTGTCTATTTCAGTGCAATGTTTCATGGTTCTAATGAGTCTCTACATGGGGGCTCTCTCTGGCCTCCATGATGGTCTGACTGATAGAGTTAAATGATACTGTTTACCATGCTAAAAGTAAAAACCAAGAGAAAGTTAAAGAGTTAAAGAGCCAGGATACGAAATGTTATGGCAGTGAGTGTGGGACCACTATGCCAACCAACAGATTTGACATTGCTAATCCTAAGGGCATTATCCTGGTGCAAACCATCATTATTTTAATTAGGCAAAAAAATCATGTCAGGTGGTGGAGAGTACAAGTCAGGAATCAGGTAGGGTTAGGTGCAGGAGCAGGCACCTAATGTCAGGATAATGACTACTGTTACACTGAAACAGGGATAGTGTAGCCCTAAAACTGCACAGAGCCACAATCCTTACCTACTTGCACGATCAGCCTAGGCAGTGACCCAAAACTGGCCAACAGTCCTTATACTGCCGTACCTGAAGGGCGACACACAAACAGGGACAAACAAACAAACACCAAGAGAGTTGTACGGAAAAAGGGTATAATCCCAGTCGGACAATACAAGACAGGTAATACCAGAGGCAAGTGAGAAAACCAAAACACACCAAAGAGTCAGAACCAGGAGACCAATACGATACCAAAACATCAGAATCAAAATCCATAGTCATAATACCAAATACTGAGATCCAAAGCCAGGGGAGTTTTCAATGATGAAAGGAACCGGTAGGGGCGTCATAGAACAAGAAATTCACCTCCTCATTGGCTCTTGGCTCCAATGTTAGGGGGGGCCACCCTGCAGTTCTAGTTCTCCTAGAAACAGGGTAAATATTAGGGTGAGTACACGCTACCCCTTTAAGTGTTCGGTAGCACATACCCTACAGGGAGACTGCAGAGAGGCGGCAGACTGCAGCAGGAAGCAGGACGTAGGTTGCTGACAGCCGGGTTTGCTGCTGGTGGACAGCGGAGGACCAGCACATCTAAGCCAAAAGAACAGAAACATCTGCAGGGACAGGGTAAGAGTAGTGGCACGCATGTCTGCTCAGAAAAGCGGTGACGGGAATGGGCCACCAGCCTAATTGGATGTACAATACATGGACAGATTCATGATGGAATGCTGCAATGTAAAATACTTTATGGACATTCAAAGGCAAATGTCCCCAGTAGGCTCACATTATTTATATATATATATATATATATACAGTCATGTGAAAAAATTCGGACACCCTTTGAAAGCATGTGGTTTTTTGTAACATTTTTAATAAAAGGTTATTTCATCTCCGTTTCAACAATACAGAGAGATTAAAGTAATCCAACTAAACAAAGAAAACTGAAGAAAAGTCTTTTCAAGATCTTCTGTAAATGTCATTCTACAAAAATGCCTATTCTAACTGAGGAAAAAGATAGGACACCCTCACATGTATTTCCTCTTAAATTGGCTCAGATCTCACACAGGTATATCACACCAGGTGCACATAATTAGTAGATCGTTACTCTGCATGTTGAATGAGGCTTGCCCTATTTAAACCTCAGACATTTAGTTTGGTGTGCTCCTGACTGTTGAAGTGAGAGTGAGCACCATGGTGAGAGCAAAAGAGCTGTCAGAGGACTTCAGAAAAAAGATTGTAGCAGCCTATGAGTCTGGGAAGGGATTTAAAAAGATCTCAAAAGATTTTGAAATCAGCCATTCCACTGTCCGGAAGATAGTCTACAAGTGGAGGGCTTTCAAAACAACTGCCAACATGCCCAGGACTGGTCGCCCCAGCAAGTTCACCCCAAGAGCAGACCGCAAGATGCTAAAAGAGGTCTCCAAAAACCCTAAAGTGTCATCTCGAGAACTACAGCAGGCTCTGGCTACTGTTGATGTAGAAGTACATGCCTCTACAATCAGAAAGAGACTGTACAAGTTTAACTTGCATGGGAGGTGTGCAAGGAGGAAACCTTTGCTTTCCAAGAGAAACATCGAGGCCAGACTGACATTTGCCAGAGATAAAGTTGACAAAGACCAGGACTTCTGGAATAATGTTCTTTGGACAGATGAGTCCAAAATTGAATTATTTGGACACAACAGCAGAGGACATGTTTGGCGTAAACCAAACACAGCATTCCAAGAAAAGAACCTCATACCAACTGTGAAGCATGGAGGTGGAAGTGTCATGGTTTGGGGCTGCTTTGCTGCAGCAGGACCTGGTCAGCTCACCATCATAGAATCCACGATGAATTCTACTGTGTATCAGAAGGTGCTTGAAGAACATGTGAGACCATCAGTTAGAAAATTAAAGCTGAAGCGGAACTGGACCATGCAACATGACAATGACCCAAAACATACTAGTAAATCAACCAAAGATTGGCTGAAAAAGAAGAAATGGAGAGTCCTGGAATGGCCAAGTCAAAGTCCAGATTTGAATCCCATTGAGATGCTGTGGGGTGACTTGAAAAGGGCTGTACGTGCAAGAAACCCCTCAAACATCTCACAGCTGAAAAAGTTCTGCATTGAGGAGTGGGGTAAAATTTCCTCAGACCGATGTCGAAGACTGGTAGATGGCTACAAGAACCGTCTCACTGCAGTTATTTCAGCCAAAGGAGGTAACACTCGCTATTAGGGGCAAGGGTGTCCTATCTTTTTCCTCAGTTAGAATAGGCATTTTTGTAGAATGACATTTACAGAAGATCTTGAAAAGACTTTTCTTCAGTTTTCTTTGTTTAGTTGGATTACTTTAATCTCTCTGTATTGTTGAAACGGAGATGAAATAACCTTTTATTAAAAATGTTACAAAAAACCACATGCTTTCAAAGGGTGTCCTAATTTTTTCACATGACTGTATATATATATATATATATATTGTAGGAGGGCGCAAGGGTCCGTCATTGAACCTCAGTGGGATAAGAACTGTTTTAATTAGTGTGGTTGTAAAGCCAATTTGGGCCAGTTCTTATTGGGAGCAGCCAAAGAGAAGGGTGGGTGGCTGCTCCCCACGTCCAGGCCAGGTTATGGGCTGGGGTTTAAAAAACCCAGCCAGCAGCTCAGCTGGGTGTGGTATGTTCCTCTAAGTGAGAGTGGAGCTGGGAAAGCTCTGTTTTTTGGGAGCTGCATGAGAGCTGCCTGCTGGGAGTCAGGCGCCCTAAAGCCTGCTGTGGTCTGCCATGTGATTTATATTATTTTTGGGAACTCTTGCTGTGTGAACTAACACCAGGACTCTGTAAAGCATTGTTTTTTCTTTTCTGCCTTTTCTGTGGGAATAAACACTGGACTTTTGTTTTTTCAACCGTGGTCTTGCCTCTGTATTGCGTCCGCTTACCCTGCCTACCAGAGCAAATCCCTACAATTGGTGGAGGATGCAGGCCGGCGCAGTGAGGCTGGCGTGATCGCCAAAATATTTTGGTTTGCACGCGGGTGTATGCCGTTTATCAAACCTGCTAGGTTTAAACCTGTGTCACGTGACAAAATGGAGGCTGTTTTGAAGGCCCTCATGGAGCCTAATCTGCAGCAGCAAGAGACCAACCTGCAGCAATGCGAGGCTAATAAGCAGCAAGAGACCAGTTGCTGCTACAACACGTGATGGCTTTGCAAACAGCATGAGCAACCCCAATCGTCCACGATGCCCGGAAAGCAGTTTGTGCAGCGATCCCTAAGATGACACCCACAGATGACACCGAAACATACCTGGCGATGTATGAGAAAGTGGCCACCAGGTAAAGGCTGCCCCCGGACCAGTGAGCTGAGGTCGTTGCTCCTTTCCTGGCATCAGGCGTATACTTCGATTTGCCGGACGATCAAGGGGCCGACTACCCAAAGGTAAGCGGGGAGATTTTGGCAAGACAGGTGGTAAATGTGCTTGTTCGGGCCCAGTGGGTGCATCAGTAGGAATTCAACCTGGCTGAACCCGTGAGACCCCAGTATTATAACCTGCTCAACCTGTTGCAAAAGAGGCTGCAACCTGACATGCTGAGCCCCACTGCTATGCTGAACCGGTTGCTAGCAGACGGGTTCTGGAGGGCTCTGCCACCCCCTCTCCAGCAATGGATTGGTCAGGTCTCTACAGGTAATGCGCTGGAGATGGTCGACCTGGTGGAGCACTATGAGGCTACCCGGAACTTACAGGAGGGTTCTTTTGGGGGGGCACTCAAATATTGTGTCCCTCTGCCCCAGACCTGGAGACTGGTGCCCACCAAACCTGCCTGGGATGTAACCCCTGTGGAACCTGCTCCAATAATCTGCTGGCTGTGTCGGGAGCCTGGCCATGTTCAAGCTGACTGTCCACATCAGGGAGAACCCATTGACACAAACTATGGTTTCTGTCAGTCATTGTGTGCCATGAAACTGTGTGCAGTGGATGCTCCGGAGTCTCTGAACCACCTGTGCCAGGTTGAGGTGGGAGACACTCCAGCGGAGGCTCTGTTGGACTCAGGGAGTCTGGTGACCCCGGTAAGGGCTTCTCTGGTACTCTCCGCTAAGTATGCTGGCCATAAAGTACATGGGAACTTAAAAGACTACCCTACTGCTCTGGTGTCTATGTCCACGGTTTCTGGCAGGTGGACCCAGGAGGTGGCTGTCACAACCATCCTTCACTATGAACTTATAATAGGGAGAGAACTTCCCGGGTTTCCCGACACAGTGGCCGGCTACGAGAGTGAATGATACCCATGTAACAGGGGTAACCCTAGAAGAGTGGCTCGGTTCAGGGGGGAGACCAGAACGCTGGGAATCTAAGTCCGAAGGGCCAGCCGTAGGGGTGACCGCCACTTGGGTGGAAGAGGGGGAAACAACCCCGCTAAGTGTAATGGTGGGAGACATGGAGGACTTTCTGCCAGGGCCTGACGTCAATGTCTCCGGAGATAATTTTGGTACTGCACAACACCGGGATCCAACCTTATCCCGGGCCTGGGAAAATGTAGTAATAATAGATGGTGAACCACAACAACCAGGGGCAGAGTCGGTGTTCCCCCGTTTTGTGGTTCGTCAGGATATGTTGTATCAGGTAAATCAGTTGCGAGGTGAATCCATTAAACAGTTGGTGGTGCCCCAAGCTTATCGCAAACTCGTGTTAGAGTAAGCCCATCAGCATGTTATCGGAGGTCATCTGGGAATGCAGAAAACACAGGACCGGATACTATAACAGTTTTACTGCCCCAGTGTGTTTAAAGAGGTAGAAGAGTTCTGTAAGTCTTGCCCGACCTGTCAGGCAACTAGCCCCCAGCACCTTTTTCGCAGTCCCTTGGTGCCTCTCCCGATCATTGAGGTGCCGTTTGAGCGAATCGCTATGGATTTAGTAGGCCCAGTACTGAAGTCCACTAGGGGACATTAACACATCTTGGTTGTTCTTGATTGCGCCACTCTGTACCCGGAGGCAGTGCCACTGCAACATACCTCGGCGAGACTTATAGCTGAAGAGCTAATGGAAATGTTCTCCTGAGTGGGGTTACCTAAAGAGGTCCTGACTGACCAGGGGACCCCTTTTATGTCCAACTACTGAGTTTTCACCCTTCAAATTGCTATATGGAGACATCCTTGTGGTTTGTTGGATGTAGCCAAAGATGATTCGTAAGCCAGATGGGACATTACGATTTTGTAACGATTTTAGAAAGTTGAATGAAATATCAAAATTCGATGCATATCCCATGCCTCGGGTAGATGGGAAGCTAGGCCAAGCCAGGTATTTTTCTGTTTAGGACCTCACCAAAGGGTACTGGCAGGTACCCTTGACGGAGGCTGCCAAAGAGAAAACTGCCTTCTTCACACCAGAGGGGATGTACCAATATAAGGTATTACCCTTTGGCCTACATGGCGCCACCGCCACTTTTCAGCGGCTAATGTATATTGTACTTCGTCCACATTGGCGGTACGCCTCGGCTTACCTGGACGATATTATCATTCACAGAACTGACTGGGAAAGTCAACTGCCCAAAGTATAGGCCATAGTGGACTCCCTTCGAAAGGCGAGACTAACAGCTAACCCAAAGAAATGTGCGATTGGGTTAGAGGAGACTAAATACCTTGGGTAAGTCATTGGGCGTGGAGTCATCAAACCCCAAGTAAACAAAATAGAGGCAATACGGAATTGGACCCAACCTGCCACCTCTAGACAAGTAAAGTCGTTCCAGGGAATGGTGGGCTATTATATGAGCTTTGTCCCCCATTTTGCCACTTTAGCGGCTCCATTGACGGGGCTCTTAAATAGATGGAAGGAATGACCAGGTGGAAGACGCTTTCTCCGCTTTGAAGTAGGACCTGTGTGGGTCCCCGGTTTTGGTGACGCCCGACTTCAAGAGGGAATTTGTGGTACAGACCGATGCCTCCGAAGTAGGTCTGGGTGTGGTACTGTCTCAGGAAGTCAACAGGGAGGAACATCCCGTTGTCTTCCTCAGCCGTTAGCTTTCTCCAGCGGTGACTCGGTACAGTATAGTGGAGAGAGAGTGCCTGGCCATCAAGTGGGCACTCGAGTCTCTCCGCTATTATCTGTTGGGGAGGAAGTTCCGTCTGGTGACAACCACTCCCCTCTCAAGTGGATGAGCCAGGCCAAATAGAGGAATGCTCAGGTCACCAGGTGGTTCTTGTCTGTACAGAACTTTAAATTCTCCGTGGAACATAGGGCAGGCAGGTTACAGGGAAATGCAGGTGACCTGTCCCGGGTACACTGGCGTGTGTTCACCCCCTCAGGGTTGAACAAAGGGGGTGATATGTAAGAGGGCGCAAGGGTCCGTCATTGACGTGTCACCGAGGTTCCTGGCCTCGGTGAGATAAGAACCGGTAATTTTGTGTGTCAGCGGCAGCTAGTGCTCGCTGATAGAGTTGAGCGAACACCTGGATGTTCGGGTTCGAGAAGTTCAGCCGAACTTCCCGGAAATGTTCGGGTTTGGGATCCGAACCCGACCCGAACTTCGTCAATGGGGACCCGAACTTTTCGGCACTAAAAAGGCTGTAAAACAGCCCAGGAAAGGGTTAGAGGGCTGCAAAAGGCAGCAACATGTAGGTAAATCCCCTGCAAACAAATGTGGATAGGGAAATGAATACAAATAAAAATAAAATAAATAAAAAATAACCAATATCAATTGGAGAGAGGTCCCATAGCAGAGAATCTGGCTTTACGTCACCCACCACTGTAACAGTCCATTGTCATATATTTAGGCCCCGGCACCCAGGCAGAGGAGAGAGGTCCCATAACAGAGAATCTGGCTTCATGTCAGCAGAGAATCAGTCTTCATGTCATAGCAGAGAATAAGGCTTCACGGCAGCCAAAACTGGAACAGTCCATTGTCATATATTTAGGCCCCGGCACCCAGGCAGAGGAGAGAGGTCCCATAACAGAGAATCTGGCTTCATGTCAGCAGAGAATCAGTCTTCGTGTCATAGCAGAGAATCATGCTTTACGTCACCCAACACTGGAACAGTCCATTGTCAGATATTTAGGCCCAGGCACCCAGGCAGAGGAGAGAGGTCCCATAACAGAGAATCTGGCTTCATGTCAGAAGGGAATCAGTCTTCATGTCATAGCAGAGAATCAGGCTTCACGTCACCCAACACTGTAACAGTCCATTGTCATATATTTAGGCCCCGGCACCCAGGCAGAGGAGAGAGGTCCCATAACAGAGAATCTGGTTTCATGTCAGCAGAGAATCAGTATTCATGTCATAGCAGAGAATCATGCTTCACGTCACCCAACACTGGAACAGTCCATTGTCAGATATTTAGGCCCAGGCACCCAGGCAGAGGAGAGAGGTCCCGTAACAGAGAATCTGGCTTCATGTCAGCAGAGAATCAGTCTTCGTGTCATAGCAGAGAATCAGGCTTCACGTCACCCACCACTGTAACAGTCCATTGTCATATATTTAGGCCCCGGCACCCAGGAAAAGGAGAAAGGTCCCATAACAGAGAATCTGGCTTCATGTCAGCAGAGAATCAGTCTTCATGTCATAGCAGAGAATCATGCTTCACGTCACCCAACATTGGAACAGTCAATTGTCATATATTTAGGCCCCGACACCCAGACAGAGGAGAGGTTCATTCAACTTTGGGTTGCACCGCAATATAATGGTAAAATGAAAATAAAAATAGGATTGAATGAGGAAGTGCCCTGGAGTACAATAATATATGGTTAAGGGGAGGTAGTTAATGTCTAATCTGCACAAGGGATGGACAGGTCCTGTGGGATCCATGCCTGGTTCATTTTTATGAACATCAGCTTGTCCACATTGGCTGTAGACAGGCGGCTGCATTTGTCTGTAATGACGCCCCCTGCCGTGCTGAATACACATTCAGACAAAACGCTGGCCGCCGGGCAGGCCAGCACCTCCAAGGGATAAAAGGCTAGCTCTGGCTACGTGGACAATTTAGAGACCTAGAGGTTGAATGGGGCCGAACCATCAGTCAGTGCATGGAGGGGTGTGCACACGTACTGTTCCACCATGTGTACTTGGCCTCTGCTGTTGCAAAAAACCTCCCTCTGAGTCACTTCGAAGAGACTGGCCTTAAAGTGCTAAAAATGACCCCTCTTCCTCCTCCTCCTCCTCCTGGGCCACCTCCTCTTCCATCATCGCCCTAAGTGTTTTCTCAAGGAGACATAGAAGTGGTATTGTAACGCTGATAACGGCGTCATCGCCACTGGCCATGTTGGTGAAGTACTCGAAACAGCGCAACAGGGCACACAGGTCTCGCATGGAGGCCCAGTCATTGGTGGTGAAGTGGTGCTGTTCCGCAGTGCGACTGGCCCGTGCGTGCTGAAGCTGAAACTCCACTATGGCCTGCTGCTGCTCGCACAGTCTGTCCAGCATGTGCAAGGTGGAGTTCCACCTGGTGGGCACGTTGCATATGAGGCGGTGAGCGCGAAGGCCGAAGTTACGCTGTAGCGCAGACAGGCGAGCAGCGGCAGGATGTGAACGCCGGAAGCTTGAACAGACGGCCCGCACTTTATGCAGCAGCTCTGACATGTCGGGGTAGTTGTGAATGAACTTCTGCACCACCAAATTCATCACATGCGCCAGGCAAGGGATGTGTGTCAAACTGGCTAGTCCCAGAGCTGCAACGAGATTTCGCCCATTATCGCACCCCTCCAGGCCGGGCTTGAGGCTCACCGGCAGCAACCACTCGTCGGTCTTTTGTTCTATACCCCGCCACAACTCCTGTGCGGTGTGGGGCCTGTCCCCCAAACATATGAGTTTCTGAATGGCCTGCTGACGTTTTCCCCGGGCTGTGCTGAAGTTGGTGGTGAAGGTGTGTGGCTGACTGGATGAGCAGGTGGAAGAAGAGGAGGAGGAAGCCGAATAGGTTTGTTGCCCTGCGATCCTTGGCGGCGGAAGGACGTGCGCCAAACAGCTCTCCGCCTGGGGCCCAGCCGCCACTACATTTACCCAGTGTGCAGTTAGGGAGATATAGCGTCCCTGGCCGTGCTTACTGGTCCACGTATCTGTGGTTAGGTGGACCTTGCCACAGATGGCGTTGCGCAGTGCACACTTGATTTTATCAGATACTTGGTTGTGCAGGAAAGGCACAGCTCTCTTGGAGAAGTAGTGCCGGCTGGGAACAACATACTGTGGGACAGCAAGCGACATGAGCTGTTTGAAGCTGTCTGTGTCCACCAGCCTAAATGACAGCATTTCATAGGCCAGTAGTTTAGAAATGCTGGCATTCAGGGCCAGGGATCGAGGGTGGCTAGGTGGGAATTTATGCTTTCTCTCAAATGTTTGTGAGATGGTGAGCTGAACGCTGGCGTGTGACATGGTTGAGATGCTTGGTGACGGAGGTGGTGGTGTTGGTGGTACATCCTCTGTTTGCTGGGCGGCAGGTGCCAACGTTCCTCCAGAGGCGGAGGAAGAGGCCGAGGCGGCAGCAGCAGAAGAGGCCGAGGCGGCAGCAGCAGAAGAGGTAGCAGGGGGAGCCTGAGTGACTTCCTTGTTTTTAAGGTGTTTACTCCACTGCAGTTCATGCTTTGCATGCAGGTGCCTTGTCATGCAGGTTGGGCTAAGGTTCAGAACGTTAATGCCTCGCTTCAGGCTCTGATGGCACAGCGTGCAAACCACTCGGGTCTTGTCGTCAGCACATTGTTTGAAGAAGTGCCATGCCAGGGAACTCCTTGAAGCTGCCTTTGGGGTGCTCGGTCCCAGATGGCGGCGGTCAGTAGCAGACGGAGTCTCTTGGCGGCGGGTGTTCTGCTTTTGCCCACTGCTCCCTCTTTTGCTACGCTGTTGGCTCGGTCTCACCACTGCCTCTTCCTCCAAACTGTGAAAGTCAGTGGCACGACCTTCATTCCATGTGGGGTCTAGGATCTCATCGTCCCCTGCATCGTCTTCCACCCAGTCTTGATCCCTGACCTCCTGTTCAGTCTGCACACTGCAGAAAGACGCAGCAGTTGGCACCTGTGTTTCGTCATCATCAGAGACGTGCTGAGGTGGTATTCCCATGTCCTCATCATCAGGAAACATAAAGGTTGTGCGTCAGTGCATTCTATGTCTTCCACCACTGGGGAAGGGCTAGGTGGATGCCCTTGGGAAACCCTTCCAGCGGAGTCTTCAAACAGCATAAGAGACTGCTGCATAACTTGAGGCTCAGACAGTTTCCCTGGTATGCACGGGGGTGATGTGACAGACTGATGGGCTTGGTTTTCAGGCGCCATCTGTGCGCTTTCTGCAGAAGACTGGGTGGGAGATAATGTGAACGTGCTGGATCCACTGTCGGCCACCCAATTGACTAATGCCTGTACCTGCTCAGGCCTTACCATCCTTAGAACGGCATTGGGCCCCACCATATATCGCTGTAAATTCTGGCGGCTACTGGGACCTGAGGTAGTTGATACACTAGGACGTGTGGCTGTGGCAGAACGGCCACGTCCTCTCCCAGCACAAGAGGGTCCACTAACACCACCGCGACCATGTCCGCGTCCGCGTCCCTTACTAGATGTTTTGCTCATTGTTACCGTTCACCACAATAAGAAAAATATTATTTGGCCCAATGTATTGAATTCAAATTCAGGCCTTTTTTTACAGACACCTAACACTATCTGGCTATCTATTTAGGTACCGTATTACACTAATAAAGGCACAGCAGTAACAACAGATTTAGCTGAATATAAATTTGAGGCCTATTATTTAGGCGCTGGGTGACAGGTATACGTTTACAGACAGAATTAGACTTGGAATTGCACAGTAGCATGTGTGTGAAGTTATTGAGAATGACCGTATCAGCACTTTGAATCTAATATACTCTTTTAGGGATAGATTAAAAGTAGGCCGGATACAGCAGAAACCACTAATTTAGAGAATTGCTAAGTTGGGAATTGTATTTCAACCCAGAACAAAAACTGTGCTTTGACGGACCCAAAATAACTTGACCAGCCTCAGCAATAACCACAGATTTAGATGAATATAAATTTGAGGCCTAATATTTAGGCGCTGGGTGACAGGTATACGTTTACAGACAGAATTAGACTTGGAAATTCACAGTAGCGTGTGTGTGAAGTTATTGAGAATTACCCTATCTGAACCTTGAATCTAATATACCCTTTTAGGGATAGATTTAAAGTAGGCCTGATACAGCAGAAACCAGTAATTTAGAGAATTGCTAAGTTGGGAATTGTATTTCAACCCAGAACAAAAACTGTGCTTCGACGGACCCAAAATAACTTGACCAGCCTCAGCAATAACCACAGATTTAGATGAATATAAATTTGAGGCCTATTATTTAGGCGCTGGGTGACAGGTATACGTTTACAGACAGAATTAGACTTGGAAATGCACAGTAGCGTGTGTGTGAAGTTATTGAGAATGACCCTATCAGCACCTTGAATCTAATATACCCTTTTAGGGATAGATTAAAAGTAGGCCTGATACAGCAGAAACCACTAATTTAGAGAATTGCTAAGTTGGGAATTGTATTTCAACCCAGAACAAAAACTGTGCTTTGACGGACCCAAAATAACTTGACCAGCCTCAGCAATAACCACAGATTTAGATGAATATAAATTTGAGGCCTAATATTTAGGCGCTGGGTGACAGGTATGCGTTTACAGACAGAATTAGACTTGGAAATTCACAGTAGCGTGTGTGTGAAGTTATTGAGAATTACCCTATCTGAACCTTGAATCTAATATACCCTTTTAGGGATAGATTTAAAGTAGGCCTGATACAGCAGAAACCAGTAATTTAGAGAATTGCTAAGTTGGGAATTGTATTTCAACCCAGAACAAAAACTGTGCTTCGACGGACCCAAAATAACTTGACCAGCCTCAGCAATAACCACAGATTTAGATGAATATAAATTTGAGGCCTATTATTTAGGCGCTGGGTGACAGGTATACGTTTACAGACAGAATTAGACTTGGAAATGCACAGTAGCGTGTGTGTGAAGTTATTGAGAATGACCCTATCAGCACCTTGAATCTAATATACCCTTTTAGGGATAGATTAAAAGTAGGCCTGATACAGCAGAAACCACTAATTTAGAGAATTGCTAAGTTGGGAATTGTATTTCAACCCAGAACAAAAACTGTGCTTTGACGGACCCAAAATAACTTGACCAGCCTCAGCAATAACCACAGATTTAGATGAATATAAATTTGAGGCCTAATATTTAGGCGCTGGGTGACAGGTATGCGTTTACAGACAGAATTAGACTTGGAAATGCACAGTAGCGTGTGTGTGAAGTTATTGAGAATTACCCTATCTGAAACTTGAATCTAATATACCCTTTTAGGGATAGATTTAAAGTAGGCCTGATACAGCAGAAACCAGTAATTTAGAGAATTGCTAAGTTGGGAATTGTATTTCAACCCAGAACAAAAACTGCTTTGACGGACCCAAAATAACTTGACCAGCCTCAGCAATAACCACAGATTTAGCTGAATATAAATTTGAGGCCTATTATTTAGGCGCTGGGTGACAGGTATACGTTTACAGACAGAATTAGACTTGGAATTGCACAGTAGCGTGTGTGTGAAGTTATTGAGAATGACCCTATCAGCACCTTGAATCTAATATACCCTTTTAATAAATAGATTTAAAGTAGCCCTGATACAGCAGAAACCACTAATTTAGGAAATTGGCAAGTTGGGAATTGTATTTCAACCCTGAACAAAAATATATCCTTTGCCAGACAGCAGACAGTATTACAATTGGCTGGCCACAGCTAAAACATCAGATTTAGGGTACTGCTATTTTGGCAATTGTATTTCACCCCTCAATAAAATAGCAAGCACAGCCAAGCCCCTGATGTAGGATATAGCCAAAAAATAACCACACTATTGATGGTTAAATGCACTTGGTGACAGCTTGCCCCTGATGTAGGATATAGCCAAAAAATAACCACACTATTCATGGTTAAATGCACTTGGTGACAGCTTGCCCCTGATGTAGGATATAGACAAAAAATAACCACACTATTGATGGTTAAATGCACTTGGTGACAGCTTGCCCCTGATGTAGGATATACCCAAAAAATAACCACACTATTGATGGTTAAATGCACTTGGTGACAGCATGCCCCAGATGTAGGATATAGCCAAAAAATAACCACACTATTGATGGTTAAATGCACTTGGTGACAGCTTGCCCCTGATGTAGGATATAGCCAAAAAATAACCCCACTATTGATGGTTAAATGTACTTGGTGGCAGCTTGTGCTGGCGCACCACAAGACACAAAATGGCCGACGATCACCCCAGAAAAAAGTGACTGAAAAACGCTCTGGGCAGCCTAAAAACAGTGAGCAATTGAATAGCAGCAGTTCAATGATCCACAGCTGTAGATCGATCACTGACTTAAGTGTTTTGGAGGAGTTAATCACTGCCTAATCTCGCCCTAACAGTCGCAGCTGCAACCTCTCCCTACACTGTTCAGAGCAGAGTGACGTGCGGCACTACGTGACTCCAGCTTAAATAGTGGCTGGGTCACATGCTGCACTGGCCAATCACAGCCATGCCAATAGTAGGCATGGCTATGATGGCCTCTTGGGGCAAGTAGTATGACGCTTGTTGATTGGCTGCTTTGCAGACTTTTAAAAAGCGCCAAGAAAGCGACGAACACCGAACACAAACCCAGACTTTTACGAAAATGTTCGGGTTCGGGTCCGTGTCACGGAACCCCAAAATTCGGTACGAACCCGAACTATACAGTTCGGGTTCACTCATTCCTACTCGCTGACACGGTTCTTATTGGGAGCAGCCAAAGAGCAGGGTGGGTGGCTGTTCCCCACGTCCAGGCCAGGTTTTGGGCTGGGGTTCAAAATACCCAGCCAGCAGCTCAGCTTGGTGTGGTATGTTCCTCCAAGTGAGAGTGGAGTGGGGAAAGCTCTGTGTTTTTGGGAGCTGCATGAGAGCTGCCTGCTGGGAGTCAGGCGCCCTAAAGCCTGCCAGGTGATTTATGTTATTTTTGGAAGCTCTTGCTGTGTGAACTAACACCAGGACTCTGTAAAGCATTGTTTTTTCTTTTCTGCCTTTTCTGTGTGAATAAACACTGGACTTTTGTTTTATCAACCGTGGTCTTGCCTCTGTATTGCGTCCGCTCACCCTGCTTACCATAGCAAATCCCTACAATATATATACAGTGGGATGCGAAAGTTTGGGCAACCTTGTTAATCGTCATGATTTTCCTGTATAAATCGTTGGTTGTTACGATAAAAAATGTAAGTTAAATATATCATATAGGAGACACACACAGTGATATTTGAGAAGTAAAATTAAGTTTATTGGATTTACAGAAAGTGTACTATAATTGTTTAATCAAAATTAGGCAGGTGCATAAATTTGGGCACCACAAAAAAAGAAATGAAATCAATATTTAGTAGATCCTCCTTTTGCAGAAATTACAGCCTCTAAACGCTTCCTGTAGGTTCCAATGAGAGTCTGGATTCTGGTTGAAGGTATTTTGGACAATACCTCTTTACAAAACATCTTTAGTTTATTCAGGTTTGATGGCTTCCGTGCATGGACAGCTCGCTTTAAGTCACACCACAGATTTTCCATTATACTCAGGTCTGGGGACTGAGGTGGCCATTCCACAACATTGTACTTGTTCCTCTGCATAAATGCCTTAGTGGATTTTGAGCAGTGTTTAGGGTCGTTGTCGTGTTGAAAGATCCAGCCCTGGCACAGCTTCAGCTTTGTCACTGATTCCTGCACATTGGTCTCCAGAATCTGCTGATAATGAGTGGAATCCATGCGTCCCTCAACTTTGACAAGATTCCCAGTCCCTGCACTGGCCACACAGCCCCACAGCATGATGGAACCACCACCATATTTTACTGTAGGTAGCAGGCGTTTTTCTTGGAATGCTGTGTTCTTTTTTCTCCATGCATAACGCCCCTGGTTATGGCCAAATAACTAAATTTTAGTTTCATCAGTCCACAGCACCTTATTCCAAAATTAAGCTGGCTTGTCCAAATGTGCTTTAGCCCACCTCAAGCGGCACTTTTTGTGCTGTGGGTAAAGAAAAGGCTTCCTCTGCATCGCTCTCGCATACAGCATATCCTTGTGTAAAGTGTGCCAAATGGTTGAACGATGCACAGTGACTCCATCTGCAGCAAGATGATGTTGTAGGTCTTTGGTGCTGGTCTGTGGGTTCACTCTGACTGTTTTCACTATTCGTCGCTTCTGTCTATCCGAGATTTTTCTTGGTCTGCCACTTCGAGACTTAACATAAACTGAGCCTGTGGTCTTCCATTTCCTCAATATGTTCCTAACTGTGGAAACAGACAGCTGAAATCTCTGAGACAGCTTTCTGTATCCTTCCCCTAAACCATGATGGTGAACAATCTTTGTCTTCAGGTCATTTGAGAGTTGTTTTGAGACCCCCATGTTGCTACTCTTCAGAGAAAATTAAAAGAGGAGGGAAACTTACAATTGACCCCCTTAAATACTCTTTCTTATAATTGGATTCACCTGTGTATGTAGGTCAGTAGTCACTGAGCTTACCAAGCCAATTTGAGTTCCAATAATTAGTTCTAAAGGTTTTGGAATCAATAAACTGACGACAGTGCCCAAATGTATGCACCTGCCTAATTTTGTTTAAACGATTATAGCACACTTTCTGTAAATCCAATAAACTTCATTTCACTTCTCACATATCCCCGTGTGTGTCTCCTATATGATATATTTAACTGACATTTTTTATCGTAACAACTAACGATTTATACAGGAAAATCATGACGATTAACAAGGTTGCCCAAACTTTCGCATCCCACTGTATGTATATATATATATATATATATATATATATATATAAATATATATACAGTACAGACCAAAAGTTTGGACACACCTTCTCATTCAAAGAGTTTTCTTTATTTTCATGACTATGAAAATTGTAGATTCACACTGAAGGCATCAAAACTATGAATTAACACATGTGGAATTATATACATAACAAAAAAGTGTGAAACAACTGAAAATATGTCATATTCTGGATTCTTCAAAGTAGCCACCTTTTGCTTTGATTACTGCTTTGCACACTCTTGACATTCTCTTGATGAGCTTCAAGAGGTAGTCACCTGAAATGGTCTTCTAACAGTCTTGAAGGAGTTCCCAGAGATGCTTAGCACTTGTTGGCCCTTTTGCCTTCACGTTGCAGTCCAGCTCACCCCAAACCATCTCGATTGGGTTCAGGTCCGGTGACTGTAGAGGCCAGGTCATCTGGCGCAGCACCCCATCACTCTCCTTCATGGTCAAAAAGCCCTCACACAGCCTGGAGGTGTGTTTGGGGTCATTGTTCTAAATGCAAACCGGATGGAATAGCATGCCGCTGCAAGATGCTGTGGTAGCCATGCTGGTTCAGTATGCCTTCAATTTTGAATAAATCCCCAACAGTGTCACCAGCAAAGCACCCCCTCACCATCACACTGTCACCACCAGAAATCTGAGAAGCTCTGACAGATGCCTTTCAGAACCTCCTCCTTGAGCTTCCTTTGTTTTGCTTTCAGTTCCTCATCTTGTTAGCCTCTCTCAGCTGTCATGTAGTTGGACTGATTGCATCCCTTTAAATTCCTCCCCATAGTGCATCAGTGTGTGGTTTATAGTTCTTCCTGGAGTGTGTGTGCATGCTGATCCTACTTCCCAGTCTTCTACAAGATAAGTGTTGTGCATTAATTTGTGATTTTCTGTTTGCTGGATCCCAGGTGACCCTGACTCCCTCCGTATCTAGTGTAGGGAGCCGTTGGTCGTGTCCCCTCACTATTATAGGGTGTTCAGGTGTTATACAGTCGAGGTACGAGGATATGCGATCATCTACCATTGGGATTTTTGCATAGGCTGTGCAGTCAGGGAGAGTGCCAGGTCTGATGCAGGGGTCTCCCTTTTTGTTCCTTAGTTTTGGATCCAGTGAGTCGTATATTCATTTAATGTTGTCTTGTTTCCTGTACACCTTCCGTGACATTATAAACCGCCAAAACCGTCTCAAGCATGGATCCGGTTTCACTTTTGACTGAACGCTTCCAGGGTCTTTCATTGGAGGTAGCTGATCTCCGTAAGACTCTTTCTCAGTTTCAAGTGATCAGCTTGCGTTCATGGAGTTTGTTCTGAGCCTAAGATCTCGCTCCCGGATACGTTCTCCGGGGGGGGGGGGAGAATTTTGTGCGTTTTAGAGAGGCTTGCAAACTCCATTTTCGCCTTCTTCCCCATTCCTCTGGTGATGAGGAACGGAGGGTGGGGATCATTATATCGCTGCTCAGGGGTAACGCTCAGTCGTGGGCCTTTTCGCTGCCGGTGGGGGCACGGCCCCTCCGTTCAGTGGATGAATTATTTTTAGCCCTGGGTCAGATATATGATGATCTGGATCGTATTGCTTTGGCTGAGTCTAGACTACGTCTGTTATGCCAGGGTAAACAATCCGCAGAGATATACTGCTCAGAATTTGGGAGATGGGCAGCTGATACTGGTTGGAATGATGCTGCACTCCGAAGTCAATTTTGCCATGGTCTTTCAGAGGGATTGAAAGATGCATTTGCCTTTCATGAGAGGCCTACTTCCTTGGACTCTGCTATGTCTCGGGCCGTTCGTTATGACAGGCGTCTTAGAGAGAGAGGAGAGATCACTCCTTCCTTTCATACTCAATCCCAGGACAGTGCAGCGGTCTCTTTCTGTGCACAGGGGTCTCAGTCGCTGTCAACCCCTTCTGAGCAGGAGCCCATGCAGCTTGGGTTGATTGCCTCTGACAATAGAAGATTCAGCCCGCATGGGAAGGTTTGTTTTTGTTGTGGAGGTATAAATCATTTGGCAAATGTTTGTCCCTCTAGGAGATTCAGGCAGTTTTTTGGGAGTAATAAAGAAACAAAAAGGAAAAAATCCTTTAAAAATGTTCCATCTGTTACCATTGGCAGGGTTGAGGCGGAAATTGAAGGTTTTCCGTTTGCTTGTAGTTCCCGTTTTGTCCTGCCTGCCAGGGTGGCAAGAACATTTTTTGTGAGATTTTTGTAGATAGTGGAGCAGCTGTCAATCTCATTGATAATCAATTTGCGATAACTCATGGTTTCCAGGTATGCACTTTGGGAAAGGATATTCCTGTTTTTGCTATTGATTCCGCTCCACTTTCTCAGAAATCATTAAAGGGCATAGTTCACAATATCCGTTGAATTGTGAGTGATGCTCATGTTGAGGATGTGTCATGTTACGTCCTTAGCGGATTGCCTACTCCTCTTGTGTTGGGGCTACCCTGGCTCACTAAACATAACCCCACCATTGATTGGCAAGCGAGGCAAATAAATGGTTGGAGTGACTTTTGCAGAGAGAATTGCCTCACGACATCTGTTTCTGAGGTTTCTACTAAGACTGTACCATCCTTTCTCTCTAAATTTTCAGATGTCTTCTCTGAGAGTGGAGTTCAGGATTTGCACCCGCACAGGGAGTACGATTGCCCTATTAATCTCATCCCAGGCGCCAAGCTGCCTAAATCTCGTTTATACAATCTCTACCAACCTGAAAGGGTCGCTATGCGTGCTTATATCTCTGAGAGTCTGAGAAAAGGACACATATGACCCTCGAAGTCACCTGTCGCCGCTGGTTTTTTCTTTGTTAAGATTTCAGGGAGCTGAATAGTATCACAATTCGTGACCCATATCCGCTTCCTCTGATCCCAGACCTGTTTAACCAGCTCAGGACGCAGGATTGCGTCTTTTCGGCTGTCCTGTTTCTCTGGGCGGACGCGCCGGTGCGTCCTCTCGCGAGACGCAAGATTTCGGGGAAAGCCGGCCCGCGCATGCGCATTGCGGGCCGGCAAAATTTCAAAGACAAGTTCGTCATCAACCTGCCAGCCAATGATCGTGGCTGGCAGGTTGTTGATTTTCAAAAAAACGAATCAGCAGCCACCTAACAAATCATATTTAGTAAATATGATGTGTTAAATGGCTGCTGTGCTCCTCTGCTCCTTCTTTTGGTCGGTTGGTTCCAGCAGAGGAGCACACATCACTGTGAGTACCCACCAACACCACACTTAGCCCCCAGATTACCTCCCAGCACCCCCAATTAACCCCTTGATCACCCCTTCTTTCCCCTGTCAATCACTAGTGAAAAGGAAAAAAGTGATCAGTGTAAACTGTCACTTTTTTTTTTTCACTGGTATTGACTGATAGGTTTTAGTATAGTTTAGGTCCCTTGGTTAGGTAGTTTAGCGATCGGTTAGCGCCCAGCCCACCGCACCGCAGTCCCTTATTCGCTGATTAGCGTATCGCTAATCAGCATTTGGACTTTTATAGTATCTGTAAGTGATCAAAACTGATCACGGTCAGATCTATAATAGTATTAATGTCACTTTAGTTCGCCCTCCACCCAAAACGCAGTGTTTGCCCGATCAGGCCTGATCGGTCGCCCACACGTGCTTTCACCCACGCCCGCCCCACCGCAGTGACAAAAAAATATATATTTTTTGATCTCTGCACAATCACTTTACAAGCGCTGCGGCGATAAAAAAAATCAGTTTTGATATTGTGTTGATTTTTTATCAACCGCAGCGGCCTCCGGTACTTCGCTAGCCTCCCATTTGTAAGACAGGCTTGCTTTTTTTCTTGGGTAGTCTCAGGGAATACCCCTAAATTTAGTTGCCCAAATGTCAAACAGGGGGTATTCTTCTGAAGAGGCCTACAGGCTTCTGACCCAGTCGGATGAGGAATGGGAACCCTCATCTGATGAATCTAGCGGGTCAGAAAACGAACCTGTAGAAAGCAGTGGCTCTCTGACCCAAAGTTCGGACGAGGAGGCTGAGGTCCCTGATACCACCAGGCGTACCTGGCCCCGTGTCGCTAGACCACAGGTTGCGCAGGATCCCCTTCAAGAGCAGCAGAGTGGGGCTGGTGCTGTCGGATTACGTGGTGAGGCATACACCAGCAGCGCAGCCCTTCCTGGACCTAGTACCAGCACTGCCGTACAACCTGGTGAAGTGGCGAGCACCAGAAGGACAGTTGAAGCTGGTACGGTGGCATGAGCAGTAGTGATCCCGTCGCAGCCACAGCAAATACAGGCCCGTAGAGCCCCTAGAATCCCTGAGGTGCTGGCAAACCCTGATTGGCAGTCCCCAACTTCAGCCACACCTGTAGTTCCCCCTTTCACTGCCCAGTCTGGCATTCGGGTTGAGACAGCTCAGATTGGTTCGGCCCTGGGATTTTTTGAGCTGTTCTTGACTGCGGAGCTCTTGGACTTAGTCGTGGCCGAAACAAATCGGTATGCCACACAATTTATATCCGCCAACCCGGGAAGCTCTTATGCCCAGTCTTTCCGGTGGAAACCAGTCCAAGTTTCCAAATGTTAAATTTTTCTGGGCCTTCTCCTCAACATGGGTCTAACTAAAAAGCATGAATTGCGGTCATATTGGTCCACAAACCCAATTCATCACATGCCCATGTTCTCTGCTGCTATGTCCAGGACACGATTTGAGACCATCCTGCGTTTCCTGCACTTTAGCGACAACACCACCTCCCGTCCCAGAGGTCACCCAGCTTTTGACCGGCTCCACAAAATTCGGCCCCTCATAGACCATTTCAACCAGAAATTTGCAGACTTGTATACCCCTGAGCAAAACATCTGCGTAGACGAGTCCCTTATACATTTTACCGGGCGCCTTGGCTTCAAACAATACATCCCCAGCAAGCGCGCCCGGTATGGGGTCAAATTGTATAAGCTCTGTGAAAGGGCCACAGGCTATACCCACATATTTTGGATCTATGAGGGAAAAGATCAGACCCTGGAGCCGGTCGGTTGCCCTGACTACCTGGGGAGCAGTGGGAAGACAGTCTGGGACTTGGTGTCACCCTTATTTGGCAAGGGGTACCATCTTTATGTTGACAATTTCTACACAAATGTGGCCCTCTTTAGGCATTTGTTTCTAGAACAGATTGGCGCCTGTGGCACTGCGCGAACTAGTCGCGCGGACTTCCCCCAACGGCTCGTTACCACCTGTCTTGCAAGGGGGCAGAGGGCTGCATTGTGTAACGAAGAACTGCTCGCGGTGAAATGGAGAGACAAGCGTGACGTTTACATGCTCTCCTCCATTCACGCAGACACGACAATCCAAATTGAGCGAGCAACCCGTGTCATTGAAAAGCCCCTCTCAGTCCATGACTATAACCTTCACATTGGAGGGGTGGACTTCAATGACCAGATGTTGGCTCCGTATTTAGTGTCCCGCAGAACCAGACGCTGGTATAAGAAGGTGTCTGTATATTTAATTCAATTGGCTCTGTATAATAGTTTTGTTCTCTACAGTAAGGCTGGGAGAACTGGATCCTTCCTCAAATTTCAGGAAGAGATCATCGCGAACCTCCTGTACCCAGGAGGTTCCGTGGCCCCATCCACCAGTGTAGTTAGCCGTCTACACGAGCGACATTTCCCCAGTGTCGTTGCTGGTACCTCAAACCGACCACCACCCCGAAAAAAATGTCGTGTCTGTAGCAGGAGTGGAATAAGGCGTGACACCCGCTATTTCTGTCCTGACTGTCCTGACCACCCTGCCCTATGCTTTGGAGAGTGTTTCCGGAAGTACCACACACAGGTACACTTAGCATAGGGATCACATCTCAGAGGACAGGCACACAAGGCTATTAGGGCCCATTCACATACAGCTGCTGCAAACCTCTCCTTTCACCTGGGACAAAGTGCCTAACGCACTTCGCCACATCTTTGGGCGATTTGCGCTTTGCACATTGACCCATGGGGAAGGAGAGGTTTGTTCTATAAAGGTAAAAAAAAAAAAAACACCAGTAAGCAAAAAGGTTAATGTTTAGTTCAAAAAGTTAAAGTTTATATGTTCTGTTCCAAAGTTAATAAAATTATTGCATTGCGGCCTGTTTTTTTCTTTTTTTTACCTTCCAGGTGGACCACCCGATCGACTAGCTGCAGCACTGATGTGCATTCTGACAGAAGCATTGCGCTGCTGTCAGATTACACGCAAGTCGGTGTATGCGGCGCTGCAAGACGAGATTTCTACTCTGCAGTAAAAGATATGTTTGCCAAGGCATACGAGCTGAGGAGGAGGCAGCGTTCCTATGCTTTGGCAAATACTTTGTATATAATATTTATTTTTTTTTATCCCGGCAATGATTTATTCATCCACATCGATTGATGTGAATGGAGAAATCTGGTTTGCCAGGGCATACGAGCTAAGTGGGTATGGATGTAGGGCGGAGTTCCTATGTCCTGGCAGACGCCTTTCCCCTCCTTTTTTTTTTTTGGCAGAGATTTTTTCATCCACATTGATCGATGCGAATGAAGAAATCTGTGCCGTTCATTTTTTCCTTTCAGCCCAGAGGCTGAACGGAAAAAAAAAATCTCATTACCTGTATGCTCAATATAAGGAGAATAGTAGAAACTCCTAATGCTGGCCATACATGTAATGATTGCGGAGACCCTCAAATGCCAGGGCAGTACAAACACCCCACAACTGACCCCATTTTGGAAAGACACCCCAAGGTATTCGCTGAGGGGCATATTGAGTCCATGAAAGATTTATATTTTTGTCCCAAGTTAGCGGAAAGTGAGACTTTGTGAGAAAAAAAACTAAAAATCAATTTCCGCTAACTTATGCCCAAAAAAATTATTTCTATGAAGTCGCTAGGCCCCTCATTGAATACCTTGGGGTGTCTTCTTTCCAAAGTGGGGTCACATGTGGGGTATTTATACTGCCCTGGCTTTTTAGGGGCCCTAAAGCGTGAGAAGAAGTCTGGTATCCAAATGTCAAAAAATGCCCTCCTAAAAGGAATTTGGGCACCTTTGCGCATCTAGGCTGCAAAAATGTGTCACACATGTGGTATCGCTGTACTCAAGAGAAGTTGGGGAATGTGTTTTGGGGTGTCATTTTACATATACCCATGCTGGGTGAGATAAATATCTTGGTCAAATGCCAACTTTGTATAAAAAAATGGGAAAAGTTGTCTTTTGCCTAGATATTTCTCTCACCCAGCATGGGTATATGTAAAATGACACCAAAAAACACATTCCCCAACTTCTCCTGAGTACGGCGATACTAGATGTGTGACACTTTATTGCAGCCTAGGTGGGCAAAGGGGCACACATTCCAAAGAGCACCTTTCGGATTTCGCAGGCCATTTTTTACACATTTTGATTGCAAAGTACTTCTCACACATATGGGCCCCTAAATTGCCAGGGCAGTATAACTACGCCACAAGTGACCCCATTTTGGAAAGAAGACACCCCAAGGTATTCCGTGAGGGGCATGGCGAGTTCCTAGAATTTTTTATTTTTGTCGCAAGTTAGTGGAATATGAGACTTTGTAAGGAAAAAAAAAAAAAATCATCATTTTCCGCTAACTTGCGACAAAAAATAAAAAATTCTAGGAACTCGCCATGCCCCTCACAGAATACCTTGGGGTGACTTCTTTCCAAAATGGGGTCACTTGTGGCGTAGTTATACTGCCCTGGCAATTTAGGGGCCCATATGTGTGAGAAGTACTTTGCAATCAAAATCTGTAAAAAATGACCGTTGAAATCCAAAAGGTGCACTTTGGAATGTGGGTCCCTTTGCCCACCTAGGCTGCAAAAAAGTGTCACACATCTGGTATCGCCGTACTCAGGAGAAGTTGGGGAATGTGTTTTGGGGTGTCATTTTACATATACCCATGCTGGGTGAGATAAATATCTTGGTCAAATGCCAACTTTGTATAAAAAAATGGGAAAAGTTGTCTTTTGCCTAGATATTTCTCTCACCCAGCATGGGTATATGTAAAATGACACCAAAAAACACATTCCCCAACTTCTCCTGAGTACGGCGATACTAGATGTGTGACACTTTATTGCAGCCTAGGTGGGCAAAGGGGCACACATTCCAAAGAGCACCTTTCGGATTTCGCAGGCCATTTTTTACACATTTTGATTGCAAAGTACTTCTCACACATTTGGGCCCCTAAATTGCCAGGGCAGTATAACTACGCCACAAGTGACCCCATTTTGGAAAGAAGTCACCCCAAGGTATTCTGTGAGGGGCATGGCGAGTTCCTAGAATTTTTTATTTTTTGTCGCAAGTTAGTGGAATATGAGACTTTGTAAGAAAAAATAAATAAATCATCATTTTCCGCTAACTTGTGACAAAAAATGAAAAGTTCTATGAACTCACTATGCCCATCAGCGAATACCTTAGGATGTCTACTTTCCGAAATGGGGTCATTTGTGGGGGTTTTCTACTGTCTGGGCATTGTAGAACCTCAGGAAACATGACCGGTGCTCAGAAAGTCAGAGCTGCTTCAAAAAGTGGAAATTCACATTTTTGTACCATAGTTTGTAAACGCTCTAACTTTTACCCAAACCATTTTTTTTTTTGCCCAAACATTTTTTTTATTTTTATCAAAGACATGTAGAACAATAAATTTAGCGAAAAATTTATATATGGATGTCGTTTTTTTTGCAAACTTTTACAGCTGAAAGTGAAAAATGTCATTTTTTTGCAAAATTTTTATTAAATTTCGATTAATAACAAAAAAGTAAAAATGTCAGCAGCAATGAAATACCACCAAATGAAATCTCTATTAGTGAGAAGAAAAGGAGGTAAAATTCATTTGGGTGGTAAGTTGCATGACCGAGCGATAAACGGTGAAAGTAGTGTAGTGCAGAAGTGTAAAAAGTGGCCTGGTCATTAAGGGGGTTTCAGCTAGCGGGGTTGAAGTGGTTAACCAGATTGTTGGGGCTAAAGTTTTTTCCAAATTAGATCTAAGAGGGGCATACAACCTGGTCAGGGTCAGAGAAGGAGACGAATGGAAGACGGCCTTCAATACCCCTGAGGGCTATTTTGAGAATTTGGTTATGCCTTTTGGTTTGATGAATGCTCCAGCCGTTTTTCAGCATTTTGTGAACAGCATTTTTTATCATTTAATGGGGAAATTTGTATTAGTGTATTTGGATGACATTTTGATTTTTTCTCCTGATTTCAAAACTCATAAGGAACACTTACGTCAGGTCTTGCTCATCCTGCGGGAGAATAAATTGTACGTGAAACTGGAAAAATGTGTGTTTGCGGTTCCAGAAATTCAATTTCTGGGGTTTCTTCTCTCCGCTTCTGGTTTTCGCATGGACCCCGAGAAGGTCCGTGCTGTGCTTGAGTGGGAGCTTCCTGAGAATCAGAAGGCGCTGATGCGTTTTTTGGGCTTTGCCAATTATTACAGGAAGTTTATTTTTAATTATTCCTCTGTGGTTAAACCACTCACTGATATGACCAGAAAGGGGGTATATTTTTCTTCCTGGTTGGTAGAGGCGCATAAGGCCTTTTCTAATATCAAGGAGAGTTTTGCTTCCGCTCCCATCTTGGTACAACCTGATATTTCTCTACCCTTCATAGTTGAGGTTGATGCTTCTGAGGTGGGTGTGGGTGCGGTATTGTCTCAGGGTTCCTCTCCTGCCAAATGGCGACCATGTGCCTTTTTCTCGAAGAAACTCTCCTCCACAGAGAGAAATTACGATGTGGGAGATAGGGAGTTGTTGGCCATCAAGTTGGCTTTTGAGGAATGGCGCCATTGGTTAGAGGGAGACAGACACCCTATTACCGTGCATCAGTGTGCGGTTTATAGTTCTTCCTGGAGTGTGTGTGCATGCTGATCCTACTTCCCAGTCTTCTACAAGATAAGTGTTGTGCATTAATTTGTGATTTTCTGTTTGCTGGATCCCAGGTGACCCTGACTCCCTCCGTATCTAGTGTAGGGAGCCGGTGGTCGTGTCCCCTCACTATTATAGGGTGTTCAGGTGTTATATAGTCGAGGTACGAGGATATGCGATCATCTACCATTGGGATTTTTGCATAGGCTGAGCAGTCAGGGAGAGTGCCAGGTCTGATGCAGGGGTCTCCCTTTTTGTTCCTTAGTTTTGGATCCAGTGAGTCGTATATTCATTTTGTGTTGTCTTGTTTCCTGTACACCTTCCGTGACACACACCTCCTCCTCCATGCTTCACGGTGGGAACCAGGCATGTAGAGTCCATCCGTTCACTTTTTCTGCATAGCATGCCGCTGCAAGATTCTGTGGTAGCCATGCTGGTTCAGTATGCCTTCAATTTTGAATAAATCCTCAACAGTGTCACCAACAAAGCACCCCCACACCATCACACCTCATCCTCCATGCTTCACGGTGGGAACCAGGCATCCGTTCACCTCTTCTGCGTCGCACAAAGACACAGTGGTTGGAACCAAAGATCTCAAATTTGGACTCATCAGACCAAAGCACAGATTTCCACTGGTCTAATGACCATTCCTTGTGTTCTTTAGCCCAAAAAAGTCTCCTCTGCTTGTTGCCTGTCCTTAGCAGTGGTTTCCTAGCAGATATTCTACCATGAAGGCCTGATTCACACAGTCTCCTCTTAACAGTTGTTCTAGAGATGTGTCTGCTGCTAGAAATCTGTGTGGCAGTCAGTGATTCTTCCAGTATCCTCTCAAGTACCGTCACGCACTGCTGCCTTCTCCGGACTTAAGGTGGTGCAATCCTTTAAGTATCTTGGGGTAACAGTGTCCATGAACCCTGCAGATTATATTACTAGTAACCTCCTACCCTTGCTGGAGAAATTTAAAAATAAGATCACAGTGTGGCATAAATTGCCTTTGTCAGCGATAGGAAGGGGAAATTTGTTGAAAATGATCCTTATGCCGCAATTGCTCTATGTCCTGCACAACTCCCCTGTTTGGATTCCCGTGCATTACTTTCACAAAATCTTACGATTGTTTCGTTTTTTTCTGTGGAGAAGTAATAGGGGAAGGATAAAGTATGAAACGCTACAGAGGAACAAAGATGCAGGGGGACTTGCTCTGCCCAACCCTTTACTTTATTTTCTATCGGCCCAGTTGCAGCATTTTAAAGGGTGGGGAGTGGTGGGTAGCCCAGGCACGAAGAGTGGACGATTGATGGAGTGGGCGTCGAATAGGTCTCCCCCGTTGACGGCCATTGAAGGTAGGGTAAAGGAAGATGCAGGGCGTATCCCAATACTAGTGCTCATGAGGAAAGTTTGGTGTAAAACCAGACATATCTTGGGATTAGAGGGATATGTCAATATCTCGCCTATTTGGAGGAACCCAGCACTGCCAGAGTTGGAAGGTCTAACTGGATTTTCTGGGTGGATTAACAAGGGAGTATGGAACTTGGGCCATATCTTCTCAGGTGGGGTATTAAAACAATATCAACAGCTTTGCTCGGAGTTTGGGCTTCCTTCCTCGCAGTTCTATAGATATCTTCAGCTCAGGCATGCATTGGATGCTCAGGCTAAAGTGGCTCCAATAGTATTTACATCCACTCATGCACTGAACACAGTGGTGGCTGCTGGATCGGTGAAAGGGGCAATCTCCGTGATGTATCAGGCCTTACTAGAGGATTTTCTTAAAGGATACCCGCTAAAATGCAGACAGCAATGGGAAAGAGATTTGGGTGAGCTTACAGATGTACAATGGTCAGAGGTAGTAGCGCTTACTCCCATTCTATCTCTCAGTGAGGCGGCACGTCTCTCCCAGCTGTATCTAGTGCACAGAGTATATAGGACTCCGGTATTCCTACATAAAGTGGGTTGCAGGGATAGTCCCAATTGTCCGAAATGTGGTAGCGCTGAAGCTGATCTCCTGCATATGTTGTGGTCATGCCCTTCATTGACCTCTTACTGGAGAGCAGTATTACATCTTGTTAATAAGGTACATAGTACTAAATTTAAAATGGATCCGAAAATTTGTATTCTGGGAATGCTGCCAGAGGAAAATTTGCAGTCTACAGTAGCTACGGGAATAGAAAGGATGCTGTATCAGGCGAGGAAGACTTTCGCAGCAAAATGGATACAGGGGATACCCCCAGAGGTATCGGAATATGTTGCTAGAATGAATGTGGTAGTGCACCTTGAGAGGGGTGTGTACCAGAAAAGAAAGTGCTTGACTAAATTTGAGGCTATTTGGGGTAGCTGGATAGATAGGTCGGGATGCTGTAGTCCTTGGCTAGCATTAACGAGGAGTGTTTTGAGTGCCCGGTAAGGCTGATCTGGGGAAGTGACTGTGTACAACCTAGTGATATGTGGAATGTGTGGTGTACGTTTGTTGGTGTCTGATGTGTGATGTGTGACCGTGGACTGAGTGCCATAACTGTTTGGGAATATAGTTACTTGGGGCTCACTGCCTGTAATATATATTAAAATCAATGGAACAGGTGCCGATATGATGAGGAGAAAAAGAATTAGGAGGTAGTTATGCTCCTATTGCAATGATGTCCTGCTCTTGGAAGGTTTGGGAGGGGAGGGGGGTGTTTACAGGGATGTTTTTTGAGGGAGAAAAAATAGATAAATAAAGGGCTAGATTTATTGTGTAAATTCTTACAATGTCTTATGGTCATAGGATGTATATTATGTACGATGTGCATATGTGATAATTTGTACATTTATCCTTTGTACCTGATGTCTTTTTGATGATTGGATATTTGATTTGACTGTCATTTGATGATGAAAAAGAAAATATGATAATAAAAAAATTATCTGATTTAAAAAATAAATCTGTGTGGCATTGACCTGGTCTCTAATCTGAGCTGCTGTTAACCTGCGATTTCTGAGGCTGGTGACTCGGATGAACTTATCCTCCGCAGCAGAGGTGACTCTTGGTCTTCCTTTCCTGGGTCGGTCCGCATGTGAGCCAGTTTCTTTGTAGCACTTGATGGTTTTTGTGACTGCACCTGGGGACACTTTCAAAGTTTTCCCAATTTTTCGGACTGACTGACCTTCATTTCTTAAAGTAATGATGGCCACTCGTTTTTCCTTACTTAGCTGCTTTTTTCTTGCCATAATACAAATTCTAACAGTCTATTCAGTAGGACTATCAGCTGTGTATCCACCTGACTTCTCCACAACGCAACTGATGGTCCCAACCCCATTTATAAGGCAAGAAATCCCACTTATTAAACCTGACAGGGCACACCTGTGAAGTGAAAACCATTTCAGGTGTCTACCTCTTGAAGCTCATCAAGAGAATGCCAAGAGTGTGCAAAGCAGTAATCAAAGCAAAAGGTGGCTACTTTGAAGAACCTAGAATATGACATATTTTCAGTTGTTTCACACTTTTTTGTTATGTATATAATTCCAAATGTGTTAATTCATAGTTCTGATGCCTTCAGTGTGAATCTACAATTTTCATGGTCATGAAAATAAAGAAAACTCTTTGAATGAGAAGGTGTGTCCAAACTTTTGGTCTGTACTGTATAGACAATGAAAGTCCGCAGCATTTCTTAAAAGATAAAATGTGCTCTTTATTCACACATATCAAGTGACAACGTTTCGGTTCCCTCACAGAACCTTTCTCAAGTCAGGTGAAACATAAAGTGCAATACAAAAAGCGTTTTTTGTATTGGTTAATTAACTAATTGGTAACAACCCTACTATGTATTTATACTGGCACTATTGCACACATACCACTTAGACCTACATATACATGCTTTACATATCTTCCTAAGATCACTAGAACATGAAATATGAAAAGTTTAAGGTGAGATAAAAAAAAAAAGTAAGTAATATATATATAGTGGCACAGTAAGGCTACATGCACACGAACGTTGTTTGTTTCTGTGTCCGTTCCATTTTTTTTGTGGATTGGATGCGGGTCAGCAAAAAATGCGGACAGCACACCGCGTGCTGTCCGCATAAGTATAGCTGTTCCGTAGTCCCCCCCAAAAAATAGAACATGTCCTATTCTTGTCTGTTTTAGGCATTGTTACAATAGATCCGCAAAAAAAAAAAGGATGATATACAGATGTCATCAGTTTTTTTTGCGGACCGCAAAACACATATGATTGTGTGCATTTTGCATACAGGGAATTGTATGTGGCAACAGGAATTTTCCTACCAGTGTGTGTTGCTTGACTAATTAGCAGTCAGGTAAGGTCAAACACTGGACTGGATCGCACGTGCCGTTCCATGTTTTCGTTAACACCTAGCTGTCTTTAAAAGACAGCTGGGTTCATGCAGAGGGAATCTCTGTATTGGAATCTGAGGCTTGTGCCGGGGTGGAGGGCTGAGACCCATGTGAGGGGAAACAGGCTGACTAAAGCCTGCTGATGGATTCTTGTTGGCAGAAAAGGCTGCATGGTGTGAACTGACACCAATACTGCAAGGTGACTTTTTTTGCTTGAAAGTGTTTTTTTTTGTTCTGTGAACGTTCTGACGTGTGAATAAACACTAAACTTTTGGCGTCCGCTTATCCTGTTTAACAGAGCGAATCCCCACAATATCTGTAAATATATATATATATATATATATATATATATATAATCCATGAAAAAGGTTCTAGTGCAGAACCGAAACGTTGTACCACCTGGGTGAATAAAGTTCACTTGTCATTTTTCTCGGAGTGCCGCCTATTTTTCTGGATTATACATTGGGGTAAGAAGCCTATTCCCCTGGAGACGTGCACCCTTTTTTCTATTTGATTGCGTTCCAGTGCCGCCATTTTTCCTTTGTATATATATATATATATATATATATATATATACAGTACAGACCAAAGGTTTGGACACACCTTCTCATTCAAAGAGTTTTCTTTATTTTCATGACTATGAAAATTGTAGATTCACACTGAAGGCATCAAAACTATGAATTAACACATGTGGAATTATATACATAACAAAAAAGTGTGAAACAACTGAAAATATGTCATATTCTAGGTTCTTCAAAGTAGCCACCTTTTGCTTTGATTACTGCTTTGCACACTCTTGGCATTCTCTTGATGAGCTTCTAGAGGTAGTCACCTGAAATGGTTTTCACTTCACAGGTGTTCCCTGTCAGGTTTAATAAGTGGGATTTCTTGCCTTATAAATGGGGTTGGGACCATCAGTTGCGTTGTGGAGAAGTCAGGTGGATACACAGCTGATAGTCCTACTGAATAGACTGTTAGAATTTGTATTATGGCAAGAAAAAAGCAGCTAAGTAAAGAAAAACAATTGGCCATCATTACTTTAAGAAATGAAGGTCAGTCAGTCCGAAAAATTGGGAAAACTTTGAAAGTGTCCCCAAGTGCAGTCACAAAAACCATCAAGCGCTACAAAGAAACTGGCTCACATGCGGACCGCCCCAGGAAAGGAAGACCAAGAGTCACCTCTGCTGAGGAGGATAAGTTCATTCGAGTCACCAGCCTCAGAAATTGCAGGTTAACAGCAGCTCAGATTAGAGACCAGGTCAATGCCACACAGAGTTCTAGCATCAGACACATCTCTAGAACAACTGTTAAGAGGTGACTGTGTAAATCAGGTCTTCATGGTAGAATATCTGCTAGGAAACCACTGCTAAGGACAGGCAACAAGCATTAGAGACTTGTTTGGGCTAAAGAACACAAGAAATGGACATTAGACTAGTGGAAATCTGTGCCTTGGTCTGATGAGTCCAAATTTGAGATCTTTGGTTCCAACCACCGTATCTTTGTGCAACGCAGAAGAGGTGAATGGATGCCTGGTTCCCACCGTGAAGCATGGAGGATGAGGTGTGATGGTGTGGGGGTGCTTTGTTGGTGACACTGTTGGGGATTTATTCAAAATTGAAGGCATACTGAACCAGCATGGCTACCACAGCATCTTGCAGCGGCATGCTATTCCATCCGGTTTGCGTTTAGTTGGACCATCATTTATTTTTTAACAGGACAATGACCCCAAACACACCTCCAGGCTGTGTAAGGGCAATTTGACCATGAAGGAGAGTGATGGGGTGCTGCGCCAGATGACCTGGCCTCCACAGTCACCGGACCTGAACCCAATCGAGATGGTTTGGGGTGAGCTGGACCGCAGAGTGAAGGCAAAAGGGCCAACAAGTGCTAAGCATCTCTGGGAACTCCTTCAAGACTGTTGGAAGACCATTTCAGGTGACTACCTCTTGAAGCTCATCAAGAGAATGCCAAGAGTGTGCAAAGCAGTAATCAAAGCAAAAGGTGGCTACTTTGAAGAACCTAGAATTTGACATATTTTCAGTTGTTTCACACTTTTTTGTTATGTATATAATTCCACATGTGTTAATTCATAGTTTTGATGCCTTCAGTGTGAAGCTATAATTTTCATAGCCATGAAAATAAAGAAAACTCTTTGAATGAGAAGGTGTGTCCAAACTTTTGGTCTGTACTGTATATATGTATATACTTTCTACTATACAGGAACCCTTTTTCTGTATCAATCTGTATAGAACAGTGTAACCTAACTCTGCATTTGCCAAAGGATACCCTGGATACTTCTACCATAGGCTCCAGTTCCTATTGCATACGTATGTTGAATGCATATCACAAATGGTACATAAACAGCGAAAATGCAATCTCCCTATTCTTCACTCTTGCCATATGTACCCTTTGACTAGTCACCCATGGGATGGAGAATACGCTGAGACAGGCTCAGAATGGAAGAACACGCTGATACAATGATGCAGAGAAATTGCAAGCCACAGTCAATAGAATGTGACAACAAACATGAAACAGTAGTAAGAGTCTAACCACAGTACAAAATCAACAAGCTAAGAGTCATAATCAGATTGACATTGCAGATATAGTCTGATAAACCAGAAGCTGAAACCATATTCAAGAAGGCAAGCTAGAAGCGCAACCTGAACCATCATAGAAAAGTGTTCAAAACCTGCTGATGCTACTATATTTGGAGGTCTTAGTATAAAAAGCTGTGACTATGATTAATAAAGAAAGCCCCCTTCAGATTAAACACAATGCATGGAATTACTCTGAATGTTACTTCAAGAGACTGAAGGTCTCTACAAGAAGCAAAAGCAAGCCATACCAAGTTGTGGGACAGGGCCAAGCAGTTCTACATGTACACAATAATTTTCTTATTTCATCAGCTGAGAATGTTGACAAGCTTGAGATCCTAATCTAATAAAAGAAAATGTGTTTTGAACCAGTGAAAAGTAGATTGATGATACAACTGACAGGTTGTAGAAAAATGTTGGCCACAAAATACAATATACACTCACCTAAAGAATTATTAGGAACACCATACTAATACGGTGTTGGACCCCCTTTTTCCTTCAGAACTGCCTTAATTCTATGTGGCATTGATTCAACAAGTTGCTGATAGCATTCTTTAGAAATTTTGGACCATATTGATAGGATAGCATCTTGCAGTTGATGGAGATTTGAGGGATGCACATCCAGGGCACGAAGCTCCCGTTCCACCACATCCCAAAGATGCTCTATTGGCTTGAGATCTGGTGACTGTGGGGGCCATTTTAGTACAGTGAACTCATTGTCATGTTCAAGAAACCAATTTGAAATGATTCAAGCTTTGTGACATGGTGCATTATCCTGCTGGAAGTAGCCATCAGACAATGGGTACATGGTGGTCATGAAGGGATGGACATGGTCAGAAACATTGCTCAGGTAGCCCATGGCATTTAAACGATGGCCAATTGGCACTAAGGGGCCTAAAGTGTGCCCAGAAAACATCCCCTACGCCATTACACCACCACCACCACCAGCCTGCACAGTGGTAACAAGGCATGATGGATACATGTTCTCATTCTGTTTACGCCAAATTCAGACTCTACCATTTGAATGTCTCAACAGAAATCGAGACTCATTAGACCAGGCAACATTTTTCCAGTCTTCAACAGTCCAATTTTGGTGAGCTCGTGCAAACTGTAGCCTCTTTTTCCTATTTGTAGTGGAGATGAGTGGTACCCGGTGGGGTCTTCTGCTGTTGTAGCCCACCTTTCTTTCCCATTCTGACATTCAGTTTGGAGTTCAGAAGATTGTCTTGACCAGGACCACAACCCTACATGCATTGAAGCAAATGCCATGTGACTGGTTGACTAGATAATCGCATTAATGAGAAATAGAACAGGTGTTCCTAATAATTCTTTAGGTGAGTGTACATTTACATAGTAACACAGTAATATAGTTTATAAGGCTGAAAAAAGACATCTGTCCATCCAGTTCAGCCTGTTATCCTGCAAGTTGATCCAGAGGAAGGCAAAAAACAAACTGTAAGGTACGGTAGAAGCCAATTTTCTCAACTTTAGGGGAAAAATGTCTTTCTGACTCCAATCAGAATAACTCCCTGGATTAACGACCCCTCTCTAGTAGCTATAGCCTATAATATTATTACACTCCAGAAATACATCCAGGCCCCTCTTGAACTCTTTTAGTGAACTCCATATCACCACCTCCTCAGGCAGAGAGTTCCATAGTATCACTGCTCTTACCATAAAGAATCCTCTTCTATGTTTGTGTGCAAACATTCTTTCCTTCAGACGCAGAGGATGTCCCCTTGTCACAGTCCTGGGGATAAATAGATGATGGGAGAGATCTCTGTACTGACCCCTGATATAAAGTTTTTATACATAGTTATTAGATCTCCCCTCAGTCGTCTTTTTTCTAAAGGGAATAACCCTAATTTTGATCTATGCAACTATGCCCCTTTTGATGCAACCCATTATCTCATTGGCCTTGGCAGCAGCTGCCTGACACTAGTTTCTACAGCTTAGTTTGCGATTTACTAAAATTCCTAGGTCCTTTTTCATGTCAGTGTTACCTAGTGTTTTACCATTTAGTATGTATGGGTGTGTAGAAAGGAACAAGGGGCCGTCATTGATGGTCGGTATGTGTCACCGAAGTTCCTGGCCTCGGTGAGGTAAGAATCTTTTTTTCTCAAGTGTCAATATTGCAGATTGCAGTCTGACACTTCAGCTGTTTAGTATGGCTGTAAAGCTGATCCGGGACGGCTTTTACTGGGAGTAGTCAAAAGTGCTGGGTGGGTGGCTACTCCCTATGTTCCAGGCCGGGTCTTGCCAGGCTTATAAAGCAGTCAGCACTATCAGGTGGTGTGGATCTAACTCCAAGGTAAACCAAAACTAACAAGTGGAAAATGGTATAAAAAATATATATATATATATATGGATCTAACTCCATCTGACAGTGAAGCTGTGGAGTCCTCTGTGCTGAAGGCTGAAGACTGAAAACAGGCGTGCAGGCCCCCTGGAAACCTGCCAGTGAACTTTTCTGTGGCTGAGCATTCAGACGGGTGTGAACTAACACCTAGAATTCCAGCTGAACATTCTTTTGTTTTGCTGTGTATGAACAAGCACCAAGACTGTTATGTTTTGCTGAGTGTGAATAAAACACAGAAGTTTGATTTACAACTTGGTTCATTGCCTCTATACTGCGTCCGCCAACCTGTCTACCAGAGAAAATCTCCACAGGGTGACTTGCATTATTCCTTCCCATGTGCATAACTTTACATTTGATAGTGTTAGGCCTTATCTGCCACTTATCTGCCAAAGCCTCCAATCTGTCCAGATCCCTCTGTAACAATATACTGTCCTCTTCTGTGTTAATTACTTTACACAGTTTAGTTTTACCTGCAAAAATGTATATTTAACTGTACAAGCCTTCTACAAGATCATTAATAAATATATTGAAGAGAATAGGGCCGAATACTAACCCCTGTGGTACCCCACTAGTGACAGTGACCAATCTGAGTGTGTACCCTTAATAACCACCTTTTGTTTTCTATTACTGAGCCAGTTACTTACCCACATACAGACATTTTCCCCCCAGTCCAAGCATTCTCATTTTATATACTAACCTTTTATGCGGTACAGTGTCAAATGCTTTGGAGAAGTCCAGATATATGACATCCATTGAGTCACTACTGTCAAGTCTACAACTTAAACGCCTTATAGAAACTGATTAAAGTAGTTTGACATGGCCGATCCCTCATTAAAGCCATGCTACTATGGCGTTATTTGCTTATTCTCATAGAGGTGCTCCAAGATAGCATCTCTTAGAAAACCTTCAAACACAACAGATGTTAAACCTACCGGCCTATAGTTTCTGGGCTCTGTTTTCGGACCCTTTTTTATTCTTGGCACAATATTTGCTATGCCCCAATCATGTGGAACACTCACTGTCAGTATAGAGTCCTTAAATAAGGGTCTGGCTATGAAATTACTTAATTATCTTAGGATGCAAGGATGTATGCCACCTGATCCGTGTGATTTGTCTATTTTAATATTTTTATGATGCCTCTGTACTTCTTCCTGGGTCAAACAGGGCACTTTTAATGGTGAATTTACTTTTACATTCTGCATTTCATCAGACAGATTATTTTCTTCAGTGAATACAGTGGAGAAGAAAATATTTTATAGCTTTGCTTTCTCTCTACAACTCCCCCCTCATTACTCTGTAGAGGGCCGGCACCTTCAGATTTATACTTTTTGCCATTTATTTAATCGAAGAACATTTTAAGGTTAGTTTTACTCTCTTTGGCAATTAATCTCTCAGTCTCTAGTTTGCCTGCTTTTTATTTGTCTTTTACTATTTTTTTCCTTAGTTTTTCAATGCTTCCTTGCTACCCTCCAGTTTTAGTGATTTAAATGCTTTCTTTTTGTCATTTATTCTTGTTCCTTAACCATTCATTCCCATAAGGTATGTACCTATCACAATCAGATTTTAGGATACTTTTAAAAATATCCCATGTTGTGGCTGTTTTTATATTTTTGAGGACTTTGTTCCAGTTAGTTAGACCTGTGCTTTTTGAAGTTTGGTATTTTTGTTTCTCCCTGAAGGAACACTCTTTCGAATGACAATTGGAAGGATATTACTTTATGGTCACTATTTTCCAGGTGTCCCCAACCTGTATATCTTTTGTTCTGTTGGGTCCATTGGTTAATACTAAGTCCAGTATGGCCGTCCCTCTAGTCGTGTCCTGAACCAGTTGGGAAAGATAAATGTCTTTGGTTATTGCCAAGAACCTGTTTCCTTTATAAGCTGTGCAGGTTTCAGTTTCCCAGTATATATCTGGGTAGTTGAAGTCCTCCATAATAACGACCTCATTATGAATTGCCGCCTCGTCTATCTCGTTTAATTTTCTGTGGACTCTGGTATATGGTATATTAGGTGGTTTATATTCCTATTAATATTTTATTATTGTTTTTTCCTCCATGCATTTCTACCCAAAGTGACTCCACATGTTCATGTTCCTCACTTATATATTTCCGGAGTGTGGACTTTAGATAGGACTTTACACATAAAGGCAAACCCCTCTCCGGTTTTGACGATCCTTTCTAAACAGACTGTAACCCTGTATGTTAATACATACGCCCAGTCATAGTTATCATCCAGCCATGTCTCAGTTATTCCCACTATGTCATAGTCCTCCTCACACATCACTAATTCCAGTTCACCAGTTTTATTAGTCAGGCTTCTGGCATTAGAATACATACAATTAAGAGGTTTATGTATATTTTTTAACCTACACCCTTCCTTATGAACTGTTGTAGTCTCTCTTTCCATTCCTCCCCCAGTTCCATTACCTTGCCCCAGGTCTGTATCTGCACTATCTTCACCTCCTATAATGTAATTACCCTCCCCCAGTAACTAATTTAAACACTCCTCCAACCTTTTAGCCAACTTCTCCCCCAAAACAGCTGCCCCTTCCCCATTGAGGTGCAGCCTATCCCTATGATAGAACCTGTAGCTGACAGAGAAGTCGGCCCGGTTCTCCAGGAACCTAAATCCCTCCTGTAATGCAAGGCACCAACAAAACAGACTAGTGAGGGTGAAGTTAAAGGGGTTTATTAACAAAATAAACAAAGTCCAGGTAAACTTTACAGGGCAAATATCAGGCAAACTAAAAATGAAGGAAAGCCAGGAGTAGTCCCGATCTGTTCATAAGTCGCTGTGCAACTTGCCAGGTAAACGGATGTGTCACGGAAAGTCCCGGGTCCTGGGTCCCACTGGAACAGACGTCCCAGCAATCTTCAGTCAGTAGCTAGCATTACTGACCTGCACCTGGATAAGGAAGGATAACAGTGGGCACTGACCGACCTGGGAGGTCCACCTTTTATGTGCCTGCTAACAAATCCCAGTGCACCAAGTGTCCACTCCCCATAGGTCATGATCCTTCCCTACACCTGTATACAAGTCTTTGGTCGGTCATTGGTCAATTAGACCAATGCCGGCCCCCTAATCTACTTTGAACTTGCATAAGTGCAAAGTGCATAAGAAGCGCATAAGCGCAACCACATATCCCCTTGCTAACCCATTTTCAAATGTACACACGGATACACGACAGGCTCTGCGAGAGTGCACAAGTACGTCGACATGGACACCGGAATGGAATCCGCAATAGCCACAGGAGACAAGCTCGGCCGCAGCGCACTGCCACTAGCCCGGCCAAGCTGTCCCCGAAAGCCATGCAGTCTTCCCCTCCGGTGCACATGCAAACGCATCCCTGCATCAGTTCGCAAAGGGGTCGGAGCTGATATATCCATGGAGACAGGCGTAACCTGTACCGCAGCTCCATGAGGACCCTTTTTGGTCACACCGGAGTGCGAGACAGGTGAGGATCTTACACCTTCTTCCCACACCAGTTCTTGAGCCACTTGTTAACCTCCCTGATCTCCCGCTGCCTTTCTTGTGTGGCTCGTGGTATCGGTAGTATTTTGGAAAATACTACCTTTGAGGTCCTTGCCCTAAGCTTTTGACCTAAATCGCTAAAAGGATGCTCCACCTGCCTCTAACTTTCTCATTGGTTCTGATATGGACCATGACCGCTGGATCTTCTCCAGCCCCTCCCAGTAATCTGTCAACTTGATCCATGATGTGTCGAACTCGAGAACCATCAGCGACTTAAAAAGATTAAAATAGACAAATCGCCAGGACCGGATGACATACACCCCCGTATCCTAAAAGAATTAAGTAATGTCATAGCCAGACCCTTATTTCTGATATTTGCAGACTCTATACTGACAGGGAATGTCCCACAGGATTGGCGCATGGCATATGTGGTGCCAATATTCAAAAAGGGGCCAAAAACAGAGCCTGGAAACTGTAGGCCGGTAAGTTTAACATCTGTTGTGGGTAAACTGTTTGAAGGTTTTCTGAGAGATGCTATATTAGAGCATCTCAACAGAAATAAGCAAATAACGCCATATCAGCATGGCTTCATGAGGGATCGGTCATGTCAGACTAATTTAATCAGTTTCTATGAGGAGGTAAGTTCTAGACTTGACAGCGGCGAATCAATGGATGTCGTATATCTGGACTTCTCCAAAGCATTTGACATTGTACCACATAAAAGGTTAGTATATAAAATGAGAATGCTCGGACTGGGAGAAAATATCTGTATGTGGGTAAGTAACTGGCTTAGTGATAGAAAACAGAGGGTGGTTATTAACGGTACACACTCAGATTGGGTCACTGTCACTAGTGGGGTACCTCAGGGGTCAGTATTGGGCCCTATTCTCTTCAATATATTTATTAATGATCTTGTAGAAGGCTTGCATAGTAAAATATCAATTTTCGCAGATGACACTAAACTGTGTAAAGTAATTTACACTGATGAGGACAGTATACTACTACAGAGGGATCTGGATAGATTGGAGGCTTGGGCAGATAAGTGGCAGATGGGGTTTAACACTGATAAATGTAAAGTTATGCACATGGGAAGGAAAAATGCAAGTCACCCGTACATACTAAATGGTAAAACACTCGGTAACACTGACATGGAAAAGGATCTAGGAATTTTAATAAACAGCAAACTAAGCTGCAAAAACCAGTGTCAGGCAGCTGCTGCCAAGGCCAACAAGATAATGGGTTGCATCAGAAGGGGCATAGATTCCCGTGATAAGAACATAGTCCTACCACTTTACAAATCGCTAGTCAGACCACACATGGAGTACTGTGTACAGTTCTGGGCTCCTGTAAACAAGGCAGACATAGCAGAGCTGGAGAAGGTCCAGAGGAGGGCATCTAAAGTAATAACTGGAATGGGCAACTACAGTACCCTGAAAGATTATCAAAATTAGGGTTATTCGCTTTAGAAAAAAGACGACTGAGGGGAGATCTAATTAATATGTATAAATATATCAGGGGTCAGTACAGAGATCTATCCCATCAGCTATTTATCCCCAGGACTGTGACTGTGACGAGGGGACATCCTCTGCGTCTGGAGGAAAGAAGGTTTGTACACAAACATAGAAAAGGATTCTTTACGGTAAGAGCAGTGAGAATATGGAACTCTCTGCCTAAGGAGGTGGTGATGGTGAGTACAATAAAGGAATTCAAGAGGGCCCTGGACGTATTTCTGGAGCTTAATAATATTACAGGCTATAGCTACTAGAGAGGTCGTCGATCCAGGGCGTTATTCTGATGGCCTGATTGGAGTCGGGAAGGAAGTTTATAGTCCCCTAAAGTGAAGAAAATTGGCTTCTACCTCACAGGGTTCTTTTTTTTTTTTTTTTTTTTTGCTTTCATCTGGATCAACTTGCGGGATAACAGGCCGAACTGGATGGACAAATGTCTTTTTTCGGCCTTATGTACTATGTTACTATGTTATTATGTAACCAGGAAGGCAAAAAAACATTCGACAATCCCGGTCTTTGTGAAAGATCGCCCTATCTGTACCACTAATAATTGAGTCTCCCACTACCAGCACCTGTCTGGCCTGCCCTGCTCTCCTGGTCCCCTGCTTACTGGAGCTGACATTCCCCTAAATGGCAGAAGAAGTGTATGGCTGCAGAAGTGCTCTCCCTGAACTGACATCCTCCTTATCTGCCAAACTTGTTGGGTTGTGTCAGATCAGGGCTAGCCTCCCTGGCACTCTTCCCTCTACCCCACTTTCTAACTGTTACCCAGATAGCTACCTCACTTTCCTGAGCCTCCATGCTACCACCCTCCCCCCACATCTACCCCATAGAGTGCCTGCTCAATGAGCAGCAAACTCTGTTCCAAATTGCCAACGCTTCTCTGTGTTGAAACTCGCCCGGTTAGATACACGATGTTCGATTCTAAATGGGCAATTTGCTCACATTTTGAACAAAAATATGCACCCTCAAATGGCTGTTCCAGGACTGCATACATTAGACAAGATGTTCACTGGACTGTGCTGTCAATAATGGAACACATACTAAATGGGGATTACGCAAGAAAAGAGAAAAAATACAATACAGTGCAGTGATAAGAAACTGATTTACTGTAGTCCCCTCCTAAAGTCCCTGAATCTGAAGTCACTTAATCTAAAGTCACACACTTATTACCAACACACACTTGAAATCAAACACACGAATGCTCACAATCTTGCGCTGTTTGCTTTTATAAGTGCAGCTCCCAAACAGCTTTAAAGGGAGTCTTTCACGCTATTAACCTATTAACACACTTATGTCCACGGCATCCCCCCTATTAAAACTGTTCTTACCGTTAGTTCCCTGCTAGCATCGTTCGTCCAAAAAACACTTTTATTCCGTATGCAAATGAGGCTGTGAAGGTGCCCATGGGCGGCCTTACAACGGTCTGTGCCCAGGCCCCTGGGTCATTTTCATACCAATTCACTCCCCCTCCTCCGCGTCTGCCCGCCCATCCGCCGCATCTGCCCGCCCTTGGTCTCTTCTCTATCTTTACTCCTACTGTCCGTAATCCCGCGCATGTGCCGATGACCGCGATATCGGCGCGTGCGTATTGAATGACCACAGTCTGGCCGGGGCATCACAGTTTACTGTGCGCATGCGCCGGCCCGGGCCTAACTTACGTTCTTGCCGTGAAGCTGTGATCAAGGCAAGAACGTAAGTTAGGCCGGGGCCGGCTCATGCGCACGGTAAACTGTGATGCCCCGGCCAGACTGTAGTCATTCAATGCGCACATGCCGATATCGCGGTCATCGGCGCATGCGGAGGAAAGATAGAGAAGAGACCAATGAAAATGGCCCGGGGGCCTGGGCACTGGCCGTTGTAAGGCCGCCCCTGGGCACCTTCACTGCCTCATTTGCATACAGAATAAAAGTGTTTTTTGGACGAACGATGCTAGCAGGGAACTAAGGGTAAGAACAGTTTTAATAGGGGGGATGCCGTGGACATAAGTGTGTTAATAGGTTAATAGCGTCAATCGGCATGAAAGACTCCCTTTAAACCAGATAGCTTTTTTCCTCTGGATTAAAAAAAACAAAAACAAAAGAGTGGTGTTGCTATTAAATTGCGTAATTTGGACTTGTTTTATTTCTGATATTTAAGGACTCTATAATAACAGGGTCTGTTCCTCCAGCGTAACTAGAAACAACAGTACATTTTTTAACTCCTCCCCAAGCAAATTCTCAGCGCAACCCCCTCCTTCTGTGCAGCCTCCACTCCTGTGGTTTGTCAAGATCCCTCTCACTCAGTCTATTTCCTAGTAGCTGGGTTAATGTAGTTAGAGGGAGTAGAAAGGGATCACAGACGACCAATCCTGTTTCTGTGCTTCCATGCAAAATTGCCAAGTTGGATGGTGGTACTCTCTGGAATACTGGCTGTGCCATTGGCTACACAGTGCAGTTAGCGGGAGCTTAGGGAGTTAAATGCATGACTTAAGTCTTGGTGTAGAACATAAAGGTTTGGATTTTGACCACTGGGCTGACTTTTCACTGGGGTACAAACAATTTTCTGCAGATAATTTGCACCTCAATGGAAAGGGAGCTGCTGTGCTGGGGGAGAGAATTCTGGCTGGGGTGGCAATGCAGTTAATCTAGGAATGAAGGGGGGAGGATATTGGAAAAAATATGGAGGTAGGCAGGTTAGAGAGTGGTCAGAATACATTGGGGGGGAATTGATGGTCGGGGAAAGATTAGAAAAGTGGATAAGTAGATCCATCAGTTACAAATCAGGTCTGAAGGAGGAAAATATTATCATAAAATAATAAAAAAATACATTTTCTAAAAGAGTCGAATTTGATGCCAACTTAAAATGTATGTTCACGAATGCCAGAAGTCTAGCAAGCAAAATGGGAGCTCTCGAGGTCTTGGTATTGGAGAAACATATTGATGTAGTTGTAGTTGGTGTTGCTGAGACATAGCTGGACTCTCCTCATGATTGGGCTATAAATCTTCAAGGTTTTAGACTCTTTAGAAATGACAGAACTAACCACAAAGGTGGTGGTGCATGTTTGTATGCTAGAAGTGATATGAAAGTAAGTGTGAAAGAAACAATTGTGGATGACGCTTGTGAAGATGTTGAAACTAGAGTTGAGCAAATCAAAGTATGCGAAGTGGACTTTAATCAGAATTTCATAAAAAATTTGATTCACTGTAAAGCCAAATTTCCTTGTGCTTCGAGGTAATTGATATATTTTCCCGGAAATGGTGTTTAAAAAAAAAACATCACCTCATCCATTTGAGTGCGAAGAGGTCGCTGCGGGCATCTTGATTGAAGATTCCACGCGTGGTGACGTATGATATCACCATGCCAGCCACCAGCGTGAAGATGTCATCACGCACCATGTGAGATTTTGTGCGGTGTCACCAATCAAAATGGCCACGGTGGCCTCTTCGGGCTCAAATGGATAAGGTGAGTATTATTATATATTTTTTTATGGATTAACCCTTGAAAGCCCTCAATATTATGCTCAGATGCTGCGCTCAGTGATGAACACGACATCTAAGAGCTTCAATGATGGTGGGAGTGCAATTGCCATTCCCCGTCATTGCTCCTTCTACTTAAAAAGAAATGCACTTTGTGACAAAGTAATTGACTAACTAATTCATTGTGTTACAAGTTACAAGCTGACTTGGACAAACTTACTGTTTGGGGCCCTATTTGGTGAATGAGGTTCAATATAGATAAATGTAAAGTTATGCACCTGGGGGCTAATAATCTGCACGCAGCATATGTCCTAGGGGAAATAAAACTGTGAGAGTCAATAGTTGAGGATCTGGGTGTATTAGCGGATCATAGACTAAATAACAGCATGCAATGAGAGTCAGCGGCCTCTAAGGCCAACAGAATTCTGTCTTGTATTAAAAGGGGTATGGACTTTCGGGACAGGGATGTAATATTGCCACTATATAAAGCGCTGGTGCAGCCTCAGCTGGAATACGGTTCTTGGCACCAGATAGAAAAAGTGTAAAGGAGAGCAACAAAACTAATGAAGGACCTGGAAGATTTTAGCTATGAGCAAAAATTGAAATAACTAAAATTGTTTAGCATTGAAAAAAGACATCTAAGGGGGGGACATGATTAACCTGTACAAATATGACCATACAAAAAATATTAAGAGAATCTATTCTGTGTTAAATCCCCTCAACAAGCAAGGGGCCACTCCCTACGCCTGGATAAAAAAAAAACATTGAGTCATAAGAGGCGAGAACCATTCTTCACAGTAAGGGCTGTAAATCTTTGGAATACACCGCGGCAGGAGCTGGTCACAGGAAATACATTAGATGGCTTCAAAAAAGTCTTAGATTACTTTTCATTTCAAAATAACATTGAGGCTTATGACAAAGTACAGAAATCCTGTCATACCTAGACACTGGCTGAGCGTAGAAATACCTACTATACAGGATTGGCTAACGGAAGTCTTAACTATTAGCCGGTTCGAGAAACTTAGGTGGACTATTGCCGGCAACCCCAAAAAGTACCTCGGGATCTGGGCCAAGTGGAGCGATTATGTTTCTACAAATAGGATCTCCAAATATTTTGACTGAAATATCTCTTTAACAAGTGATTTTTTTTCTCCTTCCTCTCTTTCTTAGATTACTTACTAAGAACATGTGACAATTTTTGTTCTCCACCGTGTGACCCCTTGTATTGTTTTCCTTCCCCTCCCCTTCCCTCCCCCTTTCCTTCCTTTCCCTTCACCATTCTACGAGTCCGCCTTTGACCGACTTATATTGGTTTATTCGAATGGTTCTCATATTCAATATATGCTCTCCTTGTTATGAATATTGAATAGATTATACACTGGATGATAATCATTAGAAGTGTTTTTTTGACTTGTGATTTTTCTTTCTTTGTTCAGAACTAGGAAATAATATCTTTTTGCTGTTGTAATAGGATATATTGCTCACATACAGTACAGACCAAAAGTTTGGGCACACCTTCTCATTCAAAGAGTTTTCTTTATTTTCATGATTATGAAAATTGTAGATTCACACTGAAGGCATCAAAACTATGAATTAACACATGTGGAATTATATACATAACAAAAAAGTGTGAAACAACTGAAAATATGTCATATTCTAGGTTCTTCAAAGTAGCCACCTTTTGGCATTCTCTTGATGAGCTTCAAGAGGTAGTCACCTGAAATGGTCTTCCAACAGTCTTGAAGGAGTTCCCAGAGATGCTTAGCACTTGTTGGCCCTTTTGCCTTCACTCTGCGGTCCAGCTCACCCCAAACCATCTCGATTGGGTTCAGGTCCGGTGACTGTGGAGGCCAGGTCATCTGGCGCAGCACCCCATCACTCTCCTTCATGGTCAAATAGCCCTTACACAGCCTGGAGGTGTGTTTGGGGTCATTGTCCTGTTGAAAAATAAATGATGGTCCAACTAAACGCAAACCGGATGGAATAGCATGCCGCTGCAAGGTGCTGTGGTAGCCATGCTGGTTCAGTATGCCTTCAATTTTGAATAAATCCCCAACAGTGTCACCAGCAAAGCACCCCCACACCATCACACCTCCTCCATGCTTCACGGTGAGAAGCAGGCATGTAGAGTCCATCCGTTCACCTTTTCTGCGTCGCACAAAGACACGGTGGTTGGAACCAAAGATCTCAAATTTGGACTCATCAGACCAAAGCACATATTTCCAGTGGTCTAATGTCCATTCCTTGTGTTCTTTAGCCCAAACAAGTCTCTTCTGCTTGTTGCCTGTCCTTAGCAGTGGTTTCCTAGCAGATATTCTACCATGAAGGCCTGATTCACACAGTCTCCTCTTAACAGTTGTTCTAGAAATGTGTCTGATGCTAGAACTCTGTGTGGCATTGACCTGGTCTCTAATCTGAGCTGCTGTTAACCTGCAATTTCTGAGGCTGGTGACTCGGATGAACTTACCCTCCGCAGCAGAGGTGACTCTTGGTCTTCAATTCCTGGGGCGGTCCGCATATGAGCCAGTTTCTTTGTAGCGCTTGATGGTTTTTGTGACTGCACTTGGGGACACTTTCAAAGTTTTCCCAATTTTTGGGACTGACTAACCTTCATTTCTTAAAGTAATGATGGCCACTCGTTTTTCTTTACTTAGCTGCTTTTTTCTTGCCATAATACAAATTCTAAAAGTCTATTCAGTAGGACTATCAGCTGTGTATCCACCTGACTTCTCCACAACGCAACTGATGGTCCCAACCCCATTTATAAGGCAAGAAATCCCACTTATTAAACCTGACAGGGCACACCTGTGAAGTGAAAACCATTTCAGGTGTCTACCTCTTGAAGCTCATCAAGAGAATGCCAAGAGTGTGCAAAGCAGTAATCAAAGCAAAAGGTGGCTACTTTGAAGAACCTAGAATATGACATATTTTCAGTTGTTTCACACTTTTTTGTTATGTATATAATTCCACATGTGTTAATTCATAGTTTTGATGCCTTCAGTGTGAATCTACAATTTTCATAGTCATGAAAATAAAGAAAACTCTTTGAATGAGAAGGTGTGTCCAAACTTTTGGTCTGTACTGTACATGTATCTGTAATGGTGATTGTTACCTCATTCTATACTATTGTAAGATTTTATCGCTTTTATTATGCTTGCTAATAAAAACTAAATTTACAAGAAATCCTGTTCTACATACCCTTTCCCATTCACTCTACCCTTCCTTAAAAGGAAGATGGACATTAAGCCAGGGATGTGTTCTTATTGCCACCTCTGGAGTGGGGAATGATTTTCTTCCCTCATAGGATGAATACAGCAGGATTTCAGGTTGGACTTGATGGACTTTGGTTTTTTCCAACCTTAACAGCTATGTAACTACAGGGAGTGCAGAATTATTTGGCAAGTTGTATTTTTGAGGATTAATTTTATTATTGAACAACAACCATGTTCTCAATGAACCCAAAAAAAACTCATTAATATCAAAGCTGAATATTTTTGGAAGTAGTTTTTAGTTTGTTTTTAGTTTTAGCTATTTTAGGGGGATATCTGTGTGTGCAGGTGACTATTACTGTGCATAATTATTAGGCAACTTAACAAAAAACAATTATATACCCATTTCAATTATTTATTTTTACCAGTGAAACCAATATAACATCTCAACATTCACAAATATACATTTCTGACATTCAAAAACAAAACAAAAACAAATCAGTTACCAATATAGCCACCTTTCTTTGCCTGCCATCCATGGATTCTGTCAGTGTTTTGATCTGTTCACCATCAACATTGCGTGCAGCAGCAACCACAGCCTCCCAGACACTGTTCAGAGAGGTGTACTGTTTTCCCTTCTTTGTAAATCTCACATTTGATGATGGACCACAGGTTCTCAATGGGGTTCAGATCAGGTGAAAAAGGAGGCCATGTCATTAGATTTTCTTCTTTTATACCCTTTCTTGCCAGCCACGCTGTGGAGTACTTGGACGCGTGTGATGGAGCATTGTCCTGCATGAAAATCATGTTTTTCTTGAAGGATGCAGACTTCTTCCTGTACCACTGCTTGAAGAAGGTGTCTTCTAGAAAATGGCAGTAGGACTGGGAGTTGAGCTTGACTCCATCCTCAACCCGAAAAGGCCCCACAAGCTCATCTTTGATGATACCAGCCCAAACCAGTACTCCACCTCCACCTTGCTGGCGTCTGAGTCGGACTGGAGCTCTCTGCCCTTTACCAATCCAGCCATGGGCCCATCCATCTGGCCCATCAAGACTCACTCTCATTTCATCAGTCCATAAAACCTTAGAAAAATCAGTCTTGAGATATTTCTTGGCCCAGTCTTGACGTTTCAGCTTGTGTGTCTTGTTCAGTGGTGGTCGTCTTTCAGCCTTTCTTACCTTGGCCATGTCTCTGAGTATTGCACACCTTGTGCTTTTGGGCACTCCAGTGATGTTGCAGCTCTGAAATATGGCCAAACTGGTGGCAAGTGGCATCTTGGCAGCTGCACGCTTGACTTTTCTCAGTTCATGGGCAGTTATTTTGCGCCTTGGTTTTTCCACACGCTTCTTGCGACCCTGTTGTCTATTTTGAATGAAACGCTTGATTGTTCGATGATCACGCTTCAGAAGCTTTGCAATTTTAAGAGTGCTGCATCCCTCTGCAAGATATCTCACTATTTTTGACTTTTCTGAGCCTGTCAAGACCTTCTTTTGACCCATTTTGCCAAAGGAAGGGAAGTTGCCTAATAATTATGCACACCTGATATAGGGTGTTGATGTCATTAGACCACACCCCTTCTCATTACAGAGATGCACATCACCTAATATGCTTAATTGGTAGTAGGCTTTCGAGCCTATACAGCTTGGAGTAAGACAACATGCATAAAGAGGATGATGTGGTCAAAATACTCATTTGCCTAATAATTCTGCACTCCCTGTATGTATATACTATATGTAATTGCACTGAATATACTGTCACTGTATATAAGGTCATTCTATAATACTGTTGAGGGGGCACTGACAATAAAATATTTAAGCCCTCTTCCTGGAAGGGCCCCTTCTTAGTTTGGGTTCCGTTTGAAGGCTCTCACAAGCAGCCCCGAACGCATCTGTACTGCCATAATGCATTCTGAGTGGATGCGGCTCCGCTCAGAATGCATCTGGCACCGTCTGTCCTCCGCTCCGCTCAGCAGGCGGACACCCGAACGCTGCTTGCAGCATTCGGGTGTCCGCCTGGCCGTGCGGAGGCAAACGGATCCGTCCAGACTTCCAATGTAAGTCAATGGGGACGGATCCGTTTGAAGTTGACACAATATGGCTCAATTTCAAACGGATCCGTCCCCTATTGACTTTCAATGTAAAGTCTGGACGGATCTGTCTGAGCAACTTTCACACTTAGAATTTTTTCTAAACTATAATGCAGACAGATCCGATCTGAACGGATCCCACCATCTGCATTATAGGAGCGGATCCGTCTGTGCAGACACCAGACCGATCCGCTCTGAACGCAAGTGTGAAAGTAGCCTTATAGGGTTAAAAAACATATCTGTCGTGGGTAAACTGTTTGAAGGTTTTCAAAGAGATGCTATCTTTTAGTATCTCAATGAAAATAAGCAAATAACACCATATCAACATGGCTTCATGAGGGATCGGTCATGTCAAACTAATGTAATGAGTTTCTATAAGGAGGTAAGTTCTAGACCTGATCATGGCAATCAATAGATGTCGTATATCTGGACTTCTCCAAAGCATTTGACACTGTACCACAGAAAAGGTTAGTATATAAAATGAGAATGCTCGGACTGGGAGAAAACATCTGTAAGTGGGTAAGTAACTGGCTCAGTGATAGAAAACACAGGGTGGTTATTAACGGTACACATTCAGATTGGGTCACTGTCACTAGTGGGGTACCTCAGGGGTCAGTATTGGGCCCTATTCTCTTCAATATATTTATTAATGATCTTGTAGAAGGCTTGCACAGTAAAATATCAATTTTTACAGATGACACTAAACTGTGTAAAGTAATTAACACAGAAGAGGACAGTATACTGTATATACTACAAAGGACAGTATACTGTGTATAAATATATATATATATATATATATATATATATATATATATACTACGGAGGACAGTATACTACTACAGATGGATCTGGATAGATTGGAGGCTTGGGCAGAGAAGTGGCAGATGAGGTTTAACACTGACAAATGTAAGGTTATGCACATGGGAAGGAATAATGCAAGTCACCTGTACATACTAAATGGTAAAACACTGGGTAACACTAACTTGATTTTAATAAACAGCAAACTAAGCTGTAGAAAACAGTGTCAGGCAGCTGTTGCCAAGGCCAATAAGGTAATGGATTGCATCAAAAGGGGCATAGATGCCCGTGATGAGAACATAGTCCCACCACTTTACAAATCACTAGTCAGACCATACATGGAGTACTGTGTACAGTTCTGGGCTCCTGTAAACAAGGCAGACATAGCAGAGCTGGAGAGGGTCCAGAGGAGGGCAACTAAAGCAATAACTGGAATGGGGCAACTACAGTACCCTGAAAGATTATCAAAATTAGGGCTATTCACTTTAGAAAAAAGACGACTGAGGGGAGATCTAATTAATATGTATAAATATATCAGAGATCAGTACAGAGATCTCTCCCATCATCTATTTATCCCCAGGACTGTGACTGTGACGAGGGGACATCCTCTGCTTCTGGAGGAAAGAACGTTTGTACACAAACATAGAAGAGGATTATTTACAGGTAAGAGCAGTGAGACTATGGAACTCTCTGCCTGAGGAGGAGGTGATGGCGAGTACAATAAAGGAATTCAAGAGGGGCCTGGATGTATTTCTGGAGCGTAATAATATTACAGGCTATAGCTACTAGAGAGGGGTCGTTGATCCAGGGACTTATTCTGATTGCCTGATTGGAGTCGGGAAGGAATTTTTTCCCCTAAAGTGAGGAGAATTGGTATCTACGAGGTTTTCTTTTTTTACCTTCCTCTTGATCAACTATGCAGGCTGAACTGGATCGATGTAATGTATGTCTTTTTTCAGCCTTACAAACTATGTTACTAGGTTACTTACTCTCAATTACATGAGAGATAATCATCAAATATGTCATCATCTGTTTGTGAAATCTGTTAGAGACTTAGTATTTTTTTAAAGTTAATGTGTCTCTCCGATATCCAAAAACAAAATGTTCTAATAATATCCATATGGATTAGATTTTGCAGCAAAGTTAAAAAAAAAATTAATTTGCGTCCTCTATCTTTAAAAGTATCATTGCTTCATATCATTCTGTTGACACCCAAGGAGTTAACAAGCATCTATTACACATTTGTTTCCATGGGGGTTCTCAGTCTCATGCTGTGCTTTCAAAAAAGAAATATCAAGGGAAGAGATGGATAGATACAGTAATTACAAGGCGAACAAGTGATGAGAAGGCTGCAGACATTGTGATCAGTCATCTATATATAACTCCGAAGCCACCAAAGCTATTGGGGAAAGAGAAACCACATTAGATTACAGATCATGTGTCTCGGCTGCAGCAAGGAGGTAACCTTGTAAGAACCTGATGGTGACAGTTCACCAAATATATATTTAATAAAGCTCTGATACGTATTAACAATTTTATAATAATTTTTTTGCTCTTGCCCAGGCAATGACGTGGGTGATTTTCCACACAAGAGTATATGGAAAATCAAGTTTATTGATGGCCATTATGTTCTTGAGATCAATCTCAGGTAGAAGATGCTGTGAGTGAGAGATAAGGAGTAGGTCAGAACATTAACTCAGTACGGTGTTTTCCCTGATAATAAAAATAAATGTGTTTAAAGGAATTTGGGGGATTTATAAATAAAAGTACACAAAATTACATATACGTGTCTGAATGCTCACCAGATGATGCCACCATAGCTTGGAAGTAGTTATTTCTCATTTTCATTGTCCAGCTCGTTGATGCATCTTTGTTTCATCTGGTAAGGTTTGCTGTGGTAGCTGTGTGCGTGGGCTTACCAATGTGAATTACAGTTCCCATGATTCTTCTCCAGATATTGTCTACATTTTCAGTTGCCTACATGTCCCTCTATTACAATTTGCAAGGTAGTTGTAACAATCTCTGCTCCAGAAGCCAGACGAGAAGGTAAGAGAAGGTATAGCCCGACAAGCTCACCTGTTCTGGAGAAGAGAGGAGAAGGAGGCTTAGCTTAACAGCCAATAAGTGATATATGTGCTAAGATAATAGCAAGAACTACCAACAATGGAGTGGAAAGGTGAAGCAATGTTACTCCTGGTGGGAGCAGGGTAGGAAGGGGGAACATACTGCTGTCATTGGAGGAAGGATGACATGGAGTAGAATACTACTGCCAAGGGTGCCCCATTGTTGTATTTAATTGGCGCTTCTGAAAATGTATTTTGTACTGCCCTGTGGTATTTGCATTGCACTGTAGTATTTGGAGAGCTTTTGGAAGTTAGTTTGTATTGCATTGTGATATTTTTGCTGCTTTGGGGGAGGCATTTTTTTGCTGAATTGTGATATTTATTTAGCACAGCATGCCTATTCATTTGCACAGTAGGGAAGGTGTTTTGTGCTGCACTTTGGTATTTGTGTTATACCAGTGATCTGTGGGCCACACTAACCTGGTGATTTATTCCATCATGCTAGCAGAGTGGGCCCACCAGCATCCTCCTGCCCATCCCCATCATTGTAATGTTGCTCTGTCACTCCATGCTGGCTGCGGCCTTATACTGCTTCTGCTTCCTGATAGCATTGTACCCCATAGTACACACACATGCTCAGCAGATAGCGTACGCACACCATAGTCATGGCCACCATAGGGAATTTATGACATCTTCACCTGTAAGAAGCTGCCTGGGCTAAACAATAGGTTCTAGTACACTAGTTTCCTGCAAAGGTGCATTACTTGCCTTGCTCACTCTCTAGTCTTATGTACTTTTGTCTGGCTGAGGATTTCACCATTCACTGCCCAACTTGACCTTTGTCTGATCTCCTTACTGATCCTGAGCTGCCTGCCCTGACCAATGGACTGACTTTGGGTGGCAAAAATGTTCCTGACCATATCTCATCCCTTACAACAGTTTTTGCCTGACCCCTCAGTGCCCCACACTGGTTTCTCTTGACCCCTATGGGTCAGCATGCTACTGAACAGAGGTAGCGGCTCAGTGGTTCCCCTGCAGCAGATTCCATGTCCCTGTATGGGGGAAACACTTAGACAATGCCCTTAGGTGTAGCCCCAAGTCAAATCTGTTCAGTAGACACAATGGACCCATATCGACTTCATAACAAATTATTTGGCACAGTGGGGAGGTATTTTGTGTTGTAGTGTGGCGTTTGGCACTGCTGGGGAAACATTTTGTGCTGCATTGTAGTATTTTAATGGCTCTGTTGAGGAGTTATCTTGTGCTGCACTGTGGTATTTGGTACCTCTTGGACAGAGTTTTGTGGAGCACTGTGATATTTGCTTGGCTCCGTTGAGGTGGTATTTTGTGCTGCACTGTGGTATTTAGTACCTCTTCATCAGACTTTTGTGGAACACTGTGGTATTTGCTTGGCTCCGTTGAGGAGGTATTTTGTGCTGCACTGTGGTATTTAGTACCTCTTCATCAGACTTTTGTGGAACACTGTGGTATTTGCTTGGCTCCGTTGAGGAGGTATTTTGTGCTGCACTGTGGTATTTAGTACCTCTTCATCAGACTTTTGTGGAACACTGTGGTATTTGCTTGGCTCCGTTGAGGAGGTATTTTGTGCTGCACTGTGGTATTTAGTACCTCTTCATCAGACTTTTGTGGAACACTGTGGTATTTGCTTGGCTCCGTTGAGGTGGTATTTTGTGCTGCACTGCGGTTTTTGGCAGTACTGAAGAGCATTTTGTGCTACGCTGTGTTTTTTTCTGCTAAAGGTTATTATATGTACTGCATAGTGGCAGTTGGTTGGTGCTGCTTGGGGTAATATGAATGCTGCATGGTGGTAAAATGGGCAATGTGCAGTAGCATGTGTATTCGTTGGTGAGATCCCTGACATCTCTAATAATTGACTGCTTTTAGTAGCCCACAATTATTATTGTTGAGCTATTTTTCACCAATTAAATAGGAAAATGTAACTGGCTATAACTGCACCAAATTTATTAAAAATCACATGCCTCTTAATAAAGTTATGCAGTGTTTGCCAACATCAGGCATAAACTGAAGGATAAATATAGGCCAGTGGACATGGGGAGAGGTTCCCTGCCGTGTGCTCCTGAAGTTCCAATGTAAGAGGTATACTTCTGGAATTAAAAAAAGAAATGTAATTATATCCTAATTTGAGGCATGAGGAAATATTGTATGACAATTATTAGTAAGATGAAATCATATTAAAGTATCCCTCAAATTTCAAAACCATGCCTCAGACTATGGTTTCCAGTTAATTAAAATGAGAGGAAGTGAAAAACAGCAAGCATAACGCAATGATATTTGGGATGGCTTATCAGTTTCTCACGGGATGGCTAAAGTAGGCCTACCAGAAAAAAAATGCCAAGAAAGAGACACTTTCATATGCATTAAACATAAGAAAACCATGTATCTAATGTCTCAAGAAGTTACAAAACCAAAGCCTACTGTTCTGCTCCTAGGGGAATTTGATGACAATGTGTCCCCACCATCCAGTTACTGTCAGGTGCGATGTTGTCATGGAGATCTTGTGCAGATCCAGATCACCAAACGCAGTACTTACTTCTTACATGCAGTTATATGTCTATCCGTGTAGACGTCTACAGAGTTGGTGAATGAAAACCACACAAGGTGTTCAAGACAACGTTGTACCTGATATCAGAACAGAAATTGTTGTCATCCGGTTTTGGGTCTATTTTCAGATATGTCATTGTCAGGTGTCTATTCTTTCCTCTGTTCCCACCAAAAAGTGACTCATTTCAGGGAAACTTTTTTGTGTTTTTTTAGGTAAAGGGCATCTGTCAGCAGATTTGTACCTATGACCCTGGCTGACCTGTTACACGTGCACTTGGCAGCTGAAGGCATCTGTGCTGGTTCCATGTTCATATGTTCCTGCATAGCTGAGAAAAAAATGAAACAAAATATATGCAAATTAGCCTGTAGGAGCAACAGGGGTGTGTCCATTCCACCTAGAGGTCCACTTTCTCTGCAACTGCTGCACCCTCTGCACTTTTATTGACAGGGCCAGGCAGGGTCATGACACTTGGTCCTGGTAATCAAGGTGGAGAGGGTGCTGCAGTTCCATTGAGCTGAGCCTGTAGGTGCAACGACAACACCCCCATTGCCCCTAGATTTTCTTTTGCATATACTAATACATCATTTTTCTCAGCAGTGCGGACACATATGAACATGGGACCAACACAAATGTCTTCAGCTACTAAGGGCGCATGTAACAGGTCAGCCAGTTTCATGGGTACAGATGAGGTAGTTTTACACTAGAGCTATGTAGAGCTGGTCCCTGCCGGATGTCTCTGCATTCTGACATTGTTGGAAGCTTAAACATTGCTGTCCGGCCGCATTAACTATAACGGGGACCAGTGAAGACCTGGCCACAACCCAGCAAATATGCCAATCACACTGAAGAAAAATCCTGCTGCACGCATATTTGCCGGGTTGCGGACAGATCTCAGTCTGACCCCGTTGTAGTTAATAGGGCCAGACAGTCACGTTTAAGCTTCCGGCAATGCTGGCATGCAGAGAGATCCGCCAGGCCGTTTACCCCCGAAACAGCCTGCTGGATACATATTGCTACTGGGAAACTAATCTAAGATGTCTTAAAGCAGTAAAAACAACATACACATTTATTACAGTATATCTATAACATGACACAACCTAATCAATATGGTGAATGGTTACTGGGGTAAAGAAGAAATGGTGTTGGTTTTCCTCTGCGTTCCCCAATAATAATAAATAGAAATTCAACTATTCCTAGTATGTACCTCAAAATGGTATACATCCTGTCCTAAAAAGACAAGGCCTCATGGACTGCTGTTGACGCCGTTCCTCTTGTTCTTAAAGGGTTTACCTGGGGCAGAAAGGTGAACCTCTGGAAGGGATAGGTTCAGCTGATTTACTGGACAAGTCCTGGTTATCATAGTGCAGCAGAAAACCACTAAACTAACATTACCCTATAGACAGATAATCAGAATTCACGTCTGAGGTACATGATACCAGAATTTACTTGTTGATATAAGTAGGATTCTGCCAGATCAGAGTGAGACATAAATCATCTCTAGGGTATGGCCACAGGTTCAGGTTTCTTGATGCAGTTTTGGAAGCCAAAATCAGGATTGGATCATAAAAAGAGAGAAAGTATTAAAGGGGTTGTCCGGGTTCAGAGCTAAACCCGGACAAACCTCCATTTTCACCCAGCAGCCCCCCTGACTTGAGCATTGTGCCGGTGGTGTCACCGGGCTCCCTGAGCAGCCGGAAGAAGAAGCTTCAGCTCGCCTGCAAGAGACCGGTACGTCAAAGAGTATAAGAAAACAATCACTTCCGGCTAAGAACTATATCACTTCCTATATGAAAATGGGGCAGCTTCAGAAATATGTGGCAAAGGAGGGATATGTATTTATGCATTATGTATGTCACTCTAGTACTATTACACCAATGTCCCCAATCCTGGACAAACCCTTTAAGGACAGATACAACTTCTCCCTGATTTTGAATTCACTCCTGGTTTTGGCCTGGCACTGATCCCTGTCTGAAGTCAGCTTTGGCCAAGAAGGTTGGGTAACTTGGTAACTTGGAAATGGTGTGCATGAAGCTCAGGAATCTGAACACAGTCTAATCCTAGATGTGTGAGGCTCCACGGAGGACATTGTGTTGTCTTTCCTATAGTTCAATTGAGGATTTGGAGAACACAAGCAATGATAAAATGTAAATGGAGAACATTCATCTCATTTCTCAGTTCTGTATAAAAGTGCAATGTATCACCAGAAAATGACCTATTGTTTAAATTAAATTGTTATTGTTAAATTTGTATTGTGAAGTTACAAAAAAAAGCTGTTTGGTGTCATTTTTCTATATATTTTTTTTACACCGTTCAGTTGATTGGGTAGATCATGTGATATTTTTATAGATCCAGTCATTATGGGCTATATGTCTATTTTTTTTGTTTTTTGTTACGTTTTACACAATAAAAACATTTCTAGAAAAAAAAAATCATGTTTTTGTGTTGCCATTGTCTTAGAGCCATATTTTTTAATTTTTCTGACAATAGTCTTGTGTGAGGGCTGGTTTTTTACGGGACAAGGTGATGTTTTTATTGCTACCATTTTGGGTTACATACAACTTTTTGATTGATTAATATTATGTTTTTTGTAAGGTGAGGTGACTAGAAAAACAGTTTTGGCATAATTTTTATATATTTTTTTTTACACAGTTTACTTGCTGGGGTATATCATGTGATATTTTTGTAGAGCCAATTGTTACGGATGAGGCAATACCAAATATGTCTATTTTTTATATTTTTACATTTTTCACAAATGTTTTTGTGTTGCAATTTTTTTTAACAGAGCCAGATTTTTTTAATTTTTCTGGCTATGGTCTTGTGTGGGGGCTCATTTTTTGCAGGATGAGGTGACGTTTTAATTGCTACCATTTTGGGTTACATACGACTTTTTGATTGATTATGTTTTTTGGGAAGTGACCTCACTAAAAAATCTGTTTTGGCGTAATGTTTATTTATTTTTATTTTTTTACGGCGTTCACCTGATGGGGTAGATCACATGATATTATTATAGAACTTGTCGTTGCGGACACGGTGATGCCAAATATATCTATATTTTTTTTCTTACATTTTTGAATTTTTTTTTTTTTACTTCTTACAGACACAGGTACGCCCTTATGTCCTGGTACTAAAGGACCTGTACGCCCTGTGTATTTCCGATCACCGCCGCGTGGCGGGCAGTGATTGGAACAAGGTGCCTGCTATACAGGAGTATAGGATAGTGCTATAAAGATAAACACAATACAAAGTACAGAATGCACAAATAGATGCTGCATTTGTAGACCACTTAGACTACTTAGCTATCAGAGGAGAGGTGGTGTCAGTCCAGGGTTGTCCAGAGAGGTGATCAACCCAGGTGGAGTAGTTATTCTGTCACATACAATGCTCACCAACTATGAATTTATACCTATCTAGGGTAAGAAAACTCTGATAGGTAACAGTCATACCCGGGACCTGGTGCTTGGGTGCACAAAGAGCTATCTACTGTACCTCATTAGAAGACACCAATGTTATAAATGGCACTTGTGCCTACCGAATGTGCCATTTATAACATTGGCCCTGTTGAAAAACCTGTAATAATCGGGCAAGGAGAAGGGGGGGGGGGGCTATTACAGTTTTTTTACAGTTAGGCCTCTGATCTGATTAGTTGACGGCATAAAGGTGATCTATGATACTGATTAGTTGACTATATTAGCTGACTGCATAAAGTGGACATGAGATATAGTTTCTTCTGGATAAATACATCACTGATTAGAAATATTTTTTTATTATTTAGATTTTGAAAAAGGTGTCAAGCTATCTCCGTATTCCTTATTGCCTAAATGCTACCTATACCCATATTTGCTGTGCGACTGCTGTAGTCAATCTGTGCATCTCCAGCTGTCATTAAGTTACATAAACCAGCATGCTCTGCCAGCTGCTGCGAATTTGAGTTCAACTCCACCTAGAAAGCGGTAGGTTACATATCTCTATTCTATAAGAATTATGGGCCGGCAATTAAAGATGGAATCTGAAACTCGTCCCCGAAGGCAGACTGTAAGCTTGCTGTTTTGCAATTATCTGTGCAATGGTTGAATGGCTCTAAAAGTCTGGGAACAATTTGATATCCCCTGTGCTTCCATTTCTAAAATTCACCAGTCATGATGGAAAATAAATGCAAAAAATGTAGATAAGCCTCGAAAGTAAAATCAGATGACTAACTTGGCACTTCAGGTCATAAATGTAATCTCCTAATCGAAGCGATGACACAGATGGTCATGTCAGGAGGTTCAATATTATTGACCTGCTCTTTGTAACTTAATTGTGTCTGAAATATACATTCATAGCAGTGAGCCTCGCAAGTCACTGCATTGCCACTTAGCAACATATGCTCGAGAACTAGGAATGAGAGTGTGTGCAGTCAGCCATATAACTCCGTCTGGATACAGCTTTAATGGTTGTCTGCCCTGTACTCTAAGCTGTAGCTCTACAAATAGAAAAGTTAAACCCAGGCTGCGTCTAGCATTAGATTGCGAGTGAAACCGATTTTTCTTTATTTCCAGTCTCAGTAATGTTTACCCCAGCAATTAAGTAGAATATACACATCTCAAATAAAGTACAATTATGCAAGACTACACATGTGAAACACCTCTGTACCTTCATACAGAATTATTGTTCCTGTACCCAAAGCAAGTGACCCACTATGGTTAGAAACTGGAAACTGGTACCAAGGCCATATACATAGTAGAGATGAGTGAATGTCATGACATTCTTTTGAAATCCAATTTGCATGAATCAGTCATGAGATTTGATTTGGGTCTGAATACATTTGACCAGAATCAAATGTGCCCCAAATGCCCTGAAAAGTCATGTATGACACACTGAGGTCCTGAAGGACTGTATCCAACCCCTTTCAAGCTCTTCAAAGCCAAGGCAGTATTAATAATATCAAAGTGACAAAGTATATATGGGTAACCAAAGGTGTTAGGGAGTAATTAGGGGGCCTCTTCACAAATAAACTCTACAGTCTTCTTGTCTGTCTTCTGATCTGTAAAATGATGGCTACCATTTTGAGCAATGAGTTTGAAAAAGATTTGGGGGAAATTCTTAACAACTTTTCATTTTATTTAGGTGTGCGTTCCTGTGTAGCCAATGTTCCTCTACTTGTCTCACTGTCAGTGGTGGCATGTGTGCAGCTCCTGCTACCTCGTTGATCACTTATCATAACTAAAGGGTTAATTCATACATGGGAGAATTGTTGCAGGAATTCTATGACCGTCCCATTTTTCTGAATGCCAAATACTGTACAGTGAGCCCAGGAGGGGAGAGGAAGAGGCTTGAAGTGGTGGTGGTGGTGGCAATAATGGGGGTGATAGTACTCATGGTGGAGAGCCTCACTCTGGCATTCCCTGGGTCATGCAGTGAAGGGAGGAGAGCAACCTTTCTTCCCCTTGGGGTACACCCTGGGTTTGGGGAGGTCTCCTGCTTGGTGGTGGTGGGTTTCGAGGTGCAAGGAAGGGATCCTGAGAAGGTGGTAAGGTTTGATGGCTTGATAATGCCAGTGTTGATGCATGCAATGACAAGACCGGTTTTGGGGGGAACAGACAAACTGATTTACTAACAACTTCAATAGTTCACAAATACACATGCTTTCAAAGATAAGCACAGTTCTTATCAAGATGCTGCCTAGCTTCCCAAGGCTGTGTATAGGGGTGTAGACAGTATAAAGGTCTCCTCTAAGGTTCCTCTCCAGATAACCCACACAATCCTCCCAATTCAGCCAAAGGATGCAGCCTTTCTGTCTCATTCTCTCTATATCGGTATTTCCACAGTACCCTCAGCAGGCTGCAGTCTTTAAACAAATGCCCAGTCTGTCAGTCTATGTTTAATATGGTGATGGACATGAGATTTATTGCACCAACTAAGATTCAGGGAAGTCTACATCCAAAATGTATGCATTACCTTCTATGTAATTTATTCAGTACACTTAGGTTGATTTCACATGAGCTAGTTGAATGCGTTGAACTTGCAGCGGATGTCGGTAAGAGCTCCCGTCCTGACCTATGTATCACTGATAGGATCGCATAGCATTATATTGATTTATGATGCTATGTAACCCTTACAGTTCTGGAATGTATTGTATAACACTGACAGCAATACGTGTCCTTGCAACTCACTCTGCTGTCACACACAACCTACACACAATTCCACTGAGCAGCCCATATGTGTCAACTATCTCTAGGGCTGAGTAAGTAAAAACATTAAACCCTTATTCAGTGGGCTGCCGATTTACTGCTCAAAATAAACCCATTTAGATGCATGGAACTAATTTGCATTCCCAGTAACTACTGCAACAAATCTGCTGTATGTGAATAAGGTCTTTTTCAGAAAGACAATAGGAAATGTGTCCATCTTCTAGGAGAAAAGACAGATAAGTATTAAAATAGTCCAAACATTGATGGAGTCCACACATGCAGTACATTTTTCCTTTAGACCCATTCATTTGAATGAATGGGTCTTGTGAGAAGAAGGGCAAATATAGAACATAATGCAATTGCTCAAGTGAAAATGAGTAGCATACATAGATCTCACAGGGTCCTCAGAGCAAAACGTAGTATGGACCACCCTGTCCCACAAAGTTTCCCAGTATGCGTCATACACTCGCAGGCAATGCAGGATGTAAAGGGCAACTCCCCAGATTTCTAATACATTTATGTTTTTTTCTATTAATTAAAATAAATTTTAATAAAATGAAATTTTGTAATAAATTTTAAAAAAAATTGGATAAAAAAGAGTTGCCTCTCCCAAATTGTTGAAAAAGTGAAACAGGTACTTCTTAAAAATGGCACATATTTGTCAATGTATTTCCAATATATTTCCAACAGACAACTGACATAAATACATTGATAAATTACCCCCTACAGCCTACTTGTGTACAAAAAGACCGACACTCCCTAATGTACCTCCAGCCACATCATCACAAGATCTTTTCTGTCAGGTCAATGCCAAATTTTTGGGGCCTGTACTGGCTGACAGTAAAATTTTTAGCCAGTGACCACCTAATGTACCTCAAGCCACATCATTACAAGTTTTTTTCTGTCCGGTGAATGACTAATTTTTGGGCCTGTACTGGCCTACAGTAAAATTTTTAGCCAGTGATGTCCTAATGTACCTCCAGCCACATCATCACAAGTTATTTTCTGTCAGGTCAATGCCTCATTTTTGGGGCCTGTACTCTCGTGGCCTTCAGTAAAATTTGTATCCAGTGTCCGCCTAATGTACCTCCAGCCACATCATCACAAGTTCTTTTCTGTAAGGTGAATGCCTAATTTTTGGCGCCTGTACTTGCCTACAGTAAAATTTATATCCACTGACCGCCTAATGTACCTCTAGCCACATCATCACAAGTTCTTTTCTGTCAGGTGAAGGCCTAATTGGGCACTGCCTCCGACTGAAGAAGAAAAAGTTCAGTCTCCAGAAGCGTCAAAGCTTCTTTACTGTAAAAACTGTGAATCTGTGGAATAGACTTCCTCAGGACATGGTAATAGCAGGAACAGTGGACAGTTTCAAAAAGGGTTTAGACAAATTCTTAAAAGTAAAAAACATAAATGCTTATGAAAACGTGTAGAAATCTGAGTCTCACTTCCTTCTGGGATTCGCATCCCCACCTATCCCTTGGTTGAACTGGATGGACATTTGTCTTGTTTCAACTGTATTAACTATGTAAGAGTACAGACGGCTGCATACAAATGCACATCAAACTTTTCAGATTTTTATTTATTTACAATTTTTAAAATCGTGTATCATTTTGTTCTCACTTTACACATACTTGAGACTTTGTTTTGGTTCATCACATAAAATCTCAATAAAATGCATTTAAGTTTGTGGGTGTAACGTGGAAAATTGGGGAAAAAGTTCAAAGGGTATGAAGGCACTGTAGTTTATATATCCAATTTATGAATTGCAAGTGGTTAAGTGGTTATTAGTAGTACCTACGGTGACATTGAAAAGAACTTCTATTTGAAATTGCTAATGATTGTTCTTCAAAACAGCATTTTTTTTTTCAGGTTACATACTATCAGCAGCAGTGCGGTATAGTGATGAGTTCGAATGTTGCACTGCCGTAAGCAAATTGGTACGTGTCATGGTTTAAGAAGGAGTTTGATAGGGAACAGTGCATTTATCGATATGTTTTGCATATGGCAGGGCGTCATTCTAACTCTCACAGCTTTCTCATGTTATTTGAATTAGAATTTAGTTTGGGAGGAGCTACAGTTCACGCTCCATTGTGACAGTTTATCGTTCACATGTAACCACCCATCTACAACTAAACAAGCTATTCCTTATGGCTCATGCACACAAACATGGTTTGGTTCCGCATCCAAGCTGCATTTTTTGCAGCTCGGATGCGGACCCATTCACTTCAATGAGGCCACAATAGATGTGGACAGCACTCTATGTGCTGTCCGCATCCATTGCTCTGTTCAGTGGGGTCGCAAAGTAACATAATAAAACTGTTCTATACTTGTCCATTTTGCGGACAGGAATAGGCATTTCTATTATGGGCATCCCGTTCCGTTCCTCAATTTGTGGACCACACCACACGGCACAGTCATGTGCATGTGCCCTAATTCAGAAAATCGGAAGGTTAAACGGACTATGACATGCCCAGATGACAGGGAGAGAAGAGTGGATGAAATGACGAGTATGTTTAAGGAGCTAGGTTATCCTGAGGATTTATTAAATGTACAGAAAAGTAGTGATTATATGTCCAATAGAACACAAGAAATTTAACCCGTCTCCCTTTTGCAGTAAGGTAAAATACTATCCTTGGACAAATAAGATCGGGGTACCTATCAGTCACCATTTGTCATGCCCCACTCTGACGATGTGCGGAGGTCAGCCAGGATAGCAGCACGAGTTTAGTGATTGCTTTGGAGCCTTGCTGGATCTGCCTCTCTCAGGTGCACTGGGTGGGGTCTTTAGTTTAAATAGCACACTGCCCAGTGTCCTGAGTGGATTATACTGTTTATTCTGGTCGGGGAAGCTTGGAGAGAAGGTTGGCTGTCAGTTCCTGCTCTCAGAGATAAGTGTCATTGCTAGTTCGGTTGTTTGTGTCTTCTTGTCCATCCAGGTTCTGTGCGAGCAGACTGCTCCTATCTCCCCACTTCACCATCTTAGGGAGTTCAGGGTTTTTGTTAGCCCAGGCTGGAGGACACTAGCACACCTACCTTCAAGGTCTGCTGTGGGCTGAGCAGTGCAGGGAAAGAGGTCAGGGATAAGCTAGGAGGTGACCCTTCCCCTGTCTCTCGTCCAGAGCCTGGTTGGTGTGTTGTCTTTGGTACAAAGTGTACGTCCGCCGTGACATTATAATCCGCCATACTGTGACGGCCATTGCTCAGCGCTTTTGTGATGGCGTCAATTGATGCACTGGTTGACCGCATGAAGGGTTTATCCCTAGAGGTTGCGGATCTGCGTAGTTCGGTCACACAGTGTCAGAAGGTGCTGGCAACAGGTATAGGTCAAATTGTTGGGGATCCTAAAGTCGCTCTTCCTGAGAAATTTGCAGGGGGTACTGATGATTTTTTTCCGCTTCAAAGAGTCATGTAAGTTGTACTTTAGATTGTGCCCATTTCTTCAGGTAATGAAGATTAGAGGGTGGGTATCATCATGTCTTTGCTTAAAGGGGACGCGCAATCCTGGGCTTTTTCTCTGCTACCCGATTCTCTGGCCCTCCGGTCGGTGGAGGAATTTTTTAAAGCCCTGGGATTGATTTACGATGACCCAGATCGAGTTTTGATGGCAGAATCAAAATTACGTAACTTACTACAGGGTAAACATACTGCTGAGGTTTACTGCACAAAGTTTAGGAGGTGGGCTACTGAGTCGAGGTGGAACGACCCCGCGTTACGTAGTCAGTTTTGTCAGGGGTTATCTGAAAGGTTGAAAGATGCCCTGGCTTTTCATGAATACCCAGATACTTTGGAGAATGCTATGTCTTTGGCTATACGTTTGGATAGACGTATCAGAGGTGTAAGGGATTCCTCCTGCGTGTGGTTTTGTTTCACCAGCTGCCCAGGGTGATATTGCTTGTTACTCTGGGGTAGGGGAGGAACCCATGCAGTTAGGTCAGATTTCTCGCCATTCTGATAGTAGAGACTTTCGAAAAGTGCACAATCTATGTTTCTTTTGTGGGAAGAAGGGTCATTTTATTTTTTCTTGTCCTTATGTTAAACCATAGGTGGAAGAGAAAAAGAAAAAAGGAAATAAAACTCCCCTCACACTTGGTTGTATGAATGGTGTGGTGGAGCAGACGGGTATGCAAGCTCCCTGCAGTTCCCGTTTTCTCCTTTCAGCTATGGTGGTGCTAGAGTCTAGAAATGTGTTTGTTGATGTTTTCCTTGATTGTGGTGCTGGGGTGATTTTAATTGACTTTCTTTTTCTTCAGGGCCTGGGACTAAGTACTTGCACGTTAGAGAACGAGATTCCTGTTTTTGCAATTGATTCTTCCCCTCTTTCTCAAAGGAGCCTTACTCACATTGTTCATGGTATTCATTTAAGGGTAGGTGATTCACATGCTGAGATTATTTCTTGTTTTGTCATGAAGGATTTGTCAGCGCCAATAGTATTGGGGTTGCCATGGTTGTCTAGACATAACCCAATTATAGTCTGGCAAGCAAGACAAATCATTGGTTGGAGCAAGTTTTGTTCGGATAATTGTCTTGTCACATCTATCGCTGAAGTGTCCATTACGGCCTTGCCTCAGTATCTCTCAGATTTTTCGGATGTCTTTTCGGAGGGTGGGACTCAGGAATTGCCCCCTCATCGAGACTATGATTGTCCAGTGAATCTCATTCCGGGGGCTAAGTTGCCTAAGTCTCGGCTTTACAACCTCTCTCAACCCGAGAGAGAGGTCATGCGAAAGTATGTCGCCGAGAGTTTGGCAAAGGGTCATATCAGACCATCTAAGTCTCCAGTGGCAGTAGGTTTGTTCTTCGTGAAGAAGAAAGATGGATCACTGAGACCATGTTTGGACTTCCGGGAGTTGAACCGTATTACAGTCCGGGATCCATATCCCCTGCCTTTGATCTCTGATCTTTTTGATTAGATTGTTGGAGCCAAGGTATTCTCCAAGTTGGATTTGAGGATGTGATCAGGATCAAGGAGGGGGATGAGTGGAAGACGGCCTTCAATACGCACGAGGGTCATTTTGAGAACCTGGTAATGCCTTTTGGGTTGACTTATGCGCCAGCGGTATTTCAGCAATTCGTCAATGATATTTTTCATCACTTGGTGGGGAGGTTCACAGTAGTTTACCTAGATGACATCTTAATTTATTCTCCTGATCTGAAGACCCATCAGGATCATGTGAGACAGGTTTTGACGATCCTTCGGGAGAATAAGTTATATGCTAAACTGGAGAAATGTTTGTTTGCTGTGCAAGAGCTTCCGTTCTTGGGGTTCTTGCTTTCTGATTCCGGTTTTCATATGGACACCGAAAAGGTCCGGGCAGTTCTGGAGTGGGACCGACCAGAGAATCAGAAAGCTTTGATGCAGTTCTTGGGGTTTACAAATTATTATAGAAAATGTATTTAAAATTATTCCACCCTAGTCAAACCCCTTACTGATATGACCAAGAAGGGCGCTGATGTCTCTGTCTGGTCAGATGAGGCATTGCAGGCCTTTTCGGCTATTAAGGAGCGTTTTGCGTCTGCTCCCATTCTGGTGCAGCCGGATGTATCTCAGCCATTCGTGGTGGAGGTTGATGCATCAGAGGTGGGGGTTGGGGCGGTGCTTTCGCAGGATTCTTCTCCTGGCAAGTGGGTCCCGTGTGCCTTCTTCTCCAGGAAGCTCTCGGTCGCCGAGAGGAATTATGATGTTGGAGATAGGGAATTGTTGGCTATCAAGTTGGCCTTTGAGGAATGGCATCACTGGTTAGAGGGGGCATCCCACCCCGTTACGGTGTATACAGACCATAAGAATTTGGCCTACATGCAATCTGCCAAGCGTCTGAACCCTAGACAGGCCAGATGGTCATTGTTTTTTACCAGGTTCAATTTCGTGGTTACCTTTCGCCCAGGGGTCAAGAACGTCAAGGCAGATGCCTTGTCTCACAGCTTACCTGGGGGAGGTGATTCAGAAGATCCAGCGCCGATTTTGGTGGATGGGGTGGTGGTCTCCGCTCTGTACCCTGAATTGGAGATGGAGGTATTGGGAGCTCAGGAGGGGGCTCCTGGTTCGTGTCCTCCAGGGAGGTTGTTTGTTCCTGAGGGCCTACGATACAAGGTGTTCAAGGAACATCCCGATACTGTTCTCGCTGGACATCCTGGTGGTAAGTCCACCTGTGATCTGGTGTCCCGGAGGTTCTCAGTGTATAGGTGTATAGGTGATTATACAGTTGACTATAATGGAAGCTGTAAATTCTAGTGGTGGCTGCATGAAAATGCAGTGTTTTCATGTCAGGAACAGAGGGAGGAGTTCAGCAGCGGGCCCTCCCCCCTCGTTCCAGACCTATAGTAGTTACCTCATCTGCCTCCACGGTAGGTACACCACTGCAGAAATATCATCCATCTGAAAAGCCCCATAACCTGCTCTAAACTCCAAGGCCTGGCTTTAGTAGCAAGGCATCTGAACATTTGTGAAGGTGTTTGTGGTTTGCTTTTCTGGATTGGACTTGTATCCTGATGTTGCCTTTATATGCCTGTCTTCCCTGACCAGATCTGTAATAGTTTAATGGTTTACATGCAAACTGCAGTCATGTTCCAGAGAAATCCCAACAAAAGCATGATGTCGGCTTGCTATTAAATCCGTATCATGTTGCATGAACTCTGCCAGTCCTGATCTTGGATTTGTAAGACCATTTATCATCATTTCCTGAAACAAATTCTCCACCAAGCTCTCCACTGCACCCATGCACCCACAAGCACTACAGATATCAGCAGATGACTGGCTCATGCAGCTTTAGATTTGCTCCCCTATTTTCCCAAGATGGCTGGCACTTTCTACAAAACAAGCACTTTTACCTTTTTTGCTCCCCCTATCTCCTCATAGAATGTAAGCTCTTGCGAGCAGGGTCCTCATTCTTTTTGTTGTAATTATTGAACTGTCTGTTGCTATGTTATTTATGACTGTTTGTACACGAACCCCTGAACTGAAAAGCAATGTGGAATATGTTGGCCCTATATAAATAAAGATTAATAATAATAATTAAAGGGCTTCTGTCACCCCACTAAACCAAATTTTATATATTTTTTTGCTTACTTATAATCCCTACACTGCGATTTATGGCTACATGATCAAATAAATCATTTTGGTCCTGTAGATTTAGTTTAAAACAAGCTTTTAAAATATGCTAATTACCTTGCTACCAGCAAGTAGGGCGGCTACTTGCTGGTAGCAGCCGCATCCTCCGATCGTAAAGACGCCCCCTCCACATTGTGATTGACAGGGCCAGGGAACGGGATCGTTCTCTGCTGGCCCTGCCTGTTTGCATTTAAAATCTTGCGCCTGCGCCGCGGCTGTACCTGTCTTCAATTGGCGCAGGCGCACTGAGAGGTGGCCGCTCCATCCTCAATGCACCTGCGCTGGGTGTAGATATGACGTCATTGGCGCAGGCGCATTGAGGATAGAGCGGCCGAGCGAGCGGCCGCCTCTCAGTGCGCCTGCGCCAATTGAAGACAGGTACGGCCACGGCGCAGGCACAAGATTTTAAATGCAAACAGGCAGGGCCAGCAGAGAACGATCCCGTTCCCTGGCCCTGTCAATCACAATGTGGAGGGGGCGTCTTTACGATCGGAGGATGCGGCTGCTACCAGCAAGTAGCCGCCCTACTTGCTGGTAGCAAGGTAATTAGCATATTTTAAAAGCTTGCTTTAAACTAAATCTACAGGACCAAAATTATTTATTTGATCATGTAGCCATAAATCGCAGTGTAGGGATTATAAGTAAGCAAAAAAAAAAAAAAAAAAGGTGGGGTGACAGAAGCCCTTTAATATTATATTATTATTACTATTACCATACATTGATTATGGTACCTTGTTTTGGGACTACAATCTACAAGCCACAAGCCTAATGGAGACTATTTAGGGAGGTAACAACTGGATTTTATGCACAAACCTTTATGCCAGGTAGGCAAAGACCCTGGAATGCCCTGGTTTAGCTCCCCCGATATCCAATAGTTTACAGTAAGAATGGCAAAATCTCCACCTCCTCAAAGATATTTGGCATCAGAGATGTTCTAGAGTTCAATATAATCAACAGATCAGGGCAAAGGAGAAACGTGAGTCTCCTAGGCTCTAGTGTAAAATCTTTAAAAGGGCCCTTCCTTACTGCCATTTATAATGCTGATGTTTTTTTAGGTGGCAGATGGGCCTTTGGACCTATATATGGCACAGGCCTAGGTGCAACTACTATCTCTCCATTCCTTTTATCTTGGGACGGAAGCAGGTAAATTGTTAACACATCTCTGATATAAGATTTGTTATTAAATAATTATATTCTTTACCTACCCCAATATTTGGTTTCTTTGAGGTGAGAATAGAAGTAGGTGCTCCATGAAGGTGGGCCATAATAAGGCTTCTCCACTTGATGTCCACTGCATGTTAATATACTGTCCACTCGACATATGCTCTCTATACAAATCACAAGCCACATAAACAGAGAATTGTCCAAGACTTAAAGGTGTTGTCCCATGAAAAATATTCTACATTTTTCAAAGCAGCACCTGGATCTGAATCGGGTATGTAGCTAAAAGCTCATAGGTCCTTGTGCAGGAGTTCAGTGCTTTGTGGCAACCCCTCTTCCCTCAATGCTTTGTGGCAACCCCTATATCAGACCTCAGATCAGATTCAGACCCTATGTCAGACCTCAGATAAGACCCCAAATAAATACATTTACTTACGTCTCCTCCTCCGCTAGTTCCCTCCAAGTCCAAGATCCTCTCGTGCAGTACCCACTCGTTGGTTTTCTCTTGGCCCACCTGCTGTTTACTCGTTTCCTTATTTCTCGGTCCAAATAGTAGGAGAAGGACCCTCATCGTAAAGGAAACACAAGGGTGTACATGACTAAGGCTAGGTTCATATCATCGTTTTGTTTTCTGTTCTACTGATCCGTCAGAAGAACAGAAAATTAACACACAAAAAACAGATCCTGTATTGTAAGCATTCGTTATGCTCAGTTAAAGGTGAAATTAGAAACATTAGAATATGGTGCAAAAGTCCATTTAGTTCAGTAATGCAAATTAAAAGGAATTGCATTCATGCAGCTTAAAATTTGAATTTTGTGTAAAGGTTTAATATTCTAGGCTCAAAGTGTCACACGCTAGTCAGCTAATTAATCCAAACCCCCTGAGCAAAGGGTACCTCAAAATTTTGATTTTGGGGTTTCATAAGCTGTAAGCCATAATCATCCAAATTATAACAAATAAAGGCTTAAAATATCTCGCTTTGCATGTAATGAGTCTAGCTTATATGTTAGTTTCACCCTTTAAGTTGCATTACTGAAATAAATAAACTTTGCACAATATTCAAATTTTTCGAGTTTCACCTGTATGCATACAATTTTTAATCCGTTTTAGCCATTTCCGTCTGAGATGCGTTATTTTAGATGGAAAATAAATAAATCATGTAGGACTGATGGATCCGTGACGGATCAGAAGAACAGAAAACTAAACAGTGATGTGAACCCGGCCTAAGAATAATAGGGTTTTATTACAGTATCGCTCATCCTAGTGCAATTTCTGTGCACGAGTAGCTAATTGAGAAAATGCCTCATGCACACGACCGTATATTCTTTCTGTGTCCGTTCTGTTTTTTGTTTTTGTTTTTTTGCAAACCATTCATTTCAATGGGTCTGCAAAATAAACAGAAGTTACTCTGTGTGCATTCTGTTTCCGTATGTCCGTATTTTCATTCCGCAAAAAAATAGAACATGTCCTATTATTATCCGCATTACGGACAAGGATAATACTGTTCTATCAGGGGCCAGCAAAATACAGAATGCACACGGATGTCATCCATATTTTTTGCAGATCCGTTCTTTGCGGACCGCAAAATACATATGGTCATGTGTCTGAGCCCTAGATGTAGTCAAGACTCTCAGCAATTGATTACTTCCAGCCTGTAATATGTGTAGTCAGTCAGCTATCCAAAAGATGCTATGAATGATAAGCATGTGACCAAGCCTGATCTGACAATCCTGTCTGGTTCTTGACTGTGTGATTAGTTTGGTGGAGCGGGCTCCTGATGTAACATATCCTTCTGTTTTCATCTGACACTGTGGCAAAGTGTGATATTGGACTGCGAGGCAAAGATCTAGTCTTGTGAAGTGCAGCAGACAGACGGGTTTTAATCTTGCTGGTATTATCATTTATTTCTTTCACGTTTTGTAGCTGTGAGAATGACTTATAGCATGCGTGAAGTTAGACGATGTACAAGATGAACTGCATAAAAAGAGCTGAGAGAAACGTTTCCACGGTATGACCAGTGAAAAAGATCGTCAGCCATTGTGGCATATCCAACACACCAAGTGGTTGAGACATCAAAGTATCATACCAGCAATTGTTGAAATATGAAATAGATGGGCAATAAATACGTAAAGGTTGTTTTCCAGAGACAGCGCCAATCCTGTCCACTGGCAGTGTCTGGTATTGCAGCTGAGCATTAATCAAGTGAACAGGATTGAACTGCCAAACAAGACAACGCATATGCTTGTTGAAGTATGAATGAAACCTGATGAGGATGAGGAGAAGTCCTGTAGGATCCACGCCTGGTTCATTTTAATGAACGATACCTTGTCCACGTTGGCTGTGGACAGGTGGATGTGTCTGTCCATGATCACACTCCCTGTCATGCTAAACACACGTTCAGACAATACACTTGCCCAGGGCCGTCTTTACCAAGGGGCAAAAGGGGCAGCTGCTCCGGGCCTGGTTGCTCCTGGGGGGCCCAAGGCAGCTGCCTCTTGAGCCCTGCTAGCCACTGCCCCGGGTGTCAGGCTGTCAGCTACACAGGGGGTGCTGCCATGCCTGCCGGCACTGAGTCCAGGCATCGTACTGTGTTAGAGCTGTGATCTAGGACCTTAGATGACATCATCACCATGTGACCAGTAACCTAGCAATATTACTGGTCACATGGCTATGAGGTCATCACAGGTCCTACCAGGAGTGTTGCAGAAGTTAACTGTGGAGCATTTTTGTGTGAAGATTACATCAGAAAAAGATGACAGGGGCTGTTATGTTAATATACTGTAAACTATTGTACAGTGGGGTGCTGTATACTGCGTGGGGGCCTGTATACTATGGGGGGCCTGTATACTGTATGGGACTGTATACTGTGGGGGACTGTATACTGTGGGGGGGCTGTATACTGTGTGGTGGTCTGTATACTGTGTGGGGGGCTGTATACTGTGGGGGCCTGTATACTGGGGGGGGGGGCTGTATAGTGTGGGGGGTCCTGTATAGTGTGGGGGGCCTGTATACTGTGGGGGGGGGCTCTATAGTGTGGGGGGCCTGTATAGTGTGGGGGTCTGTATACTGTGGGGGCTGTATACTGTGTGGGGGCTGTATACTGTGTGGGGGGCTGTATACTGTGTGGGGGCTGTATACTGTGTGGGGGGCTGTATACTGTGTGGGGGCCTGTATACTGTGTGGGGGGCTATATACTGTGTGGGGGTCTGTATACTGTGTGGGGGCTGTATACTGTGGGGGCCTGTATACTGTGTGGGGGCTGTATACTGTGTGGGGGCCTGTATACTGTGTGGGGGCCATGTATACTTTGTGGGGGCTGTATACTGTGAGGGGCTGTATAGTGTGAGGGGGCCTGTATAGTGTGGGGGCTGTATATTGTGGAGTGCTATACTGCTGTACTGTATACTGTGGGGGTCTGTACACTGTATACTGTGGGTGCTGTATAGTGTGGAGTGCTATACTGCTGTACTGTATAGTGTGGGGGGCTGTATTGTGTATAGTTTGGGGTGCTGTATACGGTGAGGTGCTATACTGTGAGGTGTTGTATACTGTGGGGTGCTGTATACTGTGGGCTGCTATACTGCTCTACTATATACTGTGGGGTACTGTATAGTGTGGGGTGCTATACTGCATACTGTGTGGTGCTGTATACTATAGGGTGCTATACTGCATACTGTGGGGTGCTGGGGTGCACTGTAATGCTATGGTGAGCCGAGCCCTGGTCTCCTTCCTGCAGAGTGGTGCCCACTTCCAGCCTGAGCCTAGCTGCCCAGAGCACTGATCCTGAACCGCTGGAGTCTTCAGAACTGGAAGTTTTTACAGTCATTCACTGTACTCTACCAAATGTGTGGATTTTAGTGTGTGTGTTGTGGTGGAGGGCGTGATTGCCTGCTAAGGTGTGGGAAGGCGGGATCCAGGGGGCCCAAGTAAATTTTTGCCCAGGGTCCAATCAATATTAAAGACGACCCTGCACTTGCCGCTTGGCAGGCCAGCACTTCCATAAAGGACAAGCTCAGGCCATGTGCCCAATTTGGAGACCCAAAAGTTTAATGGGCCAGACCCATCAGTCAGTACGTGCAGACGTGTGGACACCTACTGTTCCACCATGTTGCTGAAACACTACCTCCTACTAAGATGGTCCGTATCAGATGGTGGTGCTAGATGTTGCATGCTGACAAAGCTTTTCCGCTTTTCGGCCATGCTAATCCTCCCTTCTGGCGGTGGTGGCGGTACCCCAGCTGAGTTAGCGACTTCCTATTCCTTTTCCTCATGCTTTTATTGAGCCCCCACTGTCAGGTGGAAATGCTACCAGCGTGCGCTTGTACTTGCGCAACTCCCGATCATGCCCCATTGATGGAAGTAAGGACAGCACGTTGTCCTTGTAACGGGATCCAGCAGGGTGACCAGCCATTAATCAGCACTGGTAAGAATAAGGGCAACTCAGCGGTCATTGCGTAGGCACTGCAGCGTGTCCTCGCTCATGTGTGCCAGGCTGTCCAGAGGCAACGACAAGCTGTCCTCAGTGGGAGGTGTATTGTCTGTGTCCTCTGTATCTCCCCTGCCACGTTCCATTGATGCCCATGAGCTGATTTGGGTGCCACCTTGCTGTGAACATGGTTCCTCCTCCTCATCACGATCATCCTCCTCATCCTCCTCATCCTCCAAAACTGTGCCCCTGCTGGACAGTTGTGTACTTGGCCACCTTAGGCCCTGCAACCACTACATTTAACCAGTGGGCAGTTAGGGAGATATGACATCACTTCCTGTGCTTACTGGTCCACATATCGGTGGTTATTTGGACCATGCCACTGATGGAATTGCACAGTGCACACCTGATTTTGTTCGCCACTGTTTCATGCAGGGATGGCCCACCTGGAAAAGTAGTGTTGCCTGACTTAGCCAAATGGATCCGTCCTGATTTACAATGTAAGTCAATGGGGACGGATCCATTTTCATGACACAATATGGTGCAATTGAAAACGGATCCGTCCCCCAGAAACTTTCAATGCAAATCAGGATAGATCCGTTTTGACTTAGACTTTTAAAAAAAAAAGAATGCAAACGGATCCGTTCTGAACGGATACAAGCGATTGCATTATAGTTGCGGATCCGTCTGTGCAGATACCAGACGGATCCGCACCTAACGCAGGTGTGAAAGTAGCCTAAGCATACATGCACGTAGGTTACTAGGTTACTAATACTTTTAACCTTTCAACATATAAAATAAAATATAAAATAAATCCCCCCTATATATAACATGATACATAAAAATGATGCATATGTGGCAGTAATACAACGATATACCGTTTACTCTTCAATAGATAGGATAAATAGTATATACTGCAGTGTCCTTGTTAAGAAAAGGATGAATGATATGCAATAACGGAGATATCGCTGCCAGGTTTTCCAGTATGTATGGTATGGCTTGTCAATGTTTATCTCCCTGGAGAGTTCTTCCTTTATATTTTAGAATAAAGGATTATTACAGTCTATTCGAGTTTTTCCTTATCTTGAACAGTAGCTGTTAATTGTTGATACACATTCCTTATTGATGGTACTGTTGCTGTCTCAGTTTGTTTAATTTAATATGCATGGTGATGTGTCAACCACTTATAAGACCTATAAGAGGCCAGATATATGAGCCAGGTATATGTTTGGTAAAATAATGCTTAGTAGAAAAATGCTGTAAATATTGCACAATAGCTGGTATGTATACAGCAGTAATGCGACATATGCAATAGAAATTGCTTGAATATCCCCACCAATATTTGAAAAGATGTACTCATTGGGATATTATATTATTGATGATGTCACAAAGCCACTGAAAGTAATAGTTACACGTATATTTGTGTTACCACTCCGATGGTATAAAGATTGCTTTGTCAGTACCGTCTGTTGTGGTATCACTATTTGCAGTGTCTCATGAAGAGATCATCTATCTGCCTGGTCAGCGCACCTTGTTCTCTAGCCTTTGCAGATGGATGACGAACCTGTAGTTGTGCTCTGTTTGGAGTCCCACGTGGCGTCCCTTATGGGCATTACACATTACATGTGTGGCTTGTCCTGCTACTGTTAGATTTCGTCTGTAGATAACGTAGTACTCAATGTGCGGCAGACACTTCAAAGATGGTTCTCCTTAGGTATTGGAAAATGAGACAAAGTCTTCTATTATAGTACAGTACACTGCCTGTCCAAAAAAATATTCACCACCAAAAAAAAAAAAAAAGGTCACACCGCCCTTAGCTTTGATTACGGCACGCATTCACTGTGGCATTGTTTCGATAAGCTTCTGCAAGATTTATTTCCATCCAGTGTTGCATAAATGTTTCACCAAGATCTTGCATTGCTGATGGTAGAGTCTGACGGCTGCGCAAAGCCTTCTCCAGAACATCCCAAAGATTCTCAATAGGGTTAAGGTCTGGACTCTGTGGTGGCCAATCCATGTGTGAAAATGATGTCTCATGCTCCCTGAACCACTCTTTCACAATTTGAGCCCAATGAATCCTGGCATTGTTATCTTGGAATATGCCTGTGCCATCAGGGAAGAAAAAATCAGTTGATGGAATAACCTGGTCATTCAGTATGGTCAGGTAGTCAGCTGACCTCATTCTCGGAGCTCATACTGTTGCTGAACCTAGACCTGACCAACTGCAGCAACCCCAGATCATAGCACTGCCCCCAAAGGCTTCTACAGTAGGCACTAGGCATGATGGTTGCATCACTTCATCTGCCTCTCTTCTTACCCTGATGCGCCCATCACTCTGGAACAGGGTACATCTGGACTCATCAGAACACATGAACTTCTTCCATTGCTCCAGAGTCCAATCTTTATGCTCTCTAGCAAAGTGAAGCCTTTTTTTCTGGTTTGCCTCACTGATTAGTGGTTTTCTTACAGTTACACAGCTGTTTAGTCCCAATCCCTTGAGTTCCCTTCGCATTGTGCGTGTGGAAATGCTCTTACTTTCACTATTAAACATAGCCCTGAGTTCTACTGTTGTTTTTCTTCGATTTGATTTCAACAAATGTGTAAGTGATCGACGATCATTCAGGATTTTGTTTTTCTTGCCACATTTCTTCCTCTAATATGATGGATCCCCACTATTCTTCCAGTTTTTAATAATGCGTTGGACAGTTCTTAACCCAATTTTAGGAGTTTCTCCTTAGATGTTTTCTCTGATTGATGCATGCATCTTTTCCATGACCACGAGATGTGTCTTTTAACATGGTTGTTTTAGAAATAAGAAGCAACTCATTGCACCAGTTGGGGTTAAATAATTTGTTGCCAGCTGAAAGATAATCGCCCATGCAGTAATTATCCAATAGGAGGCTTATAACTATTTGCTTAATTAAATCCAGGTGGCGATTTATTTTTGGACAGGCAGTGTATCTAGTGAATAAATGTCTTATTAAAACCAAACGCGTTTCGGAGCTTAACCTTTTAGGAAAAAAATGTATTATTATTAATGATATTTTGAGTCTTTTGTGTAGGAACAGTATGATGAAGATGGTTTGATAGAGATTAGGGATGGGGGGGCCAATGAGGAGGAGAAATAGAGGTGCTGGTAAAACAGCCTTACCTCTATTTCTCATCCCCAAAAGGCACCCCTCCCAATTTCACAGAAATCCAAAAACTTCAATTTCTGCAGGCATTATTGTATCAAATTCAAAAAAAATTCTTAATTCCATATGTCACATGTTCTCACATGTATGATTTCCCCCTCTCTATTGTTTGGAGACTTTCTGTAAGGCCGTAAATATGAATTATGTTGGATCGCTATTGTGATGTGTTTTGTAGTGTTTGGATACTGAGTGCTGTTCATACCCTTTTTTTTATGTTTACGATATGTTCCGATATCCTTTTCTTCAATGGTCTTTTGGTTCTGCAAATATATTGTTTTTAACATGGACATTGTAAAAGGTAAATAACATCTATTGAATTATATGATCTGCAGTCTTCTATTTGATATTTGAACATATTTTGAGTAGATACTTGTTCTGTTTTTCTCTGAAAATTGGTAACCTTACAGTTTTTACAGCGTCCACATCTAAAAAAGCCTTTCAGGGAAAGCCAACTGGTGAGTACTATCTTTTTATTTCTTTTAATTGTGGGGGCTATCTTAATCCCCAAATTAGGGGCCTTTGTATAGACGATGGATGGTGTGGTATTCAATAGTGGTCCAATGATTTTGTCTTTCAACAAGTGATGCCAGTATTTATTAATGATTTTTTTCAATGTTTTTATATTGGGCATTATATGGAAGAATTAATCTTATTTCTTCATCTTGTTGAATAATTTTTTCTTTGACAGTGAACAATTCTTCTCTTTTCATATTTCTCACTTTTTGCTAATGCATTATCAACTAATTTTTATGGATAAATTTTATTGGAATTTTCATCAGTTTTGTTTCGTCTTCAAATTTACTGTTATCGGTACAGTTGCGTTTCAATCTCCTGAATTGGCTTGTGGGGATATTCATCAACTATCTAGGTAAGTGGCAACTGAAAAAGAGAATGTGACTATTTTTAATTACCGGTACTGCAAATCAATCTAATGTCTTGTATTTGGATATTTAAATCTAGAAATTCTAGATGTGTTCTAGTTATATTAGTGGAAAATCATAGATTTAAATTGTTCTGATTGACATTTTCCAAAAAATTGTGTTGTTTCAGTAATGCCCCGGAGCACCAGACTCTTCCCCAGCAATGGTTTCTCAACATCCTCCTCCCATTGGGACATGAAGATGTTGGCACAGCTGGGGGTGAAACTGGTGCCCATGGTGGTCCCATTTTGTTGTAAATAATATTCTGACTCATAAATAAAATAATTATGAGTCAAAATGTGGTGTACCCCCTCTATGATAAAGTCAATTTGTTCTTCCTTTAATTGTCCGTTTTTTAATAGATGTTTATTCAATGCATTGATACCTTGAATGTGATCAATAATGGTGTAGAGGGAGTTAACATCCATGGTCCCTATGATCCAATGGTTTTGAGGCACTACTTTTTCAAGGGTTGTGATGATATCGGCAGTGTCTTTTATATAAGATGGAATTAATTTGACATATGGTTGCAAAACTTTCTAAATGTACTGGGAAATGTTTGATGTTATTAATCCTATCCCAGGCGTATTAAGTGGATCTTTATGAATTTTTGGTATAGAGTAAAAACTGGTAATCTTTTTTGTGTTGATATTATGAATTTGTATTCTCTTTCCGATAAGATACCTTTATTATAGCCCTTTGTACAATATTTGACTAGTTCCTCGAATTATTCTTCTGTGGGATCATGGGGGAGTTTGTTACAAGTGTTTATATCCATAAGTTGTCTTTTGCATTCTGTATTGTAGTCTTCAGAATTTAGGATGACTATGACCCTTTCTTTAACCGCAGGTCTAATTATGATTTCTTCCATAGATTGTATTTAATTTATAGCTTCCCTTTCTATTTTTATTATATTATTACTTGTTGGTTTGTTTTTCATTTTTCTAGTCTAGTTCGACACCTTTACAGAATGCTGCAATTTCTTCACTGATTTCTTGCCTTTGGATTTTACTTTTAAATCTGTGTGGTTATATTGTGTGGTGTTTGATGTTTGACCATTAATTGGGTTTTGTATATAATATTTTTTTAGACATGATTTTCTAATATATTTTTCTATACCAATATAAGTAGAGAATTTATTTATATTTGCAGTTGGGGCAAACTTTAACCCTTTGAGTAGTTTTTTAAATCAGTTTTTTTACTTAAATTAACTACTATGTCTTTTTGGGTTGTTTGATCCATCGTGCTTTGTAAAATCTTGGCGTGTTGGTTTCTTTGTTCACTTCTTTTTGTCTTTCTCTTCTTCCGTGAATGAGTGATCTGGGTGTGTCCCAATTCTCCTGCATTGAGTGGTTTGATCAGTAGTGATTTCTGTGTGGGAGTCTTTGGTCATGTCTCATTGTGTGTTCCTTCCTTTAATTCACCTGTGTGTTGTTGTGCCTGTGTCTCAAATTGTAATTGTGAGATCTGAAAGTGTAATCGGAAAGTGTGGCAAGTTCATTTTTTTCTCTTAGAGGTGTCGGGATGTTTGTTTGGCTCTGAATCTGTGATGTGGAGGGGTCTGGTCTAAAAAATGGGATGCAGCTAGTGTTTCGTATCCATTTGTGATTTGAATACTCTACTGTAAAGATGATATCTTTGTTTCTTATTTTTGTGTTTATGATTCTCTTTTCTCATATTTTTACAGTTTTCTTCTCTTTTGTTTGTCTCTTTGTTATCTTATTTATTTTTTTGCATATTATTCTCTGTGTATTCATCAAGTTTATTTGTATATTCACTATTATATTGTATTTTAATTTTTTAGTTTTTTTGTACAAACTGGATTCCAAAAAAGTTGGGACACTAAACAAATTGTGAATAAAAACTGAATGCAATGATGTGGAGATGGCAAATGTCAATATTTTATTTTTAATAGAACGTAGATGACAGATCAAACGTTTAATCCGAGTAAATGTATCATTTTAAAGGAAAAATACGTTGATTCAAATTTTCACAGTGTCAACAAATCCCAAAAAAGTTGGGACAAGTAGCAATAAGAGGCTGGAAAAAGTAAATTTGAGCATAAGCGAAGAGCTGGAAGACCAATTAACACTAATTAGGTCAATTGGCAACATGATTGGGTATAAAAAGAGCTTCTCAGAGTGGCAGTGTCTCTCAGAAGCCAAGATGGGTAGAGGATCACCAATTCCCACAATGTTGCGCAGAAAGATAGTGGAGCAATATCAGAAAGGTGTTACCCAGCTGAAAAATTGCAAAGACTTTGCATCTATCATCATCAACTGTGCATAACATCATCCGAAGATTCAGAGAATCTGGAACAATCTCTGTGCGTAAGGGTCAAGGCCGTAAAACCATACTGGATACCCGTGATCTCCGGGCCCTAAAACGACACTGCACCACAAACAGGAATGCTACTGTAAAGAAAATCACAGAAGGGGCTCAGGAATACTTCCAGAAACCATTGTCAGTGAACACAATCCACCGTGCCGTCCGCCGTTGCCAGCTGAAACTCTACAGTGCAAAGAAGAAGCCATTTCACTGGACCAGGGATCATTTAAAATGGAGTGTGGCAAAATGGAAGACTGTTCTGTGGTCAGACGAGTCACGATTCAAAGTTCTTTTTGGAAATCTGGGACGCCATGTCATCCGGACCAAAGAGGACAAGGACAACCCAAGTTGTTATCAACGCTCAGTTCAGAAGCCTGCATCTCTGATGGTATGGGGTTGCATGAGTGCGGGTGGCATTGGCAGCTTGCATGTCTGGAAAGGCATCATCAATGCAGAAAAATATATTCAGGTTCTAGAACAAAATATGCTCCCATCCAGACGTCATCTCTTTCAGGGAAGACCCTGCACTTTTCAACAAGATAATGCCAGACCACATTCTGCATCAATCACAACATCATGGCTGCGTAGGAGAAGGATCCGGGTACTGAAATGGCCAGTCTGCAGTCCAGATCTTTCACCTATAGAGAACATTTGCCCCATCATAAAGAGGAAGGTGCAACAAAGAAGGCCCAAGACGACTGAACAGTTAGAGGCCTGTATTAGACAAGAATGGGAGAGCATTCCTATTTCTAAACTTGAGAAACTGGATCTCCTCGGTCCCCAGACGTCTGTTGAGTGTTGTAAGAAGAAGGGGAGATGCCACACAGTGGTGAAAATGGCCTTGTCCCAACTTTTTGGGGATTTGTTGACACCATGAAATTCTGATTCAACATATTTTTCCCTTAAAATGGTACATTTTCTCAGTTTACACTTTTGTTCCGTGATTTATGTTCTATTCTGAATAAAATATTAGAAGTTGGCACCTCCACATCATTGCATTCAGTTTTTATTCACGATTTGTATAGTGTCCCAACTTTTTTGGAATCCGGTTTGTATATGATTTCACGTTCCAATGTATCTAGTCCCTTACAGATCTGGTCTTGCCATTTTGTGTATTCTTCGTATTGTGGAATATTATCTTTTGTTTCTTTGATACAAATAAAGAAGTCGGATATCCAATCCAGTATATGTGAAATGCAGCGGAAACTATAAAGAGTAATCCCGAAACTCCACTTGTAAAACCACAGAAAAAAAAAGAGTTGTTCCACACAGTCTCTACTTATGATTAATCAGTCATTGCATGTGATGTGATATCTCTCAGAAATCTTTCCTCATGTACGTCTGTTAGATTGCGTGGTTTTTCTTTAGCCCTCTGGGTTCTTCAGATCCAAATGTTATAGCCTTTCCTCAATGCCGAATGATCCTCTAGGTGTACAATATTTTTCTTCACTTCAGCAAAAGGTTACTATAAAAGGATATACACATAGTGCTCACCGTGTTTATGATATTACAACTGGTTTTTATTGTACTTACAAGATTTAAGACTTGCTTCAGTCACATAAAAGTTCATAAAAACTCATAGCCCAGAGGAAGGAACACACAATGAGACATGACCAAAGACCCCCACACAGAAATCACTACCGATCAAACTATTCAACGCAGGAGAATTGGGACACCTCGAGATCACACATTCACGAAAGAAGAGAAAGACACAAAGAGGTAAACAAAGAAATCAACATGCCAAGATTTTACAAAGCACAATAGATCAAACAAAAAAAAGACATAGTAGTTAATTTAAGTAAAAAAAACTTTAACAGATTTAAAAAAAACTACTCAACAAAGGGTTAAAATTTGCCCTAACTGCAACTATAACTGAAATAAAGTGGCCTAAATTGGAGGAAATGCTCAAAACACTGTGGCGTGTTTATAACCAGGGGAGCAATTCCTCCGCATGTGATCCGTTGCTAACTGGCAATCCCCAGCAAAAATGCATACAATGGAGGATGTCAGCAGCGGAGGAATTGCTACCCCGGTTATAAACAAGCCACAGTGTTTTAGGTTTTTGAGCATTTCCTCCATTTAGGCCACTTATTTCAGTTATTTTCTTGATATGTTTAGGATCTGCCATTGCGTACTGCTGGTAGCATTCTGTTGCACCTGGTAGCCTGTGTCACATTGCCTGCTATAGGTGGGGCTTACCTCCTTATCATCTCTCCCACTACCTGAGTGATCTCACTATGGAGGTATGTGGGGGGTTGTCTGTAAGTTGTATCTTAGCACCTATCAGACTGTGTTTACACACCGTAGGGTAGTCTAGTGGTAGGAACCCATGCCACACTGAGATACCTTGACAGTGGTGCAAAAGGGCTTTGATGTGTTACTGAAATGAATACATTGACTAAAGTCTCAGTTCTTAACATCGGCTTGAGGTATTAGCCAGTGTTGTCATTTGCACATCATTGTGGTGCACCTTTCACAGTGATTTATGTATTTTTATATTTGCATCCACAAATTTACCTATCTTGTGTAGGATGCCATTGTGGTGCATGTGGTTCGCTGCCGACATCCTCCATTGTATGCATTTTTGCTGAGGATTGCCACCAGCAACAGATCACATGCGGAGGAATTGCTCCCCCAGTTATAAACACGCCACAGTGTTTGGGGTTTTTGAGCATTTCCTCCAATTTATGTCACTTCATTTCAGTTATTTTTATTGATATGTTTAGGATGTGCCATTGCGTACTGCTGGTAGCATTCTGTTGCACCTGGTAGCCTGTGTCACATGGCCTGCTATATGTGGGGCTTACCGCCTTATCATCTCTCCCACTGCATGAGTGATCTCACTATGGATGTATGTGGTAGCTTGGCTGTAAGTTATATCTTAGCACCTCTCAGACCGTGTTCACACACCGTAGGGTAGTCAGCTGCAATTATGAGTAAAATCTCTACTTATATTGGTATAGAAAAACATATTAGAAAATAAATGTCTAAAAAAATATTATATACAAAACCCAATTCATGGTCAAACATCAAATAACACACAAAATAATCACACAGATTTAAAAGTAAAATCTAAAAAATATCCAAGGCAAGAAATCAGTGAAGAAATTGCAGCATTTTGTAAAGGCCTCGAACTAGACATTAGAAAAATAAAAAACAAACCAACAAGTAATAATATAACAAAAAAAGAAAGGGAAGTTATAAATACAATCTATGGAAGCAATCATAATTAGACCTGCGGATAAAGGAAGGGCCATAGTCATCCTAAATTCCGAAGACTACAATCCGGAATGCAAAAGACAATTTATGGATATAAACACTAGTCAAATATTGTACGAAGGGCTATAATAAAGGTATCTTATCGGAAAGAGAATACAAATTCATAATATCAACACAAAAAAGATTACCAGTTTTTTACTCTATATTAAAAATCCATAAAGATCCACTTGATCCGCCTGGAAGGCCAATCATATCTGGAATAGGATCAGTAACATCAAACATTTCCAAGTACACTTTACAACCATATGTCAAATCGATTCCATCTTATATTAAAGACACTACCAATATCATCACGACCCTTGAAAAAGTAGTGTATCAAAACCATTGGATCATAGGGACCATGGATGTTAACTCCCTTGACACCATTATTGATCACAATCAAGGTATCAATGAATTGAATAAACATCAATTAAAAGAAGAACAAATTGACTTTATCATAGAGGGGGTACACCACTTTTTGACTGATAATTATTTATTTATGAGTCAGAATATTATTTACAACAAGAGAGGACCAACATGGGCACCAGATTCGTTCCCAGCTATGCCAACATCTTCCTGTCCCAATGGGAGGAGGATGTAGTGCAACCATTGCTGGGGAAGAGTCTGGTGCTCTGGCAATGTTACATAGGCAACATTATATTCATATGGCAGGATACTGAAACAACACTACATCATTTTTTGGAAAATGTCAATCAGAACAATTTAAATCTAGGATTTTCCACTAATATAACAAGAACACATCTAGAATTTCTAGATATAAATATCCAAATACAAGACAGTAGATTGATTTGCAGTACCGGTAATGACAAATAGTCACATTCTCTTCTCCAGTTGCCACTTACCTAGATGGTTGATGAATATCCCCACAAGCAAATTCAGGAGATTGAAATGCAACTATACCGATAACAGTAAATTTGAATAAGAAGCCAAACTGATGAAAATTCCATTTTCCGATAAAATGTATCCATACAAATTAGTTGCTAATGCATTAAAAAAAGTGAGAAATATGAATAGAGAAGAATTTGATGTTTTAATTGTATAAAAAAGAGAACAAGACGCGCTGACCAGGCAGATGGACGATCTCTTCATGAGACACTGCAGAAAGTGAAACCACAACAGACGGCTCTGACAAAGAAATCTTCATACCGTCGGAAGGGTAACGTACCTAATAAATGCAAATATACGTGTAACTATTACTTTCAGTGGCTTTGCGACATCATAAATACAATATCCCAATGACTACATCTTTTTCAAATATTGGTGGGGATATTCAAGCAATACCTATTCCATATGTCGCATTACTGGCCTCTTATAGGTCTTATAAGTGGTTGATACATCACCATGCATATTAAATGAAACAAATTGAGACAGCAACAGTACCATCAATAAGGAATGTGTATCAACAATTAACAGCTACCGTTCAAGATATGGAAAAAACTCGAATAGACTGTAATAATCCTTTATTCTAAAATATAAAGGAAGAACTCTCCAGGGAGATAAACATTGACAAGCCATACCATACATACTGGAAAACCTGGCAGCGATATCTCCGTTATTGCAGATCATTCATCCTTTTCTTAACAAGGACACTGCAGTATATACTATTTATCCTATCTATTGAAGAGTAAACGGTATATTGTTGTATTACTGCCACATATGCATCATTTTTATGTATCATGTTATATATAGGGGGGATTTATTTTATATTTTATTTTATACAGTATGTTAAAAGGTGAAGAGTACTAGTAACCTACAAGCACGTGTTGTTAGATATATATTTTTCATAAGCTAGTCTATATAACATAGACGTATTCCTGTGTTCCACGTAGCCCCAGATGAGAAGAGTGTGCCTATCACACCTATATCTTTCTACATAATCCTTAATTGTGCAATTAGGGTGAAATTGCTGCTTGATACTACACATTTTAGGGTATTCTCTTTCTTTTTTGGATAAGTAAATACATTAATCTTTGTTTCTGGGGTGAAATAACAGCCCTATACTACTAATATTTTACAGTGACTGTTACAATACAGTATGTCTGACTGGCTCCTAATGAATAAAGGTGTTTTGTTGTTAAAATGGCACAAAATAATATATTAGCCTTTAGGGTCTAGCAGCTTTTGATTTAGCCATAGTCAAGGTGAACTGAAGCGCTGAAGAGCTGTAAAAATGCCAAATACAAGTCACTTGCAACTTTCTCATATGAGGAAATATTGAGGTTTTGTGGTAATGCCTCAGTTTTTTACCAGGGCTTGTATCAAAATTCACCATTGAGTCCTAGCCTCAGGGCTAGTTTTACATCTGCAGCAATTCCAGCAAGCTCTTTCGGCAGAGAACAGCCTGCTGTAATTCTATGGATCCTGCACTGCCGGATGGTATCGGAATGCCCGGCAGCCCCATTATAGGTCCATTCACACCTCCTTGTGCGTTTTGTAGATCCACGGATCCGCAAAACATAGACACAGGCAATGTGCGCTTCGCATTTGGCGGACCGCACATCGCCGACACTAATAGAATATGCCTATTCTTGTCGGCGATTGCGGACAAGAATAGGGCATGTTCTATTTTTTTCTTGAACGGAAATGCGGACCCAGAGGTACAGTATGGGTCCACATTTCTGGCTCAACGATGTGCGGCCCCATAGAAATGAATGGGTCCGCAATTCCGTTATGCAAAATGCGGAACAGAATTGGGGATGTGTGAATGGACCCTTACTATAAAGTGTTATGGCGAAGATCTGGTGCCATCCGACATAATCGCCATGAATTGGCCGGACAGAAAACGCTGCACATAGCAGTTTGTGTCCGGCTGATTCTAGCATTCTCTGCTACAACTGGCGGCCAGATCACCGTGCCGCAGATGTGAAAGTAGACTTACAGAAACCAAGGTTCAGCTCTCGCAACCCTTTGTTTTTCGCTCGGAATAACACTGCCACTGATTTTTGTTTCTGTGCAGATTTCAATACAAGGTCAAGAACAGACATGTGCCTTCTTGGAAACTAAATTGGGTGTCTGCACACATATTAGGCTCATTAAATAGGTCCATGGTCCAGATCCGCATCATTTAAATTAAAAATTCTGCAATATTAGAATTTTTGAACATGCATGTTCCACTGTGTGGACATACCCTAAAGCAGATCACAGACAAAATCTCTGATAGTCTAATCTATTGGTTACCATAAGATCTAGACAGGCGTGGAAGCTAGGCTATCCTTCAGGCAGAGCAAAGAACAATTTAACATTTAAGAGATCTGGAAGATGAGGACTGCCTTTACAGAAATTGCTTTAACAAGGTTGATTCCCCAGAGAAAACTTGTCCCAGCGGTGTCTGGCAGTTGGTGATGTCCATCTGCTTTACTGAAATAAATACTGAAATACTTGGCATAGGTTGCCCAATGGTTATCTTATATCTTTAGCCAATTTAGGGTCCATTTACAAAGGTATATAAATTGCCCATAATGAGTGCTAATCAACAATCTAGTAAATCAATCTGTGCTCATTTACTTGTATTTGCATATAGCAGGAATTGTGGATTTTTCTCAAATATTCAATCATTCTCATAGGTTTCAACTGCAGGCAACAGGCAAATCCCTGATTACTCAGAGGGGTGTCCAACTGACCAAAATCAAATTTAAGGTTAGCATAAAAAATTGAATCAAATTCCCGTTCATTCTTTAATTGCTGGACATGTTTACACTGGACAATAATTGGAACCTATCCTCCAGAGCAGGCATGCTCAACCTGAGGCCCTCCAGCTGTTGTAAAACTACAACTCCCACAATGCCCTGCTGTAGTCTGATAGCTGTAGGCTGTTCAGGTATGCTGGGCGTTGTAGTTTTGCAACAGCTGGAGGGCCGCAGGTTGAGCATGCCTGCTCCAGGGGATTATTGCCCTGTGTAAAGAGGTCATCCAACTTATTGGATCTTTTTAGCTGTCAACCCCAGCCTTCTGTACCTGCTAAAAAAAATAAAAATCATCCTCACCTGCTCCTTGCTGCTCCTTTCTGGCTCCCTGGCTCCCTTCAGCAATCTTCATGTCCCCGTACTGTAAACTTCTGGATTAATGGGGACACAAACCCCTGCAGACAATGGCTGAGATCAATGGTGACCTGCCCCCAGGTGGCACAGGACTTAGCAATGATGAGCAGCTTAGGTGCACATCACCACTGAAGCCAGTCATTGGCTGCAGTGGGACATTGAACCCCATCCATTCAGAAGTTTACAGGACAGGGACTGGAATACCTCTGAAGGGAGGCAGGAACCCAAGGAGTCAGATGAGAGTGATAGGGAGAAGGCAAGCATGATTTTTTTTTTTAAAAGTGCAAAAAGCTAGACAACCACTTGAAAGGAATTGCCCATTCCTTTACTGTTGATGGCCTATACTAAGGGTAAGCCACCATTATCTGATCATTGGGGCCTGACTCCACGCACCCCTCCAATCAGATGTTCTGCTGAGGTTCGGGTGCCAGAAGTTGGTGCCGTGAAATACACATGTAGGTGAATAAGTGAAAGAGAGCAGCACTGCAATTACAAGCTCTGTCCACGAAACAATGGGCAGAGCTGAGTTGTTGTGGAGTCAACTTCCTGTGACAGAGCTACTGATTGGCGGTGGTGAAGGGTGTTGGAATCTCGCTAATCAGATATTGATGCCCTGTCGTGAGGATAGGCTACTTCACTACCATGATTGAGGTCTGCGTCGAGACCACATGTAGGTACTACATACTGCTTATTTAATTGCTGTTATAAAGCAGTCACAATAGCAATATTTAAATGTGGTCTGCATTAATAGTGAAGCTTTCGGTACAACAGCCCTGCATTGTGTGAAGGGACCCTTTCACTGCAGCATCCAAACTGGTTCTCCCCAAACTCCACATTCCTCTGTGATTTTGCATAGACATTAGAATTAAACTTTACATACATAAACTTTATGTATTTCAAGTTCTTGCAAATAAATAAAACCAATAATGTGTGCAACTTGGCACTGGAACAAAATCCAATACATCAAGTTGATGAAGAATGACAGACAACCAGGAGAATAAATAAGCTACTTTTGGATGGCATAATATACACAGTAAAACACACTAAGGTGAAAATGATGGGATATTGTATTTTTCAGTGGTATATGCATATGTGAAATATAAAGTAAATTATAGTTTCCATCCCAATTTTCTTAATATTACAAATCATTTCCTTGTGTCTACAGCAGTAATAGAAGAGATAAGTGTGATATTTGTGTACATAAAGTTACAAAAGAGAACATCATTAATTATTGCAATATAAAAACACCATTAATTATTGTAATATTAGGCTATTTTTTACACCCGCTACATAGTAGGCTTTTATTACCTGCCACTCTTTATTGATGACTTTTTTAATTGGATTATTTGCATACTGTGATATATTTTAGAGAAATATCAACATAAGAACAAAATCCTTGCAAATTAAGATTGGATGAGAATTTTTTTTCCCAATATTCTATGGTCTTTAAACTACTTCCCTGCCATTGTAAGCTTATTTAATATAATATACATGCTTTTTCAGTGTCACAGATCAGCGGATGTGGACCCACTGTGCCACTGACTGGCTATGCTCTAGAGTGGCGTGTCTAAGCAACTACCTGATTTTCACCAGAGCTTCAGATGGTGAGGATGGACTTGAGCCGTTACGGTAGTTGCCAGGGGCTACTCCAGAGTAACCACCAAGTCAGTGGCAGCTGGTCCAGGTGGATCAGGGAGTATCTGAGCAGGTACCTGAAGTATAAGCGCAGACAGGTGAGCAGAGACGGAACCAGTACCAATGGTGCAGGACCGAAGGATGAGGCAGAGGCGTCTTCAGACAGGCAGGAGGTCGTGGTAGGCGGCCCAGGTACAGGTCAGGCAATCAGGATCGGCAACAGGAGATTCAAAGCAGGCAGGCAGGGATGAGATGACAAGCAGAGTCCAGCGACAAAGTACAAGATCAGAAGCACCAGTGGTTATCAGGCTCTTTAGCAAACACTAGGACCTTGACACTGAGGCGTCTAGGAAAAGGGCTGAGCCACTTAAATACCTGCAGGAGAGCCAGGGTTGGTCACCTGACCTAACCCAGCCCACCCAGGGAGTGATGCATGCCGCCCCTAGAGCAGGGTAACATGACACCAGGCAAACTCAGGCTGTGTCCAGGGTTGCATAGAAGCTGTGGAGCGGAATCCTCAGAAGCAATATCACTTATACAAACAGAGTGTCCTGGACTGCAGCGGTAATCGGGGGAACAGCAGCGCACTGCAGCCGCTGTTACATTCAGAAAGAGTTGCTACAAGCAACAGGGATCTCTTGCCTATTTCTCGCTAACTTTGTGCTATACAACTGCCTGACACCTGAATCTTGTTCTGTTACTTGCTTAGTCGGGTGTTTATCGGCAGAGTTTTTTTTTTATTTGATATGCTTTTAAATACCTTTAGTTTCTCTGCCTCTTTGCTAGTTATCTGCATTTGTTTCCTTTAATCTTAGTCCATTGCCTTCGTTTCAGTGATCCTGGGATTTGTGGATCCTCGGTCGTATTGTTGTCTGTATTGTAGTTGTATTTGTTGTAGGTTCTGCTTTGTGTTTACTGTTTGGGTTTTGTGATTTTCTACAATCTTCTACAGGGTTAGCTGCCTGCTGCTAGCTTGTAGACCTCTCACCTACATCCATTGCTCTAGTCTTCACCTATACAGCATTGCTATCTGTTGTCTGTTGCATTGCTGGACTCCATGTTCCTTATAGATTGCTATCCTTATCTGGTGTTCTGTCATCTATAGGTGACTTTATTATTCTATATTATCTGCGGTATTATCCTGTGTAACGTTTCCACATCCAAAATACCTGTGGCATTCCCTGTAATTTTTTATTAGCCGCTGCTAACATCAGTGACATTGTCTGCGGTATGTCTCCTGTGTGACGCTTCAACATCCCATAAACCATTTTTCTTTTATTTACGCATACACTTACAAATCCTACACTACTATACGCGTGACATACTTTCAAACATATCTAACATTTAATAGGTGTTGGACGATGAAGTCACTGACCCAACTTGGGAAGGTGAAAAGCCGAGCAAGAACAGCAGTACAGAGGGGGAGGGATCAGCAGCACCGCAACAGGCTGGAAGAGGCAGTGGGGTGGCCACACCAAACAGGGCCACAACTGTTCCCCAGAGCACCCCATTGAGGCAATTTCCCTTGCCAAGGGGTAGGTGTTTTGCAGTATGGAGCTTTTTTGAGGAAAGTGTGGACGACAAAAGAATTGCAATTTGCAACCTCTGCCATACAAAAATGAGCAGGGGCGTGAACACTAGCAACCTCATCACCACCAGCATGATCCCCCACATGGCATCAAAGCACCGTAATAGGTGGGCTGAAAACCTGGGTCCACAATCTGTGTCTGCGGGTCACACCACTGCCTCCTCTTCCCCTGTGTTACGTGCTGGCCTTTCCTCTGTCAAGGGCGCAGGCCCAGATGCCTCCCGCTCTGCACCTGGGCCTTCGCAACCACCATCAGCAACCACATCCACTTCCGTGTCTCAGCACAGCGTACAAATGTCCTTACCCCAGGCATTTGAACGCAAGCGCAAATGCCCAGCCACCCACTTACAGGCCATAGCACTAAATGCGCACCTTTCAAAATTACTGGCCATTAAAAGGTTGCCATTTAGGCTTGTGTACACTGAGGCCTTCCACAGCCTGATGTCGGTGGCCATCCCTCATTACGCTGTCCCCAGCCGCCATTATTTTTCATGGTGCCGTGCCCGCCTTACACCAGCATGTGTCCCGTAACATCACCTGTGCCTGCAGTTACTGGGAAGGTCCACTTAACCACTGACACATGAACAAGTGATTTCGGCCAGGGATGCTACATTTCCTTGACGGCACACTGGGTGAACGTTTTGGAGGCCGGGAGCAACTCGGACCCTGGGATGGCACAGATGCTACCAACGCAAAGGATTGCGGGTCACTAATTCCATCAGGGTTTCCACCACCACCTACATTAGTGGCTCCAACCCACACTTATCCTCCTCCGCCTCCTTCTCCAATACCACCTCAGAATTATCCTCTTGCAGCACCAGTCAGTCATCAGTCAGTAGCTAAAAGCAGTGTAGCATTGCAGTGGGGTAGCGTCAACAGGCCGTGCTTAAGCTAATCTGCTTAGGTCACAAACAGCACACCGCCGCAGATCTGTGGCAGGGGATAAGAGACCAGACTGAGCTGTGGCTCTCGCCACTTAACCTAGAACCAGGCATGGTTGTGTCTAATAATGGCCGTAACTTGGTGGCGGCTTTGGAGCTCGGGAAGCTCACACACATCCCATGCCTAGCCCACGTCTTAAACTAAGTGGTTCAGCGGTTTATTAAAACCTACCCCAATTTTCCTGAGCTACTGGTAAGATGCGCCCTGTGTGTGCACATTTCTGTAAGTCATCGACAGCTTACTCCAGTCTGTCAACGCTGCAGCAGCACTTACAATTGCCAGCTCACCGACTGTTGTGTGACGTGACCATGCACTGGAACGCAACGTTCCACACGTTGGCCAGGCTTTGTGAGCAGCAGAGGGAAGTAGTGGAATACCAGCTGCAACATGCTCGTCGCCTTTCCAGTCAGCTTCCGCTCTTCACAAGTGAGAAGTGGGAATGGATGTCTGACCTCTGAAGTTTTAAGAAACTTTGAGGAATCAATACAGATGGTGATGCTATTATCAGCGTCACCATCCCACTTCTGTGTCTACTCAAATGCTCGCTGCTTACAATTAATACTGACGCTTTGCATGTGGAAGAGGTGGAAATTGGGGAAGACATTACATAGGGTGATAGCTAGACCACCCTCAGTTCATCTTCTAAGCGCAAATTGGATGATGAGGAGGAGGAGGAGGAGACAGTTGCCTCCAATACAGAGGGTAGTACCCATGGAAGTTTAATTCCATCTGTTCAGCGTGGATGGGCTGAAAAGGAGGAAGAGGAGGAGGAGATTGAGAGTCATCCTCCTGGTGATGACAGCAAAGTCTTGCCTGTTAGGACTCTGGTACACATGGCTGACTTTATGTTAGGTTGCCTTTCCCGTGACCCACGCATCTTATACATTTTGGACAACACTAATTACTGGTTGGTCACCCTTCTCGACCCCCGCTACAAAGAGAACTTCTCATCTCTCATTCCTGTGGTGGAGAGGATGAGTAAAATGGTGCAATACCAGAAGGTCCTTGTGGAAACATTGCTCCAAAAATTTCCAGCTGACAACGCTGGCTGCAGAGTACGTAGTTCCTTAAGCAACTGAGGAGCGGAGACGAGGGGAACACACAGCAGTTCCAACAGAGTTAGGGCAACACTCTCCAAAGCCTGGGACAGTTTCATGACACCCCGCCAGCACCCTCACCCTAATGCGTGGCCTAGTGTCAGACGGAGGGAAACATTTTGAAAGCTGGTGAAGGAGTATGTAGCAGACCGCGTCAGCGTCCTCAGTAATCCCTCTGTGCCTTAAAACTACTGGCACTCTACGCCTTGGAGGTGCTGGCCTGCCGTGCTGCCAGCGTTTTGTCAGAGTGGATATTTAGTGCTGCTGGGGGCATAATAACTGATAAGTAGGGTTGAGCGAACCCGAACTGTAAAGTTCGGGTCTGTACCTAACTTTAGGATTTTTGGACCCCGGACCCGAAGCCGAACATTTCAGTAAAAGTTCGGCAATTTCTTATCGCTTTTTGAAAGGCTTCAGAGTAGCCAATCAATAAGCGTTAACTGTGTGACCTTAGAAGCCATCACAGCTATGCCTACTAATGGCATGGCTGTGATTGGCCAGTGCAGCATGTGACCCAGCCTCTATATAAGCTAAAGTCATGTAGCGCTGCACGTCACTCTGCTGTGCTTAGTGTAGTGAGAGGATGATGCTGCTGCTGTGAGGGAGAGAATAGGACAGAATCTGTTATCAGAACTCCAATTGAACTCAGCGATCTACTTAGATTTAGTTGTGTGGGTGCAGTGCACAATCTTTTTACCCTGCCCTGAGCCCAGTAACAGAGAAAAATAACTTTTATCCGTCTGTTAGTCAGGTGGGCGGCAGCAGCCATTTTATACAAGCTCAGTGCACCAGCACTGCATCTGTGCTTTTGTGACAATCAAATCTAAGCTTGAAATACTGCAATAATAATCTGGTTTTAAAAAAAAACACCCTTTTTTGGCAATATACTACATCTGGTGCCTTTGCAGGATTAGTCAGTGTGCAATTTAATCTAGAAATACAGCTATAATTTTCTGGGTTTTTAAAAACACCCTTTTGGGGCAAAATACACTATATTACAGCCCTTGCTGCATCTGCACATGTAAAATTCAAGCATTATATACAGCTTTCATATTTTGTAAGTAAAAAAAACACACCCTTTTTTGGGCAAAATACTTAATTTTGCAACCCTTGCTGCATCTGTGATTGTTAAAAACAAGCTTGAAATAGTAAAATTATTTTCTGGCTTTGAAAAAACACCCACTTTTGGCAATAACCTTCATTTTGGGCCTCTGCCGCTTTAATCAGTGTGCAATTTAAGCTATTAATACAGCTATATTTTTCTGGGTTTTAAGAAACACCATTTTTGGGCAAAATACACTATTTTGCAGCCCTTGCTGCATCTGCAACTGTGAAATTCAAGCGTTATATACAGCTTTCATATTCTATTAGTAAAAAAACACCCTTTTTTGGCAAGGTACTGAATTTTGCAGCCCTTGCTGCATCTGTGATTGTTAAAAACAATCTTGAAATATTTAAATAATTCTCTGGCTTTGAAAAAACAACATTTTTGGGCAAAATGCACTATTTTACAGCCCTTGCTGCCTCTGCACATGTGAAATTCAAGCTATATATACTGCTGTGATATTCTTTTATTAACCACCTCCCGACCGCCTAACGCGCCGATGCGTCCGGGAGGTGGTTGATTTGTTCCTCCTGGACGCATCGGCGAGACGCGAGATTTCGTCACAGCCGGCCCGCGCATGCGCATCGCGGGCCGGCATTTCGTAGCAAAGTATTTCGTCAGCAACCTGCCGGCCACGATCACTGGCTGGCAGGTTGCTGATTTTTAAAAAAACCAATCAGCAGCCATTTAACCCATCATATTAGTAAATATGATGGGGTTATATGGCTGCTGTGCTCCTCTGCTCCTTCTTTTGGTCGGTTGGTTCCAGCAGAGGAGCAGAGGAGCACACATCACTGTGAGTACCCACTACACTACACTTAGCCCCCAGATCACCCCTATTAACCATTTGATCACCCCTTCTTGCCCCTGTCAATCACTAGTGAAAGGAAAAAAGTGATCAGTGCAAACTGTCACTTTTTTTTTTTCACTGGTATTGACCGTTAGGTTTTAGGTATAGTTTAGGCCCCTTGGTGAGGTAGTTTAGGGATCAGTTAGCGCCCAGCCCACCGCACCGCAGTCCGTTATTCGCTGATTAGCGTATCGCTAATCAGCATTTGTACTTTTATAGTATCTGGAAGTGATCAAAACTGATCACGGTCAGATCTATAATTGTATTAGTGTCACTTTAGTTCTCCCTCCACCCAAAATGCAGTGTTTGCCCGATCAGGCCTGATCGGTCGCCCACACGTGCGTTCGCCCACGCCCGCCCCACCGCAGTGACAAAAAAAAAATTTTTTTTGATCGCTGCACATTCACTTTACACGCACTGCGGCGATAAAAAAATCAGTTTTCATATTTTTTAGCAACCGCAGCGGCCTCCGGTACTTCGCTAGCCTCCCATTTGTAAGACAGGCTTGCTTTTTTTTTCTTGGGTAGTCTCAGGGAATACCCCTAAATTTAGTTGCCCACATGTCAAACAGGGGGTATTCTTCTGAAGAGGCCTACAGGCTTCTGACCCAGTCGGATGAGGAGTGAGAACCCTCATCTGATGAATCTAGCGGGTCAGAATACGAACCTGTAGAAAGCAGTGGCTCTCTGACCCAAAGTTCGGACGAGGAGGCTGAGGTCCCTGATAGCACCAGGCGTACCCGGCCCCGTGTCGCTAGACCGCAGGTTGCGCAGGATCCGCTTCAAGAGCAGCAGAGTGGGGCTGGTGCTGTCGGATTACGTGGTGAGGCATACACCAGCAGCCCAGCCCTTCCTGGACCTAGTACCAGCACTGCCGTAGAACATGGTGAAGTAGCGAGCACCAGAAGGGCAGTTGAAGCTGGTACGGTGGCACGTGCAGTAGTGACCCCGTCGCAGCCACCGCAAAGACGTGCCCGTAGAGCCCCTAGAATCCCAGAGGTGCTGGCAAACCCTGATTGGCAGTCCCCAACTTCAGCCGCACCTGTAGTTCCCCCTTTCACCGCCCAGTCTGGAGTTCGGGTTGAGACAGCTCAGATCGGTTCGGCCCTGGGATTTTTTGAGCTGTTCTTGACTGCGGAGCTCTTAGACTTAGTTGTGGCAGAGACAAACCGGTATGCCACACAATTTATAACCGCTAACCCGGGAAGCTTTTATGCCCAGCCTTTCCGGTGGAAACCAGTCCAAGTTTCCGAAATTAAAACTTTTTTGGGCCTCCTCCTCAACATGGGTCTAACTAAAAAGCATAAATTGCGGTCATATTGGTCCACGAACCCAATTCATCACATGCCCATGTTCTCTGCTGCTATGTCCAGGACACGATTTGAGACCATCCTGCGTTTCCTGCACTTTAGTGATAACAGCACCTCCCGTCCCAGAGACCACCCAGCTTTTGACCGGCTCCACAAAATTCGGCCCCTCATAGACCATTTCAACCTGAAATTTGCAGATATTTATACCCCAGAGCAAAACATCTGCGTAGACGAGTCCCTTATACATTTTACCGGGCGCCTTGGCTTCAAACAATACATTTCAAGCAAGCGCGCCCGGTATGGGGTCAAATTGTATAAGCTCTGTGAAAGGGCCACAGGCTATACACACAAATTTTGTGTCTATGAGGGAAAAGATCAGACCCTGGAGCCGGTCGGTTGCCCTGACTACCTGGGGAGCAGTGGGAAGATAGTCTGGGACTTGGTGTCATCCTTATTCGGCAAGGGGTACCATCTTTATGTGGACAATTTTTACACAAGTGTGGCCCTCTTTAGGCATTTGTTTCTAGAACGGATTGGCGCCTGTGGTACCGCGCGAACTAGTCACGCGGGCTTCCCCCAACGGCTCGTTAGCACCCGTCTTGCAAGGGGGCAGAGGGCCGCACTGTGTAACGAAGAACTGCTCTCGGTGAAATGGAGAGACAAGCGTGACGTTTACATGCTCTCCTCCATTCACGCAGACACGACAATACAAATTGAGCGAGCAACCCGTGTCATTGAAAAGCCCCTCTCAGTCCACGACTATAACCTTCACATGGGAGGGGTGGACTTCAATGACCAGATGTTGTCTCCGTATTTAGTTTCCCGCAGAACCAGACACTGGTATAAGAAGGTGTCTGTATATTTAATTCAATTGGCTCTGTATAATAGTTTTGTTCTCTACAGTAAGGCTGGGAGAACCGGATCCTTCCTCAAATTTCAGGAAGAGATCATCGAGAACCTCCTGTACCCAGGAGGTTCCGTGGCCCCATCCACCAGTGTAGTTAGCCGTCTACACGAGCGACATTTCCCCAATGTCGTTGCTGGTACCTCAACCCACCCGTCACCCCTAAAAAGATGTCGTGTCTGTAGCAGGAGTGGAATAAGGCGTGACACCCGCTATTTCTGTCCTGACTGTCCTGACCACCCTGCCCTATGCTTAGGGGAGTGTTTCCGGAAGTACCACACACAGGTACACCTAGCATAGGGATCATCTCACCAGGACAGGCACACAGGGCTATTAGGGCCCATTCACTCACAGCTGCTGCAAACGTCTCCTTTCACATGGGACAAAGTGCATAACGCACTTTGCCACATCTTTGGGCGATTTGCGCTTTGCACATTGACCCATGGGGAAGGAGAGGTTTGTTCTATAAAGGTAAAAAAACAAATAAATAAATAAAAAAACAACACCAGTAAGCAAACACGTTAATGTTTAGTTCAAAAAGTTAAAGTTTACATGTTCTGTTCCAAAGTTAATAAAATTATTGCGTTGTGGCCTGGTTTTTTCTTTTTTTTTTTTTTCTTTTTTTACCTTCCAGGTGGACCAACCGATCTACTAGCTGCAGCACTGATGTGCATTCTGACAGAAGCATTGCGCTGCTGTCAGATTACACGCAAGTCGGTGTATGCGGCGCTGCAAGACGAGATTTTCTCCTCTGCAGTAACAGATACGTTTGCCAAGGCATACGAGCTGAGGAGGAGGCGGCGTTCCTATGCTTTGGCAAACACTTTGTATATATATAAAAAAAATCCTGGCAATGATTTATTCATCCACATCGATTGATGTGAATGGAGAAATCTGGTTTGCCAGGGCATACGAGCTAAGTGGGTATGGATGTTGGGCGGAGCTCCTATGTCCTGGCAGACGCCTTTCCCCTCCTTTTTTTTTTTTGGGCAGAGATTTTTTCATCCACATTGATCGATGTGAATGAAGAAATCTGTGCCATTCATTTTTTTCTTTCAGCCCAGAGGCTGAACGGAAAAAAAAATCTCATTACCTGTATGCTCAATATAAGGAGAATAGCAGAAACTCCATGTAATGACTCCATTTTGGAAAGAAGACAGGACTGACCCCGGACTGACCCCATTTTGGAAAGAAGACACCCCAAGGTATTTGCTGAGGGGCATATTGAGTCCATGAAAGATATAAATTTTTGTCCTAAGTTAGCGGAAAGTGAGACTTTGTGAGAAAAAATAAATAAATTTCCGCTAACTTATGCGAAAACAAAAAATTTCTATGAACTTGCCAGGCCCCTCATTGGATACCTTGGGGTGTCTTCTTTCCAAAGTGGGGTATTTATACTGCCCTGGCTTTTTAGGGGCCCTAAAGCGTGAGAAGAAGTCTGGGATCCAAATGTCTAAAAATGCCCTCCTAAAAGGAATTTGGGCACCTTTGCGCATCTAGGCTGCAAAAAAGTGTCACACATCTGGTATCGCCGTACTCAGGAGAAGTTGGGGAATGTGTTTTGGGGTGTCATTTTACATATACCCATGCTGGGTGAGAAAAATATCTTGGTCAAATGCCAACTTTGTATAAAAAAATGGGAAAAGTTGTCTTTTGCCAAGATATTTCTCTCACCCAGCATGGGTATATGTAAAATGACACCCCAAAACACATTCCCCAACTTCTCCTGAGTACGGCGATACCAGATGTGTGACACTTTTTTGATGCCAAGGTGGGGCAAAGGGGCACATATTCCAAAGTGCACCTTTCGGATTTCACCTGTCATTTTTTACACATTTTGATTGCAAAGTACTTCTCACACATATGGGCCCCTAAATTGCCAGGGCAGTATAACTACGCCACAAGTGACCCCATTTTGGAAAGAAGACACCCCAAGGTATTCTGTGAGGGGCATGGTGAGTTCCTAGAATTTTTTTATTTTTTGTCGCAAGTTAGTGGAATATGAGACTGTGGTAGAAAAAAATAAAAAATAAAAATCATCATCATTTTCCGCTAACTTGTGACAAAAAATAAAAAGTTCTATGAACTCACTATGCCCATCAGCGAATACCTTAGGGTTTCTACTTTCCGAAATGGGGTCATTTGTGGGGTTTTTCTACTGTTTGGGCATTGTAGAACCTCAGGAATCATGACAGGTGCTCAGAAAATCAGAGCTGTTTCAAAAAGCGGAAATTCACATTTTTGTACCATAGTTTGTAAACGCTATAACTTTTACCCAAACCATTTTTTTTTTTTTTGCCCAAACATTTTTTTTTTATCAAAGACATGTAGAACAATAAATTTGGCGAAAAATTTATATATGGATGTCGTTTTTTTTTGCAAAATTTTACAGCTGAAAGTGAAAGAAGTCATTTTTTTGCAAAAAAATAGTTACATTTTGATTAATAACAAAAAAAGTAAAAATGTCAGCAGCAATAAAATACCACCAAATGAAAGCTCTATTAGTGAGAAGAAAAGGAGGTGAAATTCATTTGGGTGGTAAGTTGCATGACCGAGCGATAAACGGTGAAAGGAGTGTAGTGACGAAGTGTAAAAAGTGCTCTGGTCATGAAGGGGGTTTCAGCTAGCGGGGCTGAAGTGGTTAAAAAAACACCCATTTTGGGCAAAAAAATTAATTTTGCAGCCTTTGCTGCATATGTCATTGTGAGATACACCCTTTAAATACTGTGGTTCTATTCTACAGTTGTGGCCAAAAGTTTAGAGAATTGCATAAATATTGGAAATTGGAAAAGTAGCTGCTTAAGTTTTTATAATAGCAATTTTCATATACTTCAGAAAGAAGGGCCAACACTGCAAATACTGACTCTTTGCATAAATGTCATGTCATCGATAAAAGCTTTTGAAACGTATGAAGTGTGTGTAATTATATTTCACTACATCACAGAAACAACTGAAACAAAGATCTAAAAGCAGTTTAGCAGCAAACTTTGTGAAAACGAATATTTGTGTCATTCTCAAAACTTTTGGCCATGACTGTAGTATTAATAAAACACCCAATTTGGGCAAAAAACTTTAATTGCGGCCTAGTCTTGATCTTTACGTGTGAGATACACACTTTAGATACTGTGGTTCCATTCTGCTATTAATAAAACACCAATTTTGTGCAAAATACACAATTTTACAGCCCTTGCTGCATATGCACGTGTGAAATTCAAGCGATATATACTGCTGTAATATTCTGTTATTAAACAAACACCCTATTTGGGCAAAAATCTTTAATTTTGGCCTAGTCTGCATCTGTACGTGTGAGATACACGCTTTACATGCTGTCGTTCTATTCTGCTATTAATTAAACACCCATTTAGGGCAAGATCCAAAATTTGAGAAATATGAGGAGAACTTCATATAACAGACGTGACCCAGGTTGTGGTGCTGCTGGTGGCACTCCTATTGCAGGGACAGGATGTGGTCGATCTGTGCCAGCTACACGCACAAGTGAAACACCTTCCTCATGTGCGAGTAGCCGACAGAACCTGCAGCGGTATTTAGTCGGGCCTAATGCGGCTCTACGAATGGTGAGGCCAGAACAAGTACAGGCGATAGTAGATTGGGTTGCTGACAGTGCCTCTAGTTCCTTCACATTGTCTCCCACCCAGTCTTCTGCTGAAAGATCAGAGTTGGCACCTGCAGCCGATGTCCATCAGTCTTTCACCTCACCCCCCTTGCAAATCAGCAAAGCAGTCTGAGCCCAAAGTCATGCAGCAGTATCTTCTGCTTTTTGATGACTCTGTTAGCAGGGTTTCCCAGGGCCATCCACCTATCCCTGCCTCAGAAGTGGAAGAGATGCCCAACCACTTATGTTTCAAGATGAGTACATGGGAGGACCATCGCAGCACCTCTCAGATAATAACAAAACACAGGTGCCAATTGCTGGGGCTTTCGAAAGTGTGCAGACTGACAAGAAGGGCAGGGGTGAAGACTGGGTGGAAGATGATGTGGAGGACGATGAGGTCCTTGACCCCACATGGAATCAGGGCCGTTGCTACCATAAGGCAGACCAAGCGGCTGGGGGATTCCATGATGGAATCAAGGTAATGCGAGTGACCTGTGTAGTTCAGAGGAAGAGGCAGTGGTCGCACAGAGCCACCAGCACAGCAGAAGAGGAAGCAGAGTGCAAAAGTGGACCGGCCGTCCCCTAGACAATACGTCTGCTACTGCCCACTGCAGCAAGGGACCAAGCACACCAAAGCCAGCTCCAAGGAGTTCTCTGGCGTGGCAGTTCTTCAGACAATTTGCTGAAGACAAGACACGAGTGGTTTGCACGCTGTGCAATCACGAGCTGCAGTAGAGTAGACATTTCAAAAACTAAGAAAGGTCTTTGGCTCCCTCTGTTTCCTCTTCTGCTGCAGTCTCGGCCTCCTAATCCACCTCTGGAGTGACAGTGCCACCTGCCACGCCTCAAACAGGATTTGCCAGCAACACCACCATCTGGGTCACCAAGCACCTCCACAATGTCTCACAGAAGCGTTCAGCTCTCCATCTCCCAAACACTGGAGCGGAAGAGGAAGTACCCCCCTACCCGCGATCCCTGGGCCTGAATGCCAGCATTTCAAAATTACTGGCCTTTGAAATTCTGTCATTTCATCTGATGGAGACGGAGAGTTCTAAAGGTTTATGGCGGTGGCTGTCCCACAGTAAGTCGTGCCCAGGAGTTACCACTTTTCCAGGCTAGCCATGCCTTCCCTGCACAACCAAGTGGGGGACAAAATCAGGTGTGCACTGCGCAACGCCATCTGTGGCAAGGTGCACCTCACTACGGATACGTGGACCAGTAAGCACGGTCAGGGACATTATATCTCCATAACAGCACACTGGGTAAATGCAGTGGCGGCTGGGCCTGAGGCGGATAGCAGTTTGCCGCATGTCCTTCCACCACCGCATTGCAGGGTGCTTCTGTTTGCCTCCTGTTGCTTCCACCTCCTACTCCGCTTCCTCATCCACTACTGGCTCCTCATCCAGTCAGCGTAACACCTTCACCACCAACTTCAGCACAGCCAGGGATAAACGACAGCAGGCAGTTTTAAAACTTATCTGTTTGGGGACAAACCCCACATTGAGCAGGAGCTGTGGACGGGCCTTGAACAACAGACCGATGAGTGGTTTGTGCCAGTCAGCCTCAAGCCTGGCCTGGTGGTGTGCGATAATGGGCGAAATCTCGTAGCAGCTCTGGGACTAGACTGTTTGATGCATATCCCTTGCTGAATTTGGTGGTGCAGAGATACCTTAAAAATTACCCCGATATGTCAAAGCTGCTGCATAAAGTGCGGGCCGTCTGTGCGCGCTTTCGGCCTTCACACTCATCGCCTCATAAGCAAAGTGCCCACAAGGTGGAACTCCACCTTGCCCATACTGGCCAGACTGTGCGAGCAGCAGCAGGTGATAAGGGAGTTTCATCTGCAGCACGTACGGGTGAGTCGCTCTGCGGAGCAGCACCACTTCACCACCAATGACTGGGCCTCCATGCGAGACATGTGTTCCTTATTGCGCTGTTTCGAGTACTCCACCAACATGGCCAGTGCCGATAACGCCGTTCTCAGTGTTACTATCCCACTTCTATGCCTCCTTGAAAAAACGCCGCTGGCGATGATGGAAGAGGATGTGGCACAGGAGGAGGAGGAGGAGGAAGAGGGATTATTTTGTAGGGTTTCCGGCCAGTCATTCACAAGTGGCTCCAAGGGTGGGTTGCTGCACCCATAAACGCCAGGTACACAATTGTCCAGCCAGGGCACAGTTCTGGAGGATGACGAGGTGGAGGATGAGGAGGAGGAGGAGATAGAGGAGGAAGAACCTTGTTCACAGCAGGGTGGCACCCAGACAAGCTCATGGCCATCAATGATGGCCACAAACAATACACCTCCCACAGAGGACAGCTTTTTGTTGTCTCTGCAACAGCCGCCGAGTTGCCCATATTCTGATTACTGAGTGGCCACGCTGCTGGATCCCCATTACAAGGACAACGTACCATCCTTAATTCTGTCACTGGAGCGAGATCGTAAGATGCGCGAGTACAAGCGCACGCTGTTAGACGCGCTGCTGGTGGCATTCCCACCTGACAGCGGGGGCACAGTGAAAGCACAAGGCGAAGGCAGAGGAGGAGGAAGAGGTCGCCAACGCAGCTGGGGCACCGCCAGCACCTCAGAAGGCAGGGTCAGCATGACCAAAATGTGGAAAAGCTATGTCAGCACGCCACAACAACCAGCACTACCAGCTGATATGGAAAGTCTTAGCAGGAGGCAGCATTTCACCAACATGGTGGAGCAGTATGTGTGCACACGCCTACACGTACTGAATGACAGGTCTGCCCCTTCAACTTCTGGGTCTCCAAATTGGACACATGGCCTGAGCTTGCACTTTACACCTTGGAGGTGCTGGCCTGCCAGTGTATTATCTGAACGTGTGTTTAGCACGGCAGGGGGCATTATCACAGACAAGCGCAGCCGCCTGTCCACAGCCAATGTGGACACGCTCACGTTCATTAAAATGAATCAGGCATGTATCCCACAGGACTTGTCCATACCTTGTGCAGAATAGCCTTGTATACCGGCCTTACCCAGCCATTGTTATACTTCAGCGCAATTGCTCCTTGTTGTAGTTTTGATATTTCACACTCTTATGGGGTATACCCTAATATAAAAAAATATAATTTAAACCAAAAACCAGGTTTGGCTACCTCGTCCTCCTCCACCACCGCTTCCAACTACACCACTACGTCCACCGCCTCCTCAAAGTCCTACTCCATATGGACCTCCACCTCATGAAGTTTTTTTGTTTTGTTTTTGTGCGTATTTTATTTCACTAATTGGTCTCTTACATTTTTGGGTAAAATTCACCAATTTTGGGGTGTGATGTACCACTGCTATACCTAGTAGACAGGTAAAAAAATAAATACAATTATTTGTCTGTTTCATTTTCGGGTGAAATTAACAAATGTTTTGTTGTGCTATATCCCTGCTCTACCTAGTTGACAGCTAAATAAATTTCACTATTTTTTCTATTACATTTTCGGATGACATTAAACAATTTTTGGCTGTGATAGACCCCTGCTCTACCTAGTAGACAGGTTAATAAATTTCACACATTTGTCTGCTACATTATTGGGTTGACATTTTACAATTTTTGACTTGAATAAACCTCTGCTCTGCATAGGTGATAGGGACCGAAATTTTTAATAATAATTTGTTCCATTGGTGGGTGACATTACTGGCGATGAAAAACCCCTACTCTGCATAGGTGACAGGGACTTAAATTTCAAAATGTTTTCTTCAATTGGCCCTTCCCTTCGATCCTTCTGCTTTAATAACTTTTCCCATATTTCCACTCAATTAAAATTAAATTTCATCCATTTATCTCCCTTGGATGTGGTCTCTCTTTTTTGCTCCGGCATGGAACCCTGATTCGCCGATAACCGTGATCAACATGGTAGGCTTGGAAAGTTGATAGAGAAGATATCCAAATGGATGGTGGATGTCACGAAGGCACCTCTGCATAGGTGACAGGAATATAAATTTCAAAAAATAGTCTGTTACATTGCCAGGTGACATTTTACAAATTTTGCCGAATAAAAACCCTTGCTATGCATAGGTGACAGGGACTTAAAGGGAACCTGTCGTATGGATATTTGATTATAATCTAACAAATTATATACAATCAGTAACTACTAAAAAGTACCTTAGATTTATTCACTTACTGGTGTGACAGATGGTTACCTCATAATATACACACAAAGATGCCGCATGCCACATGCTAATGAGCTGTTTCGAGTCCGGCGTGAGGTCATTGAGTCCAGCGTTTATTTAACGCAGAGCTATAGCCACTCCCCTGCCCATCTGCTGCTGATTCCTATGGAAACAAACTGTCATTCAGCAGCAGGTGGGCGGGGAGCGTGAGGAGCTCAAGAATATTCATGACTCATCATTATCAGCTGGAGCTTTTCAATACAAGATGTTGGCAGATTGACTGGGTCAATTAAAAAAGTGACCCAGCATTTTGATAAGCGAATCAGTCACTTATTTATGTTGCCCTTAGTTAGGACACCATAAAACTGGTGACAGGTTCCCTTTAAATTTCTAAAATTTGTCTTTAACCACCTCAGCCCCCCTAGCTTAAACACCCTTAATGACCAGACCACTTTTAACAATTCTGCACTACACTACTTTCACCGTTTATTGCTCGGTCATGCAACTTACCACCCAAATACATTTTACCTCCTTTTCTTCTCACTAATAGAGCTTTCATTTGGTGGTATTTCATTGCTGCTGACATTTTAACTTTTTTTGTTATTAATCGAAATTTAACGAAATTTTTGCAGAAAAATAAAAAATTTCACTTTCAGTTGAAAATTTTTTCAAAAAAACTACATCCATATATTAGTTTTTCGCTAAATTTATTGTTCTGTATGTCTTTGATTAAAAAAAAATGTTTGGGTAAAAGTTATAGCGTTTACAAACTATGGTACAAAAATTGGAATTTCCGCTTTTTGAAGCAGCTCTGACTTTCTGAGCACCTGTCATGTTTCCTGAGGCTCTACAATGCCCAGACAGTAGAAAAACCCCACAAATGACCCCATTTCGGAAAGTAGACACCCTAAGGTATTCGCTGATGGGCATAGTGAGTTCATAGAACTTTTTTTTTTTTGACACAAGTTAGCGGAAAATGATGAATTTTTTATTTATTTTTTTCCTTACAAAGTCTCATTTTCCACTAACTTGTGACAAAAAATAAAAATTTCCATGAACTCACTATGCCCATCATGAAATACCTTGGGGTGTCTTCTTTCCAAAATGGGGTCACTTGTGGGATAGTTATACTGCCCTGGCATTTTATGGGCCCAAATGCGTGCAAAGCAGTTTGAAATCAAAATCTGTAAAAAATGGCCTGTGAAATCCGAAAGGTGCTCTTTGGAATGTGGGCCCCGTTGCCCACCTAGGCTGCAAAAAAGTGTCACACATGTGGTATCGCCGTACTCAGGAGAAGTTGGGGAATGTGTTTTGGGGTGTCATTTTACATATACCCATGCTGGGTGAGATAAATATCTAGGCAAAAGACAACTTTTCCCATTTTTTTATACAAAGTTGGCATTTGACCAAGATATTTATCTCACCCAGCATGGGTATATGTAAAATGATACCCCAAAACACATTCCCCAACTTCTCCTGAGTACGGCGATACCACATGTGTGACACTATTTTGCAGCCTAGGTGGGCAAAGGGGCCCAAATTCCTTTTAGCAGGGCATTTTTAGACATTTGGATCCCAGACTTCTCACGCTTTAGGGCCCCTAAAAAGCCAGGGCAGTATAAATACCCCACATGTGACCCCATTTTGGAAAGAAGACACCCCAAGGTATTCCGTGAGGGGCATATTGAGTCCATGAAAGATTTAAATTTTTGTCCCAAGTTAGCGGAAAGGGAGACTTTGTGAGTTATAACAAAACAAAAATCAATTTCCGCTAACTTGTGACAAAAAATATAATTCAATGAACTCGCCATGCCCCTCATTGAATACCTTGGGGTGTCTTCTTTCCAAAATGGGGTCACATGTGGGGTACTTATACTGCCCTGACTTTTTAAAAGTTGTATTTTGCCGAGATATTTCTCTCACCCAGCATGGGTATATGTAAAAAGACTTCTCCTGAGTACGGCGATACCACATGTGTGACACATTTTTGCAGCCTAGATGCGCAAAGGGGCCTAAATTCCTTTTAGGAGGGCATTTTTAGACATTTGAATCCCAGACTTCTTCTCACGCTTTAGGGCCCTTAAAAAGCCAGGGCAGTATAAATACCCCACATGTGACCCCATTTTGGAAAGAAGACACCCCAAGGTATTCAATGAGGTGCATGGTGAGTTCATAGAAATTATTTTTTTTTGGCACAAGTTAGCGGAAATTGTTTTTTTTTTTTTTTTCTCACAAAGTCTCACTTTCCGCGAATGCCTTGGGGTGTCTTCTTTCTAAAATGGTGTCATTTGTGGGGTGTTTGTACTGCCCTGGCATTTGAGGGTCTCCGCAATCATTACATGTATGGCCAGCATTAGGAGTTTCTGCTATTCTCCTTATATTGAGCATACAGGTAATGAGATTTTTTTTTCCGTTCAGCCTCTGGGCTGAAAGAAAAAATGAACGGTACAGATTTCTTCATTCACATCGATCAATGTGGATGAAAAAAATCTCTGCCAAAAAAAAAAAAAAAAAAAAAAGAGGGGAAAGGCGTCTTCCAGGACATAGGAGCTCCGCCCAACATCCATACCCACTTAGCTCGTATGCCCTGGCAAACCCGATTTCTCCATTCACATCAATCGATGTGGATGAATAAATCATTGCCAGGATTTTATTTTTTTTATATATACAAAGTGTTTGCCAAAGCATATGAACACCGCCGCCTCCTCAGCTCATATGCCTCGGCAAACGTATCTTTTACTGCAGAGGAGAAATCTCATCTTGCAGCACCGCATACACCGACTTTTGTGTAATCTGATAGCAGCGCAATGCTTCTGTCAGAATGCACATCAGTGTTGCAGCTAGTCGATCGGTTGGTCCACCTGGAAGGTAAAAAAAAAAAAAAAAACCAGGCCGCAACGCAATAAATTTTATTAACTTTATAATAACATTTGAACAGAACATATAAACTTTATTTAACTTTTTGAACTGAACGTTAACTTTTTTGCTTACTGGCGATTTTTTTTTTTGTATTGTTTTTTTTAACCTCTATAGGACAAACCTCTCTTTCCCCATGGGACAATGTGCAAAGTGCAAATCGCCCAAAGATGTGGCGAAGTACATTATGCACTTTGTCCCAGGTGAAAGGAGAGGTTTGCAGCAGCTGTGTGTGAATGGGCCCTAATAGCCCTGTGTGCCTGTCCTGTGAGATGCAATCCCTATGCTAAGTTTACCTGTGTGTGGTACTTCCGGAAACACTCCCCTAAGCATAGGGCAGGGTGGGCAGGGCAGTCAGGACAGAAATAGCGGGTGTCACGCCTTATTCCACTCCTGCTACAGACACATTTTTTTCGGGGTGGCGGTCGGTTTGAGGTACCAGCAACGACACTGGGGAAATGTTGCTCGTGTAGACGGCTCACTACACTGGTGGATGGGGCCACGGAACCTCCTGGATACAGGAGGTTCTCGATGATCTCTTCCTGAAATTTGAGGAAGGATCCTGTTCTCCCAGCCTTACTGTAGAGAACAAAACTATTATATGCAGCCAATTGAATAAAATATACAGACACCTTCTTATACCAGCGTCTGGTCCTGCGGGAAAGGAGATAAGGAGCCAACATCTGGTCTTTGAAGTCCACCCCTCCCATGAGCGAATTATAGTCGTGGACAGAGAGGGGCTTTTCAATGACACTGGTTGCTCGTTCAATTTGGATTGTCGTGTCTGCGTGAATGGAGGAGAGCATGTAAACGTCACGCTTGTCTCTCCATTTCACTGCAAGCAGTTCTTGGTTACACAAGGCAGCCCTCTCCCCCCTTGCAAGACGGGTGGTAACGAGCCATTGGGGGAAGCCCCGGCGACTAGGTTGCGCGGTGCCACAGCAGCCAATCTGTTCTAGCCAATCTGTCTAGAAATTGTCCATGGTACCCCTTGCCAAATAAGGGTGACACCAAGTCCCAGACTGTCTTCCCACTGCTCCCCAGGTAGTCAGGGCAACCGACCGGCTCCAGGGTCTGATCTTTACTCTCATAGATCCGAAATTTGTGGGTATAGCCTGTGGCCCTTTCACAGAGCTTATACAATTTGACCCCATACCGGGCACGCTTGCTTGGGATATATTGTTTGAAGCCAAGGCGCCCGGTAAAATGTATAAGGGACTCGTCTATGCAGATGTCTTGCTCAGGGGTATACAAATCTGCAAATTTCTGGTTGAAGTGGTCTATGAGGGGCCGAATTTTGTGGAGCCGGTCAAAAGCTGGGTGGCCTCTGGGACGAGAGGTGCTGTTGTCACTAAAGTGCAGGAAACGCAGGATGGTCTCAAATCGTGTCCTGGACATGGCAGCAGAGAACATGGGCATGTGATGAATTGTGTTCGTGGACCAATATGACCGCAATTTATGCTTTTTGGTTAGACCCATGTTGACCCAGTTACCAACTGGAGGACCCACTGGCACTACAACGCAAACAATCATGCCACATTTTTTAGTCCCGGGTATACAACTGAGAGACAGGGACAAGTGGGGATATCGACAGGGAACCTAACTCCAATTAATGAGAATATGCGAATAATAAATCTTACTAACATAGTATTAACCTCTGAACATCTGACCCTCCTAAAAAAGGGATTATCTTTCACACCTACACCATATTATGATTCTTTCAGTTGGATCAAAGACATAAATTTATTTGCTAGGAAACTAGCCTTGCATAAGGAACATCGAAGTATAGAAAGTGATCCCAATAAACAAACAGAAAAAGAAATCAGAGCTATACGTATATTGGAAGAACTACAACGGGAACACAGAGGTGAAATAATTCCACCCAATGCACCATATAGTACGTTAGGTCCCCAATCGAAGTATACACCACCGTTTACAAAGTATGGTAAGATACAATCATTTGTAGATGTAGTAACCAGAGATGTACAAAAAATAAAAACGAAGAAAGAAAATGTGGGAAATAATCTCACTAGATCGGAAAAAGATGCTCTGGATTATCTGATGAATGAAAAAAATCTAGAAGTAAAACCTTCAGATAAGGGCGGAAACATCGTACTCCTTACAAAAGAATACTATCACAAGATGGTAATGACCCTCCTAAATGATAAAAAAGACATATAAATTACTAAAAGAAAACCCCACAGAACCCTTTAAGAAAGAGCTGAAAACAATCTTAGAAGCAGCAAGAGAGAAAGATCTTATTACAAAAGATGAATTTCAAGTTCTATTCCATCCTAGACCCACTATAGCAACATTTTATGCAATCCCCAAAATACACAAAAATCGTGACCCCATCCCGGGGAGACCTATAGTGTCAGGAAACCAAAATCTCTGTGAGGGAATCAGTAAGTATATAGATCAGATGATTTCCCCATTTGTGACGAGCCTCTCATCCTATCTGAAGGATACGAAAGATGCACTGAATAAACTCCAAGATATTCAAGTAAGTAGAACAACAATGATTGCTAGCCTTAATGTAGAGGCACTGTATACGAGCATCAAGCATGATCTAGGACTTGAGGCCATTAAATATTATTTACAGAGCAAAGGAACACAATACCACGAGCACAATAAATTTGTTTTATCTATACTTCACTTTCTCCTAACACATAATTATTTTATTTTTGATAGTAAGTATTATTTACAGATCACCGGTACGGCAATGGGGACGACTTGTGCACCAAATTTCGCAAATTTATTTTTAGGGTGGTGGGAAGAGAGAATAGTTTTCACAGACGATTATAATGATTTCACAAAGCACATTTTATTTTGGGGTCATTTAATAGACGACGTCCTAATTTTGTGGGAGGGCACAGTAGCACAATTCAATAATTTTGTTGCAAAACTCAATAATAACACAGTAGGCCTTAAGTTCACAGCAGAAATTAACAGTAATAAGTTAAACTTTTTAGATCTTACTATTGTCTTGGACAACAGTGGAAGCATCGACACTACGATATATAGGAAACCTACTTCCACAAATAATTTGCTCTATTGGGATAGTCATCACCCAACCTCCCTAAAAAAAAGGCATTCCAGTTGGACAGTATCTCCGGGCCAGGAGAAACTGTTCTACTGATGAGGCATTCGAAAACGAGTGCAAACTTCTATATGACAGATTTATAGAGAGAGGGTACCCTAAAAAAACGTTACATAGAGCTTACAAGAAAGCTAAAAAAAGCAATAGGACTGCATTGCTCTCTGAAGTGAAAAATCAACAACAAAATCAAAAAATCGTACGATGTATAGGAAACTATGACAGCCAATATAAAAAAAATCCGCAATATAATGAGTAAGCATTGGCATATATTGCTTGCAGATGAGGAACTTAAAGAAATTCTTTCCCCCCACCCTGCCATTACCTATAGAAGGGGACCAAATTTAAGAGAAAATCTAGTGCACAGCCATTACACTCTAGAGAAAACATCAGCTAAAAAAACATGGCTTAGCACCACAGGTTCTTACCCTTGTGGGGGATGCACCTTTTGTACCAGAATGTCCCCAAAAAAAGATTTCACGAACCCGGTAGATAATAAAAAATATATAATCAGGGAATATATCAACTGCAAATCCACTGGGGTAATCTACGCCATACAATGTGGGTGCCCTAAATTATATATAGGTAAAACTATACAAGAGTTAAGAAGGCGTATATCAAAACATCTGAGTACTATTAATATGGAATCTGATACGTCCCTATCAAGACATGTGAAAACAGTTCACAAAGGTAATATTGACACCTTGACAGTGTGGGGAATCCAAAAAATGAGGATGGGCCAGCGGATGGGAGATTTGGACAAAAAACTTCAGCAAGAAGAAACGAGATGGATACATCGTCTCAAAAGCCTAGCCCCCTATGGGCTAAATGAGGGGTTTACATTCGTATCCTTTCTCTAAACAGTGAACCCATTGAGATATTTATATAATACAAAATATATCAGTTTATTTGAAAAATAAGAGTTTACACACAAACATGAATTGATGAATATGAGCAATATGAAAATAGGGCGAGACCATTAAAAGCTGTACATTAGGGAATCCCTTATTAATATATAATAAATATAAAATAAAATAAAAAATAAATTAATTTTCTGACCAGAAGTATTTTTACATCAGGAAGAGCTAAAACAGAAAATTCGTACTTCCAACCTGCAGCCTCTAATTTCTAGTCCAGTAAATACTAAGCACACTTACCAAGTAGTTGATCACCTGACGGATGTAGCGTCTTGTGGAAAGAACAAATCGGAAGTAACTAATCTGAAAAAAATATATATATATAAATTTATAAAATAAAAAAATATAAAACATAAAACATAAATCATATAAATAAAAATAATACTAATATAATAAAATAATAATAAAAAATTAAAAAATAAGAAAAATCAATAATATCAAAAATAAAAAATATCAAAAATAATTTTAAAAAATCTATAAAAATCATAAAAAGTAGTAAATTAAAAACAATAAGATAATAGATAATTCATAAGCAAAATAAATAAGAAAAATAAAAGTAAAATGAATAATTAAAGAATAACCAGTAGGGTATGCAAGATAGCAAGAAATTAGGCCAATCAGAATAGAAAAAAGCAAGTGCATGAATAAAAAAGCAGGTCATGTATAATTATAAAATAATAACTAGTACTGATAAAAAATAATAAGATCAAAACCTATTCTTATTAAATTGAGTAATGTAATAATTGTCACCAATAGGAGTAATAGTGAATACTATAGACATCCCAGTACTGGTTGAATTATAAACAATATATAACATACACCATCCATGTATATAGTTGTAGATTAGTTAAAGAAGTGTAGTGATGCTTTTAGCAAACATGCGGAATTTTGATTCACCTTATAGGTAACTCAGTTAGTGTGCCCGAGCTTTTCGGCGAACAATAAGAGCGGCGCAAGCACATAGTGGGTTTGATAATCCTCAGTTTAGCCCAGCCAAGTGCGCACTGAATCTAAGTCCTTGAGCATGCGCAGAAAAGCCTGCGAACAGACGATAGCATCGCAGTAGGCGCATGCGCAAAGAATAAAATGAGACGGAGGGTTTAACTGGACGGAAAAGAGAGGCGGAGACGATTGATTATAAAAGTCGACTCCCGATAGGTTCCAGACACATGTGGGTAACGAAATGTATCCAGAGTGGATACAAAAGTGTGACATCACTAAAGGAAGGACATAAAAGCTTCGGTCACGCCCACCACAGGAGCAGCCTGCCCGTTCCCCTGAAGACGCCAAGATAAATTGGCGAAACATGTCGGGGGGCAGAGTCCTGTAAAGCGATCAATTTTAGACAGCATCAGCTTGTAATGTCTTTATAACAAGAAGTAATAGCAAAGCAGTCAGATAGGGGACATCCAGGATTAGAGTGTTTCAGCAACTGTCAGCGATATATAGGAGCGAGAGCGCACCAACTTCTTTGACGGACCACTGATTGTGGAATAACAGAGCTGGCAACAGCAAGCACCTGCAGGGACTGCTAAATATTAAGCAGCCAAGCAGAGCAAATATACATAATATCAGACAGTTAGCAGCACCTCCCGTTGTACCCCAGACGCTATCATCACTATCTGTGTATACAAATACAAAAACATCACATAAATTACAACTGAGCTGAGAATTTTAATTAGTCAGTTTTTTGTGTGAAGTATTTGATTATTTAATACAATAAATGTTATGTTTTATTTAAACAAACTATCACACGTGTCAATCCAGAGACAACCATTGATCTTACTGGTCATTTGAATTTTTTTTTTAAAAATTGTGTCTCAACACGGTGTGAAGGGTCACCCAAAATAGAAATAACATGTTGAGGAGAAGGCCCAGAAAAATGTTAAATTCGGAAACTTGGACGGGTTTCCACCGCAAAGACTGGGCATAATAGCTTCCCGGGTTGGCGGATATAAATTGAGTGGCATAACGATTTGTTTCAGCCACAACTAAGTCCAAGAGCTCCGCATTCAAGAACAGCTCAAAAAATCCCAGGGCCAAACCGATCTGAGCTGTCTCAACCCAAACTCCAGACTGGGCGGTGAAAAGGGGAACTAATGGTGCGGCTGAAGTTGGGGACTGCCAATCAGGGTTTGCCAGCACCTCAGGGACTCTAGGGGGTCTACGGGCCTGTCTGTGCGGTGGCTGCGATGGGGTAACTATTGCACGTGCCACTGTACCAGCTTCAACTGCCCTTCTGGTGCTCGCCACTTCACCATGTTGTACGGCAGTGCTGGAACTAGGTCCAGGATGGGCTGCGCTGCTGGTGTATGCCTCACCACGTAATCCGACAGCGCCAGCCCCACTCTGCTGCCCTTGAAGCAGATCCTGCGCAACCTGTGGTCTAGCAACACGGGGCCGGGTACGTCTGGTGCTATCAGGGACCTCAACCTCCTCGTCCCAACTTTGGGTCAGACTGCCACTGCTTTCTACAGGTTCATATTCTCACCCGCTAGATTCGTCAGATGAGGGTTCCCATTCCTCATCCGACTGGGTCAGAAGCCTGTAGGCCTCTTCAGAAGAATACCCCTTGTTTGCCAATTGGTCAACTAAATTTAGGGGGTATTTCCTGAGACTGCCCAAGAAAAAAAGCAAGCCTGTCTTACAAATGGGAGGCTAGCGAAGTACCGGAGGCCTCTGCGATTGATAAAAAATATCAAAACTGATTATTTTTATCGCCGTACCGCTTGTAAAGTGATTGTGCAGAGATAAAAAATAATAATAATTTTTGTCACTGCGGCGGGGCGGGTGTGGGTGAACGCACGTGATCGGGCAAACACCGCGTTTTGGGTGGAGGGTGAGCTAAGGTGACACTAATACTATTATAGATCTGACTGATCAGTTCTGATAACTTACAGATACTATGAAAGTACAAATGCTGATTAGAGATACGCTAATCAGCAAATCAGTGACTGCGGTGCGGTGGGTTGGGCGCTAAACGATCGCTAAACTACCTAACCAAGGGGCCTAAACTATCCTAAAACTATCAGTCAATACCAGTGGGAAAAAAAGTGACAGTTTACACTGATCACTTTTTTCCCTTTCACTAGGTGATTGACAGGGGCAAGAAGGGGTGATCAAGGGGTTAATTGGGGTGCTGGGGGTGATCTGGGGCTAAGGTGTAGTGTTTGGTGGCTAGTCACTGTGATGCCTGCTCCTCTGCTGAGACCAACCGACCAAAAGGACCAGCAGAGGAGCAGAGAAGCCATTTAACACCTTATATTTACAAATATAAAGTGTTAACTGGTTTCTGATTTGATTTTTTAAAAATCGCCAGCCTGCCAGCCACAATCATTGGCTGGCAGGCTGGTGACGAAATACAACATGCGCGGGCCGGCTTTTACCGAAATCTCGCGAGAGGACGCGCCGGCGGGTCCAGGAGGAATTACAGGGCCGCCGCCAGGACGCGATCCTGCGTCCGGCGGTCCTGTAGTGGTTAATAGGCCCTTTTTCTTCGATCCTTCTGCTTTAATAATTTGTCCCACATTTCCTCTTCATCCCATTGCAGCCATTGACCTCCCTTGGATGAGGTATCCCTTTCTCACGTACCCTCTCTGGCGTGGAACCCTGATTCGCCGATAACCGTGATCAACATGGTAGGCGCAGAAAAGAACATCGAAAGTTGATATAGAAGATATCCAAATGGATGGTGGATGTCACAGGGATGTGCGATCAGGCAGAAGTTATCAATAGTCAACAAAGCGGCAGCAGGGCCTCTGTCTGACGTTTCCTAATCCAAAATACTGCAGTGACATTCCCTGTAATTTTATATTAATCATTCAAATAACAGGGCATCTTTAGGCTACTTTCACACTAGCGTTGTTTAAATCCGGCGTTCAATTCCGACATCGGAACTGCCCGCCGGATCTGGGAAAACGTGTGAAAACGGATTACATTTGAATCCTGATCAGGATTTTGATCTCAATGAAAAAATGCATTGGAAAAAACGGATCCGCCATTTATGGACTTTAACTTTTTTTTCACATTTTTCGGGTTTAACATGCAAAAGCCGGATCCGGTTTGACTGAACACACATCGCCGGATCCGTTAATGAAAGTCAATGGGAAAATGGCCTGATCCGGCGTTCAGGATTTTTGGCCGGAGGTAAAAATACTGCATGCTACGGTTTTCTGAAAAGCCTGATCAGTCAAAAAGACTGAAATGAAGACATCCTGATGCATCCTGAACGGATTACTCTCCATTCAGAATGCATTAGGATAAAACTGATCAGTTCTTTTCCGGATTTGAGCCCCTAGGACGGAACTCGGCGCCGGAAAAGGAAAACGCTAGTGTGAAAGTACCCTAAGTGTCCTGAATTGTTATTTATCGTCACTACCGGAGTGGGTAATTGCAGCGTGCCCCCTCAACTTGGAAGCTTATGCTTCAATACTTTTGTCCCACATTTCCACTTGATTACATTTCATTTCATTTTATCCATTAACCTCCCTTGGATGTGATATCCCTTTCTCAGGCTCCCTCTCCGGCGTGGAACCCTGATTCCCTGCCACCCGTGATCACCATGGTAGGCGCATAAAAGAACATTGAAAGTTGATAGAGAAGATATCCAATTGGATCGTGGACATCACAGGGACGTGTGACATGGTAGAGTAGTATATGTGCACACGCCTACACGTACTGAATGATGGGTCTGCCCCATTCAACTTCTGGGTCTCCAAATTGGGCACATGGCCTGAGCTTGCCCTTTATGCCTTGGAGGTGCTGGCCTGCCCTGCAACCAGTGTATTGTCTGAACGTGTGTTTAGCATGACTGGAGGAGGTTATCACAGGTTATATTTCCCAATGTTTTCCCTAATTAAAAAAAATAAAAATACATTTAAAACCAAAAAGCAGCGTAGGCTACCTCCTCCTCCTGCACCACCGCTTCCACCTACACCTCCACAACCACTGCCTCCTCAACCTCCTACTCCTTATGGACCTCCTCCTAGATCAAGATTATTATTATTATTTTGTTTATGTATTTTATGTTATTTAAAGTCATTTCCCTATCCACATTTGTTTGCAAAGAACTTGCCATGCTCTTAACCACATTTGTATTTGCATTTGCAGCCCTCTAGCCCTTTCCATGACATTTTTACAGCCATTTTAGTGCTCAAAAGTTTGTGTCCTCATTGACTTAATGGGGTTCGGGTTTGAGGTCAAGTTCGGGTCAAGTTTGGATCCCGAACTCAAACTTTTTTGTGAAGTTCGGCCGAAATCATTGAACCCGAACATCTAGGTGTCCGCTCAACTCTACTGATAAGCACACTGCCTGTCAACTGAAAATGCTGACAGGTTGACTCTTATCAAAATGAACAAGGCCTGGATTGCCCCTGACTTCTTTACTCCACCAGAAAAAAGTAGCTGAACATAAAGGCACTTTAAATGTTGTTTTTTATAATGTACTGAATACACTGTATTCCCATGCACGCTTTCCACCTCAAAAAAGGGTATATGATTCAATCTTCCTTTTCTTGTCCTCCTCCTTCTCCACTTCCATCATATCAACATGCATATTAGTCTGCCCTCGCTCCTAATGGTGTAGAGGGTCATCTCACCAGCAGGCCCTGACCTGCAATCTTTTAGAGGGTCAGCTCACTTGCAAGGCCCTCGCATATAATGTTTTTGAGGGTCAGCTCTCCAGTAGTAATGGACGCACATGTGCCAGGATGGTTCGCGAACACGAACGCGCGAACCCAATCAAATGTTTGCGAACCGCAAGTTCGCGACGGGTCAGAGATCTCAAAGTAGGGAGCAACAGCGGGGACCACCCTCCTTGGGTTGACCTGGGTACTGTCATCAGTAGTGATCGACGAACATCTGCCAGGACGGTTCGCAGCGGGTCCCATTCATTTTAATGGCAGGTGAATCTGAAAAACCTTCAGTTCATATTTGCAGCCAAGAAATAATTACTAGAAGTGCACAAATAGTCCCACAGCATGGACAGTGACATACCAGATGTATTATTCGAATTTGCAATCTCCATTCAATATTTTTTTCAATGCGAAAAATCGCGAATCGCGAACAAGCAAAGTTTGCCGCGAATTGACCGCCGGGCGAACCACAAGGCCATCACTACTCACCAGCAGGCCCTCACCTACAATCTTTTAGAGGGCCAGCTCACCTGTATTCCCTCGGATGTAATGTTTTAGAGGGTCAGCTCACTAGCAGGCCCTCACCTACAATCTTTTAGAGGGTCAGCTCACCTGCAGGCCCTCGCATATAATGTTTTTGAGGGTCAGCTCACCAGCAGACCCTCAGCTATAATGTTTTACAGGGTCAGCTCACCAGCAGGCCCTCACCTACAATCTTTTAGAGGGTCAGCTCACCTGCAAGCCCTCGCATGTAATGTTTTACAGGGCCAGCTCACAAGCAGGTCCTCATCTACAATCTTTTAGAGGGTCAGCTCACCTGCAGGCCATCACATATATTGATTTAGAGGGTCAGCTCACCAGCAGGCCCTTACCTTCAAATTTTAGAGGGTCAGCTCACCTGCAGGCCCTTGCATAGAATGTTTTTGAGGGTCAGCTCACCAGCAGGCCCTCGTCCATAATTTTTTTAATGTTTAGCTAAGCAGCAAGCACTCGCCCATAATTTTTTCAATGGTCAGCTCAGCAGCAGGCACTCGTCCATAATTTTTGCAATGCTCAGCTCAGCAGCAGGCACTTGCCCCTAATGTTTTAGAGAGTCAGCTTTGCAGCAGACCCTCATCCCTAATGTTTTAGATGGCCAGCTTAGCATCAGACCCTCACCCTTAATGTTTTAGAGGGTCACCAGCAGGCCCTTGCTCCTAATGTTATATCAGAGTGCCTCTTCCTTGTAATTTTTGGCAGCACTTGCACTTTATATACAAGTAAATATACAGGAAAGAATGTTTCCTAACAATTTTTGCGCATATTAGTGTCAGTCTGTAAAAGTGGCGTACTATTCGGACAACATCGTTCCCAGCAGCGATCTGCGAGTCCATGCATCATACAGACATCCTCCCCATGCTGTTCCTGAACTATTTCGGTGGTGCTTCCATCAATTTCTGACCTTTTCCTATGAACCAGAAACCCTCCTCTCTTCAGAGCAGGGGGTGCCTGGTTTAATGCTCGGGTTCTCCACGTACTGAGGAGTTCTTACAGTAAAGATGCTTTGACGCTTCCGGAGACAGAACTTTTTCCTCTCCAATCAGAGGAAGTGCCCCCTTGTCTTTTGAGCGCATTTTACATGGAGCAGTTTTTCACCATATTTTTTATATGGCCCATTTATATATTTGTATAGGTTAATCATGTCCACCCTTAGACGTCTCTTCTCAAGACTAATAAGAAAGAAGAAAAGATAAATAAATTCAATACTTTTAGTCTTTCTTCATAACTAAGACCCTCCATGCCCCTTATCATTTTGGTCGCTCTCCTCTGTACTTTTCCCGGCTGCAGAGCATCCTTTCTATGTACTGGTGCCCAGAACTGAACTGCATATTCCAGATTAGGCCGCACCAACTCTTTGTAAAGTGGTAATATTACATCCTTGCCCTACGAGTCCATGCCTCGTTTAATGCATGACGGTATCCTGGTGGCCTTAGAAGCAGCTGATTGACATTGTATGCTGTAATTTAATCTACCATCGACAAGGACACCCAAATCTTTCTCTTTAAGTGACTCTTCTAGTGTTACATCACCTAGGAGATATGAAGCACAGAGATTATTACTACAAAGATGCATAACTTTACATTTGTCCACATTGAACCTCATTTGCCAAGTTGATGCCCAATCACTCAGAGTGTTTATGTCAGCTTGTAGTTTATGGACATCTTCCATAAACTGTACAGTTCTACACAGCTTAATATCATTTGCAAGAATAGAAATGGTGCAAAAATTGAAATTGTCCTCGATATCATTAATAAATAAATAAAATAATAGAGGACCCAGCACTGAACCCTGGGGGACACCACTTTTAACCCGGGACCATTCTGAACAGGAATCATGGACCACAACTCTCTGGACACGGTCCTTCAGCCAGTTTTACTGGCGAAACGACATCGGGAGGAGGCGGCTGAGAGATCCACAAGCACCTTGGGGTAGTTATAGCCACTTACTTCCACACATAGCCTGTTATCCTGCCTTATTATCAGACTTAAATGTCTGGGGCTTATATCACTTCATGTCGGCTCTTTGTGTGGTTTTCTCTGCAACTCTGTGTGCCCCTGAGTGCTGATTTCCCCCTTCCTTGCTGCTGTTTTTATACAGGTTACAAGTAATGCAAACTTAATAAAGACTTTCTATGTTTACATATGGATGTGTTTAGTTAAAAAAAATTTGAGTATTACTGGATGTACTAACAGCCCCAGCACCACAGATATCAGCTCCTTTCTCTTCTTTTGTATATACAGAGCTAAAAAAAAAAACATTTAATAACTCTGCGTTTTCCTTATCTTCACTAATCCCCCCCCCCTTACCAATATTTAGTGGACCTACAGTTGTGTTCAAAATAATAGCAGTGTGTTTAACCCCTTAAGGACTCAGCCCTATTTCACCCTAAGGACTTTGCAAAATCTGACCAGTTTCACTTTAAGTGCTGATAACTTTAACACACTTTGACTTATCCAGGCCATTCTGAGAATGTTTTTAGTCACATATTGTACTTCATGACACTGGTAAAATGAAGTCAAAAAAATTATTTACCCAAAATTTTGAAACATTTGCAAATTTCAAAGTTTCAGTTTCTCTACTTACATTACAATACATTACACTGCAATACATTCCCCATATGTTTACTTCATGTTTGAATTATTTTGGGAATTATATTTTATTTTTGGGGGATGTTACAAGGCTTAGAAGTTTAGAAGCAAATCTTGAAATTTTTCAGAAATGTACAAAAACCCTAATTTTTAGGGACCACTACAGGTCTGAAGTCACTTTGCGAGGCTTACATAATAGAAACCACCCAAAAATGACCCCATTCTATAAACGAAACCCCTCAAGGTATTCAAAACTGATTTTACAAACTTCATTAACCCTTTAGGTGTTGCACAAGAGTTATTGGCAAATGGGGGTGAAATTTGAGAATTTAATTTTTTTTGCCTAATTTTCCATTTTAACCCATTTTTTCCACTAACAAAGCAAGGGGTTAACAGCCAAACAAGACTGTATCTTTATTGCCCTGACTCTGCCGTTTACAGAAACACCCCATATGTGGCTGTAAACTACTGTACGGGCACACAGCGGGGCGTAGAGTGAAAGGTGCGCCGTTTGGTTTTTGGAAGGCAGATTTTGCTAGACTGGTTTATTTACACCATGTACCATTTGAAGCCCCCCTGATGCACCCCTAGAGTAGAAACTCCATAAAAGTGACTCCATCTAAGAAACTACACCCCTTAAGGTATTCAAAACTGATTTTACAAACTTTGTTAACCCTTTAGGTGTTGCACAAGATTTAATGGAAAATAGAGATACAATTTCAAAATGTCACTTTTTTCCAGTTACAAAGCAAGGGTTAACAGCCAAACAAAACTCATTATTTATGGCCCTTATTTTGTAGTTTACATAAACACCCCATATGTGGTCGTAAACTGCAGGGCGCAGAAGGAAAGGAATGCCATACGGTTTTTGGAAGGCAGATTTTGCTGGACTGTTTTTTTTGACACCATGTCCCATTTGAAACTCCAAAAAAGTGACCCCATTTTAGAAACTACGGGACAGGGTGGAAGTTTTATTGGTACTAGTTTAGGGTACATATGATTTTTGGTTGCTCTATATTACACTTTTTGTGAGGCAAGGTAACAAGAAAAAGCTTTTTTGGCACCGTTTTTTTTTGTTATTTATAACATTCATCTGAGAGGTTAGATCATGTGGTATTTTTATAGAGCAGGTTGTCACGGACGCGGCGATACCTAATATGTATACAATTTTTTTATTTATGTAAGTTTTACACAATGATTTCATTTTTTTAAACAAAAAAAATCATGTTTTAGTGTCTCCATAGGCGATTCTCTTAGGTAGGGTCTCTTTTTTTGTGGGATGAGATGATGGCACTATTTTGGGTGCATATGACTTTTTGATCGCTTGCCATTACACTATTTGTGACATAAGATGACAAAAAATTGCTTTTTTTACACAGTTTTTATTTTTTTACGGTGTTCACTTGAGGGGTTAGGTCATGTGATATTTTTATAGAGCCGGTCTATACGGACGCGGAGATACCTAATATGTATTCTTTTTCTTTTATTTATGTCAGTTTTACACAATGATTTCATTTTTTAAACAAAAACATAATGTTTTACTGTTTCCATAGTCTAAAAGCCAGTTTTTTCTAGTTTTTGGGCGATTATCTTGGGTAGAGTATGATTTTTTTGCGGGATGAGATGACGGTTTTATTGGTACCATTTTGGCGTACATGCAACTTTTTTGATCACTTTTATTACATTTTTGGGGAAGTAAGGTGGGCAAAATTTCAATTTCCTCATAGTTTAAATTTTTTTTTTTTTATGGCGTTCACCTTGCTGGGAAAGTAACATGACCATTTTATAGATCAGGTCGTTACGGATGCAGCGATACCTAATATGTGTAGTGTATTTTATTTTTTAATTTTTATTCAGTGTTAAATGTGTTTTTTATCTTAACCTTTTTCACTTTTTTTTTGACCCAGACCCACTTGGTTCTTGGAGATCCAGTGGGTCTGATGTCTGTATAATACAGTACAGTACACTATATAGGGTATTGTACTGTATTTTACTTACACTTTGTCTGAACAGATCTATGCCTTTAGCACAGATCTGTTCAGCACCATGGACAGCAGGATGCCTGAGAAGGCGTCCTGTTGCCATGGGAACCTTCCCCGTCTGCTCAGTTGTGACAACAATTTCGCAGATGGGGAAGGGTAAGGAGGAGGGCTGTCTGGGGGCTTCCTCACTCTGTCACCCCATCCTGTCGGGGGGCTGCAAAGGCACAGCAGCCCCCCGATGGGAGAGGGAGGGAGCCCCCTTACACTCTGGTATACCACTGCTTACACTCTGGTATACTACTGGCCACCAATGAATATTCAAGAGGAGGCCTCCCGCACCGCCTGCACCACCTGCAACACCCCCCCTGCACCACCCGCCGTCATAAAATCATTCAGGGGTGCAGGGGGGTGAAATCGGCAGAAAGCGCAGCAAACAGGTTTATGGGGGTGGGATCACATGACCCCCCCCCCCGGCGTTGTAACAGGATGCTGGCTGAATGATTTCAGCCGGCATCCTGTTCAGATTAACCCCCGCAGCGCTGCAATCTCATTTTAAACTCATGACGTCCTTAAGGACTTGGGAAACATGCCGTACCGGTACGTCATGCGTCCCTAAGGGGTTAAAAAAAGTGCATTGGGAACACAATGCATTGGGAACACTATACATTTTATTCCAAATCCAATTTTTTTTAAAGAAAAGTGAAAATTGCAGTGTTTGTATTTTGCTTTCCTTTGAATAACTTTACAACAATATTTAGTTGTATAAACGCTGTTTCTGAGAACTGCTGTACATCTGTGATGCACGGAGTCAACCAACTTCTGGCCCCTGTGAACAGGTATTCCAGCCCAGGATGATTGGACTACATTTCACAGTTCTTCTCTATTTCTTGGTTTTGCCTCAGAAACTGCATTTTTGATGTCACCCCACAAGTTTTCTATTAGATTAAGATCCAGGGATTGGGCTGGCCGCTCCATAACGTCATGGATCTGTATAGATGGATCCGTTCAGATAATACAAACGTCTACATCCGTTCAGAACGGATCAGTTTTATATTATCTTTAACATAGCCAAGACAAATCCATCTTGAACACCATTGAAAGTCAATGGTGGACGGATCTGCCTTCTATTGTGTCATAGAAAACGGATCCGTCCCCATTGACTTACATTGTGTGTCAGAACGGATCCATTTGGCTGAGTTTACAGCCTAGTCATGCGAAGAGTCCAACCATGTCTCATCCACACCAAGTATATCTATGTGTTCTTCTAGTACCATAGCCTCCTGCTCCCCCATTTTTCTAGCTAGACTTCTGGCAATTGTGAAAATACATTTTAAATTACTATTAAGCCTCATGCACACGTCCGTGGAACACGGACCGTGTGATACCGGCCTGGATTTCTTCTGAGTGCAGGAGCGCACAGCGTCATTGGTTGCTATGACACCATGCGCTTCCTGCTGCCGCCTCAGTACAGTAATACACTGGTATGATCTATACTTGTGTATTACTGTACTGCGGCAGCAGCAGGAAGCGCACGGCGTCATAGAAACCAATGACGCAGTGCGCTCCTGCACTCAGAAGAAATCCAGGCTGGTATCACGGACGTGTGCATGAGGCTTTACCTGTAAAGTTAATATCTGGGATTTTTGGGTGACCTTGGTTGATGTTTGTATGTAACAGGTTCTTGTTACCAGCAGTTCTATTTTCCATAAGTGTTTTGTTATGCCCAGTATTTTCCCTACTTTCCTCGCTAATTCCACCCACTAAATCCCCACTGTCCCCTTCTATATCCCACTCTCTATCTAGAGTATCTACCCCCTTATTAGTATGACCCCCACCCTAGCTTGGCCTGATTACTTTTGGGTGGAGTTGTTGATTGCTCAGCCTTTATATGTCCAGGCTTATTTTCTTATCTATTGTGTTTTATAAGTGTACCCAGGGACTTGTGATCCTTTGGCGTTTCATGGTTGTTGGCATTGACATTTGTTGTTGCCATTACATCCCCCATCTACTCCATGCCCAGACTCCCATATCCACTATCCGAAGCTATCAACATCCAGTTTAGAATACTTTCACATATGAGTTAAAACTGTCTGGCAGGCTATTCTGGTAGTGGAAGAGCCTGTCAGAGATCATCTTACCCAGTATAGCCGGATAAGGCTGGCGCACCGTCACACCCCATTTACTATAATGCGACCCAGCAGGGATTCGTCCAGTTTCCTGCAGGAGTACCAGGACTCAGCCAGACAAGAACCAATGCTTACACTAGTTTTAGTCCGGCTGAATCCCATTCTGGGAATATATGAGTACCATGAGACACTACTAGTACTTAGGAATGATAGCTGCCATAGATATGGTACAGTCAGGGCCGTCTTTAATATTGATTGGACCCTGGGCAAAAATGTACTTGGGCCCCCTGGATCCCGCCTTCCCACACCTTAGCAGGCAATCACGCCCTCCACCACAACACATACACTAAAATCCACACATTTGGTAGAGTACAGTGAATGACTGTAAAAACTTCCAGTTCTGAAGACTCCAGTGGCTCAGGATCAGTGCTCTGGGCAGCTGGGCTCAGGCTGGAAGTGGGCACCGCTCTGCAGGAAGGAGACCAGGGCTTGGCTCACCCTAGCGTTACAGTGCACCCCAGCATCGCACAGTATGCAGTATAGCACCCTATAGTATACAGCACCCCACACTATACAGTACCCCACAGTATATAGTAGAGCAGTATAGCAGCCCACAGTATACAGCACCCCACAGTATACAACACCTCACAGTATAGCACCTCACCGTATACAGCACACCAAACTATACACGATACAGCCCCCCACACTATACAGTACAGCAGTATAGCACTCCACACTATACAGCACCCACAGTATACAATGTGCAGACCCCCCACAGTATACAGTACAGCAGTATAGCACTCCACAATATACAGCCCCCCACACTATACAGGCCCCCCCACACTATACAGGCCCCCACAGTATACAGGCCCCCACACAGTATACAGGCCCCCACACAGTATACAGGCCCCCACACAGTATACAGGCCCCCACACAGTATACAGGCCCCCCACACAGTATACAGGCCCCCCACACAGTATACAGGCCCCCCACACAGTATACAGGCCCCCCACACAGTATACAGGCCCCCCACACTATACAGGGCCCCCCACACTATACAGGCCCCCCACACTATACAGGCCCCCCCCACACTATACAGTTAACTTCTGCAACACTCCTGGTAGGACCTGTGATGACCTCATAGCCATGTGACCAGTAATATTTCTAGGTTACTGGTCACATGGTGATGATGTCATCTAAGGTCCTAGATCACAGCTCTAACACAGTACGATGCCTGGACTCAGTGCCGGCAGGCATGGCAGCACCCCCTGTGTAGCTGACAGCCTGACACCCAGGGCAGTGGCTAGCAGGGCTCAAGAGGCAGCTGCCTTGGGCCCCCCAGGAGCAACTAGGCCCGGGGCAGCTGCCCCTTTTGCCCCTGGGTACAGTTCTGTGGAAAAATCCAATATGTGCTCTGGCATCATTACACCTGTACAATTTTTTGTAAAATCAGATATATACTGCTATTAAATGATAACAACTGTGGGTCTATGCTTTCATGGTAATGGTTCCCTGTTTTATGGACAAAATGTTGATAATCTGTGATAGCTTGTTCTTTTTCTGTTTCTGCCTGTGCCCTGGTATTCCTTCTGACACCACAGGAGTTAATTAGCTTCAATTTTCACGTGCAGCCATCTGATCATTATATTCAGACTCAAACCGCAAACTCTAACATAAAGTATAAGTGGTGTGCATCATCTGTGCCATCCTCAACCTTTTATTTTTCCTCTTCAGTATTGTATACATTATTGTGTAGAATCCTAGCAGACACAAGAGCAGCAGGCACCACCTCACAAAGGCTTCCTGTTCTTGACTTCATGCCAGGATGAAACAATATTTGATGTCATTTTACTAGAGAACAAGTATCCAGCAGCACCTTCTAATGTCTGAATAACAGTCATATCATGTTGGGCAGGAGGATGATTGGTTCTTCCACAGATAAGACTCCCACAGACCTAACATAAGCTGCTCCAGCCAGGGCTGGTTTTATGCAATATCTGGCCTTGGGCAAAATTTGAAGTGGGGTCCCAAATGAAATATTATAACACACATTAGTCAGTTCAAATGGCAGTATGCGAAGAGTATGATAAGGTCTTAAAAGATCAGGGCGAAAAGCCTTAGGAGAAAATTTAAATGCCCCCTCCCCCGAAAAAAAATAAATCTCAACACAACCATTTTCCCACCCAGCCCTACTGCTAAAGACAGATTTGGAGATACTTTACATTACACACTGCCAAACATACAGTAGAAAACAGCACTACATACTTCTTAGATCCAGTGACATCTCCTCTGATGTAGTTGTTCTCTTTCCTCATCTTCCCCATTCAGATCAGACCTCTATGACAACTTCTTTCAGCAGCGTCTCATTTCTGCAGAGTTTGCCTCACAGACATTTTAGAGTACTCATTTTCACCATCATCCTCCCCACCTTCTCAACACAAACTCCCCATCCTGGTGCCCCATCAGTGTCATCCTGCTGCCACAGTTGGGTTCAGTGTGCTCCCCAATGCCCACAAACACTGTACTGCAAAAATAACTGTACCATACAGATAGTCCTCAACAATAGTGTTTCCCAAAGTCCCACTAAAAGTAATAATTCTCTACCAGACTGCCGTCAATAGTAATAGTGCCACCCTATTCAAATCGAAGAAGTGCATGTCGCTGAGGTCACGCCTAGGACAAGATGTCAGCACTATTAAATGTTGCATGTGCAGGTGGTTAGGAGAACACGAATAAATTGGACTGACCTCTGCATGGATGGATGGACATCTGATAATAAGAATGGCCCATAGTAATCCATTCTGTACTGTCAGTGAAATTAGAAGTAACATCCCAAGCCTAGGACAGCAAATAGTATCTACATAGACCATCAGCAGGTGTTTACACGACATTAGCCCATTATTCCATTGAACTCACACCACCGCTCTCAAAGTCGATCATGGTGCACAGCAAGATGGTAACGAAGGCTGGAATGGAGGTCTATCCTCTCCAGAGATAAGTCTTGCTTTTGCTTCAGATGCAATGATAGTTGGAGATTGGTCTGGAGACCATGTGGGAAATGTCATGATGAAGGCTTCACAAGGGAATGTCGCATTAGTCCTACTCCTGGGATTATGGTGTGGGGTGGCATAATGTACAGTAGCCGTACGGTGTTACATTTGATCAATGGACAATGCCAGGAAGCATGTTGCTCATGCTACTGTGGGCAGCCTGTGTGGCCTAAACATGCTACCATGGCCTTCAGCACCTCCAGACTTCTCTCATCAAGCGCATCTGGGACATCATTAGTTGGAAAAAAGAGCTGCCAGCTGCGGATCTTGATGATTTGTGTGGTTAAGTGTGGCAGAACATTCCTCAGACAACCATTAATAACCTCACTGATACCATGTCACGGCATATAAGTGCATGTATTTCTGCATGTGTTGCTCATACTTGATACTGAATAAATCAAGATGTTTTGAATATTTTGTTTTCATTTTTTTATCATCTGCATATCATTGTTACTTTTGCAATGGGCAATGGCATGTGCAAAAACTACTATTATATTAAAATGTAAAAAAAAGTTCTCATAATGGCATAATGAAAATAAAAAATAACGTTTTTTCATAATTTTATCTCCCAATAAGATTGAATAAAAAGTGATCAAAAAGTAATGCAAAACTGAGAAACTACAGATCGTCCAGCAAAACATGGGCCCCCACACATCTCCGTAGGCATAACTCTAAAAAAATGTTATGGGGGTCAGAATATGGCAATGAAAAGAAAAAAAATATTTTTTCTAAAGTGTTTATTTTTTTCAGTATTAAAACACAAGAAAAACTATTTATATGTGGCATCGCCAGATTCATACTGACCTGGATAAGGAATTACAGAAGTCAGTTTTTCCACATAGTGAATGGCGTAAAAAATAAATAAAAAAAAAAAACATTAAACTGTGACAGAATTTTTTTTTTCAATACCACCACTTTTGGAATGTTTTTCCTGCTTTCCACTATATCCTATGCAATATTAAATGGTGGCATTAGAAAGTAAAACTTGTCCTGCAAAAAAAAAAAAAAAAAAACTCTCATCTGGCTATGTGAATAGAAAAACTAAAAAGTTATGGCTCCGGGAAGGCAGAGAGTGAAAAACTTAAATGCAAAAACAAAAAATTGCAGCTTCAGGAAAGGGTTAAAGGGGTTGTTTGGGCTACAGATATTGATGACCTATCCTCAGGATCCCTAGGTCATCAATTTCAAATTGGTGTGGCTCCGACACCCAGCACCCCTGTTGATCAGCTGTTTTGGGCTGTGCTGGAAATTATACTGTAGACTGCAGTGGGATGGGCCGCACCGGAGTACTGCGGCTGAGATCCCATTATAGTGTATGGGAGCTGCACTGCAGTATATCAGCACTGGAAACTATACTGTGTATGGAGACTTCTGATTCTGCTCTGTACACCGTATAGTTTCTGGTGCTATACAGCCCAAAACAGCTGATCGTTGAATCGGCCCTCACTGATCTGATATTGATGATGTACCATTAGGATATGAGATCAATATCTGTAGCCTGGACAACCCCTTTAAGACAGTTTTGAATTGCATTACCTTTTTGTCACTGAACTATTTCATTTGCATTACTTCTTAGTTCCAATGATCTAACTATTATTCTTAAGGCTACTTTCACACCTGCGTTCAGGTGTCCGCTCGTGAGCTCCGTTTGAAGGGGCTCACGAGCGGCCCTGAACGCAGCCGTCTGGCCCTAATGCATTCTCAGTGGAGGCGGATCCACTGAGAATGCATCCGCCTGCCAGCGCTCAGCCTCCGCTCCGCTCAGTGAGCGGATCCATCCAGACTTATAATGGAAGTCAATGGGGACGGATCCGCTTGAAGATGACACCATATGGCTCAATCTTTAAGCGGATCCGTCCCCCATTGACTTTCAATGTAAAGTCTGAACGGATCCGCTCAGGCTACTTTCACACTTAGAAATTTTTCTAAGTTATAATGCAGACGGATCCGTTCTGAACGGATGCAAACGTCTGCATTATAGGAGCGGATCCGTCTGATGAAACATCAGACGGACCCGCTCCGAACGCTAGTGTGAAAGTAGCCTAACTGTGTTAAAAAAAAAAGAAAATTCCTTCTATAAGTTGCTGTGTCGAAACGTTTGGTGGGTACTGTATGAATAGATAGATTAAATGTAATCTTTTTGGGAGCAGAGATAAATGTGTATTGTAAAGCCTAGATGAAAGACCCATGAATATATTCAGCCCCACATACAAGCAGTGCTAATCTATACTCCTTAGCATTTTATCCATGCCTTAAATTATAAATATGAATTCATAAAATGCATCACACTTCAAGATCTATTAACAGATGTCCCAACCACTTGAGTCAGGGAGTTAAGCATATGGTTAATTGTAAGAGGCTGATGTTACAGGGGCATAAACATCATATATGCAACCCGTGCAACTGCCCCTTATGAATGGAAGCCTACGGTACTTAAAGGGGTTGGACGTTCATGGCATAGGATATACCATAAATGTGTGATAGGTGCCACCTCTGGAACCTGGCTCTGGAACCTGGCTCCTATGTCAAGAACAGGGCCTGCTGTGAATGAAGAACACACTGTGTGCCAGCGACTTCCTGTCCATTCACTTCTATTGTACTAATAACATGGCAAGGTCTTGTTCTTGAGATAGGAGCAGGTCTCAGAGGTGGTACCCGCACCTATCAGACATTTATTGTATATCCTATCAATATGCCATAATAGTCCACATGGGACAACACTTTTAAGACCAAGATTACAGTACTTTCTAAAGTGTGTCACAATGCATGGAAGAAACTGCACTAACCACATATCCTAAATATGGAATAGAGCCCATAAAAGAAATGACCACACCAGTGATCGTTTGCTTATAATGGTGATGACTAAGGAAGAGAAAACCAGTTTGTAATGAACCGAGTTCGTTCTGAACTTTGCTATTTTTCAGATGGCATACAAACTGGAATCTTTTCAGGTTCATTTCGGACAAATTCCCAAAACGTAGCTCCATTTTAGTGTGCATGTTAGCGGGAAAAAAGCACTAGGGAGGAAGGAGAAGGGTTATCGCATGACCCTGAAAGGATGTGGGGGAGAGGGTTTGCGGTGATTGGCTTCCAGGCAGACAGACAGCCTGGATGAGCCAATCAGTGCAGCAGGAGTCAGGGAGGTGACCTAGTTTAACGTCATTCTATCATTCTATGCTGGGCTGTGAAAGAGGGTGGATGGGTGTTACAGTGTCTGCCAGAAAAACAATCTTAAAGTAGTTGTCACCTATGCAAATATGAGATATTTCATGCTCTGGTGCTCTCCTTTACCCTGCACTGAATCACACAGGGCAAAGGCTTTTTCTGGAGATCTGGTGACGTATCTCTATTGGTAAAGCTAGGTGAAGGTTTCCGTCAAACAGTATTGCCAGTGATGTCACCAGCACTATTGGCTGGGCTTTAGCACTGTAAAAAGGCAGCACTAAAGCCCACCAATCAGTGCTGGTGACGTCACTGATAGTGCTGGTCGAGCACCAAAGTGCTTGGGTGCTTGAGAAGAACACTTCTGGATGCTAAACATTAGGGTTAAGGGCCCACTGGTGACCCTCTAAAACATTAAGGGTGAGGGCCTGCTGGTGACCCCCAAAAACATTATGGACGAGGGCCTGCTGGTGACCCTCAAAAACATTATGGACGAGGGCCTGCTGGTGACCCTCAAAAACATTATGGGCGAGGGCCTGCTGCTAAGCTGACCCTCAAAAACATTATGGGCGAGGGCCTGCTGCTAAGCTGACCCTCAAAAACATTATGGGCGAGTGCCTGCTGCTGATCTGACCATCTAAAACATTAGGAGTGAGTGTCTGCTGCTGATCTGACCTTTGAATACATTAGGGGCGAGTTCCTGCTGCTGATCTGACCATCTAAAACATTAGGAGCGAGGGCCTGCTGGTGACCCTCTAAAACATTATGGGTGAGGGCCTGCGGGTGACCCTCTAAAACATTATGGGCAAGGGCCTGCTGGTGACCCTCAAAAACATTGTGGGCGAGGGCCTGCTGGTAAACCTCAAAAACATTATGGGCGAGGGCCTGCTTGTGACCATCTAAAACAGTATGGGCGAGGGTCTGCTGGTGACCCTCTAAAACATTATGGGCGAGGGCCTGCTGGTGACCCTCTAAAACATTATGGGTGAGGCCTGCTGCTGAGCTGACCCTCTAAAACATTAGCGGCTAATAAGTATGTTGATATGATGGAGGAGGAGAAGTGGTGCAAGGGATGCATGGAAATGCAGTGTATTCAATACACCATAGAAGCCACATTTAGAGTGCCTTTATGTTCAGCCGCTTTCCTCTGGTGGAGTAGAGAAGTGAGGGGTAATCCAGGCCTTGTTCCTTTTTAGCATTTTTAGTTGACAGTTGGATGCGCTTATCAGTTATTATGCCCCCAGCAGCATTAAATACACGCTCTGACAAAACGCTGGTGACTGGGTAGGCCAGCACCTCCAAAGTGTAGAGCGCCAGTTCGTGCCATGTGTCGAGCTTGGACACCCAATAGTTGTAAGGCACAGAGGGATAACTGAGGACACTGACACGGTATGCTACATACTCCTTCACCATCTTCCAAATTTTTCTCTCCTTGTGACACTAGGCCACGCATCAGGTTAAGGGTGCTGGCAGGGTGTCATAAAACTGTCCCAGGCCTTGAAGAGTGCTGCCCTGCCTCTGTTAGAACTGCTGTGTGTTCCCTTCATCTCCTCTCCTCAGTTGGCCAAGGAACTACCGTACGTACTCTGCAGCCAGCGTTGTCAGCTGGAAATTTTTGGAGCAATTTTTTCACAAGGACCTTCTGGTATTGCACCATTTTGCTAGTCCTTTCCGCCACAGGAATGAGACATGAGAAGTTCTCTATGTAGCGGGGGTCGAAAAGGGTGAACAACCAGTAATCGGTGTTGGCCAAAATGCATACAACGCGAGGGTCACGAGAAAGGCAGCCTAACATATAGTCAGAAGTGTGCCAGAGTCCCAACAAACAAGAGTTTGCTGTCCTCATTAGGAGGATGACTCTCAATCTCCTAATTCTCTTCCTCCTCTTCTATCCATCCAAGCTGAACAGATGGAATAAAACTTTCATGGGTACTACCCTCTGTAGCGAAGGCAACCGTCTCCTGTTCCTCCTCCTCCTCATCCAATTCGCGCTGAGAAAACGAAGGGTGGTCCCCTGGTACGACTTGCTACCGGGCTCCACAACTTTCACCAAGTGTGCCGTCAGGGAAATATAGCGTCCCTGGCCAAAAGCATTTGTCCATATGTCAGTCGTTAAGTGGACCTTCCCAATAACTGCGTTGGTCAGGGCGCGGGTGATGTTGCGGGAAACATGCTGGTGTAAGGCTGGGACTGCACAACTTTAGAAATATTGGCGGCTGGGGACATAGTAATGCAGGACGGCCACCGCCATCAGGCTGCGGAAAACCTCAGTGTCCACAAGCCTAAATTGCAACATTTCCAGGGCCAGCAATTTGTAAAGGTGCGTATTTAGTGCTAGGACCTGCGGGTGGGTGGCTGGGTATTTGCACTTTTTTCAAAGGCACACAGCAGTGGATGTGCCAGCTGATGTTGCTGGAGAAGGTCCAGGGGCAGGCCAGGAGGCATTTGGGTCTGCATCTTGGACAGGGGATTGGCCAGCACATAACACAGGGGAAGATGAGGGAGATACTGATTGTGGACCCAGGAGCTCGGCCCACCTATTACGGTGCTTTGATTCCAAGTGGCAAATCATGCTGGTGGTGGTGAGGTTGCTAGTGTTTATGCCCCTGCTCATTTTGGTACAGCATAGGTTGCACATGACAGTACTTTTATCGTCCGCACTTTCCTAAAAGCGCCAGACTGCGGAACACCTACCCCTTGGGCAAGGGAGATTGCCTCAAGGGGGTGCTCCGGGGAACAGTTGCGGGCCTGTTTGGTGTGGCCCGCCTTATCCCTTTTGCCACCCCACTGGCTCTTCCAGCCTGTTGCGATGCTTGCAAGTATGTCACACGTACAGTAGCACAGGTTTTGTAAGTGTATCCGCACATAAAGTTAACAGAATGTCACAGATATTTTTAAGATGTGCACGCGTTAAACAGGAGATGTAGCACAGATAATGTCGCTGTCCGCAGCATCAATGAGAAAAGTACACTGAATGTCGCAGATTATGTTAGGATGCGCAAACTTTATACAGGAGATATAACGCAAGTAATGTCGCTGTCACCACCAGCTAATAAAAAATTACACTGAATGAATGTCACTGATATTTGGATTGCACAAACGTTATACAGGAGGTATAGCACAAGTAATGTCACCACCAGGTAATAAAAAATTACACTGAATTAATGCCACTGATATTTCGGATGCGCTAACGTCATACTGGAGATGTAGCGCAGGTAATGTCGCTGCCACCAGCAGCCAAAAAATTTGACTGAATGTCACTGATATTTTGGATATGCAAACGTTATGCAGGAGATGTAACGCAGGTAATGTAACTGTCCGCACCTGACACTGTCTACAGAAAAAGCAGGTTGCGCTTGTGACGACCGCCCGCCAATCCCGTCGTACTATGCGACAGTTGCCCAAAAAAATAGAATAATTATAATAATTATCAGGTATTATAATTATTCTATTTATTTAAAAAAAAAGCAAAGTAATATAATTGCATAGCGAATTAAACTTAGCTGTCTCTATAGTCAACTATCCTATATCATTGCTAGAATTAGCTAAGTTGACGAATAGGTAGCTAAAACGAAGATGCAGAATACTTCGTTATCTTCGCTTTGTGGAATATAACGAATATATTCGTCATATTCGCTAATTCTACCAAGCCATTGAAGCCAACCACATAGTAAACCAGGTCCAAGTTGAAATCGCCATGCGATTAATATAACTCGAAGTAATCGCATGGCGATTTCAACTTAGTAATGCTATATTCCATGCTCATGGAGCGTCCCCATCACCATGGGAACGACTCCATATACTAGAATGTACTGTCGGATTTGAGAATTACGTTGAAATCGCAATTCGATTATTTCAAGTTATAATAATCGAATTGCGATTTCAACTTAGCACTGCTATATTCCATATTCGTTAATTCTAGCCTAATATGGAATATAGCATTACAAAGTTGAAATCGCCATGCAATTACTTCGAGTTATATTAATCGCATTGCGATTTCAACTTGGACCTGGTTTACTATGGTTGGCTTGGTAGAATTAGCGAATATGACGAATATATTCGTTATATTCCACAAAACGAATATAACGAAGTATTCTGCATCTTCGTTTTAGCTACCTATTGGTCAACTTCGCTAATTCTAGCAATCATATAGGAAAGTTTACTATAGAGATAGCTAAGTTTAATTCGCTATGCGAATATATGACTGCTTTTTAAAATAAATAAATAGAATAATTATAATACCTGATAATTATTATAATTATTCTATTTATAAAAAAAATGTATATTAAACTTAGCTGTCTCTATAGTAAACTTTCCTATATAAGTTGACCAATAGGTAGCTAAAACGAAGATGCAGAATACTTTATCTTCGTTTTGTGGAATATAACAAATACATTTGTTATATTCGTTTTGTGGAATATAACGAATACATTCGTCATATTCGCTAATTCTACCAAGCCATTGAAGCCAACCATATAGTAAACCAGGTCCAAGCTGAAATCGCAATGCGATTAATATAACTCGAAGGAATCGCATGGCGATTTCAACTTAGCACTGCTATATTCCATATTCGTTAATTCTAGCCTAATATGGAATATAGCAGTGCTAAGTTGAAATCGAAAGTCGATTATTATAACTTGAATTAATCGCATTGCTATTACAATAGCCTTAAGTAAAAATCGCAATACGCGATTATTTAAATCGCATATTAATCGCGATAACTAGAATAATGACGAATATTCGATTTCGACGAATATAAAACGAATATTCTATCGAATATTCGCGAATTTCGTTGAAATTGAATATGGCACCTGCCGCTGAGCTGTGCTAGCAAGGTGAATTACTTCTGGGTTGAAAAAAAACTATTTTAACTCTTTTTGTGCAGGAAAGGGCTCTTGTGATTTTTTGTGATTTTAAAAACTGTTGCATTCACGATTTCATCGTATTGCTGAAATCGCGAAGCGTCACAGCGCTAATAATTATATTGTTGCCAGATACAACAATAGTCCTTAAAACAAATTTTGGGTCTCTAACAAGTTTTTTCAATAAAAATATTAGGATTTCACTCCCTACACTATCTGTCCCTTCTTCAGCACAGCTCTCCCAGTCTAAGACTGAGCCGAACACATGTATAGCACCCGATGACGCGTTCCGGCCAGATAATCACTGTAATGCCAGTAGCCAACTTACCTGCATGTTTATTGGCTGCAGGTAAGACTCGAGCATCGCACTCAAGCAAACGCAGTGTACAATTAGTGTTCGGCCGAGCATGCTCGCCCAACACTAGTCACTGACAACACTGCTAGACATAAGCCTCTGCCTAGCAGTGTACAGAATATAAACAAACAGCCCTTGCCCTGCATAATACAGTGCAGGGCAAGGGAGAGCATTGGAGCATGAAATTGTCCAATGCTCATATCAGGAGGGCTGCCTTGGTGAAAATGGGGATATGTGCTGGCTCAGCTATGAACGCGGACCACCAGAAATCAGTCAAGCTTGTATTCTACTGCCAGGAACAGTGAAGGGAAAGGTTAGAATTACAAAGAAGAAGAATTGCTTATGTACAATAGGGAGGCAGGGAAGCTGTCAGACTGGTAAGAGAGGAGTTGAGGCTGGCTGTGCCTGCTAGCACAACTGCAGCTGTGGAAAACCTCAAAAGAAGATACCTTCGAGGACATTACTTTCCCATTTTCACAGAATTCCTTTTTTTGGGTGGAGTAGGGGATGGAATAAGCAAAAACTGTACAACACATGTTCTCCCATCAATGTAGCATAAGCATATAAAATACTAGTGAGAACTCCATGTCAGGTCATCTCTCATATTTCATTTATTTACTTATTTATTTTTTGTTCCACACATAGTTCCAAATTATAATATTATTTCTCTTTATTCAATTTCTATACCCACGCGGTTGGAATGTAATCTTTTTGGGATTGTTCAATTTAATTAAACCAGCATATAGGTGATCAGTACATCAATACACAGGGTAGAGCAACAATTTACCTGCGAGTGTTAATGTGAAAATATGCGTCAGGCCTCAAATCGTCCATTCCCATTTATTCCATATGTACACAGTTGTAATTTTATCTTTTTTGTGATTGTTAAATTTCTTTTAACCAGTATATAGATGATTAGTACACCAATTCACAGTGTGGGGCAACAAATCATCTGCAAATTTAGGCCTAAATAAGTTTTTGTTTATTTCTGTCTCCACGCAATTTCAATAAAAAAAGTTTTTTGATGTTGTTGAAATTATTAAAACCAGCATATATGTGATTACTACACCAATACACAGGGTAGCACACAATATTATCTGAGAATGTAGGTAGTAGCAGCACCAGCTATTCAACCAGAAGTTGTAGTATTAGTAGGCTGCAGTTGTCACTGCTGGCTTTCAAAAGAAGCAACATTATCATTGAGGAGAAAGAGGATGAGACTGTTGATTACATGGTTCACTCCTCCTCTCAGTCGCAGCAGGATGATTTGGAGCTGACTGTGCAATCTGACACCGTTCCATGGAGCCAGGAGTCACAGCGTTCATCCTCCTCCCTTTTTCAGACACAGAGAAGGCTTTCAGTGGAGTCGTCTCAGTCTTCACTGCCCCTTCCTAGTGGGGCACCTTCTTTTTTCTGGAAAGTGGCAAGAAAAACCCACCACTCCCTATGGCAGATAGTGAAGAGAGGAGGCTGCCAACCCCAGGCATAGCCATGTTGGTATTCGAGTTGAGGGCAGTGACATTGGCAGGCTAGGAAAATGAAGAGCAGGAGAGGGGGACAAAGAACCCACCATGATATCCCACAGCTGATAGAAACGGCAGGGAGGGTGAAGACTCTGATGATGATTGTGTGGACAGACCTGGGAGTCGGATCTGGGTGCTGAGGAGGAGGCAACAATCGAGGATAAGGGTGATGGCGGCAGCAATAAAGCAATAAAGCTGCCACGTATGTACCTCCCAAAAAGCAGCCAGGGCCATATCTGCTTTGGGATCTGGTGATGCCGCTGATGCTGTGAGTGGGTTAGGCCCAAAACATGCCAGAGCAAAGCCAAGCTCGAATGCCTGTAGCTCTGCGTGAGGATCACCCGCCTGGCATTTTTACTCCTTGCTGACAGAAGGCAAAAGCATTGCCTTGTGCAAGCTGTGCAAAAGCAAAATAAGACATGGGCAAGCAAACACAAACATAGGCACCACAGCTCTATTGCACCACATGAAACGGTACCACCTCCTTGTGGCAGCCAGCCCCTTTCCGCCTCACCTATCAGACTCCTGCTCCTCCTTTGCTCCATGGTCACTTCTGCAGCAGGAAATGACGGTGGAAGAACAGTTAATGCATCTTGCTGTCTGCTCTATAACTGTTGGGAAAACACCAATGGGAATCTTCCATGGAGCAGGAGGATGAGGTACTGTCACTGCAAGAGGAGAAGAAGGAGTCAGAGTAGGAGGAGCAAGAGGACGATAATGAGGATGGCACCAGTTAGGAAATCGTCTAAGTGGGGGATGAAGCCAGAAGGAACTAGCTACTCGGGCATGTTGGCCAGAACGGTGACCTATATGCTTGCTTACACAGTGACAGACATATCATTTACATCAAACAGTCTGTAGATAATTTGATAACCATGCTTTTAGAACTGGGCTATCAAGGTAAAATGGGGGAAGGTTTTCCTCTTGCAGAAAGGGAGGACCAATTACATTATCACCAGAAAACACTGTGTACGCAGCCTGCTGCAGCTAATGTTGTGCAAAAGCCTTCCACCAGCATGTCTGAAGGATAGGCCCCTCTCAGTCCCCCACAGAGTCACCCTCCTCCTACCACAAGCAGCAGGAGCAGTAGCAGGATTAGCAGCAGCCATTTCAGTCTCCTCAACATGATGGAGCAGTGTCGACAGCTCCCTCCTCAAGGTCCAAGTTCAGGCCTACCTAAAGTCTGGCCTGTCTGTGGCACATACCCTTTTCCCTGACCTCATGGATTTGTGTGCAGGCAGACTGGAACAGTGCCCTGAACTGGCACAGCACACACTCTTCTTCTTTCTTGTCCAGCCACCAATGTCATCTTGGAGCAGTTTTTCACCCAAACCGACCTAGTAGTCCTCCACCGGTGTCAAGAACATCACTTTTATCAAAATGACCCACGCCTGGATTCAGGAGGATTTTCACACTCCTCCAGCTGAGGCCGATGAATAGATCTGGCCTTTCTGGTGATGCCCCATTTTGCCACTGTTGCTGCCTGCCTGCCTCCATCATGCCACTGCTGAGACCTGTCAATCATCATGTTCCACTGCTGTGACCTATCAACCATTATCTTTTGTATGGCTGCTGCTGCCACCTCCATGCCACTGCTTCCATCATGCCACTACTGCGACCTGCCTACCATCATGTTCTGTACGGCTGCTGCCTCCATCATGCCAAACCTCCCTCATGCCACTGCTGCGACCTGCCAACCATAATCTTCCATAAGGCCGCTGCCTCCATCATGCTGCTGCCTGTCAACTTGTACCATATGGCTGCTGCTGCTGCCACTGCCTCAGCTGCTGCAGCTACACGCTACTAATATCCTACTGCCAGCACTATTACTGCACAGCATCTTTAACTACTAACACTGCTACTATTACTACTACTTTCCATAGACAGACGTTCTACTGCTTTGTATTTTCCATGCTATGCTGTCTCTGCTTCCGATATTATTGGGGCCACATGTCACTATACAGTTGCAAGAAAAAGTATGTGAACCCTTTGGAATGATATGGATTTCTGCACAAATTGGTCAGAAAATGTGATCTGATCTTCATCTAAGTCACAACAATAGACAATCACAGTCTGCTTAATCTAATAACACACAAAGAATTAAATGTTACCATGTTTTTATTGAACACATCATGTAAACATTCACTGTGCAGGTGGAAAAAGTATGTGAACCCTTGGATTTAATAACCGGTTGAACCTCCTTTGGCAGCAATAACTTCAACCAAACGTTTCCTGTAGTTGCAGATCAGACGTGCACAACGGTCAGGAGTAATTCTTGACCATTCCTCTTTACAGAACTGTTTCAGTTCAGTAATATTCTTGGGATGTCTGGTGTGAATCGCTTTCTTGAGGTCATGCCACAGCATCTCAATCGGGTTCAGGTCAGGACTCTGACTGGGCCACTCCAGAAGGCGTATTTTCTTCTGTTTAAGCCATTCTGTTGTTGATTTACTTCTATGCTTTGGGTCGTTGTCCTGTTGCAACACCCATCTTCTGTTGAGCTTCAGCTGGTGGACAGATGGCCTATTTTACGTATCGTAGATTCGCTAACAGGGATGTTAGCATATGCCAGAGACTTTTGTAAGTCTTTAGCTGACACTATAGGATTCTTCTTCACCTCATTGAGCAGGCTGCGCTGTGGTCTTGCAGTCATTTTTACAGGACGGCCACTCCTAGGGAGAGTAGCAGCAGTGCTGAACTTTCTCCATTTATAGACAATTTGTCTTACCGTGACTCATGAACAGCAAGGCTTTTGGAGATACTTTTATAACCCTTCCAGCTTTATGCAAGTCAACAATTCTTAATCGTAGGTCTTCTGAGAGCTCTTTTGTGCGAGGCATCATTCACATCAGGTAATGTTTCTTGTGAAAAGCAAACCCAGAACTGGTGTGTGTTTTTTTTATAGGGCAGGGCATCTGTAACCAGCACCTCCAATCTCATCTCATTGATTGGACTCCAGTTGGCTGGCACCTCACTCCAATTAGCTCTTGGAGATGTCTTTAGTCTAGACTCTAGGGGTTCACATACTTTTTCCACCTTCACTGTGAATGTTTACATGGTGTGTTCAATAAAAACATGGTAACATTTAATTCTTTGTGTGTTATTAGTTTAAGCAGACTGTGACTGTCTATTGTTGTGACTTAGATGAAGATCAGATCACATTTTATGACCAATTTGTGCAGAAATCCATAGCATTCCAAAGGGTTCACATACTTTTTCTTGCAACTGTATATCCGTACCATTTCCCCATTCATACTGTACTGCTGTTGCTCCCAATTGAAAGGGAGAATTTTTTAGGCTTGTTCACAAGAGCCACTTTTTCTTCTGACAACACTTGTGTGTGTTGTACAGGCAGGCATTCTGACCCTGTCAAGGCATCTTTTTGAACGTATGGTCCCTCAAACCACTTTATTATTTATTTATTTAATCCCATAACACCGTATGTGTTTAAACATCATCTGTCCCAATAAGGGAAAATTTTTGGACTCTATGGAATATGAAAAAGCATAATCTATGTGCCTGGGTGTTTTGTTTTTAAACACGCTGTATTATCCATAGCGATGTATGTCAGGGTCACTCAGACATTATTTAATATTGCTGTCATTGCATTCCAGAGCTTCGGGAGTGGGGAGGGAAAAATAAAAAATTCAGAAAGAAATAAACCAGTGGTCGTCAAAGTGCGGCTCGCGAGCCACAAGCGGCTCTTTAGACGCTTCTATGCGGCTCTTTGGTGCGCAATAATCGAATCGCGAATAATCGAATCACGAATAATCAATAAATGCGTTTTTGCAGACCCAAAAATTATATATGAAGGGGCACATAACTGGCTTTGTGTATGAAGTTTTTTTTACTATTGTCTGAACTCTGAAACAATCTCTCTCCTATTGATAATATGGCCAGCCTCTGTACTCACTGCCACTATGAATGCACTGCAGCGAGCGGCTTCCGGTGCAGCTACTTCACTTCCGGGTATAGACTTTTGTCCGGGTATAGAAAAGTGGCAGAACACCGGCCCGCTCGCTACCGTGCATTCATAGTGCAAGTGAGTACAGAGGCTGGCCATTTTATCTATAGGAGAGAGCTTGTTTCAGAGTTCAGACAGTAGTAAAAAGCTTTACACACAAAGCCAGTTATGTGCGCAGTTTAGGACACATGAGGGGACACATAGGGCCATGAGGGGGACCAGCATAAGATGCTATATGTGTGTATTATGCTGGCTCCCCTCATGGCCCTATGTGTCATAGCACACATCCCCTGCCTATAACAGTGCCATCCACAGATCCACCCCATAACAGTGCCATCCACAGATCCACCCCATAACAGTGCCATCCACAGATCCACCCCATAACAGTGCCATCCACAGATCCACCCCATAACAGTGCCATCCACAGATCCACCCCATAACAGTGCCATCCACAGATCCACCCCATAACAGTGCCATCCACAGATCCACCCCATAACAGTGCCATCCACAGATCCACCCCATAACAGTGCCATCCACAGATCCACCCCATAACAGTGCCATCCACAGATCCACCCCATAACAGTGCCCTCCACAGATCCCCCATAACAGTGCCCTCCACAGATCCCCCATAAGTGCCCTCCACAGATCCCCCATAACAGTGTCCTCCACAGATCCCCCATAACAGTGTCCTCCACAGATCCCCCATAACAGTGTCCTCCACAGATCCCCCATAACAGTGTCCTCCACAGATCCCCCATAACAGTGTCCTCCACAGATCCCCCATAACAGTGTCCTCCATAGATCCCCCATAACAGTGTCCTCCATAGATCCCCCATAACAGTGTCCTCCACAGATCCCCCACATAACAGCTTCCTCCACAGATCCTTCACATAACAGCGTCATCCACAGATCCCCATAACAGTGTCCTCCATAGATCCCCCATAACAGTGTCCTCGACAGATCCTTCACATAACAGCTTCCTCCACAGATCCTTCACATAACAGCGTCATCCACAGATCCTCCACATAACAGCGCCATCCACAGATCCCCCACATAACAGTGGGTCATCCACAGATCCCCCATAACAGTGGGTCATCCACAGATGCTTAACAGTGCTCCATCCACAGATGCATAACAGTGCATCATCCACAGAAGCTGAACAGTGTGTCATCCACAGATACATAACAGTGCGTCATCCACAGATGCATAACAGTGCGTCATCCACAGATACATAACAGTGCGTCATCCACAGATACATAACAGTGCGTCATCCACAGATACATAACAGTGCGTCATCCACAGATACATAACAGTGCATCATCCACAGAAGCTGAACAGTGTGTCATCCACAGATACATAACAGTGCGTCATCCACAGATGCATAACAGTGCGTCATCCACAGATACATAACAGTGCGTCATCCACAGATACATAACAGTGCGTCATCCACAGATACATAACAGTGCGTCATCCACAGATACATAACAGTGCGTCATCCACAGATACATAACAGTGCGTCATCCACAGATACTTAACAGTGCGTCATCCACAGATGCTTAACAGTGCGTCATCCACAGATGCTTAACAGTGCGTCATCCACAGATGCTTAACAGTGCGTCATCCACAGATGCTTAACAGTGCGTCATCCACAGATGCTTAACAGTGCATCATCCACAGATGCTTAACAGTGCATCATCCACAGATGCTTAACAGTGCATCATCCACAGATGCTTAACAGTGCGTCATCCACAGATGCTTAACAGTGCGTCATCCACAGAAGCTTAACAGTGCGTCATCCACAGATGCTTAACAGTGCATCATCCACAGAAGCTGAACAGCGCATGCACTACTTTTTTGCGTTGCGGAGGCACAGCCAGAAGCACCACGGAAGCACTCTGTAGCACTGATATCCCGGATCCTGGACCCATTGAAGTGAATAGGTCCATGATGCGGGCTGCACACGGCCGTGTGCAGCCCGCATCATGGACCCATTCACTTCAGCATTCGCTACTTTTTTGCGGTGCGGAGGCACAGCCAGAAGCACCACGGAAGCACTCTGTAGCAGTCATATCCCAGATCCTGGACCCATTGAAGTGAATGGGTCCATGATGCGGGCTGCACACGGCCGTGTGCAGCCCGCATCATGGACCCATTCACTTCAGAATGCGCTTCCTTCCTATATATTTTAGGTTTTAAAAATGTGGCTCTCAAAAGAAATTTAAATCGCGGTTTTGGCGATATTTGGCTCAGTTGACAAAAAAAGTCAAAAAAAGTATGAGTCCTTGGAGGCTAGAGGTACTTATATACCAATCTTCAGGGCAACTGGGGTAACTTCAGTTTGTCCATGAATCAATTCAGGTCCAAACCGAACTTTTTAAAAATTTGGCGAACCTGAACCGGTTCACTCATCTCAAGTGGTGACCATCAATTCAGACTATGAGCAAGAGGAGGCCATGTGCACTCCTGGTTAAATCCCTAATTCCCCATACATCTGATAGCACTGAATGGTGGTGTCAGAACTAGTGTTGGGCAAGCACCCGAGCACAATGGAAGTCAATGGGAGAACCCCAGGCACCCCCTGCTCTGAAGAGGGGAGGGTTTTGGGACTCTAGTTTGGCTTAGGAGTCCCTGCTCTGACTCCATATATAGCTATATCCAAATATGGAGTCAGTGCTTGGGGACACCCAGTGTATTTAAACCTAATTTCTGAACAGTTTTCTGCCAGGAATTGAACGCCCAACGTTGTACATTAGAGGCAAGGACCTTATCCACTCAGCTATAAAGCTGACTTCTAAACTGTGTCAGAAAAACCGCATAGTAGTTTCTGATGTAATGAGTATTCCTCTTCAGCAAAAGACTTATTTTATATTTCTGTGCAGGTTAACATGTAGCTCTAATGTCCTTGCCTCTAATCTACAACGTTGGGATTTCAAATCCCAGCAGAAACATTTTCAGAAATAGAGATTTAATTTATTTATTTTATATTTATTTTAGCAATTGTAAAAAATGTGGGAAACTACTACTGATGTTTTTAGCCATAATATTTACATATAGTATAATATATTATATATTCTAAATATATGCAAATATATTATGGCTAAAAATGTATATATATATATATATATATATATATATATATATAAAAAAATATAATATATATATATATATATATATATTTCTGCCAGGATTCAAACTCCCAACCGTGTACATTAGAGGCAAGGACATTAACACTACACTAGAGAGCTTCATGTTATCCGGCACAGAAATATAAAATAAGTCTTCTGCTGCATAGGAATACTCACTACATCAGAAACTACTATGAGGTTTTTCTGACACAGGTTAGGATTTAGCTTTATAGCTAAGTAGATAAGGTCCTTGCCTCTAATGTATAAGTGGTTGGGAGTTCAAATCCCAGCAGAAACTATTCAGAAATAGATGCATTGCTAAATGACATTTAAATACACTGACTCAAGCACAAGCAGTGTTTGATGCTTGACCAACACTAGTCTGTATGCCAGATCCAAGGCTGTGGGTACTATTATATCTATAGCTCACAATTAGCAATTCAAATGAACAAAAATGATGTTTCAATTCATGTGTAAAATATTCACTCTTCTGTATATGTCATTATCCAATGTACAGCTCCATTTCCAGAGTCGGTAGAGGCACCGATCTAAACAATTAAAAAACATGTTTTGTTACCTCCCTAAAAGCCACATCAAACCACCAATTAATTAAATTCACTCCAGTTTCTTAGATGTATTCTCATTATATTAAGCACTGAAAAAGGCACATAAGGAACTTGAAGAGATTTTAATTAATTGCAGCCTTTAGTGCAGCTTTGGGGGAGTATAGAGGCCTCCGTTATAATTGTGCGATTTCTCTTGTCTTTGATCTCCTTACAAGTTGTATTCTTTTAAACATAAAGAGAGCAGGTCTAAATTCTGTTGCACCATATTGCTTGAAATAAATATTTAACAGTTGAATGCCCTGGTGCTTTTTCTGAAGGAAAGTGTTATGTAATGTCAGAAGCCATGCACTACAAGCTCTGTTCTACACTCCATTTCCATAAGGCCCTTTGCACACGAGCGAGGGTTTCTGCGCGGGTGCAATGCGTGACGTGAACGCACAGCACCCGCACTGAATCCTGACCCATTCATTTCAATGGGTCTGTGTATATGAGCGTTTTTTTTCACACATCAGTTCTGCGTTGCGTGAAAAATGCAGCATGTTCTATATTCTGTTTTTCACGCAGCCCTGGCCCCATAGAAGTGAATGGGGCTTCAGTGAAAAACTCATGGCATCTGCAAGCAAGTGCGAATGCCATGCGTTTTTCACTGATGGTTGCTAGGAGATGTTGTTTGTAAACCTTCAGTTTTTTATCACGTGCGTTAAAAACGCATCGCACCCGCACGGAAAAAACTGAACAACTTAACGCAATCGCAGACAAAACTGACTGAAGTTGCTTGCAAAATGGTGTGAGTTTCACTGAACGCACCCTGAACGCATCCGGACCTAATCCGTATTGTTCGTGTGAAAGGGGCCTTATTGGTAAGCATGATTTGGCTGCATGCAACCAGCCATTCTATCAAATTGTACCCTTAGGCCGCTTTCACAAGATGCGTTCAGGGTGCGTTCAGTGAAACTCGCACCATTTTGAAAGGAAGTTCAGTCAGTTTTGTCTGCGATTGCGTTAAGTTGTTCAGTTTTTTTAGCGCAGGTGCAATTTATTTTGATGCGATTTTTACGCTCGTGATAAAAAAACTGAAGGTTTACAAACAAAATCTCTTAGCAACCATCAGTTAAAAACGCATCGCACACTTGCTTGCGGATACAATGCGTTTCTCATGCAGCCCCTTTCACTTCTATGGGGCCAGGGCTGCATGAAAGACGCTGAATATAGAACATACTGTGTATTTCACTCAACGCAGAACTGATATGTGGAAAAAAAAACGCTCATGTACACAGACCCATTGAAATGAACAGGTCAGGATTCAGTGCGGATGCTATGCGTTCACATCACGCATTTCACCCACGCAGAAAACTCACTCATGTGCAAGGGGCCTTAGAATGAAAACTCTTTAAATGTAATGCAGCTGCATCCTAACATAAAATAAGGATGTCACACAACACCCATCTGGCTGCTCCCACATGTTCAGGTGTTTGGATGCAGATTTTGAAGCCAAAACCAAGAGATAATTAAAAAAAACAGTACCATATTTTTCGCTTAAAAAAATGCACCTGATTATAGGATACAAACTCACTGAAAAAAGTGGCCTAAACGGGGGGGGGAAATGCTCCAAACCCAAACACTGTAGCGTGTCTATAACCGGGGGAGCAATTCCTCCACATGCGGTCCACAGATAACAGTAATCCCCAGCAAAAAATGCGTACAATGGAGGATGCCGGGGCGGACCGCATGCACCACAAGGACATCTTACACAAAATGATACATTATGCAGATGAAAAAATATATAAATACAAAAATCACTGCAGAAAATGCACCAAAATGATACGCAACTGACAATACTAGCTAATTCCTCAAGCAGATGTGAAAAACTGAGAACTTTGCCAATATTTTCCAGTCAGGAACATATCGGAGCCCCTCATGCACCAAATCACGGTGTCTCAGCACGCATGGGGTCCTACCACTAAACTGCCCGTGGTGTGCGAGCAGGGTCTGAAGTCACAGCCAGACTCTCACATGCCTCCATAGTGGTATCACCAATGCACTGTGAGGTAGGATAAAGCTGTGAGCGGCACCCACAACAGACCATGTGACACAGAAGCTGCCAGGTGCCAGGAATGTTACCAACAAAATAAAGTGGCACATTCCATACACAAAGACAAAAACTCACTGAAAAAAGTGATCCCCAGCAAAAAATGCGTACAATGGAGGATGCAGGGCAGACCACATGCACCACAAGGACATCTTACACAAAATGATACATTATGCAGATGAAAAAATATATAAATACAAAAATCACTGCAGAAAATGCACCAAAATGATACGCAACTGACAATACTAGCTAATCCCTCAAGCCGATGTTAAAAACTGAGAACTTTGCCAATATCTTACAGTCAGGAACATATCAGAGCCCCTCATGCACCACATCACGGTGTCTCAGCAATTCTACGATATGTTCTTGACTTCATCTGACCCCTAATCTTCATCAGACCTCAGATTAAACCCCTAATCAGACCCTGAATCTTCATATGACCACCAAGTCAGCTCCCAAATCTTCATCAGACCTTAGATCAGACCCCCCAATCAAATCTCCAATCTCCATCAAACTCCAGTTCAGACCCACAATCTTCATCAGACCTCAATTCAAACTGCCCAATCATCAGGACTCATACTGAACCTCTAAAACAGACCCCCAGTCTTTATCAAACCTCAGATCAGAAGCCTTGGAATTGAGCATATTTATTCATTTGAAGGGGATCTCTGAGATCAGGAATATATTTAGGCAGGGTACAGGAGTAAAAAAAAAAATAAAATACTGAACTGTTCCCAGTGCTAAGGTCCCTCCCAATGGAACAAAAGTGTGATCGGGAGTGCAAACCACCATGACCCCCATTCCTGAGATAATAATAGTACAGCATGGAGATGTGATGTAATTTCCTTTGTACCTATTTGTAAATATATATATATATATATATATATATATATATATATCAGGTCTTGTGGTAGAGTACATACACACAGTCTGATTAAAGCACTTAGTTACTGAAACGCGTCACTATGCCGTTGTAATATGTGACTTAATAAATCTGCAAGAAACTTCAATAGAGCGAGTGCCGGTCTTTTCTTCACGGTTCCAAAAATCTGTGACATACCATGTGTACCTTTTCTGTAAACGGTGTCCGCTGCGGACAGTGACATTAGCTGCGCCACATCTCCTGTGTAAAGTGTGCGCATCCAAAAAATATCTGGCATCCAGTGTACTTTTTCCATAGACAGTGTCCACTACGGACAGTGTGTAAAGTGTGCGCATCCCAAAAATATCTGTGACATCCAGTGTACTTTTTCTATAAACGGTGTCCGCTGCGGACAGTGACATTAGCTGTGCCACATCTCCTGTGTAAAGTGTGCGCATCCAAAAAATATCTGTGACATCCAGTGTACTTTTTCCATAGACAGTGTCCACTGCGGACAGTGACATTAGCTGTGCCACATCTCCTGTGTAAAGTGTGGGCATCCCTAAAATATCAGTGACATCCAGTGTACTTTTTCCATTGACGGTATCCGCTGCAGACAGTAACATTAGCTGTGCCACATCTCCTGTGTAAAGTGTGCGCATCCAAAAAATATCTGGCATCCAGTGTACTTTATCCGTAGACAGTGTCCACTGCGGACAGTGTGTAAAGTGTGCGCATCCCAAAAATATCTGTGACATCCAGTGTACTTTTTCCATAGACAGTGTCCGCTGCGGACAGTGACATTAGCTGCGCCACATCTCCTGTGTAAAGTGTACGCATCCCAAACATATCTGTGACATCCAGTGTACTTTTTCTGTAGACTGTGTCTGCTGCAGACAGTGACATAACCAGCGCCACATCTGCAGTGTAACATGTGCGCTTAAAAAAAATGTATCTGTGACATACAGTGTACTTTAATAGATGGTGTCTGCTTCTGACAGTGACATTACTATTGCCACATCTGCAGTGTAACGTGTGCGCTTAAAAATGTATCTGTGACATAGTGTACTTTTACAATAGATGCTGCGGACAGTGACATTACCGGTGGTACCTCTCCTGTATAATGTTTCCTCATCCCAAAAACCTGTGACATCCCCTGTAATTTTTTATTAGCAACTGGTGAAAGCATTGACATTATCTTTATCTCCTGTGTGACGTTTCCACATCACAAATACCTTTTTAAATTTGTTTGCACATACACTTCCAAATCCTACACTACTGTACGTGTCACATACTTTCAAGCATATATAACATTTATATATGAAGAAGGCGAGCAGTAAGGGATGGGAAAGTGGCCGTGATGCTGATGGTGCACGCAGAGGGTGTGGCCCTGGGCGCGTTAAAACTGTGCCTGCTGCCAGAGCACAAGAAAAACAAACATCCACGATACCTAGCTTCATGTCCCAGTTTGCAGGGCGGCGCAGGACATCAGTCTTGAAGTCAGACCAGTGTGAACAGGTGGTCGATTGGATTGCAGCAGATAATGCTTCCAGTCAGTTAAGCACCACCCTGTCTTCCACCAAGTCCAGTCTCAGTAGCCAAGAGTCTGCTCAACCCAATCCTCACCCTGATCCTCCTTCCTCCCACCATGATGAGTCTGGGCAAACAAGTGATAACACACTCAGATATTCCGAGGACCTCTTTTCAGCGCCATTCCTTGATTTCTCCCTGTCGCCAAGCATGCTTGAAGAGGGACAGATATCGTGCCCTGATTCCAAAACTCTTGAGAATCCACAGTCACAAGAAGATGGTGGGGAATGGCAATTGCTGTTTAATGAGGTGGATGATGATGAGACACAGTTGCCAATAAGTCAACGGCAATTACTGTCTCAAGAGGTTGATTATGAGGATGAGACACAGTTGTCAATCACTGAGGTTGTGGTTAGGTCAACAAGTCAGGAGGATGAACAGAGTGAGAAAGTGGAAGAGGAGGTGGTGGACAATAAAGCCACTGACCCAACCTGGGAAGGTGGCAAGCCGAGCGATGACTGCAGTACTAAGGGGGAGGGATCTGCAGCACAGCAACAGTCTGGAAGAGGCAGTGGGGTGGCAAAATGGAGAAGGCAGGCCACGCTAAACAGGCCCACAACTATTTCCACGAAGCACCCCCTTGCGGAAATCTCCCTTGCCAAGGGTATTCCGCAGTATGGCGCTTTTTTAAGGAAAGTGTGGACGACAAAGAATAGTAGTTTGCAATCTGTGCCATACCAAAATGAGCCAGGGCGTAAACACTAGCAACCTCACCACCACCAGCATTATCCGCCACATGGCATCCAAGCACCGTAATAAGTGGGACGAATTGCTGGGTCCACAATCTGTGTCTGCGGGTCACACCACTGCCTCCTCTTCCCCTGTGTTACGTGCTGGCCAATGCCCTTTCAAGGGTCAAGGCCCTGCACCTGGATCTTTGCAAGCACCATCGGTGACCACATCCCAGCGCAGCATACAAATGTCCTTACCCCAGGACTTTGAACGTAAGCGCAAATACCCAGCCACCCACCCATAGGCCATAGCACTAAATGTGCAGCTTTCCAAATTACTGGCCCTGGAAATGTTGCCATTTAGGCTTGTGGACACTGAGGCCTTCTGCAGCCTGATGTTGGCGGCCGTCCCGTGTTAGGCAGTCCCCAGCACTATTTTTCAAGGTGTGCCATGCCAGCCTTACACCAACCTGTGTCCCGTAATATCACACATGGACTGATCAATGCATTTACAGGGAAGGTCCACTTAACTACGCACACATGGACAAGTGCATTCAGCCAGGGATGCTACATTTCCCTGACGGCACACTGGGAGAACGTTGTGGAGGCAGGGAGTGAGTCGTACCCTGGGATGGAACAGGTGCTACCAACGCCAAGGATTACGGACCCTACGTCGATCAGGGTTTCCTCCAGCACTTACGTTAGTGGCTCCAACCCCCACTTCTCTGCCACTATCACCTCCGAATTATCTGCATGCAGCACCAGTCAGCCATCAGTTGTTAGCTGGAAACAGTGTAGCACTGCAGTGGGAAAGCGGCAACAGGCCGCGCTAAAGCTGATATGTTTAGGGGACAAACAGCACACCGCCGCAGAGCTATGGCAGGGGATAAGAGACCAGACTGAGCTGTGGCTCTCGCCACTCAATCTAGAACCAGGCATGGTAGTGTCTGATAATGGCCGTAACTTGGTGGCGGCTTTGGAGCTTGGGAAGCTTACACATCTTCTACTTAGTGGTTCAGCGGTTTCTCAAAACCTACCCCAATTTGCCTGAGCTACTTGTAAGGGTGCGCCGCGAGAGTGCACATTTCTGTAAGTCATCAACAGCTTCAGCCGGTCTGTCAAGGCTACAGCAGCGCTGGAGATTGCCAGCTCACCGGCTGTTGTGCGACGTGAGCATGCGCTGGAACTCGACGTTCCACATGTTGGCCAGGCAACATGGTTGGCAGCTGCAACATGGTCGTCGCCTTTCCAGTCAGCTTCTTCTATTCAAAATCAAGGAGTGGGCATGGAGGTTTTAAAAAACTTTGAAGAATCAACACAGATGGTGAGCGGCGATAACGCTATTATAACGGTAACCATCCCACTTCTGTGTCTACTCAAACGCTCACTGCGATGCTTTGCATGAGGAAGAGGTGGAAATGGGGGAAGACATTACACAGGGTGACAGCCAGACAACCCTCAGTTTGTCTTATTAGCGTGAATTGGACGATGAAGAGGAGGAGGAGGAAGAGCAGGAGACGGTTGCCTCCACTACAGAGAGTAGTACCCATGGAAGTATAATTCCATCTGTTCTGCGTGGGTGGGCAGAAGAGGAGGAAGAGGTTGAGGAGATTGAGAGTCATCCCCCTGATGATGACAGCGAAGTCTTGCCTGTTGGTACTCTGGCACACATGGCTGATTTCATGTTAGGCTGCCTTTCCCGCGACCTGCTCATTATACACATTTTGGACCACACAGATTACTGGTTATTCACCCTTCTTGACCCCCGCTACAAAGAAAAATTTCATCTGACAACGCTGGCGGCAGAGCCCATAGTTCCTTGGGCAACTGAGGAGGGGAAACCAGGGCCGTCTTTAATATTGATTGGACCCTGGGCAAAAATTTACTTGAGCCCCCTGGATCCCGCCCACACACCTGGTAGAGTACAGTGAATGACTGTAAATACTTCCAGTTCTGAAGACTCCAGCGGCTCAGGATCAGTGTTCTGGGCTAAGGCTGGAAGTGGGCACCGCTCTGCAGGAAGGAGACCAGTGCTCGGCTCACCCTAGTGTTACAGTGCACCCCAGCACCCCACAGTATGCAGTATAGCACCCTATAGTATACAGCACCACACAGTATGAAGTATAGCACCACACACTATACAGTACCTCACAGTATATAGTAGAGCAGTATAGCACCCCACAGTATACAGTAGAGCAGTATAGCACCTCACCGTATACAGCACCCCAAACTATACACGATACAGCCCCCCACACTTTACAGTACAGCAGTATAGCACTCCAAACTATATAGCACCCACAGTATACAGACCCACACACTATACAGGCCCCCCCACACTATACAGGCCCCAACACAGTATACAGGCCCCCACACAGTATACAGCCCCCCACACAGTATACAGCCCCCCACACAGTATACAGGCCCCCCACACTGTGCAGCCTCCCCATACAGTATAGAGCCCCCACAATATACAGCCCCCCCACAGTATACAGGCCCCCCCACAGTATACAGGTCCCCCCACAGTATACAGGTCCCCCCACAGTATACAGCATATTAGTATATTAGCATAACAGCCCCTGTAACTTCTCCTGCAGCAACACTCCTGCTAGGACCTGTGATGACCTCATAGCCATGTGACCAGTAATATTGCTAGGTTACTGGTCACATGGTGATGATGTCATTAAGGTCCTAGATGACAGCTCTCACAGACACAGTACGCTGGCTGGAGTGCCGGCAGGCATGGCATGGCAGCACCCCCTGTGTAGCGGACAGCCTGACACCCGGGGCAGTGGCCAGCAGGGCTCAAGAGGCAGCTGCCTTGGGCCCCCAGGAGCAACTGGGCCCAGGGCAGCTGCCCCTTTTGCCCCTTGGTAAATACGGCCCTGGGGGAGACAAGGGGAACACACAGCGGTTCCAGCAGAGGCAGGGCAACACTCTCCAAAGCCTGGAACAGTTTCATGACACCCCGCCAGCACCCTTACCCTGATGCTCGGCCTACTGTCAAAAAGAGAGAAAATTTTTGGAAGATGGTGAAGGAGTACATAGCAGACCATGTCTGCATCCTCAATGATCCCTCAGTGCCTTACAACTACTGGGCATCCAAGCTGGACACGTTGCACGAACTGGCGATGCTGGCCTACCCTGCTGCCAGCGTTTTGTCTGAGCCGGTATTTAGTGCTGCTAGTGGCATTATAACAGATAAGCTTATAAGACTGTCAACTGAAAATGCTGGTTTACTCTTATAAAAATTAACAAGGCCTGGTTTGACCCTGACTTCTCGACTCCACCAGAGGAAAGCTGATGAACAAAAAGGCACTTTAAATGTGTTGTTTATAATGTACTAAATACACTGCATTCCCATGCACCCCTTCCACCACAAAAAAAGGTATATGGTTGAATCTTCCTTTTCTCATCCTCCTCTTCCATCATATCAACATGCTTATTAGTCACATATAATGTTTTACAGGGTCAGCTCACTTGCAGGCCCTTGCATGTAATGTTTTATAAGGTCAGCTAACCTGCAGGCCCTCACCTACAATCGTTTACTGGGTCAGCTCACCTGCATACCCTCGCATATACTTTTACAGGGTCAGCTCACCTGCAGACCCTCAACCAACAACCTTTTAGAGGTTTATCTCACTAGCAGGCCTTCATCTACAATCTTTTACAGGGTCAGCTCACCTGCAGGCCCTCGCATATAATGTTTTACAGGGTCAGCTTACCTGCAGGCCTTCACCTACAATCTTTTACAGTGTCAGCTTACCTGCAGGCCCTTGCATATAATGTTTTACAGGGTCAGCTGACCTGCAGGCCCTCGCATATTATGTTTTATAGGGTCAGCTCACCTGTAGGCCCTCACCTACAATCTTTTACAGGGTCAGCTCACCTGCAAGCACTCGCTTATGTTTTACAGGGTCAACTCACCTGTAGGCCCTTGCATATAGTGTTTTTACAGGGTTAGCTCAAGTGCAGGCCCTCATATATAATGTTTTATAGGGTCAGGTCACCTGTAGGCCTTGCTACAATCTTTTACAGGGTCAGCTCACCTGCAGGCCCTCACCTACAATCTTTTACAGTGTCAGCTTACCTGCAGACCCTCGCATATAATGTTTTACAGGGTCAGCTCACCTTTAGGCCCTCGTATATAATGTTTTACTGGGTCAGCTCACCTGCAGGCCCTCACAGCTCACCAAAGGTAATTAATTTATCTGGCCATACCCTCTCCAACACGGATAATTCCCTGCTGGAGAGAGGCCTATCATATGTACCTAGTAGCAGGTTCGATTGTTTCACTGCCATTAAGGATTTGCACCTTTTCGGGCGCTCCTTGATGATGAGGAGATGGCATGCTAGAGGCCACTCATCTGATTCCCTCAATTCTGAGGATGAACAGAGAGCATTGAAGATCTTGGAGGACTTGCTGTTGGAACAGGAGAGACCGGATTTTAGTGTGGTCGATGAAATACCATCGGCCATAAAAAAGAGGTCTAAGAAATTTCCCCCCCTGTCACTATGTCCGGCGATCGACTTGTTTGTGAAGACGGTCAGCAGAGATTTTGAACGGATTTCTACATCCATTCCAAATGACAACTTAAATAAGGCACAACGGTTGAGTCTTTCCAGACTTAAAAATATTCCGGACGTGGTCTATAAACCCGCTGACAAGGGGGGAAATCTGGTGTTGTGGCCTCGAGACATGTACTTGGCGGAAGCGTACCGACAACTTCGAGACCCCATATGTTATCGAAAGTTAACTTTTAACCCTTTGATCTCTTTTAGAGGTGAACTCATGAAAATACTGGATACCGCATTGGAAGAAAACCTTATTTCCAAACAGATACATGAGGCTCTCATCGTTCAGGAACCATCTATCCCTACCCTGTACCTACTACCTAAGGTGCATAAGAATGCCTCCACACCACCAGGTAGGCCCATTATCTCTGGGTGTAATAGTATGGTGGAGAATATCTGTAAATTACTAGATTTCCACCTAAAACCTATTGTGGAAACTCTACCATCATACGTTAGAGAGACATCAGATTTTTTACAAAGGATACAGGGTATCATCCTAGAGGAGGATAACATCATGGTGACCTGCGATGTAGAATCCCTCTATACGAGCATCCAACATAATGAGGGTCTACGAGCAGTTGAATTTTTCCTGACTGCCAGCAATCTTCCGAGGGAATTTTCCCATTTTCTATTACAATTGCTAAAATTTGTACTCACAAGGAATTTCTTTTCCTTTAATGGGTCCTTCTTCCTACAGCTCCAGGGGACAGCGATGGGGGCGGCATGTGCGCCTGCATATGCCAACCTGTTCCTGGGGCTGTGGGAGAGGGACCTTTTCCTGTCAGACAGGCACGTCATCATGGACCGCGCCATTTTATGGGCGCGGTACATTGATGATGTTTTCTTGATCTGGCAGGGCACGGAGGAGGAACTCCATGGTTTCTTTCGGGTGTTGAATGCCAACTCTATTAACATCAAGCTGACTTATAGCTACAGCAGACAAAGAGTGGATTTCCTGGATGTCTCGGTGTTCAGGGATGATGGCGGTCGCCTCAGGACGGATGTCTTCCGGAAAGAGACGGCCGTCAATGCATATTTGCATGCAACATCTTTGCATCCCAAAAATACGATCTCTGCTATCCCTGTCGGTCAATTTTTACGTATTCGGCGAATTTGTTCCGATAATGTAACATTCGAAAAACAGGCTAGTGAATTGAAGGATCGTTTTCTCCAAAGGGGGTACAGTCATCGGTCTATAAAAAAAGCCTATTGGCGTGCGAAAATTCAGGATCAATCCCAGTTGCTACAAACCAGAAAAAATAAAATTACGGATGATAAAATCAGGTTTGTGAGTACATACCATTCACAGTGGAATAAAATGAGAGAGGTTCTTGCCTCACATTGGTCCATCTTACTCACAGATCCAGTGTTGGAAAGGCTGTTACCCACACGGCCTTTAGTCACGGCACGTAGGGCCAGCACCCTACGGGACAATTTAGTTCGAGGTTATCTACTACCTATAGTACCTCAACTGAATGCCGGACAAGGTGGCCCTAAGATTGGTTTTAGACCGTGCGGCAGTTGTGCCGCGTGCCCCAATATGGAGCGCTCCTTTGATTTTGCAGACTCTTCTGGAATTAGATCTTTCAAAATCTATCAACCCCTCACATGCTCCAGCACACGGGTGGTGTATTATGCTACATGCCCATGCCCCAAGATATATGTAGGCCTCACAACTCGTGAGTTGAGGGTCCGTGTGCGGGAGCATGTGAGGGATATTCTTAAAGCGCAAGATACAAAGGAGGTTGAGACTCTTAAACCAATTCCAAGACATTTCAGGGAATTCCACTCCTGTAATCCTAGAGGTCTAAAAGTCAGGGGCATCGACTGTATACAAGTTGACCTACGTGCAGGTAATACATCCAAACGGCTGGCTCAAAAAGAGAGCCGCTGGATTTGGACCCTCGGGACTCTTCGTCCAAAGGGTCTCAATGAGAATTTGGGTTTTTCTTCCTTTTTGTAGTCACTGGATCCACAACTGTGGATCTCTATCCGTATTTCTTTTAACAGATTGTTTATATACTTTATCCTAATTCTATTTTTCTTTATTTTATTTTTCCCCCAGCCTTCATTATTTATTTTTTGGGACTTTGAGCCATGCTTCTTCCTTCTCTTGATTCATCATGAAGGGACTTCTTTCCACATATTTCGACTCAACGGATGCGCAATTGTTGTGTACATTATTAGTGCACATCTTATGTATATACAGTGTATATGACCTTTAGTGCACATGAATTGTCTATACATATATTACCTTTCCCCTTCTTCCCCCCTTCCCCCCCCCCTTCCCTCGTGTCCTCTCCTCCCCTCCCCCTTACCCTTTTCCATTGTTTCGCACTTTGCACTTTATGCCTTCTAAGTATCAACGCTGTAAATATATATTGCAGCATCTAATCAATTAATTAATTGATTCTTCACGTATATAAAAAATGTCGTATATACACATTACAGCACGCATCACTCACCAATGTGTACACGTATGCACATGTATATATGTACATATACATATGTGTATATATATCCATGTGCGTGTATATATATATTTCATTAATTTTCTCACTATTATATGAATTGTTGTTTTATGTATTTATTGAGGGATCTGTCATTCCCTCGTTATTTTGTCACTTTCTCACCTCACTATTCTCTTATGCACATATATATTTTGTTCATTGTGTGTCTAGTCCTGGATTATTTTCCTACCATTATTCCATTCATTCTCTCATCCCTTCATTTCTGAACTTTTTCATTTTTTCATTTTTTCATTTTGTACTTTTCAGTATTATTACCAACATTTCTTATGACTATGTATGAATACGTTTATTGCATGTATACCTATCTGATATAATTATTTATTTATCTATTTATTCATTCATACTCATATTACTGCTTTCTATAAATTTCGTTGATCCTGTTGTAATTATGTTATTGATTATTGTGATTCTCTATACTGTGTTTAAATTGTATTTTGGTGGCTTTAATCATGTACACACATTTCCCCTCGTTTAGATTCCTTTCTTTTCTTTTATTTATTTACCCAACTTTGGGTTTACGTTATGCATGATATGATATGCACTATATGGTCTTTTACAAGGTGTATTACACTCATGTATATAGACGTACTTCTGGTACTGCAGCACTCGTTCTTCGTTGTGTATTTCGTTGTGTCTCCATGGTGATCATCTGACTCCTCTCCCCTAGTGTGATGCGTGCGCGCGTCACCCAGGGCCGCCTCCGGCGCCTCACGCCCGTGCGTCCTGACGTCGGAACCGCCCGATCATGTGATTTCATCACGTGATGTGGGCGTGCCGATGGGACGCCGGCCGTGGGGTGGCTGGACTCGGTATTGATCGGGTTTGCGCGCGCCGATACTCATACACACCTGGGGACAAGTGAGTACTGGCTCTCCGATTGGCTGTGGGAACCTTTTTATGCTCAATTCACAGTGATGGCGCTACCCCCTGACGAAGGTACGCCGAAACGCGCGTTGGGGTAGCGCCACCCTGGTCGTCCTGGCACACGGCTCCTATCTTTGGTGAGTTCCTGTCTCCTGCTGTTTCCCTCTGGCCATTGTTATTACTGTCATCCTTTCCCTTTTTTTCATTGGTCTGCAGTACAGCTCTATACTGCATGGGCTGTCTGCACACCAATGACTAGATTACACTACATACACAGAGGTGTTTTAGCGTTTGACAGGTGACTCACCAGGTACTATATATCAGCTGCACACTGTACATGACTCTGAGCATTGACTCCTTATTTGATATTCATGTACTTTACGTTTTTTTGTACCGTGTCTTTTGGATCCGTGTGCTTGTGCCCCCAGGGTGGCGTCTTTTCCTTTTTCTGTCCTCCGCTTCTAAATCTCGTTTATGGCATCATTTATTCATGTGTTTTATCCATGTTATTTTATCATGCTTCAATAAATTATATACTATTTTTTGGTACTATGAGCTCCGATTCCTTTGTTTCTGTTTATAGCTCGGGAGCTTTTTGCCGAGTTTCATTTTTGAGTGTCCCCATTGGGGGTGTACTGGGTGAACACTGTGTTCTTGCCCCTCCCCCTCTCTTAGGGACACCCTGGGTTTACCCCTTGTTTCCTTCTTTTACAGGGTCAGCTCACCTGCAGATGCTCGCATATTATGTTTTACAGGGTCAACTCACCTGCAGGCACTCGCTTATAATGTTTTACAGGGTCAGCTCGCCTGCAGGCCATCGCATATAAAGTTTTAAAGGGTCAGCTCATCTGCAGGCCCTCACCTACAATCTTTTACACGGTCAACTCACCTGCATGTCCTCACATATAATGTTTTACAGGATCAGCTCACCTACAGGCCATCGCATAAAATGTTTTACAGGGTCAGCTCACCTGCAGGCCCTTGCATATAGTGTTTTACAGGGTCAGCTCACCTGCAGGCCCTCATCTACAACCTGTTAGAGGCTCAGCTCATCAGCAGGCTCTCACCTACAATATTTTACAGGGTCAGCTCACCTGGAGTCCCTTGCATATAATGTTTTACAGTGTCAGCTCACCTGTAGGCTCTCGTATATATTATGTTTTATAGGGTCAGCTCACCTGTAGGCACTCACCTACAATTTTTTACACGGTCAGCTCACCTGCAGGCCCTTGCATATAATGTTTTATAGGGTCAGCTCACCTGTAGGCACTCACCTTCAATCTTTTAGAGGGTCAGCTCACCAGCAGACCCTTAACCATAATTTTTTCGATGGTCAGCTCAGCAGCAGACCCTCACCCTTAATGTTTTAGATTGCCAGATCAGCAGGCCCTTGCTCCAAATGTTTTTGAGGGTCACCAGCAGGCCATCAATCATAATTTTTAAAGGGTGTGTATGATGCCCTCTTTCACGTGTAACAAAGGGTGTATTGTAGTGCTGGTTCCTTGTAATTTTTAGCAGCCCTTTCACTTAGTGCATAGGCTTTATGAGTGTAGGAGTCCCACTACCTGAATAATTGTACCACAATGTGAATGAGGCCCTCCTTTATGTGATATACAGTTGTATCAGAGTTATTGTTGAGCGAGCATGCTCAGCCGAACAGCAGTTCGACTCAAGCATCGCTATGCTTGGCACATCGCGGTGTTCAGCCAAATACTTTGTATGCTCAAGCACAATGAAAATCAATGGCAGACCTGAGCATTAAACCAGGCACCCCCGCTCTGAAGAAAAGATGATGTCTGGTTTACAGAAAAAAGTTTACTAATTCATGGAAACACCACCAAAATGGTTTTAAAACAGCATGGGATGGATGTCTGGATGCATTTTGGACTTCCATTACCTATGACATACAATAGACCACACAAAAGCCGATGTGCAAGCCAACAATCTATCCATGAGACAGATACAGTTGGCATACCTTACAAAGGTAGCCTGCCTTGTGTACTATAAGACTTTCAAAACCAGCTCTCATCTGACTGACAGTCAGTAAGCCTCAACGTTGCTTCATATCTGTTGGATGGCTTGGGTGGAACTGCACATCTAGATCATTATCATTAGGGTGAAAAAAGTTTTCTGATTGTCCTCCTAGCATAATATTCAATAACCTTTCTATGCAGTTATGTTATGTCAACTCATTTGCATAATCATGGGCTTATGCAAATTAGCTGAATCTGCTTGTTTTTCAGCTGAAACACCATTTGCATGGAAAATTTTTAATTAGAATATTCATGATTAGAATATTCGTGATCAACACTACTCATGAAAAGCGCCATTTATTGGATTCATAGTCTTATGAAAAGACTATGGTTTCATGGTCTGTATTTTTTTTTAAATACATTTTATTAGGTTTTGATATAATTTGCACATTTACGTTCAAATGTACATATTGGATCAAATGACAGGTCATATTCCTTTGTTAAAGATATGTGCAGTGAAAACAAAGATAAAACACTTATAAACAGTGCAATAATCCTTTCCCTAAACATTTCCCTCCCCCCAACCCTCCCCTTCTATACAGGTGATGTGGTTTAAAGTTTTCTTTTTATTATAGGTATTCCTGGAGGTGTACAGTGTCTCATTTCGTAGTTCATGTGGATTTATTGTCGTGTAGTATCATGGTACTGCGTCTTTTATGTAAGGATTGTATAACGGTCACGTACACACACACACACAGGGGGGAGGATAGTGACCACTGTGCTCCACCCTCACCCCTGGCCCTGCCTACTTGCCTCACGAGTCCTGATGACAGGGGACAACTGGACGGCAGTCCCTAACTTAGGATACGTGCGGGAAGGACAGACAAGACAAATAACGGATAGTGAACGGACCGGGTCAAAACCAAGAGGACAACGCAGTACAGAGGGATAAGTAAAGAAAGGTCAGGAGAAGCCGGGGTCATAAATATCAGGAGAGTCGAGAAGTACCAAAGGAGTCCGCAAAGAATAGTCAGGTGGAAGCCGAGGTCAATATACCAGGAAGGATGCGCAGTACAGGAGGAGCAGGCAAAGGATCATCATGGAACAGGATCAGGTAAGTACACAGGTATCCAACAACTGCCAGGAACCTAAATTAACAGGCAACCTGTGGCCAGCAGGCTGCCTGTATTTATAGTGGGGAGTGAGGGTCATGTGACGTGGCCAGCGTCACATGACCGACAGACCGACCAGTCGAGCACCGAGTGATCAGCTCGGCGCTCAAGGCAGACCTAGGAGCAGGGAGCCTTCCAGCTAGCAAAGCCGCCCTGGGAATAAGGTCAAACACAGATCCTCGCTCCCAAAGCTAAGCAGCAGGTCTGCGGCTGATGGGAGACAGAGTGCGCCTTCGGCACCCCGTTACAGATTGATGATGCTTTATATGTTATTGGTTTGAAAGTCTTATGACAAGACTATGAATCCAATAGATGGCACTGTTTATGAGTAGTGAAGATCGAGAATTTTGTATGCGCAAATTTTCCATGCAAATGTTTTTTTGCTGAAACAATCAGAATTTTTTTTGTCACCCTAATGATAATGATCTAGGTGTGCAGGTCCCCCCAAGCCATCCAACAGATATGAAGTAACTTTAAGGCTTACAGGCTCTCAGTCAGATGAGTGCTGGTTTTGAATGTCTCATAGTGTACAAGGCTGCCGTTGTAAGGTATGCTAACTTTTTTTGTCTCATGGATAGATTGTTGGCTTGCACATACCTGGCTTTTTGCATATAGCCTTTGTGTGGTTGTATATTGTTTCTATAGGTAATAGGAGTCCAAGATTCATCCAGACATCCTCCCCATGCTGTTTCCATCAATTTCTGACATTTTACTATGAACCAGGCATCCTCCACTCTTCAGAGCAGGGGGTGCTTGGTTTAATGCTCAGTTTCTCCCATTGACTTCCATTGAGCTTGGGTGCTGTTTTGTAGTAGCTCTGGCTCTGGAATTGGCACTGGAGCAATACAACTTCATCCAATATGTAGGGGACAGAACTGGTTATTGTAGTGCTGGTCCCATTGAAGTGAATGAAAGCAGCGCTTCAGTAATAGTGTGGAGCGCGTATATTCGAATAGCGAATTTTCATCGCGAATATCGGCACTTCGAGAATTTGAGAATTTTTCGAATATAGTGCTATATATTCGTAAAATCGAATATTCGTTTTAGTTTTTTTTGTTTTTCACACAGTACACATCAGGTGATCATCCATTCCTTCTTCTAGCTTGTGGGCCAATGAGAAGGCTTTGTCACAGCTTAGCAACATCCCTAGCAACCAATAGAAAAGTTGCTACCCTTACTATTGCCTAAAATTTGCAAGCGCAGCTATATTGGAGCACTCTATCTGCATATAAAGCTATTCTAATGTTCTGCCGTGCCAACCATTTTCTCCAGTCTCAGGAGACCAGCTTGAAAAATGTAGCATAAGTGACCCATGCCTGTATTTCGCGATATTATCGAAATATTACATTGCCGATTTCAATCAAGAATATAATCTCAATGACGAATATGACGCAAATATATGACGAATATTTTACAAAATATTTGCGAAATATCGTCAATTTGAATATTGCCCCTGCTGCTCATCACTATTCAGTATCCAGCTCTGTCCACCACATAGCGGACATTGTCATGTGGTCCTGTTGCTGACTTCCACTGCCACCGAGCTATTTGAAACAGTTTACTGGCAAGGGTGCAGCATGACCCTTGCTGATCAGATATTGCTGGGTGATCCTGAGGTAGGCCATCAATATTAAAATCCCAGAAACCCCTTGAAGTCCACCTCACTGACACCTATCATGGTCCCAATTGTCCCAGTCCATGCAAGCCAGGGGAGTTGCTAGGTTAAAACATTCGGGGCCTGGGCCACTGATGTTTTATCCCAGGCCCGAATGTCCTGCCTGCCTGCTAGATACGACTGTATTGCATTCTAATACACTGGAAGATCTGAAGGACCTGTCGTGACATCACAGGTCAAATGACCAGCAAAACAGTCAGTGGTTGAGAAGTACCTGCGATGATTTCACCATCATGTGACCAGTGCAGGAGAAGATGTCAGTGAAGAGGAGAATACCTGGAAGAAGCTGTGGTGAGCAATAAGTGAAGAGGCAGAGCAATGCTGGGAGTTGTGGTTATTTAACTGGGACTATATGTTAGGGCTGAAGTGAGGGATGTTATTTACATGGAACTGTGTGTTGGAGGTGGCTTGAGAGGGGGTCATGTTATTTACATGGGACTGTATGTTGATGGTGGCTGTGGGAGGGAGTGATGTTATTTGTATGGGACTGAATGTTGAGGGGGTGATGTTTTTTACATGGGACTGTATGTTGAAGGTGGCTGGTGGGGGGAATGATGTTATTTACATGGGACTGAATGTTGAGGGGGTGATGTTTACATGAGATTGCATGTTGGAGGTGGCTGGGGAGGAGGTGATGTTATTTACATGGGACTGTATTTTGGAGGGGGCTGGAGAGATGGTGTGATGTTATTTAAATTCGACTCTATGGCAGAGAGAGGGAAATAGTGTAATTTACAGGGAACTGTATGTTGGAGGGGCTGAAGGGAGGGGAGTAATGTTATTTACATAGGACTGTATTTTGGAGGGGGCAGGTATGGTGGACAGAGGAATATAATTACAGGGGGCACTGCAGGGGACATTATAAATACTGGGGGTACTTCAGGGTGAATATTATCACAGTAGGGGGCAGTATAAATACTGGGAGCACTGTAGGGGTATTATAAATCCAGGGGACATTAGGCATTCCTATTACTACTGGGGGCTTATAGGTCACCATTATTTGTACTAAGAGCACTGTGGGGGTCTTATTACTACTGAGGGGTCTGTAGAGAGCATTATTACCACTGGGGGAACAATAGGGGGCCTTATTTCTACTGGGGCTCTGTGAGGGTTTTATTAATACTGGAGGGTTCTTTTACTAATGGGGGCACTTTTGGGGAGCATTATCACTGTTGGGGGCACTGTAGGGAGCAGTATTACTAATGAGGGCATTCTAGAAGGGAATTACTATTGGTGGGACTATGAGGAGCACTATTACTATGGGGGCACTTATATTTCTTCAGGATAGTATTTGGGGGTATTGGGGAGCACAGCGAGCAGCAGAATAACACTGTGGGGACTCCAGGTTGGGGGATGATGATAGAAATGTGCGGAAGCTAAGATGTCTGTGTGTCACACTCTGCAGAGATGAGGCGCGGCTGAGAGAAGTTATACAAACTTAATGGAGAAGATGATGACAGAGAAGACTTACATCAAAGGAGACATCACTTAGAGGCCCTGGATGTGACAGGTATGTGCTGCTGTATAGCAAATACAGCAAAATGCGGTGTGTGGGAGTAGGGGGGAGACTTAGAGAACTGGGCCATATTCATTGGGGCTTGGGACCCGGATCTTTTGAGACTCTAGCAACGCCCCTGTATGTCATAGTCTCCTTTCAGCCGTCCCTGCATTTATAATGCTGTCTCCTATTCCTAATGCACTCTATGTAGCTAGTAGCAAATCCCAACTTAAAATTCAACACTCAAGAGAAACGCATTATTTAAATCTGTACAAGTAAATCCAAATGCACTTGACCTTGATGACTTACTTTAAAATCACAGTCAGTGTACCAACGCTCTTTCATCAGCTGTAGTGTACATCCCTTCATGTCCTTTATCTACACAGCTGGTGAAAGCACTTGACATGCAGTATCTCCTGCATGAAGATGACAATAACATACATATATTGTATAGTACAGGAGGGAACAGTTAAAGGGGTTGTGCATTAATATACTCAGGACAGGTCATCAATGAACGCCGTAAAAAAAAAAAAAAAATTTGGCATGTTACATCACAAAAAGACAAGTGATCAAAAATAAATATGTACGCCAAAATAGTACCAATCAAACTGTCATCTCTTCCCGCAAAAAATGAGATCCTACCTAAGACTATCATCCCAAAAAATAAAAAAGTATGGCTTTAAGAGAATGGATACACAAAAACATGATTTAACCTTAAAAAATGCTTTTATAGCATAAAACTGTTATATATATTTTTTTAAAGTATACATATTAGGTATCTCCACATCCATAACAACCTGCTCTATAAAAATATCAGATGAACACCGTAAAAAAATAAAAAACTGTACCAAAAATGCTATTTTTTGTCACCATACATCGCAAAACATGGAATTCCAAGCAATCAAAAATGCATATGTACCCCAATATAGTACCAATCAAACCGCCATCTCTTCCCGCAAAAAATGATCCCCTACATAGGACAATTGCCTAAACGATAAAATAGTATGTCTTTCAGAAAATAGAGATGCTAAGACATGTTTTTTTTCCTTCAAAAATGCTTTTATAGTGTAAAACTGATTTTTTAAAAAATATTAGATATATTAGGTATCACCACGTCCGTAATTACTTGCTCTATAAACATATTATATGACTTACCCCCTAAGGTGAACACCCAAAAAAAAAAAACTGCAAAAAATGCCATTTTTTTTCACCTTTCATCACAAAAAGTGTAATATCAAGCGATCAAAAAGTCAAATGCAACCCAAAATAGTACCAAAAAAAGTAATCTCTTCCTGCAAAAAATGAGCCCCCGACAATCACCCAAAAAATGAAAAAAAATATGGCTGTCATAAAATGGAGAATTATTTTAACATAGTAACAGTACATAAGGCCGGAAAAAGACAGTGGTCCATCCAGTTCGGCCTGTTATCCTGCAAGCTGATCCAGAGGAAGGAAAAAAAAAAATAAAAGTGAGGTAGAAGCCAATTTTCCCCACTTTAGGGGAATAAAAAATTCCTTCCCGACTCCAATCAGGCAATCAGAATAACTCCCTGGATCAACGACCCCTTTCTAGTAGCTATAGCCTGTAATACAGAAATACATCCAGGCCCCTCTTGGATTCCTTTATTGTACTCACCATCACCACCTCCTCAGGCAGAGAGTTCCATAGTCTCACTGCTCTTACCGTAAAGAATCCTCTTCTATGTTTGTGTACAAACCTTCTTTCCTCTAGACGCAGAGGATGTCCCCTCATCACAGTCACAGTTCTGGGGATAAATTAGATGATGGGATAGATCTCTGTGCTGACCCCTGATATATTTATACATATTAATTAGATCTCCCCTCATCCCCTCAGTTGTCTTTTTTTTTAAGTGAATAACCCTAATTTTGATAATCTTTCAGGGTACTGTAGTTGCCCCATTCCAGTTATTACTTTAGTTGCCCTCCTCTGGACCCTTTCCAGCTCTGCTATGTCTGCCTTGTTTACAGGAGCCCAGAACTGTACACAGTACTCCATGTGTGGTCTGACTAGCGATTTGTAAAGTGGTAGGACTATGTTCTTATCACGGGAATCTATGCCCCTTCTGATGCAACCCATTATCTTATTGGCCTTGGCAGCAGCTGCCTGACACTGGTTTTTGCAGCTTAGTTTGCTGTTTATTAAAGTTCCTAGATCCTTTTCCATGTCAGTGTTACCGAGTGTTTTATCATTTAGTATGTACGGGTGATTTGCATTATTCCTTCCCATGTGAATAACTTTACATTTGTCAGTGTTAAACCTCATCTGCCACTTATCTGCCCAAGCCTCCAATCTATCCAGATCCCTCTGTAGTAGTATACTGTCCTCATCAGTGTAAATTACTTTACACAGTTTAGTTTGCGAAAATTGATACTTTACTACGCAAGCCTTCTACAAGATCATTAATAAATATATTGAAGAGAATAGGGCCCAATACTGACCCCTGAGGTACCCCACTAGTGACAGTGACCCAATCTGAGTGTGTACCGTTAATAACCACCCTCTGTTTTCGATCATTGAGCCAGTTACTTACCCACATACAGACGTTTTCTCCCAGTCCAAGTATTCTCATTTTATATACTAACCTTTTATGTGGTACAATGTCAAATGCTTTGGAGAAGTCCAGATATACGACATCCATTTATTCACCGCTGTCAAGTCTAGAACTTACCTTCTCATAGAAACTGATTAAATTAGTTTGGCATGACCGATCCCTCACGAAGTCATGCTGATATGGCGTTATTTGCTTATTTCCGTTGAGATGCCCGAAGATAGCATTTCTCAGAAAACCTTCAAACAGTTTACCCACAACAGATGTTAAACTTACCGGCCTATAGTTTCCAAGCTCTGTTTTTGGACCCTTTTTGAATATTGGTACCACATTTGCCATGTACTTATCCTGTGGGACATTCCCTGTCAGTATAGAGTCCGCAAATATCAGAAATAAGGGTCTGGCTATGACATTACTTAATTCCCTTAGGATACGGGGGTGTATGCCATCCGGTCCTGGCGATTTGTCTATTTTAATATTTTATTTTTTTAATTTATGTTTATTTATCATTTTCTTCATACAAAACACAAAAACAAAAGAGACAATAAAACCCCAGAAACACAGGGAATAGACATTGCAAATATAAAAATATAGACCAGCATATATTACATAGTTACTAAATGCAATGACAATTCTATCCTTATGTGATTTGCTTTCATTTCACAAGAAAAGAAAATACTGAAAAAAAGAAACCATATACCCCACCCCCTCCCTCCCCTCCACCCTCGGTTGTCTTGGGAGTGTCTATAAGGCGATTTATTTTCATAATCTCTTTTCAGGAATTTATGTCATCCTATTTCCCTCCTACTTACTTTTTTGCACTCCTTATTACCCCTCTTTCCACCTTACAGGCATACTCATATCTCTGCACCCTCTCGCATAGATTTTTCCACTCTACGACACTTGGCGGTCTGTCCGCTCCCCATCCTCTAGCCAGCTCCACCCGCGCGAGCATTAATCCTTTTTCCCATTTCCTTACACTTTCTTTGTGTGCTGATTTTTCTGATATCTCCCAACACTGCTATGGTAATCTCCAGTGGGGCGTAACCCCCCGTTACTCTGGTAAGGTCCTGGAAAACTTGGGTCCAATAACCCTGCACAATGGGACAATACCAAATCAGATGAATAAAATACGCATTCTCCTCTCTACACTTCCAGCATTTTGCGTTCCTTGTTTTGTACATCTTGCTCAATACCCAGGGAATTATATAGGTCCGGTGGAGGATAAAAAACTGCGTCAGTCGGAAATTACTGGAGATAGTGTTCCTTTTTATACTTTTATAAATGCTTCTCCAATCCAAAATACAAGGTTCCACCTCTAGTACTCATTTATTTTCACTATTAAATCTAATCACACCTCCTAACCCCTTCTTTATTTTTTTATAAATCTGTGAGATTGATACTTTACTCCCAATTCCCTGGTAACAAAATTCAGCAAATTCTGTTTCGTAATTAAATATTCTCTATTCTCAGTTGAGTCAAATGCATGTTTTAATCTAGCATATCTAAACCATGTGAGGCTATCTAAATCTGTGCTTAGCCCCATTTCCTCTAGTGTCTTCACCTGTCCATCCGCCACTATCTGTGACACAAACCTAATACCTTTTCTCTCCCAGAATACATAATCTTCTAGCTTCCAAAACTCACTTAGATTCAAATTTCCCCATATAGGAGTGAACCCTAATGAATAATTTATACCCAGTAATTTTTTAACGTTAACCCAAACTAAATTAATCATGTTACTGATTGGGCACTGCCTGCCCTTTATTTTTTATAATTCCGGTTTCTAAAATACTCATAATATTGTATTGGAGACCTCCAAATTCCCCTTCCAAAAAACAACGCAGTCTATCATCCTCTATCATTAACCACTGAAGCTGGGATGCATAATAATAGCCTCGGAAACATGGAACAGATAGGCCGCCATCATCTTCGTCTAACCATAAGTATTTTTGTTTCATCCTAACCCTTTTTCTCCCCCAGATAAGATCATTTATCACTCCTTCTAATGCATTAAAAAAATGATCCCCTATCCACACAGGGCAGGAGGAAATAATGTACAAAATCTGAGGCAACAAGACCATCTTTATTATCGCAATTCGGTCCGCCTGTCGAATCAACAATTTTTGCCATGCGCTTGTTTTCTCTTTAACCCTTTTAAGCAGAGGGTAGATATTGAGTTCTGGGTACTCCTGAATCCTCGAGCTGACTTTAATGCCAAGGTATTCAAAAGACTCCGTAGGTTTCAGTATTTTGACATTGATATCCTCCTGCCCTATTTCGTGGCCAATTGGGAGCAACACCGATTTTGTCCAATTCACCCTGAGACCTGATATTAAACCAAACTGATTTACTATTGTCAAACCTCCCAGTAGTGGGATGAGGAACCCACTGACAGCCCAGAACGCGGTACAAGTTTAGGGATAATCTAAGAGGGGTAGTCAATGTCCAATCCGGGTCGAGGCAGGCAGCGAAGGTTCAAGGCGGAAGACAGTCCAGGGGTCAGTAGCCGGGAAGGATACAAAGAAACAACAGGCAATAGGAGGATCTGCAGGGAGGCTAGGTGTTCACCATAAGGTGGAATAACTCAGCAATGAGCCAGAGCTCAGGCCAGGTCTTTATAGCCAGGGAAGGTAGGGACCACCCTCCCCAGTAACCAATGGCAGGCAAGGAAGGTGGAAGGTGTGTACTGGGAACCTCCCCCAGCAAGGCTCACAACTGACAGCCGGATAATGCAGGAACGCTATGCACCCGGGAATGCACGCGCAGCCTGCGTACTGCGCATGCGCACACGCCGCGCACCCGTACATTGGGCACCAGGTGTTCTACCGAGCTGAAGGGGAACCCGTGCTCTACGCTGTGCCCGTGGTCCCCGAGTAGGGGTAACACCCCCTGCTTCCTGACAACTATTCCCATCAGGTATGGTACCTTTGATACCCCCCCTTCCAAAAAAAACTAAATGTCGTCCGCATAAAGGCATATTTTATCCATTACACAATTTCCCCCGAACCCCTTTATTTTATCGTCTGCTCGAACCTTGCAGGCCAGAGGCTCAACGAATATGGCGAACAATAGTGGGGAGAGTGGGCACCCCTGACGAGTTCCCCTCTGCAGAGGAATCGACTCTGATATTACTCCGTTGATTTTAACCCTAACTTTTGAATTGTTATAAAGCAATTGTACCCATCTGATAAATTTTTCCCCCAAATTAAACTCATGCATTATTTTCCAGAGGTATGCCCATTCCACACTGTCAAATGCTTTCTCCGCGTCCAAAGACAGGATGGAATGGGCGCCCTCCCCGCTCATCTGCAGATTCAGCAGTGTCCGTCAAATATTCGTTTGAGCTTGTCGTTTGGGTACGAACCCAGATTGGTCCGGATGTATCTTTTTAAGTCGCTGATGTACTTCTTCCTGGGTTAGACAGGACACTTTTAATGGGGAATTTATTTTTACATTCTGCATGTCATCTGACTGTTTATTTTCCTCAGTGAATACATTGGAGAAAAAAATATTTAACAGCTTTGCTTTCTCCTCATCGCTCTCTGCGACTCCGCCCTCATTGCTCTTTAAAGGGCCGACACCTTCAGATTTATACTTTTTAACATTTATATAATTGAAGAACATTTTAGGGTTAGTTTTACTAAGGGTTAGTTTAATTTGGCAATTAATCTCTCGGTCTCTAGTTTGGCCGCTTTTATTTGTTTTTTACATGTTCTATTTTTTCCTTATAGTTTTTCAGTGCTTCCGTGCTACACTCCTGTTTTATTGATTTATATGCTTTCTTTTTGTCATTTATTGCTTTCTTTACATTTCTATTTATCTACATTGGTTTCTTTTTGTTCCTTAACCTTTTATTCCCATACGGTATGTATCTCTCACAATGAGATTTTAGGATGTTTTTAAAGATATTCCATTTTGTGGCTGTATTTTTATTTTTGAGGACTTTGTCCCAGTTAGTTAGGCCTATGGCCTCTCTTAGTTGGCTAAATTTAGCTTTTTTGAAGTTTAGTATTTTTGTTCCTCCCTGTAGAAACGCTCTTTTGAATTTGAATTTTATTGTGTAAAACTGAAATACATAAAAAGTAGACATATTAGGTATCGCCGCATCTGTAAAAACCTGCCCTACAAAAATATCACCTGATCTACACCCCTAGTTGAATGCTGTTAAAAACATAAAAACTGTGCCAAAATAGCAATTTTTTGTTCACCTTGCCGCCAAAAAGGCAAGGTGAATGATCAAAAAATCATCGGTACCCAACAATGATACCAATAAAAATGTCAGCTCTTCCTGCAAAAAAAGAGTCCCTGCACAAGACGATAGGCAGAAAAATAAAAGAAATGTAGGTTTCGGAAAATGAAGACATAAAAACATTATTTTTGTTTTCAAAATGCTTTATTATGTAAAACTGAAACTAGAAAAATACACATATTTGGTATTGTCACGTCCGTATCAACCTGCTCTATAAAAACAACACATGATCTATCCTGTCAGGAGAACTTCGTAAAAAACAAAAAGTAAAAACTGTGCCACAACAGTCATTTTTTGTTTAACTTGCCTCACAAAAAGCGTAATATCGAGCAATCAAAAATCATATACACCCCAAAATAGTACCAATAAAAAGGTCACCTCATCCCGTAGTTTACTAAATGGGGTCACTTTTTGGGAGTTTCTACTCTAGGGGTGCATAAGGGGGTATTCAAATGTGACATGGCAACTTAAAATATCCCAGGGAAATATGCCCTCCAAAATCCATATGGCTCTCCTTTCTCTCTGTGCCCTGCCGTGTGCCCATACAGCAGTTTACTACCACATGTAGGGTGTTTCTGTAAACTGCAGAATCAGGGTGATAAATATTGCATTTTCTTTGGCTGTTAAACCTTGCTGTGTTACAGGGAAAAATAGATTAAAATGGAAAATCTGCAAAAAAAAGTGAAATTTTAAAATTTCACCTACATTTTTCTTTCATTCTTGTGGAACACCTAAAGGGTTAACAAAGTTTGTAAAATTAGTTTTGAATAAGTTTAAGGGTGTAGTTTCTAAAATTGGGTCATTTATGGGTGGTTTCTACTATGTAAGCCTCACAAAGTGACTTCAGACCTGAACTGATCCTCAAAAAGTGGGTTTTGGAAATTTTCTTAAAGATTTTAAGAATTGATTCTAAAATTCTAAGCTTTCTAACATTCTAAAAAAATAAAATGACATTTACAAAATTATGCCAACATGAAGTAGACATCTGGTAAATGTACAGTAACAACTATTTTATGAAGTATCACAATCTGTTTTAAAAGCAGAGACATTCAAATTTCAAAAATGGTGAATTTTTCAAAATTTTCTGTAAATTTGGGATTTTTTTTATAAATAAAGGTGAAACATATTGACTCAAATTTACCACTAACGTTAAGGACAATATGTCACGAGAAAACAATCTCAGAATCGCTTATATAAGTAAAAGCGTTACATAAAGTAAAACATGTCAAGATTTGCAAAATTTGCCTTGGTCCTTATGGTGATTGGTGAAAACTGCTTTGGTCTTGAAGGGATTAATGACCTGTTTAGTTTTTTTTTTTATTGCTTCATAGTAGATGCTTAGGTAGCCCTCGCATCAGGTCCTAGTGGCAGAAGGGGCCTAAGCTACACCAAGACATCAGTTTTTTAAATGGTGCATGGTAGAAAAGGGGCTATTAGAAATGTTACACTGGACACAAGAAAGTCATATATTATTCTCAAGGGATCGTCAGGTATCTATCTTTCACACAGCTCCATGATTTCTATTTTACTAGTCAAGACCCAATAGATAGCCACCATGAAGATGGTTTCCATAGAGGCTTTACAGCCATTTTTTTTTATTTTTTATCCCCCATATTTTATTTTATGCTAGTTTCCGCACTCACATTACCATGTCAGTCCAAGTGCTCTGAATAAAGTTGAAATTTGCTTTTTCTTTTCAGTCAACTACATCACAGGACTAAACAGACCCAGCCGCTTTACATCTGCTAAATGCCTGTAGCCCCCACCAGGTATGAGTCTGGCATCATCCATCCTGCCTTGCTTCCCTCCCAGGCTGGCATTTAGCACAGCCCCAGCAAACTCCCCAGAAATGACCCCTCACCATGCTGCCTCAGCCACACATGGGGGAGAGTTATCAAAACTGGCATAAAGGAAAACCGGCTTATTTGCCCATTTGAACCAATCGGATTCCATCTTTCATTTTTCAGAGCTCCCTTTGAAAAAGAGAGGGAATCTGATTCGTTGATAAGGGCAACTAAGCCAGTTTTCCTTTACACCCGTTTTGATAACTATCCCCCATAGAGTTCTTCAAGCTGCCCTCTTCTGCAGCTAGACTAACCCAGTCCAGTACTCCCACACAGCAATGATTTTTCAGGTCTGCTCACCTTCTGCTTGTGACTCTGCAGGCCACAATCAGGAAGTCAGGATGACAGCAATCACCCGCCATGCAGCATTTCTGCAGGTCCCAAGTCACAGCTTACTGTCTCTCCTGCAATGGAGAAGCTACTCTGTCCTCACAGCCCACAGCCCAATGATCCCCCATTGATCAAGCCCACTCTAGCTTCTAGTTCACCAACACTCCTCCAATGGCTCCAGGATAAATATCACACACATGGAGGCAATCTATACTTGGAAACAAAATACCCCTTCAGCCATCTCCATGTACCTGTTGGATGGTCCATGTGCCTCCCATCAGTGTTGATTGCATGTGCCCACATGTCATCATTAGACTCTTCCTAGGACTGAGCTGACACAGGAAGTTCTTCCTGTTAGCTGACAGGAAACTAACATTATCATTACAGGGCACAGCAGCGGTGTGGTGTACAGTACAGTGGGCCTCCACTCCCTGAACCCATGGACCTCAAGGAGCATATATAGTAAAGTTCAACAAGCAAAGCAGCTAAATGCAAAATGTACACGCGTGTCAATTACAGCATGCCATCAGTAGACAGGTTCTTAAGGTGGTGTATTATTTTATGTTATGGAGGAATGTATGAGGTTCATCCCCCTTAGACTGGGTTCACATCGCGTTTTCCCATCCGTTTAACGTATAAGAAAAAAGTACACGGATGCCTCAGACTGATGCTATACAGTGGCATCCGTTCACCATAGAGTTCCATTGTAAAAAAAAAAAAAGTATATGTTTTTATTTACCGGGTGTGCTGCGTTGTTGTATCCTTTATTTTTACGTCAAACTTAGGCCTAAAACGTGATGTGAACCCACCCTTACATGTTACAGGTTGAATTAAAGGGATTCTGTCACCTGGATTTTGCCTACAGAGTTGCGGACATGCGCTGCTAGATCGCCGCTAGCACATCCACAATATACATTCCCTATAGCTGTGAGTAGTTATTTAGGCGAAAAAAACTATTTTATATATATATATGTAAATGAGGCAAGTAAGGAGCCCAAGGGGCTGTTACTAACGTTTCTGGAGCCCAACCACGCCCACTGTGAAGGAGCCCAGCACCGCCCAGCACCGCCCGCATCCTCCGAATCTCCTCCTTGCTCCCCGATGTCACAAAGTTAGAGCACCGTAATCTCGCAGCTAGCACATGCGCAGTTCATTCCCTTGGCTGATGCCAGCACAGGGAAGGAACACTATGCCGGCACTGACATGCCGCGTACTCGCGCATGCGCGAGATTACGGCACTCTAACTTGGTGACCTCAGGGAGCAAGGAGGAGATTCGGAGGATGCGGAGCGGTGCTGGGCTCTTTCACAGTGGGCATGGCTGGGCCCCCCTAAGAGAGTCCCACTCAGTATGATGTCCCCATAAAGGGGTTGTGTCGCTTCAGCTGATAGCATTTATTATGTAGAGAAAGTTAATACAAAGCACATACTAATGTATTGTGACCAGTGTTGAGTGAACCCAAACAGCAAAGTTCGGGTCCTTACCGAACTTTGTGAGTTTGGGTGCCCAGACCAGAACCCAAACTTTGCCGCAAAAGTTCGGGTTTGAGTTCGGTGTTCGGGCATTTAATAAAGCTTGTTGAAAGGCTGCAGAGCAGCTAATTAACAAGCTTTTAAGCTGTAGGCACTTAGAAGCCATCACAGCCATGCCTAGTAATGGCATGGCTGTGATTGGCCGGTGCATCATGTGACCCAGCTTCTCACCCCTGACACAGAAATATAATAAATAATCTGGCTGTTAATTCTGTGAGCACAATGCACATCACACGCTGCACCATGCACATCACACGCTGCACCATACACATCACACGCTGCACCATACACATCACACGCTGCACCATATACATCACACGCTGCACCATACACATCACACGCTGCACCATACACATCATAAGCTGCACCATACACATCATAAGCTGCACCATACACATCACACGCTGCACCACACACATCACACGCTGCACCATACACATCATAAGCTGCACCATACACATCACACCCTGTACTACATACATCACACTCTGCACCGCACACATCACAAGCTACATCACACCCTTTACTGCATACATCACACGCTGCACCATATACATCACACGCTACATCATACATATCACACACTGCACTACATACATCACATGCTGCACCACACACATCACACCCTGCACTACATACATTTTTTGGGTAAAAATGATATTTCTACATGGCAAATAATTTACTAGCAGGTTTAGTAGAGTAGTAGAAACCCAACAGACCCAACAGTCATGACATGCATGCTGCTGATTCTCTGGAATTCAATCACTAATTGAAAGGGGCATGTTCAAAATAATAGCAGTGTGGAGTTCAATTAGTGAGGTCATTCATTCTTTGAAAAACAGGTGTCAATTATTGCCCTTATTTAAGGAAGGAAGGCAGCAAATGTTGTGCATGCTGGTTACAGTGCATTTCTCTCTGAAATTCTGAGAAAGGGTGATTCCAGACATTGTTCAGAAGAACAGCGTACCTTGATTAAAAAGTTGATTGGAGAGGGGAAAACGTAATGAAGTGCAGAAAATGATAGGCTGCTCAGCTAAAATGATTGCAAATGCTTTAAAATGGCAACCAAAACCTGAAAGACGTGGAAGAAAGCAAAAAACTACCATTCGAATGGATAGAAGAATAGCCAAAATGGCAAGGACTCAGCCATCAATCAGCTCCAGGAAGATCAAAGAAGGTCTAAAGTTACCTGTGAGTACAGTTACAATTAGAAGACGCCTATGTGAAGCCAAGCTATCTGCAAGAAGCCCCCGCAAAGTCCCACTGTTGAAAAAAATACATGCGCTGAAGAGATTACAATTTGTCAAAGAGCACATTGACTGGCGTAAAGAGACATTTTGTGGACTGACGAAAGTTAGATTGTTCGAACGTGTGTTTAGCACAGCATTGGGGGGTGATCACAGACAAGAGCAGCCGTCAACCTGGACAAGCTCACGTTCATTAAAATGAACCACGCATGGATCCCACAGGACCTTGTGCTGAGTAGACAAGTATACCGGCTGCACCCAGCAATTGTTATACCCCAGCGCACTCTCTCTTTGCTTTCTCTTTTCCATTTCCCAATGTTTTGGGGCCTTCCCAAATTTATAAAAAATAAAAATACAATAAATAAATAAAGGAAAAAAATAAATAAAAAAACAACACAAACAGTGTTGGCTACCTACTCCCCCTCCACCTCTGCTTCCACCTACACCCCCACGTCCACCGTCTCGTCAACCTCCTACTCCACTTTCACCTCCGCCTCCTAGTTCAAGATTATAATTTTTTCCATTATATGTTATTTTAAGTCATTTCCCTATCCACATTTGTTTGCAGAGCAATTGTCCTGCTCTTACCCCCGTTTTGCTTCCTTTTGCAGCCATATAGCCCTTACTATGACTATTTTACAGCCATTTTAGTGCGCCAAAGTTCTGGTCGCCATTGACTTCAATGGGGTTTGGGTTTGAGTTTGGGTCAAGTTCAGGTCCCGAACACAAACTTTGACCTGAAGTTTGGCCGAACCCAGCGAACCCGAACATACACAGGTCCACTCATCCCTAATTGTGATTGTCCATATTTCCTTTACTGGCTGAACTCATTTTTCCATCACATTTTACACTGCTTGTTTCCATGGTTATGACCACCTTGCAGTCTATCAGCGGTGGCCATGCTTGCGCACTACAGAAAAAAGCATCAGCCTATGTGAGTTCCCACGGTCGCTGAAACCAGAAAGGCCAACATTTGTTCTGTGGTGTCCAAGCACAACCAACTCTGATGGATTGCAGGGTGGTCGTAACCATGGAAACGAGCAGTGTATAATGTGATGGAAAAATGAATCCAATAGGAGGCAATATGAATAATAACAATACACCATTAAGTGGCTTGTGTTAACTTTCTGTACATGATAAATGCCCCTTGTTGAAGTGACACAACCTCTTTAAATGCCCCAAGACACAGTGATGAGTCATGAAGTGCCCCCATACAGTATGGCGAACCCATAAGTGCCTTGATATAATATGAGGCCCCTTAAGTGCACCCATACAGAGTGATGCCCCCTTAATTGCCCCCTCACAGTATGATTATCTTATAAGTGGCCCCCAGACACAGTGATGCCACTTTTTTAACTCCAAATTGAATACTTACTTATTCCACATTCCCACAACAAACGGTGCAGAGCAGGTCTGCTGTGGTCTACCCTCTGCGCGGTCTGTGGCTAGGTGCAGCAGGTGGCATGATGTCACTGTATTGTGCCAGCTTACACTGAACCAACATAAGCAGGGGAATGGTGGAGCAGGGAGCTGGGGGCTTTGCCACTGTATCCAACTGCATCCTGATGACACAGATACAACTGAAGTCAGAGAAAGCAGCAGTTGCCAAGGGACAGAGGCCAACATTTGTACGTGGATCCAGGATTGTTAGTAAGGATGAATTCTTGTCTTGACCTATAAAAGGTGGAACTAAATAATATTTTCCTTCCTTCATCTGAATTAAAGCGGCAACATTTTAGTTTCCTGAAGACCAGAATTACACAACATCTGAGGGAATCCTAGTTCTATGCAGATTGCAAAAATTGACCTTCTGTGCATCAGATACATTTCCATAATTGATAAGTAACTAAAATGCTGTTGGAGTTGGAATTCAGATTCTCACATTGCAGCATGTCATTTCATGCCCCCTCTCCAAGTCCTGAATATTTAATGTACCAAACAACAGATTAGAATTCTGTATCACAACTCCTACAAAGGAGCATTGCCTGATCACAAGCCTTTCCCTGTTAAGAATATAAATATTTAACTGTTGCCTTTTATATGGTACTGAGCGTTCCCCCCTGTGCCAAGTAGAACAGAAAAGCAAAGCGCTGGACAAACTTCACATTGTGCAAATGATTACAGAAGGAAGGATGTCTCTTGATCATAAATCCCATATCCTTGTTTTTTTTTATTTTCTGGTATTGTTATATTTCAAATGACATTTTATATAGATACATTCAAAGATGTCTATCAATCTATCTATCCATCCATACATCTTGGACTTCTTGGACCAGGCATCTGTACTTCTTTTCCCCCCAATTACATATATCACGCAGTCATCAGTTTCAAGTGGTCTAAACTGCAGATAGACTCCTTTTAAAGGTTTTCCATGAGACCAAGAACCCAATTTCATATATCCAGGTAGACTGCAAGGATTTCCTACATCAAGCTCCGTTCTCCACTTTTGGTGCCCTCTGGAATAGAAGTATGATGTGCCATCTACAAGCAGATGACTACTATCAGCCAATCAATGGGCTGAGCGGTGACATGTGCAGACCCAGCACAAGGCCATTGAGGCCACTGATTGGCCAGCAGTGGTGATGTTCCTGTAGATGGCACATCACATTCCTGGCCCAGGAGGGATGAGAAGTGGAGAAAGAAGATCAGAACTATAAGTGGAGCACCAGAGACTTGAGTCTATTTTTTATTTAATCCCTGCATCATGTCTGGCAATATCAAAAGGGATTCTGGGTCTCAGCAAACCCATTGAGTGATCAGAAGCTCCTCAAACTCCTGTTCAGGGCAATGTTGTAAATGAATGCACATGATGCTAATTAGAGTGCTAACCACTCTCAGTGGACAAGAGTTGGTCCCGACTATGGTAACTGTGTGCCAAAACAGTCACAACCATGAATACATAGTACATCTTGGTCAATCAGACTGAGACATTTGTAAATTAACAAAAAGTGCTTTTGGAAGGAACCTTGAACAAGTAAAGCGTGTTAGCATCAGCATCTTAGCTGATCTACATTAAAGGTTTCTGTAAAGCGATTCCCATTACCTAATCATGCACTTATCATTAATATTAAAGGAATGCTAATCTAGAAATTAAAGCAATTGTGGCACAGATGTATATTTTTCCATTAAATTCTTTTAATGCATTTTTATTTAGTTTTTTTTAAGCAAAACAACAAACCAGTACAAACGTACATAACATTTCTGAGAAAATACATCACAGAGAGTAATAATAAACTGTGCAATACAATGGATTGTGCACATGACATACATATGATAACATGAGGGACAAAGTGAAAAGAAAATATAGCCAAAATAAATATATCTTTGAGCAAAATGGGAATCAATTCTGCTTCCAATTAAAAGAAGAAGAGAGAAAAACTAAAGACAAGACACAAAGAGCAAGAAGAGGCTATTAAAATATTAATTTAAAAGAGATGAAGAGATGTATGTGGATCCAGAGGGGTTCCTTTGCCCAGCAACTGATATCAATGTTGCTTCACATAAGCCCAGAGTGATTGGACTCCATACAAAAAAAAAATGTGAAAGAAAGTGGCACTAGGAGCTCCACATCTCAAGTAATTCATGTCCAGTTTCATGACATTGATGACCTATCATGAGGATAGGTCATCAATATCAGATCATCACAGGTCTAACTTCTGACACTCCTGTCTGTTTGAAGAGGCACGGGCACTTGTGCGAGCGCTGCGTCCTCTTCAATGCTTACCTACACATCGTCTCCCATGTAGCTGTGGTTCAATCGAATTATAGCTTCCTCTAACATTTAAGTGAATAGGACGAACAGCTGTAGTTACACTGCAGCACCGCTACAATGTAGATGCCATGCAGGCAAACATTGAAACATTGACAAGCAGATACACTACCCCAGAACAAATTGGAAATTGATCTTGATTTAATCTGTTGATGTTTTGTATCATGCTTTGCTACAGTACCCTGAAAGATTATCAAAATTAGGGTTGCTCACTTTAGAAAAAAGACGACTGACGGGAGATCTAATTACTATGTATAAATATATCAGGGGTCAGTACAGAGATCTATCCCATCATCTATTTATCCCCAGGACTGTGACTGTGACGAGGGGACATCCTCTGCGTCTGGAGGAAAGAAGGTTTGTACACAAACATAGAAGAGGATTCTTTACGGTAAGAGCAGTGAGACTATGGAACTCTCTGCCTGAGGAGGTGGTGATGGTGAGTACAATAAAGGAATTCAAGAAGGGCCTGGATGTATTTCTGGAGTGTAATAATATTACAGGCTATAGCTACTAGAGAGGGGTCGTTGATCCAGGGAGTTATTCTGATGCCTGATTGGAGTCGGGAAGGAATTTTTTATTCCCCTAAAGTGAGGAAAATTGGCTTCTACCTCACAGGTTTTTTTTTTTGCCTTCCTCTGGATCAACTTGCAGGATGACAGGCCGAACTGGATGGACAAATGTCTTTTTTTGACCTTATGTACTATATGTTACTATGTATGTATTCCCAAAAGCTGTCTTTAGGAGGCACTGTTTTCTAGTTAGGATTGCATCAGCCAGCTATTCTCCTTTTAGATGCTTATTTAGATCCAGGAAAAACATAATTCCTGTTGAGAGAACAATCCCTGAGGCAAAGCTAAAGAAGACATAATTATTTTTGCATGCCTGTGATAATCTTGGAAAGTTTACAAACTGTTCAGAAGGAACTCAGGGACTACTACTCCTATTATCATCATTGTTGCCATTTGTCCATATACAGCTATAGGGAGGAGACTGCACTGCGACTTACCTTGGAACTGAGCTTTGATACTGTTGAATGTACTACAACTCCCATTTTGCTCTTGAGTAAAGAGAGACTTGTTTATTTTCTACAATTGGTCTGGACATTGACTCCAGCACCATTCGCTAACCAGAGTACTGTCATGGCGGACGTACACTTAGTACCAAAGATAACACACCAACCAGGCTCTGGACGAGAGACAGGGGAAGGGTCGCCTCCTAGCTTATCCCTGACCTCTTTCCCTGAACTGCTCAGCCCACAGCAGACCTTGAAGGTAGGAGTGCTAGTGTCCTCCAGCCTGGGCTAACAAAAACCTAGAACTCCCTAAGATGGTGAAGTGGGGAGATAGGAGCAGTCTGCTCGCACAGAACCTGGATAGACAAGAAGACACAAACAACCGAACTAGCAATGACACTTATCTCTGAGAGCAGGAACTGACAGCCAACCTTCTCTCCAAGCTTCCCAGACCAGAATGAACAGTATAATCCGCTCAGGACACGGGGCAGTGTGCTATTTAAACTAAAGACCCCACCCAGTGCACCTGAGTTCCAGAACGGCTCCAAAGCAATCACTAAACTCGTGCTGCTATCCTGGCTGACCTCCGCACATCGTCAGAGTGGGGCATGAAAAGTACCTACATCTCCTGCCTTGCACCCATACAAAACTCATAACACCAAGGGCACGCCAACTACAATCAGGCAAGAGCCCCAACATTAGGGTGTGCTCTGAGGGTGCACCCTCCTATCACTGTCCTGGACCTACGGAGCATCTGTGTGAGAATTGCCACTGAGAATAATCGCAGACAGAGCCACTACCACTCCCGTCCTCCACTTTGCCAGGGCTTGTCCACAGGCAGAACCCACCACACAGGTGTTCTACTTAAGTGACCAAGTAATACAAGGGAACATCTGGGTTAATGTGTTAATGTCATTATGATTGCTTCCATTCTCATCTGAAGGATAGCTGAGGGGCAAAGTTTATCCAAGGGGTCAGGTTAAGGTTGTTTTACGGTACTTAGATATTGATGGTCTGTTCTGAGGATAGGTCATCAATATCACATTGGTGGGGGTCTGACACTCTGTATTACCACAAATCAGCTGTTTCAGGCAACCAGCGAGTAGGTGGATGGCTCTGTCCACTGTGAAATATTTGGTGCTGTGTACTGCAGCTCAGCTCCTATTCATTTGAATAGAAGCTGAGCTGCATTACTGTCCAATATACAGCTTATGGCTCAGGTGGCTGCCTGAAACAGCTGATGGTGGGGTTGTGGGGTTTTGGACTGATGACCTAGGCTGAGAATACACCGTCAATATCCAAGTAACAAAAAACTCCTTTATAGTTATTTGTCTCCTATTTAAGGCAGAGTAATGGGGTGGGTGTTCTGCCACAGGAAGTTGTATTACAGCCAGGCACAGGAAGTGTAGGGGAAGAGCGGTATATTTCCCATGCTTAATGCTCCTTTGATTTTGTCTAAAAGTGGACAACCCCTGGACATTGCAAAAGGGAATTCTCACTCCCCACTAAGGGTGATCATACAGTTTGGGTTTGTTTTTTGATGCCAGTCCAAAACAAACTTGCATTTCTTGCAAAATACAAAAGTGAAACATTATATAAAACATAGAAATGGCTTGCCACAGGATTTTCGGTCTTGTCAGAATGTTTTACACAAATGTCAATCAAATAATTTCACTTTGGAACAAGTTTTCTGATTTATTGAAAAGGTCTGAGGGAGAAATAAATAAACAGCGCTATAACTTACAATTTAGAGTTACTTATCAGGTAGAAGATATTGAAGTTCTCAATATTCTTTTGATGTCTGCTGGTAGGAGACCCGAGATTACAATTTATTAGAAAGACAACACAGGGAATAGTCCAGGGCTGGCCAACCTGTGGCTCTCCAGCTGTTTCAAAACTACAATTCCCAGCATGCCCAGACAGCTTACAGCTATCAGCCTACAGCAGGGCATGGTGGGAATTGTAGTTTTACAACAGCTGGAGAGCCGCAGGTTGGCCAGCCCTGGAATACTCCATCCAGAGGAAATTGATTGGATCCTTATTACACTCGATAGACTATTCCATATAGATGCTCTGTCCAATTGCAAATAAACAGAGAAATTGTATAAATTGCAAACAAAATATGTAACTCAAATCAAGTGAAAAGAGGTTCTGCAGTCAAATATGTTGATCTGGAGAAAAACATGGTCAATGAACACCAATGTGGTAATTATTCTAGCACAGCCTCCTCAATCCCTGATGGCTACAAACTCAATAGCACTGGAAAGTTTCATCATTCCGCCATGCTGTGTGTGCCATTTTTGCCTCTTTCACCTACATGGTGATCTCATTTACATGTACAGATATATGTGTGATCAATACAAAGACCTTACACATGATTTATTCTTTCCATTCACAGTGGTCCCTCAGGTTACAATAATTGGTTCTTGAACAACTATTCAAAGTTGAAAATATTGCAACTTGAGTCCATAAATCTGTGGAAAACTAGTAATTGGTTGCAAAGTATCATCTCAAGGTAAGAGAAAAAAAGATAAGCAGATAACTAAGACCGATAAAGCAAGGCCTTATATATAACAGGAATAGATGCTGGAAGCTGTAAATCACTATCTATGCTGAGGACAGAAAATTATTTGGGGTTTTGTACAGTACACAGTGTACCAGTAAAATAACATGAGCTATCCTTACCTGACATCCAAATGAGCAGCTTCTTCCGGCAAAGACAAAGGGAAGTACAGGACATGTAGTACCTCGCTGTACTGTAAAGAGGAGCTGCTATACACCCAATACAGGTGTTTTACCAGAGAAATGGCCATTTTGATTGGTTGCATCAATCTCTTAGGCATTGTATGTTGAGTCTAGTTTCAATAACGATGGCCCATGAATAGATCATTGTATGTTGAAAATATTGTACCCTGAGGCCAATGTATCTTGAAGGACCACTGTACTTTACAAAGTCCAAGGGACATTTATTACATGTGAAGGAAAAACTATGGACAGAGTGACAGTCAACTATCATTTGCCCTACCCAAAAGGGGCTAGATGTTTATCTAATATCAAATGGCATTGAGGATTATAATGAATCTAGCAATTAACAAGTTTAATTCATCAAGAGAGGTTGAACATGATGGACCAGTGTCTTTTTTCAACATATGTATGTCACAACCAGACATCTGAGAAGCTCTGACAGATGCCTTTAAGAACCTCCTCCTTGAGCTTCTTTGTTTTGGTTTCTAGTTCCTCATCTAGTTAGCCTCTCTCAGCTGTCTTGTAGTTGGACTGATTGCATCCCTTTAAATTCCTCCCCATAATGCATTAGTGTGCGGTTTATACAACTTCCTGGAGTGAGTGTGCATGCTGATCCATTTCCCAGTCTGCTACAAGATAAGTGTTACATTCATTTGTGATTTTATGTTTGCTGGATCCCAGGTGACCCTGACTCCCTCCGTGTCTAGAGTAGGGAGCCGGTGGTCGTGTCCCCTTACTATTGTAGGGTGTTCAGGTGTTATATAGTCGAGGTTCGTGGACATGCGATCATCCACCATTGGGGTGTTTGCATAGGCTGAGCAGGGAGAGTGCCAGGTCTTATGCAGGGGTCTCCCTTTTGTTCTTTAGTTTTGGATCCAGTGAGTCATATATTCATTTTTGCATTGTCTTGTTTCCTGTACACCTTCCGTGACATTATAAACCGCCAAAACCGTCTCAAGCATGGATCCGGTTTCACTTTTGACTGAACGCTTCCAGGGTCTTTCATTGTAGGTAGCTGATCTCCGTAAGACTCTTTCTCAGTTTCTAGTGACCGGTTCAGCTTACGCTCATGGAGTTTGCTCTGAGCCTAAGATCTCGCTCCCGGATACATTCTCAGGGGTAGTGAGAATTTTGTGCGTTTCAGAGAGGCTTGCAAACTCCATTTTCGCCTTCTTCCCCATTCCTCTGGTGATGAGGAACGGAGGGTGGGGATCATTATATCGCTGCTCAGGGGTAACGCTCAGTCGTGGGCCTTTTCGCTGCCGGAGGGGGCATGGCCTCTCCGTTCAGTGGATGAATTCTTTTTAGCCCTGGGTCAGATATATGATGATCCGGATCGTGTTGCTTTGGCTGAGTCTAGACTACGTCTGTTATGCCAGGGTAAACAATCCGCAGAGATATACTGCTCAGAATTTCGGAGATGGGCAGCTGATACTGGTTGGAATGATGCTGCACTCCGAAGTCAATTTTGCCATGGTCTTTCAGAGGGATTGAAAGATACATTTGCCTTTCATGAGAGGCCTATCTCCTTGGACGCTGCTATGTCTCAGGCCGTTCGTATTGACAGGCGTCTTAGAGAGAGAGGAGAGATCTCTCCTTCCTGTCATACTCAGTCCCAGGACAGTGCAGCGGTCGCATTCTGTGCGCAGGGGTCTCAGTCGCTGTCAGCCCCTTCTGAGCAGGAACCCATGCAGCTGGGGTTGATTGCCTCTGACAATAGAAGATTCAGCCCGCATGGGAAGGTTTGTTTTTGTTGTGGAAGTATAAATCATTTGGCAAATGTTTGTCCCTCTAGGAGATTCAGGCAGTTTTCTGGGAATAATAAAGAAACAAAAAGGAAAAAATCTTTTAAAAATGTTCCATCTGTTACTATTGGCAGGGTTGAGGCGGAAATTGAAGGTTTTCCGTTTGCCTGCCAGGGTGGCGCTAGATAGCAAGAACATTTTTTGTGAGATTTTTGTAGATAGTGGAGCAGCTGTCAATCTCATTGATAATCTTTTTGCGATAACTCATGGTTTCCAGGTATGTACTTTGGGAAAGGATATTCCTGTTTTTGCTATTGATTCTGCTCCACTTTCTCAGAAATCATTAAAGGGCATAGTTCACAATATTCGTTTAATTGTGAGTGATGCTCATGTTGAGGATGTGTCATATTTCGTCCTTAGCGGATTACCTACTCCTCTTGTGTTGGGGCTACCCTGGCTCACTAAACATAACCCCACCATTGATTGGCAAGCGAGGCAAATAAATGGTTGGAGTGACTTTTGCAGAGAGAATTGCCTCACGACATCTGTTTCTGAGGTTTCTACTAAGACTGTACCACCTTTTCTCTCAGAATTTTCGGATGTCTTCTCTGAGAGTGGAGTTCAGGATTTGCCCCCGCACAGGGAGTACGATTGCCCTATTAATCTCATCCCAGGCGCCAAGCTGCCTAAATCTCGTTTATACAATCTTTCCCAACCTGAAAGGGTCGCTATGCGTGCTTATATCTCTGAGAGTCTGAGAAAAGGACACATACGACCCTCGAAGTCACCTGTTGCCGCTGGTTTTTTCTTTGTTAAGAAAAAAGATGGTTCTTTAAGACCTTGTCTGGATTTCAGGGAGCTGAACAGTATCACCATTCGTGACCCTTATCCGCTTCCTCTGATCCCGGACCTGTTTAACCAGATTGTTGGGGCTAAAGTCTTTTCCAAATTAGATCTAAGAGGGGCATACAATCTGGTCAAGGTCAGAGAAGGAGATGAATGGAAGACGGCCTTCAATACCCCTGAGGGCCATTTTGAGAATTTGGTTATGCCTTTTGGTTTGATGAATGCCCCAGCCGTTTTTCAGCATTTCGTGAACAGCATTTTTTATCATTTAACGGGAAAATTTGTATTAGTGTATTTGGATGACATTTAGATTTTTTCTCCTGATTTCAAAACTCATAAGGATCACTTACGTCAGGTCTTGCTCATCCTGCGGGAGAATAAATTATACGCGAAACTGGAAAAATGTGTGTTTGCGGTTCCAGAAATTCAATTTCTGGGGTTTCTTCTCTCCGCTTCTGGTTTTCGCATGGACCCCGAGAAGGTCCGCGCTGTGCTTGAGTGGGAGCTTCCTGAGAATCAGAAGGCGCTGATGCGTTTTTTGGGCTTTGCCAATTATTACAGGAAGTTTATTTTGAATTATTCCTCTATTGCTAAACCACTCACTGATATGACCAGAAAAGGGGTAGATTTTTCTTCCTGGTCGATAGAGGCGCGTAAGGCCTTTTCTAATATCATGGAGAGTTTTGCTTCCGCTCCCATCTTGGTACAACCTGATATTTCCCTACCCTTCATAGTTGAGGTTGATGCTTCTGAGGTGGTTGTGGGCGCGGTCTTGTCTCAGGGTTCCTCTCCTGCCAAATGGCGACTGTGTGCCTTTTTCTCGAAGAAACTCTCCTCAGCAGAGAGAAATTAGGATGTGGGAGATAGGGAATGATTGGCCATCAAGTTGGCTTTTGAGGAATGGCACCATTGGCTAGAGGGAGCCAGACACCCTATTACCGTGTTTACTGACCATAAAAATCTGGCCTACTTGGAGTCAGCCAAGCGTCTGAACCCGAGACAGGCCAGATGGTCTTTGTTCTTTTCAAGGTTTAATTTTGTTGTCACGTTCCGCCCTGGGGTTAAGAATGTGAAGGCAGATGCCCTGTCACGTTGTTTTCCTGGAGGTGGGAATTTTGAAGAACCGGGTCCCATTTTGGCTGAAGGTGTGGTAGTCTCTGCTCTTTTTCCTGAATTGGAGGCAGAGGTGCAGGCAGCCCAGTCAGAGGCTCCTTATCTTTGTCCTCCTGGGAGGTTGTTTGTGCCTCTCGCTTTAAGACACAAGATTTTTAAGGAACACCACGATACGGTCCTTGCTGGGCACCCGGGGGCAAGAGCCACAGTGGATCTCATCGCTCGGAGATTCTGGTGGCCTGTGCTTCGTAAGTCGGTTGAGGGTTTTGTGGCAGCCTGCGAGACTTGCGCTCGTGCCAAAATCCCTCATTCACGGCCATCAGGTCCTCTCCTTCCCTTACCCATTCCTTCCCGTCCTTGGACACATCTGTCCATGGACTTCATTACGGACCTGCCTCGTTCCTCGGGGAAGACTGTGATTCTGGTGGTGGTGGACCGTTTTAGCAAAATGGTGCATTTTATCCCTTTTCCTGGTTTGCCCAATGCTAAGACGCTGGCACAGGCATTTATTGATCACATTGTCAAATTGCATGGTATTCCTTCAGACATAGTCTCTGATAGGGGCACGCAGTTTGTTTCCAGATTCTGGAAGGCTTTCTGTTCTCGCTTGGGGGTTCGGTTGTCATTCTCTTCTGCTTTCCACCCGCAGTCGAATGGCCAGACAGAACGCGTCAATCAGAATCTGGAGACATATCTGCGCTGTTTTGTGGCGGAGAATCAGGAGGATTGGTGTTCTTTTTTGTCTCTTGCTGAGTTTGCTTTAAATAACCGTCGTCAGGAGTCCTCTGATAAGTCACCATTTTTTGGTGCATATGGGTTTCATCCGCAGTTTGGGTCATTCTCGGGAGAGGTGTCTTCTGGTTTACCTGATGAGGACAGATTCTCCTCATCTTTGTCATCGATTTGGCAAAAGATTCAGGATAATCTAAAGAGCCTGAGTGAGAGATATAAGCGTGTGGCAGATAAGAGACGTGTGCCTGGTCCGGACCTGAATGTTGGTGATCTGGTGTGGTTGTCTACCAAGAATATCAAATTGAAGGTTCCCTCCTGGAAGTTGGGTCCTAAGTTTATTGGGCCTTACAAAATCCTGTCTGTCATCAATCCTGTTGCCTACCGTCTTGATCTTCCTCAGACTTGGAAGATCCATAATGTTTTTCATAAGTCCTTATTAAAACCTTATGTTCAACCCATTGTACCCTCGCCTTTGCCTCCTCCTCCGATTATGGTTGATGGTAATCTTGAATTTCAGGTCTCTAGGATTGTGGATTCTCGTGTTGTCCGTGGTTCTCTCCAGTACCTCGTTCATTGGGAGGGTTATGGTCCTGAGGAGAGGATGTGGGTCCCAGTGACGGACATTAAGGCCACTCGTCTCATCAGGGCTTTCCATAGGTCCCATCCTGAGAAGGTGGGCTCTGAGTGTCCGGAGTCCACTCGTAGAGGGAGGGGTACTGTCACAACCAGACATCTGAGAAGCTCTGACAGATGCCTTTCAGAACCTCCTCCTTGAGCTTCTTTGTTTTGGTTTCTAGTTCCTCATCTAGTTAGCCTCTCTCAGCTGTCTTGTAGTTGGACTGATTGCATCCCTTTAAATTCCTCCCCATAATGCATTAGTGTGCGGTTTATACAACTTCCTGGAGTGTGTGTGCATGCTGATCCATTTCCCAGTCTGCTACAAGATAAGTGTTACATTCATTTGTGATTTTATGTTTGCTGGATCCCAGGTGACCCTGACTCCTTCCGTGTCTAGAGTAGGGAGCCGGTGGTCGTGTCCCCTCACTATTGTATGGTGTTCAGGTGTTATATAGTCGAGGTTCGTGGATATGCGATCATCCACCATTGGGGAGTTTGCATAGGCTGAGCAGAGTCAGGGAGAGTGCCAGGTCTTATGCAGGGGTCTCCCTTTTGTTCCTTAGTTTTGGATCCAGTGAGTCATATATTCATTTTTGCATTGTCTTGTTTCCTGTACACCTTCCGTGACAATGTAATTATGCCTCCTTGGGTTATACCTTAAAGCTTCTGGGCCCAATTGCAAAATTTATAACAGTGCCCTTTTCTATATTGTATTTTTTAATAAAATTAGTATGTTCTTATGTGTCCCCTCGCACCAGGACCTGGGTCTGGCCCATGCATCCTGCATCCCCTCTACCTATACCAATGGTTCCTTTTTTGTCTATCAGTTTCAAATAATATGACAGCAAAAAATCACTGTGGATCAGTCAGGATTTACACTCTAATGTCAGACAAATCTATAAACTGAGTCCTTAAAATTCTATTTCAGTCCAATTTGGCAGAATCAGCAGTCAAATTCGAATTGGGTCTAAATAAATTCACACTGAACATCGAAAGTGCCTGGAAAAGTCTCTCTCCTGCTTTCTCTCTCAAATCCTTCAAAATGCAGTTTCGTTAGAATCAGAACTTTTTGGAAAGTTTGGGTTGAATTTTAGATTTGATTTTGATCATCTCTTTTGAAGAGTAATGCAACAAAGAATTTTGAGACTTTTCAGAAGACCAAAAATACCAAAAGACCAAATAAAGTATTTTCAGAAGACCAAAAATACCACACAAAGAATCCACCTGTCCAGAGCTCTAAAGGTTTGTGATCATGAACTCATTGTTATTTCTAAGTCACTGCAATAAGAAGGGAAAAAATGATAAAATATGGAGCAACATGTGAAGACTGGGGGCTTAAAGGACACATACAAAAACCCAGGTCCTTTCATGACTCCCGTTCCTTTTATGTTCTTCTAGTGCTTTAAAACAACTGAATAATGCAATGCCTGTAGCCTGGATAACCTCTCTGGTGAACAGAATGCTTTCTATTTTGTGATAGATGGTAAAAAGAATTTCTGCAGGTCTGATAACCTGTCAAAGAATGATGCTCTTAAGTCACCATGGCTAAACACATATAGCGGCGGACTACAGGTCTTATATAATAGCAATAAGATACTTGTTTCCAGGGTTAATAGGTTTCATGGCATTAGTGTATTATAAGGCGCAATAAAAACTAGATCCATGGGCAAGGCGAGGAGTACGTAAAACCTGTGAATTTCTTACTATACTGATATTACAAGTACAGCTAACAATCATACATCCAGATAACAATATCTCCCATCATACATTTTATAGTGGTCATCTAGAAGTCAACACTTATGATGCCAGAGGCCAACATATGTTAAAGGGTTTGTCCAATTTAGACAACTTATTCCCTATGCCTAGCCACAGGATAGGGCACAATTGTCTGATCAGCGTGGGTCTGACCCTGGGCCCCATGCTATTCATGAAAATGGGGGCCCGTGATCCCCTGTTTGAGCTCTATTCAAGTCTTTGCTGCTGCAGAGGATAACTGAGAACTTGTACTTGTCTATCCACGACAGTCCCATAGAGCTGAATGGAGCAGCAGGCACTCCTGCATGTCTGTTGGTCCATCCAAATGGGGCGCATCGAGCTGCACTTTTGTGATTGGCAGGGGGAAGGCAGTCAGTCCTCCACTGATCAGATACTTATTATCTATACTATCTATGGGGTGTGTCCTTTCTGGGGGGGGGGGGTCCTTTCTCAAAGAGTGTGTCCTTTCTCCTGCAGCTCTGTCCCTGTAACTGTCACAGGTTCAAACAGTAGATACAGCTGGTGGCAGTTGAAGGATGAAAATAAGCATGTGCACATTACTATACAAATGAAACACCAGGAGCTGCCATTATAATGCAGCAAAGAAAATATCTTACAACTGGAGCATGTTTGCAACAGAAAGTAAATTACAAAAGTAACTAGTTTTTCATACTGAATTATATTAAAATAACATTTAATGACAACAGAAAGCCTTTAAGGAAATCTATCCTTTTTGTCTAAGACTTAAACTCTACGGTAGCATTCATTTCTCTATTGCTTGAATATACTAAGCAGACTGCATTTGACTTGGGTATATCCAAAATGTTTCTGCACAATATAGAATTACACAATGTAATATGAGAAGACACTCTAACACCAGCACATTTTAAATGGTCTCTGGATAATTTTCAGATCCCATATCCCTGGTGACCAAAGGGAACATATGGTGATAGATCATTCATCCATTGCAAGCTTAGCATAAGATATGATTTAAATTTTCAATGGAAGCATAATTGTTGAACAATATATCAACCACTTGTGGGGGAAGGGGGATTTGACTTTTATGTCTACTTTTATAAGGCAGATCTTGTAAAAGATATAGCAAAGATAAAACGTTTTTCAAGGACGTGAAGGGCTTGTCTGGTTTAGAATCAATTTTCAAATATATTTTTACCCAACATAAAACATCCATAATTGTTCAACTGGGCACCATGGGTTAGGCTTACACTGATTGTACATAAACAATTAAAGGGGTAGCGATGAGTGAATTTCTTGAATTCTGTTTAGCATTCAATTTGTTGAATTTTTTTAAAACCCTGGTTTGTGTCTGAATTTTTTCTACATGAATCAAATATGCTCCAATTGGCCTGAAATTTGGCATATGGCACTCTGAGGCAGGAATTTTTTTATCACTTTGTTATATCTTTTTTTTTATTTTTTAAAGAATTTTTGATCTTTTTCTACTCCCCCTACCCATTTAAGCTCTTGAATGCAAGTGACACTGACATATATAGCTATAGGTAAATGCATGGGTGACTGTGTTAACAAACAGCGTGTTTAGAAACACACTGTGCCGTTGCATTTCTTGTGTTTTTTTATATTTAAAACCTTCCAAAAATGATCCCATATCAAGGCAGATGGTGTTTAAACAGACACAGTGTTATGGGTAAAAATAATGACCTGTTGGGACCAAACATACGTAAATGTGTGTTTATATGCATATATGTAAATAAGAAACAGTGGTTTGTTCTGTACAAACGTCCAAAAATGATTTTGTTATTTAGTGTTAACTGGAGTTGAATGCCTTTCCATATTTACATACACACACAAGTCTTAATGTTCATTAAAAACTGTGGCTTGTTCTGGATGAGCCTTGAAAAATTCATTTTTAATTGGGAGAGGCAGCAGTATTGTGTGGAAGTAGAAAGCAAAAGAGAGTTAGACCAGCAACTTCAAACTATCTATAAAGAGAGTTCTAATGCAAACTGCATTAGTGCTATACTTACTGCATGAAGATTAGAAGCTTATTGCCCATATTTTTGATCAATAATATGTTGGGCCCATCTGCCAGCGGCAAGGTGGCTTAGCCAGAGGCGTGTGAAAATCCTCAAAATCTATGCCTTGTTCATTTTGACAAAAGTAATGTTTTGGCAAACTGTCAGTGACTGGTGGGTGTCTGTTTGGGTATCTTGATGCCTCCTGTCATGCTAAAAAACATTTCTGAGATGACCCTGGAGGATGGAAAAGACAGTACAGAGACAGCATACTGGGCCAGTTTTTGCCACTGTTCCAATCTGCCTGCCCAGAAATCCATAGGGTCAGGGAACATGGTATATGCCAGAGAAAGGCCATAGCCCAAGTAGGACTGAACCTGGGTGTTCAGGAAGTAAGTCTCTGTTTGCTGATTTGCGTCAGCCAGGCGTGGCACATGGAAAAATGTATCCACCATGTTGATTAAATTGCACTGGCTGCTGCAGCTTATGCTGTTAGTGGCAGTGGAGCAGGCAGGAGATGGCAGTGCCATGCGGACTACTGGCAGAGGCATCATCGAGCGAAGTGCGCATGCCCCGTCTTCCAGCACACCTCGCTCGACGATGCCTCTGCCAGTAGTCAGCACAGGCACAGACTACTGTATCCAGTGCGCCTGTGCAAGATTATGGCGCTTCTCTGCATTTACCTGAGCTGCAAGTGAAGTGAATAAATAAGCTTGGAGGCGGCGCTGGGCGGGGAGGGGATCTGTGGATGACACTTATGTGGATGCGCCACTGTGGAGATCTGCAGGTGACACTTGTGGGGATCTGTGGATGACACTTGTAGGGATCTGTGAATGACACTTGTGGGGATCTGTGGATGTGACACTTGTGGGGATCTGTGGATGTGACACTTGTGGGGATCTGTGGATGTGACACTTGTGGGGATCTGTGGATGTGACACTTGTAGGGATCTGTGAATGACACTTGTGGGGATCTGTGAATGTGACACTTGTGGGGATCTGTGGATGTGACACTTGTAGGGATCTGTGGATGACACTAGTGGGGATCTGTGGATGTGACACTTGTAGGGATCTGTGAATGACACTTGTGGGGATCTGTGGATGTGACACTTTCAGGGATCAGTGAATGACACTTGTGGGGATCTGTGAATAACACTTGATGGGATCTGTGGATGTGACACTTGTGGTGATCCGTGGATGACACTTATGGGGGATCTGTGGATGTGATACTTGTGGGGATCTATGGATGACATTTATAGGGATCTGTGGATGACACTTATGGAGATCTGTGGATGACATGATATGTAGCTGGAGGGAGGAAACGTGGCCTTACCACAATGAAGGGTACAGTCTGTATAAATAGGTGGGCGACAAAGAGGGGCGGATCAAAGGGTGTGATCAATAGGTGGAGTCAAGGGGGTGCAAAATTAGCTTTTGCCTAGGGTGGCAAAAATCCTTGCACCAGTCCTGGGCGGGGCAGACACACTCTGTCCTTATTTCTCCACAAGTAAACATAAATCACACCTTTGGTGTACTACTCCATCCTGTCTTCAATTCCCTAACTGCGGCACAGTGTCTGATTAAGGCTGCCGCGTGACTTATTTTCCTGAATAATAAAAGAAGCAACTCTGCTGTGATTTATGTTTACTAGTGATTGGGATGGGAACCCTATACACAGCACAAAAGACAGGGAGTGACAAAGATTGTCATTGCTTATCTCTACACAGACCCTCACCATCAGGGCTAGCTCCTTGCTTAGTCCACAAGTCTTTTTCCTCAGGTTAGGCTTGCTCAAAGTACATATGTGGCAGGGTTAGCACTCAAGCTCTTAACTCAAATTTCTTAACTCATTGCATTATCTTGAGACAAAAGCCATTGAAAAGCAATTGAAGGTGTTTGCTTAGATTAGATAACACAACTCAGAAATCTCAGAAAACAGGAGTTTTAACTCTACTATATCCATACTTGATTAGAGTCTCTCTGGACACTTCCACGGGTTTAAAGGCTCTTACTGGAGTGGCTTCGGCATTCAATGGCTGGAGTGCAGCTTGCTTGGCTTGCCTTATCTGCCCGATCGTTGCCTCTTGCCTCTGTCGTGATGAGGTTGGTATGAGCCTTTACCTTTATGATAGCAACTTCTTCAGGTAGTAACAAAGAGTTCATTAATTCAAACACATAGTCTTTGTTCTTAACTGGCTGGCCTGCTGATGTCAAAAAGTCTCTGGCCCGCCATATTGGTCTAGAATCATGAACAATACCAAAAGCATACCTGGAATCCGTGTAGATGTTCGCCTTCTTCGCCAGAGCCAATTTACACACCTCAGCGAGTGCCTTCAACTCTGACTTCTGTGCAGACATGTGTGGATATCCATTATGGAACCTGCCATCCTCTCCCATAAACCTGCTTCCATCTACTAAATACTCAAAATTAGGGTTATCAAGGGGTTTCTCATGCACATGATCAAAACCAGATGTTTCTTGTTGCATTAACTGCACACAGTCATGTGTTTTTTTTCAAACAAATCTTGCAAAAAATCACTAGTCCCACTACCCTCCCCCATTTCTGAATCTGTAATTGGTAACAAAGTAGCAGGATTCAAAGTGGTACACCTTGTAAAATAAATATTATCTGGCATGAGAAGGGCACTTTGTAGGCTAAGTTGTCTGGCCATGGAAATGTGTTTTGGCTGTACCTGTGTAAGAATGCCCTGGATATCATAAGGAGTTTGTACAATGACTAGATAGTCATTATCTCTGAAGCTTTTTCAATCATTGTCTGCACTGCTGCCATCCCCCTGACGCAAGAAGGAGTGCCTCTAGCACTCCTTCTTGAAATGGGTCAGATGACAGATAGTCATACAGAGGCTGCATTAACATGGAGGTATACCTAGTCAGGACTTACGCACAGACCACCTTGGGGACCCACCAGGTCTATAATAACCTCAACACGGGGTGTCCTTTTTTTTTTTTTTTCTTCTTTCTGATCAGACAAATAAATTAACAGTACATACAAAACTGTAGTTTTTCACGAGAAGATTCGCACCCGTTGTCTGCCAGAAATGTCAGCAGGGACAAAGTAGCCTGCTCACTAGAGATGTCCCGAACGATTCGCCGGCGAACAGTTCCCGGCGAACATAGCTTGTTCGCGTTCACCACGGCAAGCGAACATATGCGATGTTTGGTCCGCCCCCTATTCATCACCATTGAATAAACTTTGACCCTGTACCTCACAGTCAGCAGACACATTCCAGACAATCAGCAGTAGATCCTCCCTCTCAGACCCTCTCACCTCTTGGACAGCATCCATTTTAGATTCATTCGGAAGCTGCATTCTTAGTGAGAGGAGGGACAGTGTAGCTGCTGCTGATTTAATAGGGAAATCGATAGCTAGGCTAGTGTATTCAGTGTCCACTACAGTCCTGAAAGACTCATCTGATCTCTGCTGTAAGGACAGCACCCCAAAAAGCCCTTTTTAGGGCTAGAACATCAGTCAGTTTTTTTTTTTTTCCTATGTAATCAAATTGCAGTTGCCTGCCTGCCAGCGTGCATAGTGTCACCAGCGCAACTCATATCTGGTGTCACATTCGATTATATTTAAAGGAAAACAACAATTTTGACTGTGAATAACTAGCAGTCAGTTACACACGTGTTTGTGTGTTTAAGGCCCAGCTGCAAATCCATAGTGTCACTTCAGCGCCATTAATATCTGGTGTCACATTCGATTATATTTAAAGGAAAACAACAATTTTGACTGTGAATAACTAGCAGTCAGTTACACATGTATTTGTGTGTTTAAGGCCCAGTGCCAGTGCATAGTGTCACTTCAGCGCCACTCATATCTGGTGTCACATTTGATTATATTTAAAGAAAAACAACAATTTTGACTGAATAACTAGCAGTCAGTTACACACGTGTTTGTGTGTTTAAGGCCCAGTGCCAGTGCATAGTGTCACTTCAGCGCCATTAATATCTGGTGTCACATTCGATTATATTTAAAGAAAAACAACCATTTTGACTGAATAACTAGCAGTCAGTTGCACACACGTGTTTGTGTGTTTAAGGCCCAGTGCCAGTGCATAGTGTCACTTCAGCGCCATTCATATCTGGTGTCAGGTGTGATTATATTTAAAGAAAAACAACAATTTTGACTGAATAACTAGCAGTCAGTTGCACACACGTGTTTGTGTGTTTAAGGCCCAGTGCTAGTGCAAAGTGTCACTTCTGTGCCATTCATATCTGGTGTCACAGTAACTTGCACCCATAGTACAACTTAACTAATCAACAAAAAAATGACAGGCAGAGACAGGCCACCCTGCAGGGGCCGTCGTGATCGTGGTGCTGTGATTCCCTTTGGCCCTAGACTAATGCCCAGTGTTCAGAGGCCACGTACCCTGAACTCGAAAAGTTCTGAGGACATAGTTGACTGGCTAACACAGGACACCCAATCTTCTACAGCTTCCGCTTGGAACCTTGACGCACCATCCTCCTCCAGCTTAGCTTCGGGCACCTCTCAAGTTACCACTCGCCTGCCTGCTGCCACCACAAACAGTAGCACCACAGCCGCTTCACTTGATCTGTCAGAGGAGTTATTTACACATCAGTTGGAAGAAATGAGTGATGCGCAACCATTATTGCAAGAGGATGTAGATAACAGGGATATGTCTCAGTCAGGCAGCATTACACAGATGGATGTACGGTGTGATGATGATGATGTTTTACCATACAAGCTGGTGGAGTCTGAGGCCTTGAAAAGATTTGTAGCTATTGGGACACCGCAATGGAAGGTACCCAGACAAAATTTCTTTGCACAAAAGGCAATCCCCAACCTGTACTCGATTGTGCAAAAGGAAGTCATGGTATGTCTGGCACACAGTGTTGGGGCAAGGGTCCATCTGACCACTGATACCTGGTCTGCAAAGCACGTCAGGGAAGGTTTATCACCTACACTGCGCATTGGGTAAACCTGCTCACGGCTGCCAAGCATGTCATGTGTGGCTCTGCAGAGGAGTTGGTGACACTGCCATGACTTGCAGGCAGGCCTGCTGCCACCTCCTCTACTCCTCCTACCTCATCCTCTTCCATAACCTCCTCGGCTGAGTCCTCTTCTGCTGCTGCGTCTTGCTACACATCAACGGCACCCCCCCAGCTCCCCAGGGGCTATTCCACATCCTGGATACAACAGTGTCACGCCATCTTGGGGTTGACTTGCTTGAAAGCAGAGAGTCACAACGGACCAGCATTCCTGTCCGCCCTGAACGCACAGGTGGATCAGTGGCTGAGTCCGCACCAACTGGAGATCGGCAAAGTGGTGTGTGACAACGGAAGCAATTTGTTGGCGGCATTGAATTTGGGCAAGTTGACACATGTGCCGTGCATGGCACATGTGTGTAATCTGATCATACAACGCTTTGTGCATAAGTACCCAGGCTTACAGGACATCCTCAAGCAGGCCAGGAAGGTGTGTGGCCATTTCAGGCGTTCCTACACCGCCATGGCGCACTTTTCAGACATTCAGTGCCGAAACAACATGCCAGTGAGTCGCTTGATTTGCGACAGCCCGACACGTTGAAAGTCAACACTCCTAATGTTCGACCGCCTGTTCCAACAAGAAAAAGCCGTCAATGAGTATTTGTATGACTGGGGTGCTAGGACGCCTCTGCGGAGCTGGGAATTTTTTTTCCACTGTAGGCTCATGCGTCCTTTTGAGGAGGTGACAAACCTAGTCAGTCGCACCGAAGGCACCATCAGCGACATCATCCTATTTGTTTTCTTCCTGGAGCGTGCCCTGCGAAGAGTGCTGGATCAGGCCGTAGATGAGCGTGAAGAGGAAGAGTTGTGGTCACCATCACCACCAGAAACAGCCTTATCAGCATCGCTTGCTGGACCTGCGGCAACGCTGGAAGAGGAGTGTGAGGAAGAGGAGTCAGAGGAGGAATGTGGCTTTGAGGAGGAGGAGGAAGACCAACCACAACAGGCATCCCAGGGTGCTCGTTGTCACCTATCTGGTACCCGTGGTGTTGTACATGGCTGGGGGGAAGAACATATCTTTAGTGATATCACTGAGGACGAGGAACGGGACATGAGTAGCTCGGCATCCAACCTTGTGCAAATGGGGTCTTTCATGCTGTCGTGCCTGTTGAGGGACCCTCGTATAAAAAGGCTGAAGGAGAATGACCTGTACTGGGTGTCCACGCTACTAGACCCCCGGTATAAGCAGAAAGTGCCTGAAATGTTACCGAATTACCGGAAGTCGGAAAGGATGCAGCAGTTCCAAAATAAATTTAAAAGTATGCTTTACACAGCGTATAAGGGTGATGTCACAGCACAACGGGAATCTAACAGGGGAAGAGGTGAAAGTAATCCTCCTCCTCCCACGACCACGCCGGCAAGGACAGGACGCTTTACAGATGTGTTGTTGATGGAGGACATCTTACGCATCACCACAGCCCTTCGGGGTCCATCCTCAGAGAATGACTCGACCGACAGGTAGCAGACTACCTTGCCTTAACTGCAGATATCGACACACTGAGGAGCGATGAACCCCTTGACTACTAGATGTGTAGGCTTGACCTGTGGCCTGAGCTATCCCAATTTGCGATAGAACTTCTGGCCTGCCCCGCTTTAAGTGTCCTGTCAGAAAGGACCTTCAGTGCAGCAGGAGGTATTGTCACTGAGAAGAGAAGTCGCCTAGGTCAAAAAAATCTAGATTACCTCACCTTTATTAAGATGAATGAGGGATGGATCCCGAAGGGACTGACGGCCTGATGACTGAGATGAGCTGCCTTGGGCTTTTTCAGGCATGTGTACATGCCTAATTTTTCTGGCCTCTGGGGCTGCACTGTGACTTTAAAAACCAAACAAAAGAAAAGGCACATACATGTGTCAATTCCCCTTTGTGATCGTCACCTTGCTTCACAATGAAGCGACCACCTCTATGAGTGTGTTGGCAATGGCAATGTTGGCACACCCCAGATGATAAGGTCGTTGCTTCATTGTGAACGGACCAAAAGCGATCGGCTGGATAATTTTGCATAGAAAAAACATAAATTTTCTTTGTGATCATCTAAGGTGATCATTAAAGCCTACGAGGCCAACAATGGGCCCACACTGCAGAATCATTGTTTTCTGGGTCACTTAACTGTCACTGAACTACCTCAGCACGACCATAGGCTTTGAAAAAAAAAACATTGCCTGCAATCTCCCAAACGTGCACACGATCACAGTCATCACTACACCAAGATTGACGCATAGAGGAATAAAATTTATGTCATGTGTGTCAACTATTGACAACTTTTTGCGGTTGTCTAAAATCTATTCCATACACGTCCCCTGATAGAGGATGTAACAGGGATTAAACTGATAGGAATAATACTACTTAACACACCTTATAATAATACTAGTGAACGTAACAGGGATTAAACTGATAGGAATAGTACTACTTAACACACCACACATATTGGGATTGCACAGTACATTACACAGCGCGCGCAGTGCCCCAAATTGGAATTAAGAGGACCGACCAAGCATCTTTTTCCATCTCCCGGTTCCTAAAATCGATTCCATATACACGTCTCCTGATAGGGGACAAAACAGGGATTAAACTGATAGGAATAGTACTACTTAACACACCACTCATATCTGGTGGCACATTCGATTGCACGGCGCACACACAGTGCCCCAAATTGGAAGTAGGAGGAACGACTAAGCATCTTTTTCCATCTCCCGGTTCCTAAAATCGATTCCATATACACGTCTCCTGATAGGGGACGTAACAGGGATTAAACTGATAGGAATAGTACTACTTAACACACCACTCATATCTAGTGGCACATTAGATTGCACGCGCAGTGCCCCAAATTTGAAGTAGGAGGACCGACCAAGCATCTTTTTCCATCTCCCGGTTCCTAAAATCGATTCCATATACACGTCCCCTAATAGGGGACGTAACAGATTAAACTGATAGGAATAGTACTACTTAACCACCTCCCGACCGCCTAACGCAGGAATGCGTCCTGCGGGCGGCCAGGTTATTCCTCCTGGACATATTGGCGCGTCCTCTCGCGAGACGCGAGATTGCAAGCATAGCCGGCCCGCACATGCGCAATGCGGCCTGGGAAAAGTCGCAGGAGAAGTTCGTCACCAGCCTGCCAGCCAATGATCAGCGCTGGCAGGTTGGTGACTTTAAAAAAATCGAATCACAAGCCATTTAACACATTATATTTATAAAGGCAAGTGCAGTGAATAAATAAGCTAGGAAGGGGCTCTGGGTGGGGGGATATCTGTGGAGGACACTGAAGGGGGGGATCTGTGGAGGACATTGAAGGGGGGATCTGTGGAGGACACTGAAGGGGGGAATATCTGTGGAGGACACTGAAGGGGGATATCTGTGGGCAGCACTGAAGGGGGGGATTTCTGTGGACGGCACTGAAGGGGGGATATCTGTGGACGGCACTGAAGGGGGGATATCTGTGGACGGCACTGAAGGGGGGATATCTGTGGACGGCACTGAAGGGGGGGATATCTGTGGACGGCACTGAAGGGGGGATATCTGTGGACGGCACTGAAGGGGGGATATCTGTGGACGGCACTGAAGGGAGGATATCTGTGGACAGCACTGAAGGGGGATGTCTGTGGACGGCACTGAAGGGGGGATGTCTGTGGACGGCACTGAAGGGGGGATATCTGTGGACGGCACTGAAGGGGGGATATCTGTGGATGGCACTGAAGGGGGGGATATCTGTGGACGGCACTGAAGGGGGGATATCTGTGGACGCCACTGAAGAGGGGATATCTGTGGACGGCACTGAAGGGGGGATATCTGTGGACGGCACTCAAGGGGGGATATCTGTGGACGGCACTGAAGGGGGGATATCTGTGGACGGCACTGAAGGAGGGATATCTGTGGACGCCACTGAAGGGGGGATATTTGTGGACGGCACTGAAGGGGGGATATCTGTGGATGGCACTGAAGGGGGGATGTCTGTGGACGACACTGAAGGGGGGATGTCTGTGGACGACACTGAAGGGGGATCTAGGGAGGGCTGTTGGGGTGGGAGGTCCTGGAGGGGTGTTTGGGTGGGAGCTCTGGAAGGGATGGGAGGTCCGATAGGTATGTGGGGGTGGGAGATCCTGGAGGGGGGGCCCATAATTTTTTTTGCTATGGGGCCCAGTAATTTCCAGTTATCCCCCTGATTATTAAGATTGGGCAGGCACTGGAGCAATAGAGCGCCCTGCTGTAGGAGAAGCCGGCGGGAGATGAAAGGAGGAGGGGCCAGCTCCTGGTGGTGTCGGGCACACTGCTCAAGCATGGCGGTGGAGGATCTGACTGAAGCCTAAAGACCAGACATCAAGGTAGACCTGCAGAAGAAGGTGACAGCGCAGTATATGATGTATACATGTGTGTAATGTATGTAGTGCAGTGTGTGATCATCACATACTGCACTACATACATTACACACATGTATACATCACATGCCTCCTCACAGTAGTCATGCCCAGATATGTGCCCCCTCACAGTAGTAATGCTCACACATGCCCCCTCACAGTAGTCATGCCCAGATATGTGCCCCCTCACAGTTATAATGCCAAGATATGTGCCCTCTTCACACATGTAATGCTCACACATGCCCCCTCACAGTAGTTATGCCCAGATATGTGCCCCCTCACAGTAGTTATGCCCAGATATGTGCCCTCTTCACAGTAGTTATGCCCTGATATGTGCCCTCTTCACAGTAGTTATGCCCTGATATGTGCCCTGCTCACAGTAGTTATGCCCAGATATGTGCCCCCTCAGTAGTAATGCTCACTTGTGCCCCCTCACAGTAGTTATGCCCTAATATGTACCCTCCTCACAGTAGTTATACCCTGATATGTGCCCTACTCACAGTAGTTATGCCCAGATATGTGCCCCCTCACAGTAGTTATGCCAGATATGTACCCTCTTCACAGTAGTAATGCTCACACGTGCCCCCTCACAGCGTTTGCATTTCTTTCTGGCAAAGCTACCTGGTTCCGGTCCGCAAAATTTATACCAAGTCTAGTGCGGCCCTCAGACGAAAATGGTTGGGCACCACTGATCTATACGATTTCACAGGGCATTTTTTGCGCATTTGGATTCCAAACTACTTCTCATGCTTTAGGTCCCCTAAAATGCCAGGGCAGTATAAATACCCCACAAGTGACCCCATTTTGGAAAGAAGACACCTCAAGGTACTCCGTGAGGGGCATGGCGAGTTCATATAAAATTTTGTTTTTTGTCACAAGTTAGTGGAATATAAGACTTTGTAAGAGAAACATAAAAAAAATAAAAAATTCTGCTAACTTGTGCCCCAAAAAAATATTCTAGGAACTCGCCATGCCCCTCACGGAATACCTTGGGGTGTCTTCTTTCCAAAATGGGGTCACTTGTCGGGTATTTATACTGCCCTGGCATTTTAGGGGCCCTAAAGCATGAGAAGTAGTTTTGAATCCAAATGCGTAAAAAATGCCCTGTGAAATCCTAAAGATACTCATTTGAATTTTGGCCCCTTTGTGCACCTAGGCTGCAAAAAAGTGTCACACATGTGGTATGGCCGTACTCAGGAGAAGTAGGGCAATGCGTTTTGGGGTGTATTTTTACATATACCCATGCTGGGTGAGAGAAATATCTCTGTAAAATTATAACTTTGTATAAAAAAAATGGGAAAAGTTGTCTTTTACAGAGATATTTATCACAAGTTAGTGGAATATGAGACTTTGTAAGAAAAAAAAAGAAAAAAAGAAAAATTTTCTGCTAACTTGTGACATCAGCGCTAACTTCGCCAATCAGCGAATACCTTAGGGTGTCTACTTTCCGAAATGGGGTCATTTGTGGGGTGTTTCTACTGTATGGGCATTGTAGAACCTCAGGAAACACGACAGGTGCTCAGAAAGTCAGAGCTGCTTCAAAATGCGTAAATTCACATTTTTGTACCATAGTTTGTAAATGCTATAACTTTTGCGCAAACCAATAAATATACACTTATTGCATTTTTTTATCAGACATGTAGAACAATAAATTTAGAGAAAATTTTATATAGAAATGTAGTTTTATTTGAAACATTTTACAACAGAAAGTGAAAAATGTCATTTTTTTAAAAAAATTCGGTCAATTTCGATTAATATAAAAAAATGTCAGCAGCAATGAAATACCACCAAATGAAACTCTATTAGTGAGAAGAAAAGGAGGTAAAATTAATTTGGGTGGTAAGTTGTATGACCGAGCAATAAACCGTGAAAGTAGTGTAGTGCAGAATTGTAAAACGTGGTCTGGTCATTAAGGGGGTTTAAGCTAGGGGAGCTGAGGTGGTTAACACACCTTATAATAATAATAATAATATAATAATACTAGTGGACGTAACAGGGATTAAACTGATAGGAATAGCACTACTTAACACACCACTCCTATCTGGTGGCACAGTATATTGCACGCGCAATGCCCCAAATTGGAAGTAGAAGGACCAACCAAGCATCTTTTTCTATCTCCCGGTTCCTAAAATCTATTCCATACACGTCCCCTGATAGGGGACGTAACAGGGATTAAACTGATAGGAATAGTACTACTTAACACACCTTATAATAACGCAGAGAGAGGAGTCTGAAGAAGAGGAGTCAGAGAAGGAAGGTGGCTTTGAGGAGGTGGAAGACTAAACACAGCAGGCGTCCCAGGGGGCTTGTTGTCACCTTTCGGGGACCATTGGTGTTGTACAAGGCTGGGTGGAGGAAGAGACCTTCAATGACATCAGTGAGGACAAGGAACGGGACATGGCTAGCTTCATATCCAACCTTGTGCAAATGGGGAGTTTGCGATTGTGCAAATGGACTGTTTGCGGTTGTTTGCGGTGCGTTAAACAGGGAGTTTGGTCTGTCACTGTTAAGCAGTCGTAACCGTTACACTACCTGATCGATACAACATCATGCCCGATGTTTTAAAGCACGTTATTCCAAACAATTTAGGAATGTTAAGTGATTTATGCCCTTTATGGATTAAAACCTGACTCTGCGTCAACTACGTAATTTTCCATGAGAGTTTTGCCATGGATCCCCCTCCGGCATGCCACAGTCCAGGTGTTAGTCCCCTTGAAACAACCTTTCCATCACTATTGTGGCCAGAAAGAGTCCCTGTGGGTTTTAAAATTCGCCTGCCTATTGAAGTCAATGGCGGTGCGCCCGGTTCGTCTGTTCGAGAACATTTGCGGAAATTCGCTTTCACCGTTCACGAACGGAAAACTTTATGTTCGTGACATCTCTACTGCTCACACACCGGGCGAGACTCTGCGCAAAGAAGCAAATCATCAACATACTCTAACAGCACCACAGTCTGAGGAAGTTCCCAGTTAACTAATACAGAACACAGGGCTTGGGTGTACAGAGTGGGTGAATTCTGTGAACCCTGTGGTAACACTGTCCAGGTATATTGATTGCCCTTAAATGTAAATTCAAACAAGTCCTGGCAATCTGGGTATAAGAGAACACTGGTGAAGCCATTAGCTAGATCAATAACAGTGAAACATGTAGAATTGTGCGGTACTTGTGACAACAAAGTGATATCGTCCTTTGTTCCTTTGTCTCGTTCTCACAACCGAAAACGACCGCCAGAAGTACAATCCGGAAATCCTTGGTGTAGTGTGCATCGATGTGTGCGCAATCCTCCAAAATAACATCACAGAGACTTTCTCAAGTAGTATCCAATAATGTGCCTGCTTCCAACAGCTAGGCAAGGTTTATTTATACCAGAAGATGGAAGCTATTAAGTTTATTTATTCGCCCTCTTTCCGTTGCTGCGCTTATCCTCGTGGATGAAGAAACCTTTGTTCGACGGTCCCCATCCCTCCCGCCTCAGCCGGCGCCATGACACTGGTATCCTGCAGTAATACCAGGCCGGGCACAAATCAGCTACAGTTCGGGACGACCAGACCATCGTGCAAAAGTTTCTGCTCAATGCGAATGTGAACACGAACGAATCTGCGCATTGCCATAGGATAGATGGCGACCATACGGCGAACAATAATTTTTCCACAACAGTTCCCCCCTTTTTCGCCATATGTCATCATTTCAGCGGCTCCCTAACACTACAATCACTCAAACCAGACCTTTAAAGGGAATAAACATGTAACATGCTACACTACAGATGAACTAACAAGAAGAACCTTGCCTAGCATTCTTGGGCCTCTTTGGTTGCTTGACCGCGACGTACGGCAAGAGTGAAAAGTCTCTAAAATGTCTCTAATAAAGAAATACCTTCAAAAGGAAGGGTGATTCTCCATGACGGTTCCTTAAAATGCGGTTGTTCTTCTTGGGTTGGTCCTCCTGGAGTAAGAATCCAGTTGCTACCGGTGATGGTTCTCTGCGATCATAACGTGGTCCTCTGAACGGCTCTTCGCGACTCGATTCATCAAGCAGCAGGTCATTCTCACCGCCACATAGAAAAGAAATAGAAAGCACAGCAGTAACAGGACATACACTCCTATTTCCTTAAGCCACGATCGTATAGAAAACAACATATGACCGAAGCCCCCAAGACGTTTAAAGGGGTTCTAACCTTCATCTGTAATCACACATGCTTGCCCCTGTAAAGCCTTAACTCTATCTAGATGGGCCTGAACCTTGTCACCGGTATCTTCCACCCAGGTGCAGCAATCCTCCCCGATGAATTCACAGAAACCCCCCTTTTCAGCAAAAAGATAGTCGAGAGCCATCGTCTCCTGGAGGAGAAGAGTTTTTAACTGTCGCTGTTCGGAGAAGACTTCTCTCATGGCTTCGACTGTCTCATTGAACATCTCATCCACTATGGTAGAAAATTTGTTCAGCCGCTTCATAAGTTCTATACCCCATTCGGTCTATGCCGGAAACCATGCCCAAGGACGGTCCCCTGCAGAGAACAGCTCCCTCCTAGTCCTTCTTCCCATACTCACCCTCCTCTGCACCATCAGATCCTCGTGACCATCAGCAATGTATGAGGCGGGGACTAACCTAAGGAGCATGACCCTCTAGCATTTGTGGGAATGACTCTGTAAGCAGCCTGTCCACACAAGAAGTAATAGGGCCCAGTTAGAGAGACACAAAGGTCATTAGTGTTCCAATTACGGGAGTTGAGCAACAGCTGGATGGATAAAGGGATTGCTGCACCGTCCTGAATGTCACAGCCTCCCCCCAGCAGATATAGTCGTGTCTGGTGGTTAGGTTGTTACGGTCAGGGATTCTATGGTCGACCTGGACAGTCATCCCAGATGGGCATTCGGTCTGACCTATGGAATCTGGGGTCGCCCTAATTGACCGGATACCCACACTTGTCTACTAAGCCTACTACAAGTCTCAGGGCTGAAATCAATACCATAAGTGACGTTACTATCTAAGAATGTATGATTGAACTCTATGGATAGGTGACGATCCACAGAATTACCTAAAGGGTTGATTTTCCTCATGCCCACCCTGATGTCATAAAGGGCATTAACTGCCACCATGGCCAGGAGGCTCTGACCCTGAAGTGGTTTGGAGCATACCCAGCAGTTGGATCTATTTGCCTTCTTTGCTAACTGCAAATGCATTCTGAATAACAAATTCGGATGTGACTCCTCATAACATTTTCCAAAGTGCATTAGACATAAATAATAAAGGAATACGAGGTACCTGATCATTGCACTTTGTGGTCCAGTAGCTTCTTGCAATGGCTGGCGTGGATCCACCCGTCACGGTCCTCGACCTTGAGGAAGGTTGGTGTCATCAACAGTACCTGGAATTGCCCAAGATATCTTGGCTCTAGTCCCATCCTTGTATGTTTCTTTAGCACGACCCAATCACCTGGTTGACTAGAATGAACACTGGTTATTGAGTCGGGGTCCGGGAGAGACTCCTGAATCCGGTGGTGGACATCAGGTGATAACCTGTGGGGCTGCCTGGGGACATCCCTGGTGGAATAAAGAGTTACAGCGTAACATTCAGTCCATGGACCGGCCGTGATTTTTACCTTCTTTGAAAAAATCTGACCCAAGTACTGTCAAAGAAAAGGCAGTTGTGATGGTTCTCAACATAATTCCCTGCTAGGTTAGAAAATTGATTGACAGTTGAGAGGTTAGAATGGTTAGTAAAAAGTTTGAAGATTGTTGTTTTCTGCACCACTTCCCCCCCTTCTCATCGTCCTTAAAACCAGGATGAAGAGAAGCTGGATTCAACATGGTGCATCGTCTGTCCCTGGCTTCTATTGGACTCCGTAGCTTTAGTTGGACTGGAGTACATGACAGTGTTAGTTCGCACTGTGTGGGACTTTTGAATCCCCTGTTGCTGGAAATCGATGGATTCATGCAGCCACAGTTCTGCTTTCTGGAGGGAACCATGGCTTTGGAGTCTAGTGGGGAATTCACAGACGAACCTTTTCCCAAATCCGGACCTCAAAGATCCCTTCCTTGGGGATGGTCCACTCTGAACCTACAGTCCATTGGTGCCAATCTTTGAGGGGCTTAACAACTCCTCCTCCATAGATGGATTTCATGTGCTGCTTGGCTGTCCTATACTCAGAAGTGGTACTCTTCGTTCCTTAGATTTCCCTACACCCATGCTCAAGCCTTCTAAAAGTAGGTGCGTCCACCTACAGTGTCCCGCGACACACGCCTGGATGGCTGTTACTTCCCTTCATTCGCCTCTGAGTTGCCCTACGGTTTCTGGCACCGACACACGGACTCCGTTCACCCTAGTTAGACCTCAGGAAAAGGAGTAGCAGCATGAGGAAAAGGGCTCTCGCCGACACAGAGCGGCCCTCAGAGTCTCCTAATGAGATATACCAGCCTCTGTTTTGGCTCTGAATAGTGACCTGACCACAGGATAGGGCTTCCAATTGAGCTGGAGTGGAATGTGCACACAGGAAACACACAGTGCTCCTGTGGGGAAAGGGGTTACTCACACAGCTATTGGTATGCCTGGGTGATATATACCACCTTGTTTCCTTAAAAAAAAGCTCATCAACTCACTTTTCTTTACCGATATGATTCTATATAGTCAAGCTGAACAGCACATGAAGCTCTTTTTGCAGTGACTGATCAAAAACCTCTCGCTCAGCAGCAACCCTTGAATTCAGACAGTAGTTCCCACACAATATCAGGAGACCCCCCCAGTACTACCAACCAAATCTACAGAAAAGACAGAGGGAAAGAAAGAGAGAGAGAAAGAGAAAAAGAAAGAGAAAGTTAAAAGCGCCAAAATATAAAAAGGGAAAACTGAATAATAGATACAAATAAAAATGGGTTAGTAAAAGAAAACATAGAAAACTTCAGTTACAGGAAGTCTTGCTATATACATTGAGATTCAGTAAATGTTAACTTAAAACCAAATCTCACATACAAAAAAAAAAAGAAAAACTTTGGAATACCTACAACGGTATAGGACTGAATTAACAAATCAATGTGTTGGAGGGTTCACATTAAACCGTGAAAAATAGCAGGAGAATTTCTACACACCCAGTCAATGAAATGTTAATTTGCTCAGCCCCAAACCAGCTTCAGATTCATTTTACCAAAGAAGCAGGACATTACAAGGTCCCCAAACCGTTTTGTTTTTTTAGGGGAAAGGAAAAATTAATTTTAATTAGGTCTTAGAGTTCCTCCATTTTTTGTAAATACAAACAGTAAAATGGTGTACAAAGACCTTAATTTACCCTTCTCTGACACATAAAATTAGAAACTCTGCTGAATTCCAGGAACCGATCTCTTTCCTCTATGAGCTTCACATTTTCACATTTTAACAGTTCATATTGAGATTTAAAATCTGCTTCATTGATCAATGACCTTAACTGTCACTGGGTTCTATGTCTTTGCAAAGAACCATGTCTAGGACCATTACCCCACCTTGCTGAATAAACCACTTTACTTCTAGGTGTGGTTCTTGGGTACTTAACATACCTGTGTCTGTTGCCATTAGCAACGTCACAATATTATGCAATGTGCCTAATTTTCCTGCATGCAAAACAACAAGTAGCTTGTCTCCCTGCACGATACCTTCTCTGGGCATGGGCACATGGTGATTTGACTTTCTGTACAATATTAACCATCCTAGCATGACTAGATCCCACACTACTATCTGTATTGAGTCCACTTACCACAGACTCATTTGAGGAATCTTCTGGCATTGTGTTAACACTTCCAACTCCAGGGTCAGACAAATTGTCCATCTCCATTCCCTGAGTCGGATCCACTATGAGACCCACAGTCCTCAGACTTCTCCATACCTACAGCCCATACATTTCCTCTAACCCCAGACACATTACTCTCTAACGGTTGTTTCAATGACTCTGGCTGCACTAAGCACTGAGAATGTTCATCTACTGTCCTCCTGCAGAGAGCAGATAATTCCCTTACAGCACCCTGTGCATGCGTCAGGCTTTCAGATAACCATTCATTCTCCTTGCGCAGCTTAGTATTACACCTCACAGTGCATTCATAATTAGCGCTAGCTTCAGCTGCCTGCTGGACAAGAGTTCTCAATTTAACAATTTCCACTTTTAAATCTTCCACTTCTCCTTCCAAACTCAGCTTCAGCCTACAAGACTCCTGATATTCATCCGCTATCCACCCAGCAGCAAAAATCATAGTATACTTGCCTTTCCTTTTGCGCCATTTTCTGGTACCTATCAGGTTTGCTACACAATTCTGAGCCTGCAGACATGGATCAGTAGATCCCTCCATAGCTTGAAGAATGGCCGCCGTGTCCTTCAACTTTGCAACTTCTTTAAAAATGCTTTTCATTGTACAGGAATATAAACACCACAATGGTTGATACAAAAAAAAAAAACACAGAACTACAAGCACCTACTTTCTACACTGTAGTACCCGTATTGATTATGCCAAACAAGTCTACAATTCAGTGTAACAGCCACAGATATACAAACATTAATCAGAATCGTCAACTATAGGACAATTTCACTGCTAAACTGCCACTAATGCTCACACAATGATTCCTGTACCAGACTGGTCACTGAGCTATGCTATAACCGAACACTCAACTGATATCCAGCACAAAACTTACCAACACAAAATCATACTGTACAAAGAAAGGTTACAAAAAGACAAGATAACTATTAAACTGACATTTGAGGCAAAAACAACCAAATCACTTTCCATAGACATCAAAACTAAAAATGAATCAGCTCAAACTAAAATTAATTTCTTGTTAAAACTTGCAGCACCAAACTAACCAAGATGTCTGCCGAAGCCACATAGTCTTCACACACACAAAGGAAATCAAAGATGTCCGACAAAACCACATAGCCTTAACACACACAAAGGAAGATAAAATGGCCAACAAAACCACATGGCTTGACACACAAAGGAAGACAAGATAGTATCTACAATATCCAGCAATAGAAAAAGCAAACTAAACAAAACAGTTTCTATATTCCTTGTGCCCCACCCCCGAAACCAGAGCAAACCTCCACTCTGTTGGTGATTTACAGGCTAATAATATAAAAATACTCTCTAAATGCTGTCTCTAATGTACAAACACTAAAACAAATTGCTGCCTCTACAAAATCACAGTAATATAAAAGTTAAGAAGTTACAACAAAAACACAATACTCTGTACTCCTCAGCAAACACATCATAATCTCACTATACAATCTCTGTACAATCAACTCAGATCCACCAAAAGCTACACAACGGAAGAGCACTTACCTCGTCCTTACACAAATAGATCGAAAACATTCTTTTACCAAGCAGAAATGTCCTTTTGATACAGCAGATAAAATTACAGTTTAACAACCCCCCTGTTTAGATACTGATGCCAATATCTGCCTGCTGTGGTGTTAAACTATAAACACCCGACCTTACACACCCTCTGTTGGATCTCTCACCATAAATCCTTTGTCCCAACAGAGCACTGACCAGCCCTTTACAGTTGAGAAACCCCCACAGCAGTTATGCAAATATGCAACAAGTACCTGGGCAGCTATTATTGGAAAAAACATCAACCACATACAATAAAAAGTTCTTTCAGTAGATTTTTTTTCCTGATATCAGCAGATTGGAGTACACAGATTTCAATTCACAAAGAGCAAAACTTTCTCAAAAATGAGAGTAAGGAAAGGGATGCTATTACCTTATGCCAGCCTTTTTTGCTTTTTGAAAATGAAGCTGTGTCTCCTTTAAGTTCTGCCGATAACGGGGGGAAAAATTTGCTCCTTAGGCCTCTTTCACACTTGCGTTGTCCGGATCCGGCGTGTACTCCACTTGCCGGAATTACACGCCGGATCCGGAAAAACGCAAGTGTACTGAAAGCATTTGAAGACGGATCCGTCTTCAAAATGCTTTCAGTGTTACTATGGCAGCCAGGACGCTATTAAAGTCCTGGTTGCCATAGTAGGAGCGGGGAGCGGGGGAGCGGTATAATTACCATCCGTTCGGCTCCCGGGGCGCTCCAGAGTGACGTCAGAGCGCCCCATTGCGCATGGATGACGAGACGCACGGACGGTAAGTATGCTGCTCCCCCGCTACACTTTACCATGGCTGCCGGGACTTTAGCGTCCCGGCAGCCATGGTAACCACTCTAAAAAAGCTAAACGTCATATCCGGCAATGCGCCGAAACAACGTTTAGCTTAAGGCCGGATCCGGATCAATGCCTTTCAATGGGCATTCATTCCGGATCCGGCCTTGCGGCAAGTCTTCAGTTTTTTTGGCCGGAGCAAAAAGCGCAGCATGCTGCGCTATTTTCTCCAGCCAAAAAACGTTCCGTTCCGGAACTGAAGACATCCTGATGCATCCTGAACGGATTTCACTCCATTCAGAATGCATTAGGATAATCCTGATCAGGATTCTTCCGGCATAGAGCCCCGACGACGGAACTCTATGCCGGAAGACCATAACGCAGGTGTGAAAGAGCCCTTAACTGTGCTTGCTAACTGATATTGCCGTTTGCTCCATTGTCTCGTTCTCACAACTGAAAACGATGGCGACCATACGGCGTACAATAATTTTTCTACAACAAAAGTGTGAGGGTTTGGCACGATGGGGGTCTGAAGAACAGTCACCTTGTTCACTAAAGTCAGTCTGTCTTAGTCCCGTCTTTGAGTCATAGTACAGTTGCCCTTTATACACTACAGATTTCCATCCTTCTTTACACACCTGTTCTGCCACTCTACACCGTGTCTCCACTACTTCTTCACATTAATGATCCTTTATCCACCCATCATGGGTCCTTTTGAATCTTTCCCAGACTAGCTTCGCCGAGGCTTCCTCTCTAACTCAGGGTGCCACCGTACTAGTACACCTAGGGTTAAGATTCCCAATACTTCATACCTGCCTTTTTCAACACTTTATCAACATTCTTCTAACCTTCTTTACCTCCTATATTCTCCACCAATTTTTGGCTGACTTGTATCTGCAGGTACACTCCCTGAGTTCCCCATTTCAATAGCTGTTATCCTAGAATTACTTGATCAGAAAACTATATAAATTCAGATGTCCGTATTTCCCTGGTTTATACCGTCAGTGCTTACTCACTACACCCTGTTAGTCTATACTGAATAAAATAAGATTCCCCCAGGTTTTTACCACTACTCAACAATGTCTAATAGGGTTCCAAGGTTCCTGGTTCTTTTTCATTGCATTCTCAGTAATTCTATATATACTGTATAATCCAAATAACAACAGCTACATTAATGCAGATGCCCAGCACAAGACCAAAGCTTTACCCAGTCAATTCCAACGTCCATGTCTCATTACCCAGCAATAATAGGAATCATGAGGTTCTTACCTACAAAACAGGCTCGACTGTGAGTAGACTTTTATAATTTCCCCTCAACCTCGAAGGCTGATTTTCAGACAGGAGACACAGATGATTGTGAGAATAAGCTTCTTACCTTTTACAGCGCTGTTTGTTATCTGTGCGTCTTTGTCCAAGTCTCTGCGTGGTTTCGATGCCTCGAGGAAGACTCCACTAGTCGAGCCCCACGTTCAAGTGCCAAGAATTGTTAGGGAAATCGGCACTTTTCTATGATTGCCGGGGTCCATGTGCCACTACTACCACTACCATGACCAACACAGCTATGCACCAGGTGGTCCACCTCCTCCTGAATCTCCTCCTCATGGCAGTGCAAACAATGACAGTTATCACACAAGTCTTTAACAGGGATACTACCCTGAGATTCTTCCATAGCACATGGGGTTTTGTTGCATTTTCTTAGGAACAAAGAAGGAGCCCCATAAAAGAAGCAGGGGCAGTTAAGACAGAGAGGATGCAAGTAAAAGGACTCTATGGGGTTGCAAGGAAGAGAAACAGGAGGAAAGGGAGACCCCTGGCTCCAAGGCATAGTGTAAGACTCAGAAGTGACATCCACATCATTCTACTGTGACTGAACAGAGGAGTGAACAGTCCAGTTTACAATGTCATCTTCTTTGTCCTCAATAATATTTTGTCACCTTTGGAAAGCCAGGGAGAACTGTGGCCTACTATAACTACTAAAATTGAAAGTGTTTTTTTTCTGTCATTTAAAGGCAGAGGTGCAATTAAATGTCCCTCCCTTATACAAGCACACTGCACACTGGTATTGACAATTGGTAATAATGCAATTTTTGCAGCAAAATGTCTGAACTACATGGTCTGATGCAGTAATGCATTCACTAACATGGGTATAACAATGGATTGTTTGTGGTAAAATGTGTTTTAACTACATGGTCTAATGCAGTAATTAATTCAATAACATGCAATGTATGTGATAAAATGTATTTAAAATAGTTCAATAAAATGGGTAAAAAATTATGTTATTGCTGAATTGCTTTTGCTGTACCTACCCATTATCTTGCAGTAATATGTAACGTGTAGGTAACACAGGTACCGTATAGTAATGATGTCATTGCCATGAAATGTTTTTGCTATAAATAAACATTATCTTGCAGTAATATGCAATGCATTTAATAACACAGGTATAATAACAGGCAACATGGTATGTGGCACGCAAGGTAAAATCACAGATGCTGTTAGGGTTCCCAACCCAAAATTGTAGATAAAAAGTAACTTTAGCACTCCTTGGTTTCAGGTGAAAACAGCTTCTTTATCCGTTTTTATTTTCAGTTAATCAACATGTGTTGTGTAATGTGTCAATCAAATATATGACCTTTCTCAAACATTAAAATAGAATAAATAACATATGAAGATACATACTAAAATGAATATATAACGTTCATATATAAAGTACATATCTACAGTATAGGATGTATATAAGCATAACTGTACCAGAAAGTGCTAATAAGCATTTATCTTAATATGTTCTGCATATTTTCTTTACTGTGCATCCAGAAGATATTAATTATATAATATAAGGAGAATATTATATGGTAAACTGAGGGCACAATATTATGCACTAGCCGGATCTGATGGTTTGGGGCAGCGCAGTGGTAATAATCTATGGAATTCTATATAACACATATGCAAATAAACATAATTCCCTACATACTAATAATGACATTGTGCATTGCATGATCTGCTTTGTACATACAGGATGCATATGTTTGCCCGTTTTATACTTGTATGTACATTTTAAAATTTTACCATTTTGCTTTTGCTTTGTTCACTTAAAATACAAACGATCTCTAAGATTTCCTACAAGCACTTCTTGGAACATGGACCCTTGAGTCACTCCAGATACCAGAGAGCCGTAATACAAAGCAACGTATTATTCTGATCTGGAATAAAATATGCCACATGTTGCCACTGAGCAATTTCAAATGAATACATGTTGCACAGCCATAATTACATATCAGTAAAAAAAAGAAGGACACGAGTATAATAGCAATAAGGACTTAGTCTGTGAGTAACTGGATGAGGACTACATGCTGAATGGTAATTTGACTTATTTAGCTGTTATCATAACAGAAATAGAATGTGCTGTAAAACAAAATTACATTTTAGTAAATAGCGGCTTTCTTGGAAAAAAAAATGACAGTTTATCTGTGGAGTCAAAGCCGTGTTTATATAACTATATGTCCACTCTAGTGCTACTTAATGGAAATGAGTGAGATAACAAGGCCATTGTTATTCTCTATTTAATACTTTCTGCTTACAGTCTTGCATTATCAGCGTCAGATATATTAACAAGAGAGAAGTTAAGGAATGGTTTTACCTCTTGTCGCTGTGTATTAAAATACGCAATGGCGTTATTCAAGTCACAATTGTCTGTTGTTGTGGATTCAAAGAGCAAGAGACTTATGGGGTCATTTATTAACGTTTTTACGCCACTTTTTGTCGTATTCATGTTGCAGATTTTGGTCTGCGACTTTTCCTCTTTTGCAAAGGGGGCATGGCATGGGTGGGGAAGAGGGTGGGCCGGCAGGCCCCTCTAATTCACCTTATAAACCAAAAGTTTGGACACTTTCTCATTCAAAGAGTTTTCTTTATTTTCATGACTATGAAAATTGTAGATTCACACTGAAGGCATCAAAACTATGAATTAACACATATGGAATTAAATACATAACAAAAAAGTGTGAAACAACTGAAAATATGTCATATTCTAGGTTCTTCAAAGTAGCCACTTTTTGCTTTGATTACTGCTTTGCACACTCTTGGCATTCTCTTGTTGAGCTTCAAGAGGTAGTCACCTGAAATGGTTTTCACTTCACAGGTGTGCCCTGTCAGGTTTAATAAGTGGGATTGCTTGCCTTATAAATGGGGTTGGGACCATCAGTTGGGTTGTGGAGAAGTCAGGTGGATACACAGCTGATAGTCCTACTGAATAGACTGTTAGAATTTGTATTATGGCAAGAAAAAAGCAGCTAAGTAAAGAAAAACAAGTGGTCATCATTACTTTAAGAAATGAAAGTCAGTCAGTTCAAAAAATCTGGAAAACTTTGAAAGTGTCCCCAAGTGCAGTCACAAAAACCATCAGGCGCTACAAAGAAACTGGCTCACATGCGGACCGCCCCAGGAAAGGAAGACTAAGAGTCACCTCTGCTGCAGAGGATAAGTTCATCCGAGTCACCAGCCTCAGAAATCGCAGGTTAACAGCAGCTCAGATTAGAGACCAGGTCAATGCCACACAGAGTTCTAGCAGCAGACACATCTCTAGAACAACTGTTAAGAGGAGACTGTGTGAATCAGGCCTTCATGGTAGAATATCTGCTAGGAAGCCACTGCTAAGGACAGGCAACAAGCAGAAGAGACTTGTTTGGGCTAAAGAACAGAAGAAATGGACATTAGACCTGTGGAAATCTGTGCTTTGATCTGATGAGTCCAAATTTGAGATCTTTGGTTCCAACCACCGTGTTTTGGGCGACGCAGAAAAGGTGAACGGGTGGACTCTACATGCCTGGCTCCCACCGCGAAGCATGGAGGAGGAGGTGTGATGGTGTGGGGGTGATTTGCTGGTGACACTGTTGGGGATTTATTCAAAATTGAAGGCATACTGAACTAGCATGGCTACCACAGCATCTTGCAGCAGCATGCTATTCCATCCTGTTTGCGTTTAGTTGGACCATCATTTATTTTTCAACAAGACAATGACCCCAAACACACCTCCAGGCTGTGTAAAGGCTATTTGACCATGAAGGAGAGTGATGGGGTGCTGCGCCAGATGACCTGGCCTCCACAGTCACCGGACCTGAAGCCAATCAAGATGGTTTGGAGTGAGCTGGACCGCAGAGTGAAGGCAAAAGGGCCAACAAGTGCTAAGCATCTCTGGGAACTCATTCAAGACTATTGGAAGACCATTTCAGGTGACTACCTCTTGAAGCTCATCAAGAGAATGCCAAGAGTGTGCAAAGCAGTAATCAAAGCAAAAGGTGGCTACTTTGAAGAACCTAGAATATAAAATATTTTCAGTTGTTTCACACTTTTTTGTTATGTATATAATTCCACATGTGTTAATTCATAGTTTTGATGCCTTCAGTGTGAATCTACAATTTTCATAGTCATGAAAATAAAGAAAAGTCTTTGAATGAGAAAGTGTGTCCAAACTTTTGGTCTGTACTGTGTGTATATATATATATATATATATATATATATATATATATTCATATATATATATATATATATTCATATATAAACATATATCTTTATTGAAATTGATAAAACAAATAAATAAATACATAAATTGGCAAAGACAAACGCAACCACATGGAAAGTGTACACGACACATAAGGACATCAAGTTATAGCATTGCGAGTAGTGGTAAAGGTGGGATGGAAAAACAAGTATAAATAGAAACATAGAATGTGTCGGCAGATAAGAACCATTTGGCCCATCTAGTCTGCCCAATATAGTGAATACTATGAATGGCCCTATCTTATATGAAGGGTGGCCTTATGCCTACCGTATGCATGCTTAAACTCCTTCACTGAATTTGCAGCTACCACTTCTGCAGGAAGGCTATTCCATGCATCCACTACATTACAGTAATACTTCCTGATATTACTTTTAAACCTTTGTCCCTCTAATTTAAAACAATGTCCTCTTGTAGCAGTTTTTCTTCTTTTAAATATTCTCTCCTCTTTTACCTTGTTGATTCCCTTTATGTATTTAAAAGTTTCTATCATATCCCCTCTGTCTCGTCTTTCTTCCAAGCTATACATGTTAAGGTCCTTTAATCTTTCCTGGTAAGTTTTATCCTGCAATCCATGTACTAATTTAGTAGCTCTTCTCTGAACTCTCTCCAAAGTATCAATATCCTTCTGGAGATATGGTCTCCAGTACTGAGCACAATACTCCAAATAAGGTCTCACTAGTGCTCTGTAGAGCGGCATGAGCACCTCCCTCTTTCTACTGGTAATGCCTCTCCCTATACACCCAAGCATTCTGCTAGCACTTCCTGCTGCTCTATGACATTGTCTGCCTACCTTTAAGTCTTCTGAAATAATGACCCCTAAATCCCTTTCCTCAGATACTGAGGTTAGGACTGTATCACTGATTTTATATTCTGCTCTTGGGTTTTTACGCCCCAGGTGCATTATCTTTTACTTATCAACATTAAATTTTAGTTGCCAGATTTTTGACCATTCCTCTAGTTTTCCTAAATACTTTTCCATTTGGTGTATCCCTTTGTGTCATCAGCAAAAAGACAAACCTTACCATCGAGGCCTTCTGCAATTTCGCTGATAAAAATATTAAACAATATGGGTCCCAGAACAGATCCCTGAGGTACCCCACTGGCAACAAGACCATGGTCTGAATATACTCTATTGACTACAACCCTCTGTTGTCTGTCCCTCAACCACTGCCTAATCCATTCAACAATATGGGAGTCCAAGCCCAAAGACTCTGATTTATTGATTAGCCTTCTATGTGGAACAGTATCAAAAGCCTTACTAAAGTATAGATAAGCAATGTCTACCGCACCTCCGCCATCTATTATTTTAGTCACCCAATCCAAAAAATCTTTAAGATTAGTTTGACATGATCTCCCTGAAGTAAACCCAAGCTTTCATCTTTCATCTTTCAATCCATGGGATTTTAGATGTTCCACAATCCTCTTCTTAAGTATGGTTTCCATTAATTTCCCCACTCTTGATGCCAGGCTTACTGGCCTATAGTTGCCGAATTCCTCCCTACTACCTTTCTTGTGAATGGGCACTACTTCCAAACTAATTTCCAATCTTCTGGGACGACTCCTGTTACCAGTAATGGGTTAAATAAATCTGTTAATGGTTTTGCTAGTTCACCGCTAAGCTCTTTTAATAGCTTCGGGTGTATCCCATCAGGCCCCTGTGACTTTTTTGTATTAATTTTAGACAGCTGACTTAGAACCTCTTCCTCTGTAAAGACACATGCATCAAAAGATTCATTAGTCTTCTTTCCTAACTGAGGTCCTTTTCCTTCATTTTCCTTTGTAAAAACTAAACATAAGTATTCATTGAGGCAGTCAGCTATTTATTTATCTTCTTCCATATACCTTCCTTCTTTTATTTTTAATTTGTTAATTCCGTGTTTTAGATTCCTTTTTTCATTTATGTATCTGAAGAATGTCTTGTCACCTTTTTTCACTGACTGAGCTAATTTCTCTTCTGCCTGTTCTTTAGCTCTTTTAACTTGTTTGGCCTCTCTGCCTAATCTTATAATTTTGCCTTTCATCCTCATTTAATTTTTTTTATAATTACTAAAAGCTATCTTTTTGTAATTTTGTAAATACAAAATCAAACCAAAAGGAGCTGTCCCAGCTGTTTTCCATATACTGTTTTCCATATACCTGCGTCAAAATTACTGCTTGAGGGTGATATGCCAGCTTCAACTAACAACTGATTGAGTCCTTCCATATATCAGCTTCCACAAAATAGTGATAGAGGTTTTCCATATACCTGCGTCCATAAAATTACTGCTCGAGGGTGATATACCAGCTTCATAAATCACTGCGAAAGGTGCACCTCAATGATATGCAACTGACAACACTGGCTAATCACTGAAGCTGATGTTAAGAACTGAGAATTTATCAAATGTATTCCTGTTAGGAACACATTGGAGCACCACCGTCAAGGTATCTCAGCGTGGCATGGGTTCCTACCACTAAACTACCTACAGTGTGTGAACACGGTCTGAGAGGTGCTAAGATACAACTCACAGCCAAGCTCCCACATACCTCCATAGTGAAATTACTCAGGTAGTGGAAGAGATGATAAGGCTGTAAGCCCCATCTATAACAGGCCATGTGACAGAGGCAGCGATTTATGCATTTTTATATTTGCATCCACACATTTTCCCAATTTGTGTAGGATGCCATTGTGGTGTATGTGGTCCCTTGCCGACATCCTCCATTGTATGAATTTTTGCTGGGAATGCCGTTAGCAACGGATCACATGCGGAGGAATTGCTCCCCCGGTTATAAACACGCCACTGTGTTTGGGGTTTTTGAGCATTTCCTCCCATTTAGGCTACTTCATTTCAGTTATTTTTCTTGATATACCCGCTTCAACTATCAACTGATTGAGGCCTGCCATATATCAGCTTTCCCAAAATAGTGATAGAGGTTTTCCATATGCCTGCATCCACAAAATTACTGCTTGAGGGTGATATACCAGCTTCAACTAAGAATTGATTGAGACCTGCATATATCAGCTTCCACAAATACTGTTCTTCTCTAGAGAATTTGGCACAGGGCCATTTTGAAAATGACAAGCAGAGGAAGAGGCAGGCCGTTCTGCAGGGGTGGTAGGGGTCGGGCAGAAGTCAGAAGTTGGAGAAGGTGCGTGCGATTATGTCAAAGGATGCACCAGAGTTGGTTGAGTGGCTAACTCAGCCTTCAGCTTCTTCACCCTCCTCATCCTCTGTATCTGCCCCCTCCTCACTCTCTGCTGTGTGCACCCCCAAAGACACCACCACCACAACCATAGACCCTCCACTCGAGTCAGAGGAATTATTTTCCCATCCATTCCCAGACCTTACCGATTCGCAGTCATTCTTGGCATCGAATGAGGAAGAGGAGGTAGCAACAGCCGCCACCCAGCGGTCTGATGACCCAGATCAGCCCAAGGAGGGTGGTCCCCGCTGTTGATGCTTATTTCGAGATCTCTAATGTCAGTGGTGGTGAAGGTGACGATGATGACATGTCGATGGATGACACATGGGTGCCCACAAGAGAGGAAGAGGAGGGGAGTTCAGAAGGAGAGACGGAGCAGCAGATAGAGAGGAGGAGGAAAAACAGGCAAAACTTGCAGTGCACAGGAGGCAAAAAGCAGACTGCAAATGTATCTGGAGCGAGCCATCCACCATGCACGGTCACATCTTGCGCTCCCAGGATGCCAACACATGGCTCTGTAGTGTGAGAAAACAGTGGGGTTGCGTGGAAACGCTAAAAAGGACCACAGAGAGGCGCCAAAATCCCTAGTATCTAGGGTTGTGATGGTATATACCCAAGCTTGAATTGTTAGATACACATAAGTGGGGTGACAGTACTTTCACCAATTTATTTATTGTGATTCTCACTGTCAATTCGTATATGATGTGCAATTAGCAAATGTAGTATTAGGTAGATATAGATATATATAAAACCTTTGGCAAATATAAAATCTAGATATAAAATCAAGATATAAAATCAAATCAAAATTTTAGTGACTCACTTCACCCAGGAGGGTAATGTGGGATAAAGCACAAGACACCCACATCACACCTCCTGCGCCTGGATCGCCAGTAGAGTCTCACGGATGAACAATGATCACTCAGGAATTCTTGTTCATTCTTTATGTTCTTGTATTCCAAAGCCAGGGTGGGGGAGTGAGCAGCTCGACGCGTTTCGGGGCCTCTTAATGGGTCCCCTTCATCAGGAGCATATTGTAGTGTGTAGTGTGGGCTTTTTTTTAACGTGTCTGCTGCTGACAGTAGTGTTGACATCTGCAGCCTGTGCTGTCAACACATAAGTTGTGGTAAGCCCTACACTCACCTAGGAATGACCGCCTTAAGAAGGCATCTGGCCTCCCATCACCGAGACCAGTGGGAGAAACACCATCAGAACCAACAAAGCCACTCTCCTTGGCACTCCACGTCCTGCTTCTTCTCCTTCTCCTCCCATTTGTCCTCCACTCCCCCTTCCACCGTGCCGTCGTCGCGTTCATCTGGCACAAGGCAGGTTTCTGTGGCCCAAATGTTAGAGCGTAAAAAAATGATGACGTCGGATAATCCTCTTGCCCAACAGCTGACCGCTTGCTTGTCGGAACTGCTAGCCCGCCAACTACTGCCATATAAATTTGTGGACTTGGAGGCCTTTAGAAAATTTGTGGATATTGGCACACCGCAATTGAAGGTCCCAGAAGGAAATATTTCTCCCAGAAGGGCATCCCTGAACTATTTGGCCGCGTTCAGCGGCAACTTAATATATCTCTGGCACACAGTGTCGGTGCCAAGATACATCTGACCACAGACACGTGGTCTAGCAAAAACAGGCAGCGAAGGTACATAACTTTTACTGTCCACTGGGTGAACCTTCTGATGGCCATAAAGCATGTAACCCGTGGCACCTGTGTAGATTTGGTGTTACCGCCACGGATTGCATGCAGGCCGGCCTCTTCTTCTCCTCCTCCTACTCCATCCTCCGTCTCCTCCTCAGCTGACTTCTCCTTTTGCACTGCTACCTCCTCTTCCGCTGCACCCCCCAAGTTCCCCAGAACCTATTAGACGTGCCAGGTGAGACATTGTCATGCTGTGCTGCGTCTGTTGTGCCTGGAAGCCAAGAGCCACACCGGTCCTGCACTGCTTTCAGCCCTGCGGTCACAGGCCGATCAGTGGCTAACCCCGCTCAATTTGACAGTTGGTAAAGTAATGTGCAAAAATGGTGCCAATCTGCTGAGCGCACTGAAACAGGGCAAAATGACACACGTGCTGTGCATTGCACACATCCTGGCCTTAGTAATGCAGAGATTAGGTGCCAAATTCCCCGGGGTCCAGAGCGTCTTGTGGCAGGCCAGGAAAATCTCTGGCCATTTTAAAAGATCTTACATGGCCATGCCTTGCCTTGCTGACGTTCAGCAGCGACACCACTTGCCCGTCAGACGTCTGATTTATGACAGCCCGATGCGCTATCCACCTTGTATATGCTTGATAGGCTGCTCCAGCAGAAAAGTGCCGTTAATGACTACCTGTACGAACTCTGCGACAGGACAGGTTCTGGGAGCCTGGTTTCTTTTCACCGGGCCAGTGGCTGCTCATGCGCGATGCATGCAGACTTCTGCGGCCATTTGATGAGATCACCAAACTGGTCAGTCGCAGTCAGGACGCCATCAGTGACATTGTACCTTACGCCTTTTTTCTGGAGCATGTTTTTGATCAAGCCGTCGAGGAGCAGGAGCAGGAAGTTGAGGAAGTCGCATTGCTGAATGAATTCCTAGGGGAAATACTCTATCTGAGACAAGTCAGCAGGAGACTGAAGAGGAGTCAGAGCAGGATGGTGGCGGGGGGAGGAGGAGGAGCAAGAAGAGCAGGCTTTAAACTTTTAAGGGAGCCCTGGTGTTGTCTGTGGCTGGGGGGAGGAGACCGAGGACGACATTCTCCTGGGTAATGAGCAGGAGCCAGGACGCTCCACCGCTTCCAATTTAGTGCAAATGGGGGCTTTCATGCTCCAGTATTTGGAGAGTGACCCCCGTATAAAAAGCATAAAGGTCAAGGACCTGTACTAGGTGGCAACATACATAGAACCCTGGTACAAACACAAAATGGCGGACATGTTACCAACATCACAGAGGACTGTCAGAATGCAGCATTTCCAGGCCTTGCTGCGAGAGATGTTGCATTCTGCTGTTGTGGGCACTGGCAGAGGAATTTCCACCCACAGCGAAACAGGTGCGGGTACCAATCCTGCCGCGCCTGCAAAAAGAGGGCGGTTTGAAGATGTGTTGGTCACTTTGGATATGAGATCATTCTTGCAGCCAACCCATCGACAGCCGCCCTCCGGATCCAGCCTCAGGGAATGCCAGACCGACAGGTGTTCGACTACATCGGGTTAATGGCCGATGTGGACTCCATGAGAAGTGAGGAACCTCTTGACTACTGGGTGTGCAGGCTTGACATGTGGCCACAGCTGGCACAATTTGCCAAGGAACTCTTGGCTTGCCCCTCATCGAGTGTCCTGTCCAAAAGGACATTCGGCGCAGCAGGGGGGATCATGACCGATAAGCGCACTCGCCTAGCTCACAACAGTGTGGGCTACCTCACATTTTTAAAAATGAATGAGGCATGGATCTTGGAGGAATTCAACACCTGTGATGACCACGTGTAATTAAGTTTCCCCACACATATCTGCCACCACCCAGAACAAAGACAGTTACATATTTATCCTATGACCGCCTAATGTACCTCCATCCACAGAATCCAAAGTTCTTTGCTGTCAGGTGAATGCCTATTGCCTAATTTTTGGGGCCTGTACTGGCCGACAGTTGCATTTTTTTATCTCTAGCCACATAATCACACCCTTGTCTCGCTCCTCTGCCATTCATTATGGTGGTGTATGAACCACATTCACCATAAGGATCACCATTTGTATTATATAGATTCTAGTGTATTGTACTGTGCCCTGTATTTCCCCATAGCAAATGATCCTTGGGAAACACAGTCCTCATCCCTGACCACCAGGACCAGGTAGCACTCTGTCAGTACATGGCGGCCTCCCCTCTCAGCCACGCTGCACATTTGTATACATCAAACCGATAGGAAATAAAAAATTTCTAGGCTCCAGCAGGGCACATTTTTTAAGAGTTTCCCTTTAAGAAAATGGCCCCTGATTAAAATACATATTTTTGTGGGAATTTTTGCCAATGATCCCCCTCTGGTATATCACTGTCCAAGTTGTGGGACTATTTGTGTACTTCTAGTAAGTGTTTTCTGGCTGCAAATATGACCTGAAGGTTTTTCAAGATCACCTGCCATTACAGTGAATGGGGCCGCCACGAACGCACGGTTCGCCAACATTTGATCGCTAGCACACATTCGTGTTTACAAATCGTCCCGGCCGATGTTCATCTATCACTAGCTGCTGGGTTACATGTGTCATCTGAAAATATATCCTTGTTTGAGGGCTAATCCTTTTATCAAAGCATCCAGATAAATAGCTGTGTCCCGAAAGCTCTGTTCTATCTTGATAATATGGTTCCCAAATCCCAACCCATTCAGGAAGTGCATTTTATTATTGTGGACAGCAGTAAAAATGACTGTTTGTAGAGTATTTGCTATGGGAATAAATTCAGCCAAATGCACACAAAAATACTAGCAGTATGCAAAGCTACTGTATATTTGAGTGACCCCTTGCCAATTTGTGAAACTACATTTTGTGCATAAATGATACAGCAATAAGTCAAGCATCCAGAGTAAACACTGAATCTATAGAAATAAAAGAACAAGAGTGTGCTGCACAAACAATTGAGAGGACATTGACTAGTGTAAACCTGAGTATGAACTAAATATAATAATAAAGCTAAGATAATAAAGCTGTTCATCCACCAATTAGAAAGGTATTCCTATTTACAGGATATGCCATAAATGTCTGCTAGATGCAGGCCCCACCATCTCCAAAATGAGGGTCCCTCAACCCCTGAGAGATGAGTGCTATTTATCTGTTTAAGGGTTATGACAACTAACAGCAAAATAAATATAGATATTGTAGCTATATGGACAGGCAGGTGGGTTAGGCAATCAGGCAGGAAGAGATAGATAGATAGATAGATAGATAGATAGATAGATAGATAATTGGTACTAACCCAGAACTATCTATACCACTATGGATAATGTATATCAATGTTTATTCCTTCATGACATTAGATCACCAGAGATACTAGGTATTGACTACTAAGCCTACTTTCACACTAGCGTTTTGGCTTTTCGTTTCAGAGATCCTTTATTGGCTCTCACAAGCGGTCCAAAATGGACCAGTTTTGCCCTAATGCATTCTGAATGGAAAAGGATCCCCTCAGAATGCATCAGTTTGCCTCTGTTCAGTCACCATTCCGCTCAGGAGGCAGACACCAAAACACTGCCCGCAGCGTTTTGATGTCCGCTTGACGAAACGGATCCGCCCTGACACACAATGTACTGTAAGTCAATGGGGATGGATCCGTTTTCTCTGACACAATAGAAAACGGATCCGTCCCCCATTGACTTTCAATGGTGGTCATGACAGATCCATCATGGCTTTAGAAGACATAATAAAACTCGATCCGTTCATGACTGATGCATGTGGTTGTATTATTGTAACAGAAGTGTTTTTGCAGATCCATGAGGGATCCGCAAAAAACGCTATAGTGAAAGTAGCCTAAGTTGTTAGAGACACCCAAGGATATTGGATATTAACAGGGGTACTGTAAAGTTAAGACATTTGTGGACATTTACCTATTTCCCTTATGCAAAGTAATAAACGTCGTACATTATTTCTCTTGAAAAGGTTAACTTGCACTGTTTAATACTGTTTAACTGTGTTTTATATGTATGTTGTGATATATATCTTGTTTAGTTGCACTGTATTTGTGAGGCTCTGTGGCAAGGGTTAATGAATACTGAGAAACTTTTGGGACTTTGAATAAGACGCTGGTAATTTTCAACAGCTGCCATATGGTTTAAAGAAGAGCATTTTTGAAGAGAAAAGGCCAGACTAGTTTACCACCAAAGTCAAACAGACTGACCTTTTAAATGTCTGGTTTTAGCTATGTTGTTATGTCTGGAAATGTGTTTTTGTATAGAAAAACTGTTGTGTCATTAAAGCTCTAATGTATGTCTATGACAAACGGGGATTGAAACAATGTATCTGTTTGTGTTGAGCTTCTCCACTCCACCCCTCCTACTAGAAGGTTCCAGTCTAGCTAGATATGGTATATAAGAAAAGCAGTCAGAGCCCCTAGTGTTATGCAGTTAGGGAACAGTGCTTGGAAGCAGAGACTCTGCTACAAACCCTGGGTCACCAGCCTTTGACCAGGGTACCAGCCTTCTGAAGAAAGAGAAAGGGACAGCTAGCTCTGGCCTTTTCTCAGCATCAATCCCGTCTTCTGCCAGGGACGAGACTGGAGAAGCCAGCCCTATGCCTCGCCTGTATTGCTTTGTATCTGAATTCCTCCAGTAAAGAAGCACCCTGGTATACTGCAGACACTGACTCTCTGGACTTATTTCCTATTGGGTTGCAACACCTTACCATCCCTTTGGAAGAGCAGCAACGCTTAGTGACACCTTGACGGTGTCCAGGGGACTCAGCGTAGCATTGGGGCCACCCCAAACACGGCCACTGCACATATTTTGATGGTCCACCCTGAAGATAGGCCAACAATAATAAATTCCTGAAACACCCCTTTAAACCACTAAACAAGCCTTTTGTAACAATGTCTGATATAATACTGTGGAAAGTTGGTGAGCTTATTCAGTCGTGGAGGAAGAGGATTTTTAAAATTTTTAGGAGGGCATCAACACATTTGGAAACCCTCCTTTAAAATTTTGCATTTGCTCCTGGATGACCATTGTTGTAGATCCCATTCAAATAGATGCTGTTCTGCAGAGCTAGGAAAAAACATGTTCACATAAATCACATAAAAGTCCTTATTAACACCAGTGAGCAACATGGCTGCAGTCTGTAGAATCCCCTCCATAGCATTTAATGGTATTTGAGAAAAAAAACTTTTATGTGTATTTATATTGTTGTGTATTGAATATGATAATTTTAATAATCACATTGATTAGTCCATCAATTGTACATACAAGTTCTAGATTCATGCTCAGTATAGTAGATATTCCCCTCTGATTGCCTATTAATAAAACATTGAAGGACGTGATTTTGCAACTTAATGAAAATTACACGCCATTATCTTTGGCAGGGGAAGTGAATTGTTTCCTCTGAATGTTGAGCTGATTTCAGATGATACATGTCCATAATGGAATAAATTGCTAATGAAGTTCTGAATTGCTGGAAGGATTCCTGCTACTTATTAGACATTTTAGTTAATTAGAAGTTTTGAAAAGAAGAATTTAGGGAGGCGGGAATTCATTGTAGCTCATCAAAATAAGGTCAAGAAGATGTAACAGTGCTATCTAAACTTTATGTGAAAACTCCAAGGGTTTCAACACCATGACATTTAGAGAACTGTGTAGAATATGTAGAACAAGTAGAAAACTTTATTAATAAAGATGATTTAAGGTCACTGGTCAAGAGCAATTTGAATAACAACATTTTTCTCTTTTCAAACTTTACTTACTTTAATGTACTATTATTTCTTGGCTCCTGCTGCCATGTTTGCCTGTCCATTTTTATCTCCTCACTCTTCATAGCTTTCTTGTGTGATATGCCAGTCTTGGAATACATAGGATTGAAGAATCTTCAGTATATGAAATCGAGGGATTGCATAGATATTACTTTCCAAATCTACATTACTTTATTGGCAAATGGAAATACGAGATAGTGGTTGCTTCACTGTCATATGGTCAGGATACCTGACTTTTCACGGACAGCACACTTTCTATCCTGTAGATATTTACGTATTCTCAGGATAGGTCATCAGTATCAGGGGATCCGACAAGTGGAAAACAAACCAATTAGTTGCTTTGAGCAAAACAATGGACGGGGCTGGAATCAGAAGGCTCAGTTCACTGTGCAGTGGCTATACAAGGTTATTGCAGTCAGCACTCGCTATACCCAGGCAAGTGCCGGGGCCCACTGCTCCTTGGGGGGCCCACTGTGCTGAGAACATGGCATGCGCTGCCCTCAGTGCACACCATGTTCTCCAGAGCCAGCACAGTGGAGAAGGAGGAAGTCCCTCCCTCCCCATTGTGATGCGGGTGCCGCTGCCACCAATGAGAAGAGCAATGAGGAGGAGGGAAAGGGACCCTGTCACAACTGCTACCAATGATTATAATACTAGGGTTGGGGGGAGCGCACTGCACCACCAATGATTATAATTAAACCATTAATACAAATGTAGGCTGCAGGTGCCGGGTATATGATACGGCCAGCACCGACAGTCTACATTTGTATTAATGTAGGCTGTGGGTATCAAAATCTAATCAATGGCATCGAAATCGAATCAAAATTTTAGTATTGTGACAATCACTACCGGGGGGGGGGGGGGGGGCGGGCAATACAGCTCTCATGTGGTTGCTGGGACGGCTGCTTGAATGGAGGACCACTGGGGGGTCATTATACTGAATAAGGGACCACTGGGAGGTCATAATACTGTATTAAGGCCACTGAGGGGGTCACTATACTTTCCGCGGGCACTGGGGGTCATTATACTGTGTGGAGGGCCACTGGGATGTCATTATACTGTATGGGGGCCACTATACCTTCCATGGGGGCACTGGAGGTCATTATACTGTGTGGAGGGTCACTGGAGTCATTATACTGTGTAGAGGGCCACTGAGGGTCATTATACTGTATGGGGGGTTCACAGAAGATATCACAGCAGCATGTCCAGTGTGACTTTTATTGGGGACCAGAGTGCACACACAAGTACAATGTTTCGGCTACGCAGTAGCCTTTCTCAAGTATACTGGTACAAAATCAATCAAACATATAAATAGCATAGTCAGCCCCCCACATGTGACAACATATAACCAATAACCACACACTATCAATCAAAGACACCTGTGTGTTAGTTAAAATGATCGCTGCTACCAATAGAGTACTGCTTTACCAATCAAAAGTACCTGATGTTAATTAAATCGGTTCCAGCTGTATTCTCATGTTGTCCATACCTGTCGGCGTCTTCCTGGGTGTGTTGTGCATGTCCGTGACGTCATCATGTTGATGTGGAGGCGGAACAACGTCGCCTCTTATCGCAAAAAAAGCTGTATCCAACTGTGAATAAGCATCGCATGTAGACCAATGAAAATCATTATTCTCGGTCACATGTCTGATGCATCATCGATCATGTGACGGTCACCTGACACAAGCATCGCATGTAGACCAATGAAAATCAGTATTCTCGGTCACATGTCTGCTGCATCATCAATCATTTGACGGTCACCTGACCCGCAACAGGTCCTGGAACGCCACAGAAGATAAAAATATACAAGATCATAACTATCAACCACAATAATATATCCCCCATATATCAAAAACCTGACCTAGCCATACATCTCTGATACATGGTATGGACAACAAAGAGCTATATATAGAGAACCATCTATAAAAAATGAGCATTAAAGTCTATTATGGAGCATGCGATCATATAAAAGGTGTGAATAAATAAGTTGCTAATTGTACAAAAGTGAATAAGGGAGTATATTGCATACAAATGTATATATGTATATAAACCTTAAAATCACAGTAAAAACAAGATAAACTGAAAAAGACATTGACATGTAAGGAAGAGTGTTTTATCTGTCTACATTGTTAGCATTAAACTCTAAGTTCAGTCCCTGGGGTTGCAGAGCTTCTAAGGTGAAAATCCATTTCAGCTCTTTTTTCTTTAACATGCGTTCCCTGTCACCTCCTCTCTTGGGAATCGGTACCGAATCGATGATCCGGAATCTCAGTTGGCTGACAGAGTGTCCACAATCAGCAAAATGTTTTGCCACTGGCTTGTCTAACATTTTTTTCCTTTCCTTTTGGTGCTTTTGTGTTTGTTGATACGTTCCCTCACTTCCATGGTCGTCTCACCCACATAGATTAAACTGCATGGGCAGACGATCATGTAGACAACGTACTTGGATAGACACGTAAAGTACTCTCTGATGTTGAATTTCTTACCACTATATGGGTGGAAAAAGGTATTTCCTTTCAGCATATTGCCACAATTGTAGCATCCCAGACAAGGGAAATTACCCATCTGTCTGGGTTTCAAAAATGTCTGCCCACCTTTATTGACTTCACATACTTTCTCAAGATCTGCGCAATATCCCCACTGTGGTGGCCATAGGTGGATACAAACGGGATACGTCCCATGTTTTTATTCCTAGAGGGAACCTGAACAGTGGACACGCTGTCAGCCAAGGAGATCCGGGCCCTCGATCTGTGTAACAGTCTGGATGGATATTTTCTCTTGGCGAATTTATTGCACATTTCATCAATACGTTTTGTGAACACATTGTCATCTGACACCACACGTCTCACACAAAGCATCTGGCTCCACGGTAAGAAGTCCAGCATGCGACGTGGGTGGTTACTGTCATATCTTAATAAATTATTCCTATCTGTAGGCTTTTTATACAGATCTGTTTTTAGTTGACCTCCTTCTAGGTATACCCTGACGTCAAGAAACTGCAACTTCTCAGCCGAGCAAGTCACAGTGAATTGCATCCCGGGTACCCCATTATTGAGGTGTTGATGAAACTCATTCATATCCTCCATTGAACCACTCCAAATCATACAAATGTCGTTGATGTAGCACCACCAGTACAGGACCCACTGGCGATACTTAGACGCATAAACCAATTTGTCCTCGACCTCTGCCATGAACATGTTGGCATAAGTTGGTGCCACGTTGGACCCCATGGCAACACCGCGTGACTGTTGGTAAAAGGTGTTGCCAAAGAGGAAATAATTCCTCTTGAGGACCAACTCAAAGAGGTCGAGGACAAAGCGGTGTGCATCACCAGTGAGTCCCGTGCTGGCCAGGGCCACATCGACGACATTTAATCCATAATCGTGCATGATAGATGTGTATAGAGACACCACATCAACCCTTACCAGATAGAAACGGGTAGGTAAACTGATGCTACCAAGTTTAGTTAAAAAATTTCCCGTAACCCTGACATAGGAGGGAGCTGAGGTAGCATGGACACGGAGTAATTTGTCAAGAAATATAGCAATGTTACTAAAAATAGATCCCCTGCCCGACACAATGGGTCTGCCTGGTGGATCTATCAGCTGTTTATGAATTTTAGGGAGAACGTAGATAAGCGGAGTGATGGGGAAAGGTATCTTGAGGAACTGACATAGTTCTGAATCAATGATACCACGTGCAGCTGCCGTAGCAACGATATTCACCACCTCTCTGGCTATCTCCCATTTGGGATCATGTTGTAATTTAACATAGACCTCCCCGTCACTCAGCTGTCTACGTATCTCCATGATCACCACAGCTCCCCCTTGTCGGCTGGTTTGATGGTGATGTCTCTATTAGACATCAATGCCTTAAGTGCCAATCTCTCATCATGTGACAGATTAGGACAAAAATGTCGCTGCTGAGTACATTCCTGCAGGTTTCTATGACTCCACAATGTGGTTAGTGTGTGGCAGCATGAAGCTGCTCTAGTTGCTCAGCTCAAATTTGGCCAAGGACAATTCAGCAGCTTCACAGCCAGACATAACCCCACTGTGGATCCTATTGTCAAAAAATGCCTTCAATCTGAGACGCCTAAAAAAACGCTGTAGGTCACGTTCTAACTCGAACCAATCAGTATCAGCTACAAGACAAAAGGAAAGTCCATGTGCAAGGACATTGATCTGATCATTATTCAATTCTATAGATGATATGTTCACCACTAAATTATTTATTTCTTGTGCATGCATCTCGTCACCCACTCCCGGGCTCCCTGGTTGTAACTCGGTCACATCAGTGGGGGCTGATCTTTTCTGGACTCTGTGGTGTTTTCTGCCACCACGTCAGAGTTTCCTCCTCCTATATGTCCCGCTCTCCCTAAAAAAGCCGGTTTCATGGAGTCGTCAGTGGAATCTGACTCTCCTGTTGTGAACCCAAATTGGCTTTGGTCAAACCTCCTCCCTCTGCCCCTTCTCTTGGGCGGTCTGGTGCGGGTTTGTTGGTTCTGCCAATTATATATCCCTCCAGATCTTTAGTCCTCCAGATCACGGTGCCACTTATCTCTTTTTGTTTTTTCCACTTCAGCCTTATGTCGCTGCACGTGTGAGGTTAGTTTTTCCTTGTGAGCCGCAAAATCATCCACAGTCATCAAATCGTGGATCTGCGTTTCCAAAGGCACCAGCATTCTTTTGATACCCTCGGCCTCTTTTTGCAGGTATTCTATGTTAAGCTGCATCAACTCAAAGGAATATTTGTTATTCACAGATTCAAACTTTTTACAAATTTCCTCATTGTTGGGAAAGAGGTTGGGACGGAGGTGCGATCTTAAACCTCTTGGTACACGTTGTGCTTTGTAATATTCCCTCAGCGTACTGAGATGCAATTCAATCGTAGCAAGTCTTTTAGACTCATTTTCATGCTTCCTTTTTACAAGGTCAATGGATGGTATAGTGAGGAATGTCACATCACTGGCATCCTCATTGATCAACCTGTGAATGTCCTCCTCAGTGTATAAGTATGCACTCATATTGGTCCTCTCAGAGTATCGCCAGTGGGTCCTGTGCTAGTGGCGCTACATCGACGACATTTTTATGATTTGGAGTGGTTCAATGGAGGATTTGAATGAGTTTCATCAACACCTCAATCATGGGGCACCCGGGCTACAATTCACTGTGACTTGCTCGGCTGAGGAGTTGCAGTTTCTTGACGTCTGGGTATACCTAGAAGGAGGTCAACTAAAAACGGATCTGCTTACACTGTTACAAGGGGATCTGTGGCTGGCACTGGTACAGGGGGATCTGTGGATGGTACTGTTAGAGGGGGGATCTGAGGATGGCACTGTTAGACCCCCCCAGCCCATAACAGTGCCATCCACAGACCCCCCATTCCTTAACTGTGCCATCCACAGATCTCCCCCCCCCCTGCCCGCCCGCCGCTCCAGTATACAAATATAAAATGTCTTATTCAATTAAAAGGGATTACACATGCCTCCTCACTCCTATTAGTACCGTACATCCTAACAGCTTCAGTAGAATGCTGGCAGGCAGGCCGGTCGGCCGGCGCGTCACTCACTGATGTCACTTGCCTGCGCCGCCTGCTTCATTCATAAAGTAGGCAGCGCATGCACGTGACATCAGGGAGTTACGCTGCCGCCCGCCCAGCCTGTCTGCATTCTAATGAAGCTGTTAGGATGTACGGTAATAATTGGAGGGAGGGGGCATGTGTAATCACTTTTAATTGAATAAGACACTTTTAATTGAATAAGACATATTTGAATATTGCAGCACTTGAGCGGCGGGGCTATAGTACAGTGACTGCACCGCCCTGCCACTATTGCCAGCCCCCAGCTCCTCCTCCCAGTCCCTCCCCGCTCTCACATACATCGCAACCTGCAATGTAAAACGGTCAGCATTCACCCCATAAGACGCAGGGGCATTTTTCCCCCATTTTAGGGGGAGAAAAAGTGCATCTTATGGGGCAAAAAATACGGTATATACATTTGTATGCAATATACCCCCTTATTCACTTTTGTACAATTAGCAACTTATTTATTCACACCTTTTATATGATCGCATGCTCCATAATAGACTTTAATGCTCATTTTTTATAGATGGTTCTCTATATATAGCTCTTTGTTGTCCATACCATGTATCAGAGATATATAGCTTGGTCAAGTTTTTGATATATGGGGGTCTGGTGACATTGTTGTGTTGCCACTGCTGTGTGTAGACCTGGCCAGATTATATATGCGATATATTTGCACCATTATCATACTGTCTATATATATTATTGTGGTTGATAGTTATGATCTTGTATATTTTTATCTTCTGTGGCGTTCCAGGACCTATTGCGGGTCAGGTGACCGTCAAATGATTGATGATGCAGCAGACATGTGACCGAGAATACTGATTTTCATTGGTCTACATGCGATGCTTGTTCACAGTTGGATACAGCTTTTTTGCTGTATGAGGCGACGTTGTTCCGCCTCCACATCGACATGATGACGTCACGGACATGCGCAACACGCCCAGGGAGACGCCGACAGGTATGGACAACATGAGAATACAGCTGGAACCGATTTAATTAACATCAGGTACTTTTGATTGGTAGAGCAGTACCTCTATTGGTAGCAGCGATCATTTTAACTAACACACAGGTGTCTTTGATTTATAGTATGTAGTCATTGGTTATATGTTGTCACATGTGGGGGGCCGACTATGCTATTTATATGTTTGATTGATTTCGAAACGTTGTACTTGTGTGTGCACTCTGGTCCCCAATAAAAGTCACACTGGACATGTTGCTGTGATATCTTCTGTGAACCATTCATGTCTATGGGACGGTATTGGATTGGCTGTCCCTTCACAGCTGGTGCATTCCAGACAGGCCAGAAGGTCCATTTTGTGCTGCTCTACACAAATCCTGTTATACTGTATGGGGGTCACTGGGGGTCACTATACCTTCCAGGGGGCACTGGGGTAATTATATGGTGTGGGAGCAACAGGGGGACATGTAAATGTAAAAACTGCCACATGAACCTGGAGCCAGTGTTCTGTCAGAATACTATACCTTATCATAATGCTATACCCTCGTCACTTCCGGTGACACGGCCGCACCGGAAGTGACGAGAATCAGCTGGAGGAGAGGGTGTGCGGCGCTGCGCAAGCGCAGATCCACAGGTAAGTCAATGTTATAGCACTGCCACAGGAGAAACACCCGCATTAATTGGGCACTTCTCCCGCGGCTGTGCTATAACTACTACCGGAAGTGACGAGGGTATAGCATTCTGATAAGTTATAGTATTCTGACAGAACACCGGCACTGATTACAGTTTTACTTGAATGGATGCTGAGCTGCAGTAACCTGGCACAATCGCTGCATGGTAGATGTAGTCTTCTGCTTCCAATTCCATCACTGTTTTGTTTCCAGCGCCACCAGCTACTGAAAAAATTTGATCAGTGAGGGTGCCAGGTCCTGAGGATAGGTCATCTATATCTATAGGCTTAAAAATTGAATAAGAAATTAACTGAAGAGAAATGCCATCTAGCAACACTACAGATTTCCTCCCTTCTGTCTCTCCTCTCAATAGTCTTCATAGTACCAGCAGGACTTACCTCTATGTCACACATTTCAAAAAATTTAATGGTTAGAATAGGAGTCCTAAAAATAGTTTGGTAAAAAAATAAATAAATGAAGAACTATCTTAAGTAAAGTTGTTGGACAATCTAAGCCTATTTTAACAGCTCAATAGCCTTGATGCAGCTTTTGAAGTCATTTGCTCCATGGTTACATAGGATATCCATATAGTAAAATGTGGTAATTAAGGGGTTTGTGTCATGTAGACAACCGCTATTGTGATAGTTGAATTGGCGATCCTTTAGTCCTGCCCTCAGAACCCCCCTAGCAATCAGCAGTCAAAGATGTAGCTGGCCATACACAGCCAACCATGAATACATGGACAGACCAGGTCCACTAGCGTGGCAGATGCTCTTAATTAGCATCATTCTGCTCTAGTTTATAGAGGGGGATCCTCCAGAAAGTATGCAGAGGATATGAGTGCAAACAATACGATATCCACATTGTAAACAGTTCATTTCAATGCAAGATGAAGTAAGCCCTCTGTTATAATCAACTTATGGCAAGGTGACCCACCATTAACAATGAACTGGACAACTCCATTACAAGGTAAGGCCCTTAAAATATATATATATTTTTAAATTATCCATCAGTCACAGAGATGATCTCTTCACTTGTTAAAAAATCTGCTTCTTCCTATTTTCCAAAAACCAAAAAGACTAACCTGTATAATTGCGTATAAATACCAACCTCGTTGACAACGTCTCCTGTGTGAGTTATAATGGTGCTAGATCACTGCAACGATGAGAAAAAAAAGTTCTTTAGAAGCAGGATTGACACAATAATGAGTTTCGGGTCCAGCAGAAGACAATTCATTATCAAGCTGACTTTTGAGGAAATCACCTGCCAATAAAGCGCCTGGACATATTACGGGTTGACCAGGCCTCTATAGGCACAATAATGGGCTTCAGGTCTTGCAGAAGACAATTATTAAAAAGCTGACTTTGGAGGAAATAACTTGCCAATAGGGTCTAATGCTTATGATTTGATCTACAAATAACAGGTTCAGTGATGCATGCAATACCTTCTGTAGTTCAGCAGTCAGCTCTCCAGGTATGGCCACCACTGTTCAGCTCTGAACTGAGCTTTAAATTAGGACCTAACGACCCATGTGACCCGCAGCTATGGGCTATGGAAGCCCAGGACTGAAGCCTGGGTGGAGTGAGCCTCCCACTCCCAACCTTAGTCACTCCAGTAAAATCAGTATATATATACAGTACAGACCAAAAGTTTGGACACACCTTCTCATTCAAAGAGTTTTCTTTATTTTCATGACTATGAAAATTGTAGATTCACACTGAAGGCATCAAAACTATGAATTAACACATGTGGAATTATATACCTATCAAAAAAGTATGAAACAATTGAAAATATGTCATATTCTAGGTTCTTCAAAGTAGCCACCTTTTGCTTTGATTACTGCTTTGCACACTCTTGGCATTCTCTTGATGAGCTTCAAGAGGTAGTCACCTGAAATGGTTTTCACTTCACAGGTGTGCCCTGTCAGGTTTAATAAGTGGGATTTCTTGCCTTATAAATGGGGTTGGGACCATCAGTTGCATTGTAGAAAAGTCAGGTGGATACACAGCTGATAGTCCTACTGAATAGACTGTTAGAATTTGTATTATGGCAAGAAAAAAGCAGCTCAGTAAAGAAAAATGAGTGGCCATCATTACTTTAAGAAATTAAGGTCAGTCAGTCCGAAAAATTGGGAAAACTTTGAAAGTGTCCCCAAGTGCAGTCACAAAAACCATCAAGTGCTACAAAGAAACTGGCTCACATGCGGACCGCCCCAGGAAAGGAAGACCAAGAGTCACCTCTGCTGCGGAGGACAAGTTCATCCGAGTCACCAGCCTCAGAAATCGCAGGTTAACAGCAGCTCAGATTAGAGACCAGGTCAATGCCACACAGAGTTCTAGCAGCAGACACATCTCTAGAACAACTGTTAAGAGGAGACTGTGTGAATCAGGCCTTCATGGTAGAATATCTGCTAGGAAACCACTGCTAAGGACAGGCAACAAGCAGAAGAGACTTGTTTGGTCTAAAGAACACAAGAAATGGACATTAGACCAGTGGAAATCTGTGCTTTGGTCTGATGAGTCCAAATTTGAGATCTTTGGTTCCAACCACCGTGTCTTTGTGCGACGCAGAAAAGGTGAACGGATGGACTCTACATGCCTGGTTCCCACCGTGATGCATGGAGAAGGAGGTGTGATAGTGTGGGGGTGCTTTGCTGGTGACACTGTTGGGGATTTATTCAAAATTGAAGGCATACTGAACCGGCATGGCTACCACAGCGTCTTGCAGCGGCATGCTATTCCATTCGGTTTGCGTTTAGTTGGACCATCATTTATTTTTCAACAGGACAATGATCCCAAACACACCTCCAGGCTGTGTAAGGGCTATTTGACCATGAAGGAGAGTGATATGGGGTGCTGTGCCAGATGACCTGGCCTCCACAGTCACCGGACCTGAACCCAATCGAGATGGTTTGGGGTGAGCTGGACCGCAGAGTGAAGGCAAAAGGGCCAACAAGTGCTAAGCATCTCTGGGATCTCCTTCAAGACTGTTGGAAGACCATTTCAGGTGACTACCTCTTGAAGCTCATCATAAGAATGCCAAGAGTTTGCAAAGCAGTAATCAAAGCAAAAGGTGGCTACTTTGAAGAACCTAGAATATGACATATTTTCAGTTGTTTCACACTTTTTTGTTATGTATATAATTCCACATGTGTTAATTCACAGTTTTGATGCCTTCAGTGTGAATCTACAATTTTCATAGTCATGACAATAAAGAAAACTCTTTGAATGAGAAGGTGTGTCCAAACTTTTGGTCTGTACTGTATATATATATATATATATATATATATATATTTATCTCCTGTATGTTCAATAATAACATAAATAATGTTGCAATTAAAAGTGAATGGACTCAAGTAAGGGTGGGCCATCAGAATAATTTCTTCTGGTGAGCTCAAAAAGTCTCAATTCGACACTAGAGATGTTAGCACATTATCCCTTTTTATAAAATATTTTCCTTTTGAATACCTTAAATTTTTTAGCCCTCGTGTTCATCAGTGCATCAGTGCAATGCCTCATTTGTCCTGGAAATGTAATACTTGCTGTCAGTTTCCCCACAGATTACAGCTGATTGCAGCCCACCCAAAATCAGTTTATCATTTCCATTAATGACATCACCTTAATAAACATTACGTTTCTTTCCTGACTGAAGGCGGACGCTAATGGCAATTTACCTGCCTTCTCGTCTAGCCACTCTGGTTTTCTTTAATCAAATACTCCAGCTTGCTTACTTACACATGACTCATTTTGGAATGTCAAGAGGACATAAATAAACCTATCCCTAATCTACAAATTACTCAGTATATTATTACAGCCCAGATTGTTTCCTTTCTGCTGGTGCACGTGGACTTTCGGCATCTCCAAATGTAAATAATTCAGGGCGAGGTGTTAATAAAAATGTTCCGGCGGAGGAAATCATAGCATGTGTTTCTTGTGCACAAAATCATTCTGTTTGCTTTCTGCCCTTGAGTTTTAATGAATAATACATAGAGAGTAGGATGGAGTGTTATTTCCTCGTCATATCCCATTGTTGAGTGTTACAATCTCATTTAAAGAAGCAGCTGCCTTTCAGATGTCTTCGCGCTAATGGCAGTGTCATATTTCAACCTTTTGAGCAAATTAGATTAATTGCAGGTTATGTTTGAGGGATCAGTTATTTCTAGAAACAACACAATACTTATCACCATGGGGAATCATATAGAGCTATACAGTACCATACAACTGAGAGCAAAATGCTGATTTGTCTACTTTTTGAGATGTCAGACTCCAAAACTTACGTCCCAGTCTAAGAGATTTAGGCTAGCTTATTCTGCATGAAGGCATAAAGCATGGACCCCATCTAACCCACACTTTAGTATATCCAGTTGTTAACCCTAGAGAACTACTATAGTTTTATATTATAGATATTAGAGATGAGCGAATAATTGAAAAGTTCAATTCGGCTGATTTGCCGAATTTTACCCCAAAAATCGCTATGTAACTAATTACTCCGCCATGAAGCGCATTTTTTTGTAAGTAGCTGGTACAATGACAGGAAGCTGCGATAGCGCTGCCCACCATCACTGTACCCCTCAGATGCCACTTTCATACATGATCGCGGCATCTGAGTGTAAAAACAGTGTAAAATTAACAATAATTTTTTTTTTTTTATCAAACTTACCGCCTCCATTTGCTCGTGACGGGCCAGCCACCGCCATCTTGCTTGAAGATCTGGACCGAAATCTCGCACAGCGCGAGATTACGTCAAAACGCTAGCTGACGTGGCGACGTCATACTCACGAGATTTCGGCCGAGATCTTCAATCAATATAGAAGCTGGTGGCCCGTTGCGAGCAAATGGAGGAGCTAAGTTAGAATTTTGGGGTTTTTACACTATTTCAGGCTAAATTGATTCGCTGACACGAAGCAAGAGGAAATTCGGCTTCGAGGTGAATTGCATTTATCCTGAAATTCTGATCGAATTCCACTTCGTGGGATTGGATTCGCTCATCTTTAATAGATAAGGGGGAGATTTATCAAAACAGGGGTTTTCGACACCAGTCTTGATATCCCCCTGCACAGCCAGAGGACACACCTAATGTATGTTGTGACGCAGGTCTTGTCATACATTAGCTTCTCCTCTGGCAGTCCGTACGCCTAAACTGAACTCTACCACAGCTTGTAGCTCAAAACTGCTGCAGATTTGTGTCTTATTTTATGCTATAAAATTGGTGTTCAACCTGCGGCCCTCCAGCTGTTGCAAAACTACAACTCCCAGCATTTCCAGACAGTCTACAGCCTGCAGCCGGGCATGGTGGGAGTTGTAGTTTTACAACAGCTGGAGAGCCTCGGGTTGAGCAGCCCTGGTGTAAAGGAAGATAGATGTGCCCTGCCTCCTTCCCTTTTTGGAAACATACAAATATAACTAGCAGTTATATTTTGTTACATTGGCATTTAAAAAGGCACAAACATGGGGTTTGCGACTTTTTTCAGAAAATTAATATTAACTCTGCTCGATTATCTTTACTATTTTTGCTGTATAAAAGAAGACAAGGAGATAAGTCACCTTTTACGACTGTCAGGAAGGAAGCGTTATACATCCAGGTGGTCAGCATATATCTCTGCACCAACCTTTCTAAACGTCCCTGCAGAGGTCGCAAGGACATGCAGCTGCGGGAGCGGGGAGACAGCTGCCAGGGACAGCATGGCTCCCTATAGGGAGCGAAGGGAGAGTTTTTAAAGGGGTTGTCTCACTTCAGCAAATGCATTTATCATGTGGACAAAGTTAATACAAGGCACTTACTACTGTATTGTGATTTTCCATACTGCCTCCTTTGCTGGCCTATTTCCATCACATTATATGCCGCTCCTATGAATAGTTATGGCCCCCGTGCAATCCAGAAGCGGTGGCTGTGCTTGCACTCTATAAGAATAGGCGCCGGCCTCTCTGGTAGTCAAGACTGCGTGGGCTGGCGCATTTCCGATAGTGTCCAAGTCTAGATTGCAGGGTGGTCGTAACTTTTGGATACAAGCAGTGTATAATGTGATGGAAAAATGAATGAAGCCAGGAAAGGAGACAATATGGACAATCCCAATACATTGGTAAGTGACTTATAATAACTCTCTACATGATATCTGCCATTTGCTGAAATGAGACAGCCCCTTTAACTGTCCCCTTGCTCTACACACACAGTGCTCAATGTGCCGCCTCCCCCTCCGATCATGTCATGTGATTCCTGGGGGCTGAGAGTCTGCATGAGCTGCTGGGTTTCATTAACATTTTCCTGGTAATAAAAACTGAAAAATACTAATATAAAAATAAAGCCCCATGTAGGAAAAAGGTGTGAAAAATAACTTACATAACCGGACAGTGAAAACAATAAGGCGTTCAAAGACACATAAAACGGAAAAGTACTTGCTCATGTTAAAAGGGTTATCCTATCTTAGACAATGGGGGAATATCGCTAGGATATGCCCCCATTGTCTGATAGGTGCGGGTCCCACCTCTGGGAGAGAGTTGTGGCTGGAGGATCACGGATTTCCCGGGGTCCGTCCACCACCAGGCACAGCTCCCCGCCTCTCAAATTGAAGTGAATGGGAGCGCACCGCACATGCGCGGCCACCTGTCCCATTCATTTCTATGGGGACGATGGAAATAGCCGAGCCAGTGCTCGGCTATTTTTGGCGGCTCCATAGAAATGAATGGAGGGCGGCTGCGCATGCACAGTGTGCCCTCCTCAAGTTTCTCTGCTCCGTTCTCCTTGTAGGTGTGGGTCCCAGAGGTGGGACTTGCACCTATCAGACAATGGGGCCATATCCTAGCGATATGCCCCCATTGTCTCAGATGGGATAACCCCTTTAAGGGAACTTGTCACCTGGATTTTGGGTATAGAACTGAGGACATGGGTTGCTAGATGGCCGCTAGCACATCCACAATATCCAGTCCCCATAGCTCTGTGTGCTTTTATTGTGTAAAAAAACCTGACTTGATACATATGCAAATTACCCCGAGATGAGTCAGAGCTTGAAAATATGACTCCTCTCTGGCCACACAAGTAAGATATTACTCTTTTTTATGTTAATTTGCATAAAAGGCAGGAAGTACACAAATTCATAATACTTATTGAATTTGTCTGCAAATGAAATTAAAAGTGTAATTTATATGTTGAGGTAACACAATGAACATTTAGAAACGGTCAGTGAGGGTAGCATAGTAGAGGTGACAGGTGCCCTTTAAGTAACCCATTCTTAAACTGTCATTTGGGATTTCTTAGGACAAGACACTCAGACTTGGTTCATTAATGCTGGTGCAGATGGTCATTTCATCTGGTATTACTCCCACAGCAGGGTCTATTCCCAGACTGGTAGTAACCCTACATGACGCGCAGGCAGGCACATGAGGTAGTACTCAAATGGCTGCATTGGGGACTATTTAATTTAGTGATGTTGCTAGATCTTAAAAAATCAGGGGCATAAGTATCATGGTATATTCTCCCTTACAGCCCCCCCCCCCCCCAACAACATTATATACCTAAATATATCTATAGTTATCATATAACTTTGTAACACCACAATAGAGTGACTAAGTATCACCTGCATACTGTCACTGAAAAATACAGACTGCTCTAATGTTGTCCTCTCTCACACAGACTGCTCCACATTATCCTCTCTGTTATACCCTATGTTTTAGACTGCACTCCATGCCCCTTCTCTCTGACAGACTGCTCTCCCTCCCCCATCTTTTACATAGACTTCTCTCCATGGGTCTGTCTCTCATATAGTGATGAGCGGCATAGACAATATTCAAATTTGCGATATATCTCATGAATTTTTGGCCGAATATTCGTCATAAATTTTCAAATTCGAGACTTTGTGATCTCCAGTCATAATTTACTTGATTGCAAAAATTGGCAATGTAATATATTTGCATTAAAAATTAGCAATTAGAATATTCACAATCAACATTAAGGGGTAGGCAACTTTTCTATTGGTTGCTAGGGACAGGGCCGTCTTTAATATTGATTGGACCCTGGGCAAAAATTTACTTGGGCCCCCTGGATCCCGCCTTCCCACACCTTAGCAGGCAATCACGCCCTCCAACACAACACGCACACAAGAAATCCACACATCTGGTAGAGTACAGTGAATGACTGTAAATACTTCCAGTTCTGAAGACTCCAGCGGCTCAGGATCAGTGCTCTGGGCAGCTGGGCTCAGGCTGGAAGTGGGCACCGCTCTGCAGGAAGGAGACCGGGGCTCGGCTCACCCTAGTGTTACAGTGCACCCCAGCACCCCACAGTATGCAGTATAGCACCCTATAGTATACAGCACCACACAGTATGCAGTATAGCACCCCACACTATACAGTACCCCACAGTATATAGTACAGCAGTATAGCAGCCCACAGTATACAGCACCCCACAGTATACAACACCTCACAGTATACAACACCTCACTGTATACAGCACCCCAAACTATACACGATACAGCCCCCCACACTATACAGTACAGCAGTATAGCACTCCACACTATACCGCACCCACAGTATACAGACCCCCACAGTATACAGTACAGCAGTATAGCACTCCACAATATACAGCCCCCACACTATACAGGCCCCCCACACTATACAGCCCCCCCACACTATACAGGCCCCCCACACTATACAGGCCCCCCACGCTATACAACCCCCCCACACTATACAGCCCCCCCACAGTATACAGCACCCCACAGTATACAGCCCCCCACACAGTATACAGGCCCCCACACAGTATACAGCCCCCACACAGTATACAGCCCCCACACAGTATACAGCCCCCCCCACAGTATACAGGCCCCCACACAGTATACAGCTCCCCACACAGTATACAGCCCCCCCACATAGTATACAGCCCCCCACACAGTATACAGGCCCCCACACAGTATACAGCCCCCACACAGTATACAGCCCCCCACACAGTATACAGGCCCCCACACAGTATACAGCCCCCCGACACAGTATACAGCCCACCACACAGTATAAGGCACCCCCACAGTATACAGCCCCCCAACACAGTATACAGCCCCCCAACACAGTATACAGCCCCCCAACACAGTATACAGCCCACCACACAGTATACAGCCCACCACACAGTATAAAGCCCCCACACAGTATACAGCCCCCCACACAGTATACAGCCCACCACACAGTATACAGCCCACCATACAGTATACAGGCCCCAACACAGTATACAGCACCCCACTATACAGTAGTTTACAGTATATTAACATAACAGCCCCTGTCACCTTTTTCTGATGTATTCTTCACACAAAAAAGCTCCACAGTTAACTTCTGCAACACTCCTGCTAGGACCTGTGATGACCTCATAGCCATGTGAGCAGTAATTGCTAGGTTACTGGTCACATGGTGATGATGTCATCTAAGGTCCTAGATCACAACTTTAACACAGACAGCTTGACACCCGGGGCAGTAGCTAGCAGGGCTCAAGAGGCAGCTGCCTTGGGCCCCAGAGGAGCAAGTGGGCCCGGGAAAGCTGCCCCTTTTGCCCCTTGGTAAAGATGGCCCTGGGTAGGGATGTTGAAAAATGTTGATATTTGCGATAAATTCATGATTAAGACTATTCGCGATTAAACTAAATATTCTAAGTATTTGCGAATTCTCAAAGTGGCAATATTCATTATTAAAATTTGGGATTTGAATATTCGTGCTCAACACTACTCTCGTACAGACTGCTCCACTTGCCACTATTAGACAGACTACTCTCCAGGCTCATCTCTTACAGACTGTTCCCATGTCCCCTGATTTACAGATTGAAACCCATGCCCCATCTTCCACAGACTACTCCCCATGCCATCCACTCACACTGCTCTCCATGAACCTTCCTCTCTCACAGACTGCTTTCCCCCTTTCCACACTCTTCTTCTTGCTCTCCCATTTTTTACAGACTGCGTTTCATGCCTCCTCTCACATCCTACTCCCCAGCCTCCTAATTTCCATGGTCTGTGACAGGAAGCTGATAGCTAAGCCCTCTATTAGCTCCCTGCACTGATCATAGAGATGAGTGCAGGAAGGAGAGCAAGGGTTGTGCAGCTACTACACAGTTCTCTCTATGATTGATTAGAGAGCTTCATCAGTACTATATCTGGTCATTAAGGGGGGATGTTATTAAAATTGGCGTCCCTAAGCATCTACTGGGTGACCAACCCTGGCCCAGCCTGCCCCTGGTATCATAAAACATTTAGGAGGTTCCAAGCTCTGACACATTAAAGGTGCAGATGAACACAACCTCATTTGGAACTGACTTTGGAACTCTTCACTTGCCAGTAGGGTCTATTATCCTAATAAATGTTATTAATGATAGGTTCTATGTGTACGCTGACAAAGTTTGCAAGGAACCTCAGTCTGACACTCATCATACTGCAATAACGTCCAATTAACCAAGCTATTTAGGGCTATACTGTATATTAAATATAATGTTCTCTTGGGTCACATGAGCATTATCTGGTAATTTTTGTGGCCTACACAACAATCCACAGAAGAAGATTCTTAGCACTAAACATTCCAGTTTAAACCACACTAAGCATGAAATGAAGCCTAGCCGGGTGCTATCACTTCTTATATTGAGAATATTCTTTTATGATAAAAGGTCCACTTCAAAGTGCCATTAAAAGTTTTTAGTGGTCACTTTTTGCTCAGTTTCTTTACTATTAGCATACTGCATTTCAGCAGGCAATTATCTGACTTATATTTGTACTATTATAACGGTTTCTTTTATAGTATGTAAATGATTGTTTCTACAAAGAAATATCAAAATGTATGATTATTTCAAAATCTTCCAGCAATTGCCATAGATAAAAGCTCCATATGTTCATATTTTCACGATTTACCTAAGCGCACATGGAACATGTTGTTGATTTACAAGGCTTGCAAAACTGCTTCTGTGTTTTGACTACATAAGTCAGTATTTACGGACCAGTGATTAACAGCATCAAGATTATGTGGCTTATGAGTGTTGTATGAAAAATTACATTTCTTGTAGTGTTGTTAAAGTGCATTTTCAGATTTTTGTATATAATATTTTGGGATGTACAACAAAGAACACAGCAATCCCAGTGCCTGTGTCCTATAGGTATGAATTAGAAATGAGTGAATTTCTTGAAATTCGTTTTGTGTCCATTGTGTTGAGTTTTTCAAAAACTTCAATTTGTGGTTAAACCAATTCAACCCAAATCAAAAGTGCTCTAACTGGCCTGAAATTCAAATGCTTTATGACACTCTAAGGTCTTCTAGGACTCCTATTTTTTATATCTTGCCACTCTATCTTTTTATTTAATTTGTTTGCGAATTCTTGCTGTTTCTTCACCCCACCCTTTAAGCTCTTTAACGCAATGACAGCAATAACAAATAATGTCAGAGTGACACTGACACATACAGCATTGGGTAAATGTATATTTGATGGTGCTAACAAACAGCCTCTATAAAAACACACTGCATGCTTTTGTTATGCTTTTTCTTATCAGAAACGTTCCAAAAATTGTCCCATATGTTAGGACCAAGCATCCAAAAACATAACACCTTTTTGGATTTTCTGTCTTTTCTGTCAGAGCAGGAGCTGACTGGCTCCTTATCTCTGCTCTCTGACTTCCTAAACACTCATTATAGCTCATTTCTTTTCTTACTGATAAGAATGTGGCTTAAAGGGCTTCTGTCACCCCACTAAAGTGATTTTTTTTTTTTGGGCTGGTGAAATTAGTTATATTGCGATATATCACAATATAATTCTGTCACTTACTTTGATCCAGCAGTTTCTTCCAAAAACAAAGTTTTATCATATGTAAATTAGGTCTCTAACAGCAAGTAGGGCGGCTACTTGCTGCTAGCTGCTGCAGAAATCCGCCCCCTCGCCGTGTTGATTGACAGGGCCAGCCGGGATCTCCTCCTCCGGCCAGCCCTGTCGGCATTTCAAAAATCGCGCGCCTCTGTGGGTTCGGCGCAGGCGCTCTGAGATGAGGAGGCTCGTCTCCTCAGCACTCCCTCAGTGCGCCTGCGCCGATGACGTCTTCTATTTCGGTGATGTCATCGGCGCAGGCGCACTGAGGGAGTGCTGAGGAGACGAGCCTCCTCATCTCAGAGCGCCTGCGCCGAACCCACAGAGGCGCGCGATTTTTGAAATGCCGACAGGGCTGGCCGGAGGAGGAGATCCTGGCTGGCCCTGTCAATCAACACGGCGAGGGGGCGGATTTCTGCAGCAGCTAGCAGCAAGTAGCCGCCCTACTTGCTGTTAGAGACCTAATTTACATATGATAAAACTTCGTTTTTGGAAGAAACTGCTGGATCAAAGTAAGTGACAGAATTATATTGTGATATATCGCAATATAACTAATTTCACCAGCCCAAAAAAAAATAATCACTTTAGTGGGGTGACAGAAGCCCTTTAAATAAGTGCTTACGACCTCTCAGTAATTTAGAGATAAGATTTATTAGATGACCGGCACAAAGTGAAAGTACCAGTCACATAACAAGAAAGACAGTAAACCTTTGCGACAGAACAGCTCAATATTTTTAATAAGGGCCAATTGAAAAAAAAAATTCTAGACAAAAATGAGTAAAATGCAATAATTAAAAAAAAAATGTCTCTGAAGGTGTACATAGCCTTTAACATAGGCAGATTCCTGCCCTTGTTTATATACACACATGTTTAGGTCATAAAAAAAACTGTGGTTTGTTCTGCACAAGCCTTCAACAAGTGTGCATTATTAGGGACAGAATGTCTGTCCATATTTATACACATTATACACACATCAGAAGAACTAGTGTCTTGTTCTGAAGTTGAGCATGCCTGAAAAGAATCTCCCTTTTACTTGAGAGCAGAAGCAGTACAGTGTGGAAGCGTAAAGGGTAAGGTGTGTAGGGGTAATAATGACAGCAATAGTTGCACCAGCAGAAGCAGCACAGCATGGAACAGACAAGGCAGTAGATGTGCTTGGCTGTTTGGGGGTAGAAGTTGTAGTGGCGGTTGTGTAGAGGTGATGGCAGGGCAGTAGAGGCAATGGAGGTGGCAGTAAGGGGATTACCAGTGGCGAATAGCAGCTGCGATGATGGCAGTAGCAGCCATACAGTACATAATGACAGGCAGACAGCAGCAATGGCATAATGGGGGGTGATCAATGACCACCATCAGCAATGGAATATCTATTCACAGGCCTCAGCCAGAGGTGTGTGAAAATCCTCAGGGAACCAGGCCTGATTCTGTCATGAGTAGTGGGGAGGAGATAACACCAAATGACTAGTGATGATCGAGTATTGTTATGCTTGGCACATCGCAGTGTTTGGCCGAATACTTTGTATGCTTAAGCACAATGAAAATCGATGGGAGACCTGAGAATTAAGCCTGGCACCCCCTACTCTGAAGAAGAGAGAACGTCTGGTTCACAGAAAAAGGTTAGAAATTTATGGAAACAACACCGAAATGGTTTGAAAACAGCACAGAAGGAATGTCTGGATGCATCTTGGACTCCCATTACCTATGACATACAATAGGCAACCACACAAAGGTTATATGCTAAAAACCAGGTATGCATGCCAAAAATCTATCTATGAGACAGATACAGTCAGCATACCTTGCAATGGCAGCCTTGTGCACTATGAGACATTTAAAACCAGCTCTCATCTGATTTAGAGCCAGTAAGCCTCAAAGTTGCTTCATATCTGTTGGATAGCTTGGGTGGACCTGCGCACCTAGATCATTATCATTAGGGTGACAAAAAGTTTTCTGATTGTCCTAGCATAATATTCAATAATGTAACGAGTGAGGTAGGGGGCGGCACCACTGTCCCGGCTGCATGCACAAGGATCATATGTTCCTGACGGCTGGAGAGGACGGCACACGATCGGTGGTGCTCAGCTGCGCAGGTAAAGTTCAGTGTGAGCGTAATCGGAGGTAAATGAAAACAGCGGCACTCACCCGTGTGCTTCAAACAACTTCAGTAGCTTTATTCATTCCAGGATTGACTCAGGCAGGGGGCGGATATACACAGGCACGCATTGATCAGCGGCGGCCGTTTCGCGCTAACTGCGCTTCTTCTGGCTGTGCGTCAATGCGTGCCTCTTACACCACTCCTTTTAAAAGCCGGCGCAGCCCGTCATCAACGAGATTGACGAATCAGGCAGCACCTGCATAGACAAAGTGATATAGAAACCGCACATGATAAAAAACAAAGATCCATGCAATAAATTCAAATGAATATGCAAATCAAGCGGCAAATGTTTGTGTAATATTACACTACAAAGCACTACAAGAATGGGCTGAGATCATTTCTATCGTTGAGCCCGAGTTCTCCCAGGGCCTGGGTGCGTATTATCCACCTGGCCTCTCTCTGCAGGAGGAGACGATGTCTGTCTCCCCCCTGCAGAGGAGTGGACACCATTTCGAGGCCAGAGAATGAGACGCAATCAGTGTCACCATTATGTGCCGTTCTCATGTGCTCAATGAATCTAGGACAACCTTTCCCTGTCTTAACGGAATTAAAATGTTCCCGCACACGTTCAAAAAGGCATCTGATAGTTTTACCAATGTAGAAACGTCCACATGTGCACAATAATAGATATACTAAAAAAGTACTCCGGCAATTAATAAAGGTATTGACTGTGTGTTTAATGCCAGCAAATTCAATACTCTTTTTCTGAGAATTATTGGTGCACAGTGAACAGTTTCCACATCTATAGTTGCCCTTCAGGAGGCTGCGTTTGAGCCAATTTTTACTACTATCCTTTTGGAGTCTACTCCTGACAAGTTTGTCCTTAATGGTGTGACTCCGTCTAAAGGAAATGAGGGGTCTCTGTCCCGTCAATTCTTTTAGGGTTGCGTCTCTCCTTAAAACATCCCAGTTCTTAAAGATGACTGATCGAATACGGTCAGCCATAGGGCTATATTTAAAGGAGAACGCAAATCTGGTACCTCCAGTATGGTCACTACCACTATCCAATTTCTGGTTATTTTTGTTTTTACTAAGGAGACTATTCTGTGAGAAATTTCTCTCTACTCTCTCCATGTCCCTGCTAAGCATTTCTTCGGGGTAACCCCTTGTTACTAGGCGCTGTTTTAACTCCTCTGCTTGTCTATGGTACCCACTATCTCTGCTGTTAATGCGTCTTAGTCTAATAAATTGTCTGTATGGTACGGCTTTTTTGACGCTCCGTGGATGGAAGCTGTCGTGGTGGAGCAAGGAGTTGGTCGCCGTGGGCTTACGAAACCCCTCCGTGACCAACTCATCGCCTTCCACCACGACAGCCACGTCCAGAAATTCTAACCTGTTCCCCCCAAAATTAAGGGTGAAAGTCATACCCATGTCGTTGTTATTTAGATAGTCAACGAACTCGCTGCACTCTTTTTCTGTGCCTTCCCAGACCATGAACACATCATCTACGAAACGTAGGTATGTTTTCATTCTTAAAAGAAAAGGGTTGTTCATAGAGTACACATATCTGTCCTCTAGTCTGGCAAGGTACATATTTGCAAAAGTGCAGGATACGGGGGTCCCCATAGCCGTACCCAGCTTTTGCCTATACCAATCACTACCAAATTGGAATACATTGTTAGTTAAGATAAACTTTAATGACTCTCCAACAAAGTCACAATACATGGGATTTTTACCTAGGTTCAACACGATGTCAAGGACCGCCTCCACACCGGCATCATGAGGGATGCGGGTGTAGAGGCTTTCCACATCGAGTGATACCAATTGGTATCCTTTCTGCCAATGGATTTCTTTCAGGGCCAATAAAAAATCATTAGTGTCCCTGAGATACGCAGGTGCACTACTGAGTATTGGTCTTAAGAGCCAGTCCACATACTTGGATAAAGGTTCAGTCACTGAGCCAATCCCCGCGATGATGGGACGTCCCGGGGGGTGGCTCAGCGACTTATGGACCTTTGGGAGAAAATACCAAGATGGTTTGACTGGGGATGGTGGAACAAGCTTGTCCAGCATATTCCTGGGTAGAAAACCCACCTCCACGTATTTCCTAACAAGTGATAACAGCAACCGCTGGGTATCGGGTAGGGGGTCCCCCCGTATCCTCTCATAAATACTGGTGTCACCCAGTTGTCTCATGGCCTCACTGACATAAAATTCTTTAGACATGAGGACGACATTTCCCCCTTTGTCCGCCGGTTTCACTACTATATCCTCCTGGGAACGTAGCCACTGCAAGGCCTTCTGCTCCTCTATAGTAATGTTGAGTTGAGCAGTGGGATACATCACTGCTTTTATATCTCTCATAACTTGAAACTGGAAAATATCAATGCTACTCCCGGCGGACATAGGGGGACAAAAGGTGGATTTCACTCCACCAACAAATGGATCCATAGAAACATTAGTAGAAGATCTCTCAGTGATATCTGTTCCAGTAAGGAACTCCAAACAGGCCTGTTCATCTTCATTGAATTTATTACATATTTGGAAGGCCATGGGATCTGGCTGGAGTGGTATCTCTCCTTGGGTAGTGGATAGTTTCTGTGGAGTGTCCCTAAACAGCTTGTGCAGGTATAATTTTCGAACAGCTTTAAATAAATCCACTTCAAATATAATATTCAATAACCTTTCAGTTTTGTCATGCAAACTTGTTTGCATAATTGTGGGCATATGCAAATTAGCTGAATCTGCTTGTTTTTCAGCTGAAACATCATTTGCATGGAAAATGCGCAATAAAAATTCGCAATTAGAATATTCGCGATCAACAATACTTATGAAAAGACTATGAATCCAATAGATGGCGCTGTTCATGACTCATGAACAGCGCCATCTATTGGTTTCATAGTCTATTTTTTATACATTTTATTAGGTTTTGATATAGTTTGCACAATTGCCTTCAAAGGTATATATTGGATCAAATGACAGGTCATATTCCTTTTTTAAAGATATGTGCAGTGAAAACAAAGATAAAACACATATAAACAGTGCAATAATCCTTTCCCTAAACATTTCTCTTCCCCCTCCAACCCTCCCCCTTCTATACAGGTGATGTGATTTAAAGTTTTCTTTTTATTATAGGTATTCCTGTACCTGTTCTTGCGTCTTTATTGAAGGATTGATGATGCTTTATATGTTATTGGTTTGATAGTGTTATAACAAGACTATGAATCCAATAGATGGTGCTGTTCATGAGTAGTGTAGATCGCAAATATTGTAATCACACATTTTTATTGCAAATTTTCCATGCAAATGCTTTTTTTAGCTGAAAAACAAGGCATATTCTGCTCATTTGCATGTCTTTCCCATATGTCCATGTTTATGCAAATGAGTTTACATGATAAAACTGTATAGAAAGGTTATTGAATATTATGTTAGGACAATCAGAAAACGTTTTGTCACCCTAATGATAATTATCTAGGTGTGTAGGTCCACCCAAGCCATCCAATAGATCTGAAGCAACTTTGAGGCTTACTGGCTTTCAGTCAGATGAGGGCTGGTTTTGAATGTCTCATAGTGCACAAGGCTCCCATTGTAAGGTATGCTGACTGTATCTGTCTCGTGGATAGATTGTTGGCTTGCACATATCTAGCTTTTGGCATATAGCCTTTGTGTGGTTGTCTGTTGTAGGTAACAGGAGTCCAATATGCATCCAGATATCCTCCCCATGGTGTAGACCCTGAAGGTGGAAATACTCATACACTAGAACCTTAGCCCTGAAGACATTGGAAGGCCCTAGGAGTGGTGTCAGGGAATGAGACTACTGGTTCCTTCCCAGATGAAGGAACCAGCTTTTCCCTGAGGCCTTAACAACAACGCACAAGCAAACAACAAAATGCACTAAGCTTCAAGAAGAATGGAGAAGCAGGAGATCCAAAGAACAACACACCAGCTCAACCAACTCCAGCAGGAAATATCAACCGCATGGTAAGCTATGTGAGTCAGGACTAAATAGAGCCTCAGTAATGACTACAAGATGCACCTGCAAAGAGGTGTGGTCATTACTACACAACAATACTGCAAGGAGAAAACAGAGAGAACTGTTAGATACCCCACTTGCCGCCAGTCTCTCGGATCTACTCACCCCTGTCATGGGAGGGGATGTGACAGATTCATTACCACAACTAAGTAGTATGGCAGCAACTGCACTTCCAGCAACTTAGCCATGTGGGAGTTCAGCTTGCACACAAGTTAATTGCTGGTTGGAAACTGTTTTCTCATAGCCAAACATTCCTTTACGGATGTCTCTCAATGGAGTGGAGGACAAGGAGGAGGAGAAGTCTAAGCGGGAATAGAAGTAGATGATATGATAAGGACACTGTACTGCTTGGGGATGTGACCTAGCTTCTACAAAGAAGACCAGTAGAAGGAGAACAGACTTGTTCTGATTCAGAATGCTGGCCAGTTCTACATTCCCACAGCATCTGGTGATGCCGCCTTATGTGCTTCAATAGAGTCCTGATACCTATTTTTGTGTTTAAAATGTGCACAGCTTATTTTAATCCTGCAGATCTTGTACTATATATGGCTGTGGTTTTGTGTGCCGGCTTTGTAATGAAAAAATGTCAAAAGGGAGATACTTTCTCTGTCACTTTTATTAAACTGAGATGTGTAATTGTGGTCTCATTCCTTTCTCTTTATTTGCCTGGGCTGCCACCACGGTTGTGGCTACAAGTGCTACTACTATTACTACTACCAACAACAACACAGATATGCATGGGGTCCCCCCACCTGTGCCTAATCCTCCACCTCATAGAGCTCCAATTGTTTACACTGATGCTCTCCCACAACTGGGAGCCTATCTTGAGTACCTTCCATTGCACATGGGAGTTTGATGCAACCCACTAGGAGGAGGCAGTGAAGACAGAGATTATTCAAGTGAAAGGCTTTTCTGGGGTGGCAAAGGAGGAGGAGCAGGAGTAATGGTGTGACCCCTTGCTCTAAGGTACATGTCATATACAGGGAATACCTCAACATCATCCTGCTGTGACTAAGAGGAGGAGTGAGCCATCCAGTCCACAATCGTAACCTCTTTTTACTCAATAAAAATGTGGCGCCTCTCGGAAGCGCGGGAGAACTTTAGCCTGCTACTAATAGCTGGTGCTGCTCCTAAAATGGCTACAGTAATGCAGTTTTTGTAATAAAATGCTTTTGCTGTAACTACAGTACACTTTATTTTGAAGTAATACAACATGTTCACTAACATGGGTATAGTCATGCAATTTTTGCTATAAAACACAGTCACTGACATGGCTAAGTTATGCACTTTTTGCAGAAAAACATGTCTATAGTATAATAATGCAGTTTTTGGTATTAAAATGCTTTTATGTAACTACTTGGTATCTTGCAGCAATACAACACATTCACGACAATGGGTATAGTAATGCAGTTTTTGGTAGCAAAATGCTTTTTCTGTAACTACATGATACTTTGCAGTGTTACAATGCTTTCACTAACACGGATATAGTAATGGCATTATTGTGCTAAAATGCCTTTGCAATGTTGGTGTAACTGAACGGTATTTTGCTGTAATACAATGCAGTCATTACCACAAATATACTAATTGTGTTATTAGAATAAAATATGTTTGCTGTAACTGAATGGCATCTTACAGTACTACAATGCATTTGCTAAAATGGGTATACTAATGGTGTTTATTGCAGTAAAATGCAAACTTTGCTGTAACTGAATGCTATCTAGCCATAATACAATGCGTTCAATAACACAATATATTAATACACTGAACTGTACAGAAAATTTCCAATTACAAACAGTAAATTGGGTTTTTTAGCAAAAAGGGGGCAATTACTCAGCGTTTGCAGCACAGTGTATGCTATTGCCTATAAACTGTGGTTTTTAAATAAAAACAGGTTGACTGTTCGTACAGAAAATAATGCATTTCTTGTATGATTTTGTATTGCAGAACTTACCAGAAAACCGTATGAACTATGAAACAACATACAACACAGAGTGATCAGACCCTCACGCTCTATGCTAAGCTGATAGAACCCTAAAATCTACTCAATGATATCTCCCTATAGTGTCCCTAGTATAGCTGTATTGGTGCCTTGTGTCTGTGATAGCTTTTGGCAGACACAGCCACAACACTTGCTATCAGAACGCAAGCAGAGGACAGAATAGTGCGTAATGGCAGCAGAAGCACCGGCCAGAATTCTGTCCCAGATTGGCTGGTCCAGGCTGTCTTGTCAGCCTCTGAGCCCTTCCACCCCTCCCTCCCCAGGCTATGCGATCCTTCGTTTTCCTCAGTGGTGTGGGGCATATAGCTACATAAGCATTGGGCTCCTCCTAGGCACAAGTTAGCTCTGTCACCTCTTCCTGCACAATGGCAATCAGGAAACTATCATTCCTGCTGGCTGGCTACTTTGATAGGGTATGGCGACACCATCGCACTCCGCAGCCTGCCAGCACACTATACCAAAGGTATAAGGTGTACAATCAACACTGGGTAATAGTATATTGCAAAGCTGTAATAAAACATATATTACATGGCACATTCAATAAAATCATTCCTTAACATAATATACTCACCATTTAATGCTAAGGGGAAATTAGCTTTACCTCTCTTACAGATTTCTAAATGCTATATAATATATATCCTAATACATAGAGATCATCCCGCCATGTTTCATCTGATATAAAATCCATAGCTACAAACCATTGCATGTAGCTTGGTGGCAAGATGGGGGGGGGGGGGCATTACTACATTGTGTTATTCCATACTTATATACTTGTATCTTTCATGGGTGACAAAGGCTTCATCCTACGAGATAGATACGGTATGTAGATATTTAGGGAGGAGATCTCAACAAAAGATCTAAAAATGAATAGACAAGCCAAAAATAGACTGCAAGACATAAACCCTTAGTAAATCTCCCTAAAATGATTGTGTAACAGAATCTTTTTGTCTACTCTGCAATAAACAAACTTTAGACTTTAGTCTTCTTTTACTCTGCTTAGGAAAAAGATATATAATAAAAAAAAACAGTAACATTTTCAAGTAAAATGAAAGGAGCCGCTTTCAAAGGACGGCAATGTTTTTATGTAACACATCTCAGGAATTGGCGTTGTCGATGAAAGGCGAGAACATGGTAAAGTTTATGGAGGACATACTGAGTGGAGACGAAGTATGTTTTATACATTTTGTTTGAAGTAGTTTTAGCTGTATCTTTCCAGCATGAATGCTAGCTTTAAAGTAAGCTCATGTATAATGAGGACTATTGCAACCGACTAATGTTCTCACCAGCATAATACAGCAAAAAGACACTACACCGGTAGAGCAGCAGAAGGAGGCATATAGTATGCAGCACACAACACAGAGCACAGCATGGAGTGAGATAAAATAGTAAATATGGCGTGACTGGCTGGTCAGGTATGAGATTCCAAGGTCATAACTGTAACCTGAAAGCTAAGCTGCACATTAAAATAGTAATATTCCCATAAAATGCTGAATATTGTGATACGGTTGCATTAACAAAAAAAACAGCACTCGCTATAGGCTAACATGCATTTAAACAGCCTAAGACACTGCAAAAACATTGGTAGTCCCCTGGTAGATCAAGATCTACTATTAGATATTTAACTGGTCTTGAGTAAGTCACTGATGCCTTAAAGGAGTTATCCCATGACTAATGTAAATATTAGTACATGGAAATATCTTTCTAACAAAGCTAGAACCAGCCCTGTACCTCACGTGGATCTAGAGATCTCCCTATTGATTGCTCCAGTTGAACTCCTAGATTTATATCAAACTGGCAGCTCCTGGGTCGTGTCCTTTCAGCTGCAGATCAGAGGCCATGTCCTTTCTGCTGCAGCTCTCTCCTTATCACGGCTCAGAAGGCAGTTGAAGGATAGAACTGAGCATGTGCATCCACATTAGTGAGGAGGTGGACAGATAAATAATAAAAAGAACAAACAGCAAGAGGAGCTATACAGATACATGTTATTGACTAACTCAGTGGCTATATTACAATTTTAATTACATTTAATTGCAAAAGTATTCAGATCCAGGTACTGGTTTGAAAACTGCAGAATATTTTTCATGGGACAACTGCTTTACAGCCGAGGATGGTAAGAGCATTCGTACAAACATAGGTTCCCATTAAGTCCCCCTTGTATAGGTGTAGCCGATCACCTGACAACAAACAGACACTTGTTTGTTGGGTAATCACATCTATCCCGTGGCACAGAAAATCCTCATTTGTTGGCAACCAACAGAAAATAAACCTATATGAGGATGATCGTTCATCCACATATATCGCCGATCGCTGATGCATGTAAATGAGTAAGCAATGATTAGGGATCAATAGTCATAGAAACAATCATTCTCGATCTCTGCCTGATTTCTTAGCCAGAGTAAAAGGGCCCTTAGTTGAACAATGAGGACACTATAAAGCTATATAATTTGGTTTGTTTTAAATGTTCATTTTCTTTAGTGTAGGTTCACCATTGGTCTTAACTTATTTACTTCTCACAAAAGTTAGGGATATTTGGCTTGTGGTTCCGATCGGAACTCCGCTGCCACCAATGATGGGGGGGGCCGGGGGAGGCCGCACACTGCCACCAATGTTCTAATTACAATAGAGGGAGGGGGGGCCGGGGGAGGCCGCACACTGCCACCAATGTTCTTATTACAATAGAGGGAGGGGGACGGGGGAGGCCGCACACTGCCACCAATGTTCTTATTACAATAGAGGGAGGAAGGGGGGCCGGGGGGGGCGCACACTGTGCCACCAATGTTATTATTACAATAGAGGGAGGGAGGGGGGGTCGGGGGGGAGCCCGCACTGGCCACCAATGAAATTTAAACTAGGGAGGGAGGGGGGTGCCCCCTGCTGCCTGGCATCTCCTGATCTCTTACAGGGGGCTGTGATCCGTACAATTAACCCCTCAGGTGCTGCACCTGAAGGGGTTAATTGTGCGTATCATAGCCCCCTGTAAGAGATCAGGGGATGCCAGGCTGCTTGTGGCCACAGTACCGCTGAAGTCAATCACTGAGTGCAGTGGAGCATGTGACTGTGCCCAAGCTAAGCCGGATGTAAACAGTGCAGGGACCGGAAAATGCAGACATGGGAGGCAACATGGAGGACTAGAGCAGCAGGGAGCAGGCAAGTATGAGTCCTTAGCCTATTAGGGTTTGTCATTAATACCAGAGAACCCCTTTAAGAGGTCACAATAACGAAAACAATGCTCAGAAAAGTCTGCCAATCAACATAAAATGCTTAAATAGAAAACGTTCTTCATATATTCCACCACACACTCATAGCATGATGATAAAACGGTGATTCACACAGCCACAAATATACAGCAGGGCTCCTTAAGGATGAATGTGTAGTCCAGAGTTCCTATAATGGAAAGATATGGGAAATCACCTCCTATAGTGAAGCAGTTCAACTGCAGACTTTCATTGTGCAAGAATTTATTTTACCCACACAATATCCAAAATAGAGGGGCATATCATGGGAACACAATTCTTGGAGCAATATACACCTTATATCAGTGGTTCTTATTACAATAGAGGGAGGAAGGGGGGGGCCAGGGGGGGCGCACACTGTGCCACCAATGTTATTATTACAATAGAGGGAGGGAGGGGTGGCCAGGCAGCAGGGGGCAGTCATGTACACAGTTCATTGTATATTCTAACTAGAAGCGTCCCCATCACTATTGGAACGCCTCTGTGTTAGAATATACTGTCGGATCTGAGTTTTCACGAAGTGAAAACTCAGCTCTGAAAAAACTTTTATGCAGACGGATCTTCGGATCCATCTGTATGAAAGTAACCTACGGCCACGGATCACGGACACGGATGCCAATCTTGTGTGCATCCGTGTTCTTTCACAGACCCATTGAATTGAATGGGTCCGTGAACCATTGTCTATCAAAAAAATAGGACAGGTCATATTTTTTTGACAGACAGGATACACGGATCACGGAGGCGGATGACAAACGGTGCATTTTCCGAGTTTTCAACGGACCCATTGAAAGTCAATGGGTCCGCAGAAAATCACCGAAAACGGAACAACGGCCACGGGTGAACACAACGGTCGTGTGCATGAGGCCTTAATATGAGTGAGTTACCTAAACCGTGACGAGTCCTTCACGCACGCCTCGAAATCAAATCCACTGTCACCTTGATGTTCCTGGTACAGTGCTTCATGAGGTAGGACCAGGATCACGGGCTGCGATCTTTGTGAAGAACCAGACAGGAATACGGTAACGGCGGCCTCTATGTGGCACTGCTGCACATGTTCCCTCTCCTACTCTACAGTACAGTCAGCGTCTCTGGCTTCTCCCCGCTCACTGCACCTTGAATGGTTCCTGTCCCCTCCATTCAACTCCGGTGCCCGATGTGGCCCAGCATCTAATGATCCCTGGCTCGGTACTGGTCCACAGCCCCGTGGTTGGGGATCACTGTAAAATATGACCTGACTTGAGTTTCACCCTTGATGGCTTCTTCCAGTTGATCCTGTATATTGCTCCAGGAGATGCTTCAGAATTGTATGTATTTACTAAAAGAGACATGTCAGGAGAGATTACAGGTGCTTGTTATGTTTTCTGCCTGTGACTATACATGATCAGTAATGTATGATCTTGTATAGTCTGAAGCATGATAATAATCAGCAGAGCGCCTGTATGGAGGACCTGATATCTGACTTCTATACTGTATGTTCACTATATGGTGGTATTCTTGAGTATACTTGAGTATACTTATAGTTGTGTAAGGTAAGCATACACTGTCTCTATCTTGTGTCTCAATGTGCCAATTTTATTTTTCTTCTTGTGTTGATGATCTGTTTGAAGTATTTAAAGGAATTTACTATTGTCCAGGATTTTACTATTATCCTCAGGATAGGCCTTCAACATCTGATCTGTGGGGGTTGACAGCCTGCATGCCCGTTGATCAGTTATTCCTGAGTAGCTCATGAGCCGGGACTACAAAGCTCTGTCCATTGTGTAGAGGATGGAACTGGTGAACGCGGCATTGCTCCCTTTCACCTCAATAAGAGCAGCACTGCAGTCACCAGCTTTGTTCACTACACAATGAATGTTGCTGTGTATTTCTGGTGCTATTTTCCAGAGATGTGCGGTGTTGGGACCCTGAAAATCAGATATTGAATGTCTGTCCTAATTCTAATTCTTATATAGTAAAATCCTGGAATACCTTTGTTAGGAAGTGGGAAGAGGGTGACAAAGTGTATGAACACACTAAATATGTGCTGCTATTTTTCTTTGATAAGGTGGGGGATCAATAATGTATATGGGCAGAGGTGTAGCTAAAGGCTCATGGGCCCTGGTGCAAGAGTTCAGCTTGGGCCCCCCACCTACCCCCCTTCATTCACTGAGTGCTGATGCACCTAGCTTTTCTGCTGCCCGAGGCAAAAATTGAAATACCACCCCATACCAAATTCTCAACCTAACCCCTTCCCTCCAGTCCTACTGTTAAAGGGGTTGTCTTTTTTTTACTACTGATGACCTATCCTCAGGATAGGTCATCAATATCAGATCGGTGGGGGTCCCCCGGCACCCCTGCCGATCAGCTGTTTGAAGAGGGAGCAGCGCTCATATCCCCTTTAACCACCTCCCGTCTTCCCGTTGACTATAAACGTCCGGGAGGTGGATCTCTATCTCTGAATGGACATTTCTGAACATCCATTCAAAGAGCGCAGGTGCATGCTAATCGTGCAGCTGCAGAGCAGGTTTCCTGCTGCCAGTGACAGCAGGGCAACCCAGAGAGAAGGCAGGGACAGTTCCCAGGTGTCCCTGCCTTCTAGATCGCTGTATACACTGCACTGAGGCTCTACAGTGTTGTATAGTGTTGTACATCCTCTCTGGGGGGTGTATTTCCCCTGTAACTCGTGCTACTATGTCAGCCCCAGTCACATGAGAAATCAATAGTGGGAAAAAAAATGTGAAGTTAAATGTCTCCCAGAGGTCTTATATGACCTTATGGGGGACGCAAAGTGTAAAATTAAAAATTACAAAATAAAGAAAAGGTTTCACATGTAAAAAACAACTAAAAATTCCCTAATTAAGAAATAAATAAATAAAAATTTAAAATAAATAAAATAGACATATTTGGTATTGCCGCGTCTGTGATGGTCGTCTCTATAAATATATCACATGATTCACTCAGTCCGATAAACACCATGAAAAAAACAAAACTATTTTTGTCACCTTACATCACAAAAAGTGCATCACCAAGTGGTAAAAAAGGTCTATGTCCCACAAAATGGTACCAATAAAATCATCACCTCATCCCACAAAAAATGGGCACCTACGCTCAAAAAATATTAAAAAAATCTAGCTCTCAGAACATGTACAGTTTTGTTTAAAAAATGCTATTATTGTGTTAAAGTGAAATAAATAAAAAAGTATACATATTAGGTATCGCCGCGTCCATAACAACCAGCTCTATACAAATATCATGACCTAACCCCTCGGTTGAACACCGTAAAAAATAAATAATAAAAACTGTGACAAAAAAGCAATTTTTGGTCACCTAGCATCACATAAAGTGTAAAACCAAGCGATCAAAAAGGTATACGCCCCCTAAAATAGTGACAATCCAACTGTCACCTCATCCCACTAAAAATGAGACCCTAACTAAGACAATCGGTCAAAAAATAAAAAAAACTATGGCTCTCAGACTATGGAGACACTAAAACATGATTTTTTTGGGTTTCAAAAATGCTATTACTGTGTAAAACTTAAATAAAAAAGTAAAAGTATACATATTAGGGATCGACACGTCGATAACGATCTGCTATATAAAAATGGCACATGACCTAACCCCTCAGGTGAACTCTATAAAAATAAATAAATAAAAACTGTGCTAAAACAAACAATAAAGTGTTATAATGAATGACCAAAATATTGTACCAATAAAAACTTCAACTATTCCTGAAAAAAACAAGCCCCTGCACAAGACAATCGGCAGTAAAATAAAATAAAAAATATGGTGTTTAGAAAATGGAGACACAAAAACATATATTTTTTTAATAATTTATTATGAAAAACTGAAACAAACAAACAAAGAAAGTAGACATTATCATTGTATCCGTAACAACCTGCTCTATAAAAATAGCACATGATCTACCCTGTCAGATGAATGTTGTTAAAAAAAAAAAACTGTGCCAAAACAGACATTTTTTAGTTACCTTGCCTCACAAAAAACGTAATATAGAGCAATTAAAAATCATATGTACCCAAAAATAGTACCAATAAAGCTGGCACGTTATCCCCAAGTTTCCAAAATGCGGTCACTAAAATCTAGTTGAGCAAAATCTGCCTTCTAAAATTCATATGGCACTCCTTTTCTTCTGCGCCCTGCCGTGTGCCCTTACATCAGTTTACGACCACATGTGGGGTGTTTCTGTAAACCGCAGAATCAGGGTAATAAATATTGAGTTTTGTTTGGCTGTTAACCCTCAATGTGTTAAAGAGCAAAATGGATTAAAATTGAAAATCTGCCCAAAAAGTGAAATTTTTTAATTTGACCTCCATTTTCCTTTAATTCTTGTGGAACACCTAAAGGGTTAGCAAGTTTGTAAAATCAGTTTTAAGTAACTTGAGGGGTGCAGTTTCTACAACAGGGTCATTAATGGGGAGGTATTCACTATGTAAACCCCCACAAAGTGACTTCAGACCTGAACTGGTCCTTAAATAGTGGGTTTTGGCAATTTTCTTAAAAATTTAAGAATTGCTTTTAAAATTCTAAGCCTTAAATAAATAAAATAACATTTGCAAAATTATGCCAACATAAAGTATACATATGGGGAATGCTAATTAATAAATATTTTCTGAGGTATCACTTTCTGTTATAAAAGCAGAGAAATAGACATTTTTAAAATTGCAAATGTTTCAAAATTTTTGGTAAATTTGGGATTTTTTAATATATAAAGCTGAAATATATAGACTCAAATTTATGACTATCATGGAGTACAATGTGTCACGAGAAAACAATCTCTAAATGGCTTGGATAAGTAAAAGCGTTCCAAAGCTATTACCACATAAAATGACATATGTCAGATTTGCAAAATTAGGCCTGGTCAGTAAGGGGGCAAACGGCCCGGATGTGAAGTGGTTAAAGACATACTTGGAAAACATTACATACAGCACTACAGAACATGCAGGGTAATAGAGCCCCACATATGTACCTCTTACATCCAGTGGCTTCTCCTCTCTAATATTCTCTTTCCTCTTCTTCTCCTGTCAGACCAAACCGCCATGGTGACTTCTTTCAGCCGCGCCTCATCTCTGCAGAGTTTAACAAACAGACATCTCACTTTCCTACTTTTCCATCATCCTCCCACATTCTCAAAACCCCATCGTTCCACCCCCAATACTGTGTCCACTGTGATCCTCAATACTATCCTAAAGAAACAGTCCCCCTGAAAATACTGGTACCACACAGATAGTGTGCCAGTACAAAAAGATACCCCCTTCCTTTCAGTTCAGACCCCTATATAAAACCCTAAATGAGACCCCCCATCTCAGACCAGACCCCATTTAGACCGCTATGTCAGACCCCAACATCATACCTAAGTTAAGACCCTCATTAGACCTCCAGAACCCCATATAAGACCCCCATTAGACCTCCAGACTCTCATATCAGACCTCCGAACAGACCTCCAGAGCCCCCCTTAGGGGCCCGGTCACAACCGCTGCAACCCCTATAGTTACACCAGTGTATATGGGCTAGAGAGTTTGTGTGCCATGGCTGCATTTTGTTCCCAGTTCAACCTTGGGAGTAACCACTGCTGCACAGAAGAGGAGCTAAGTTGTACTGAGGGGTTTGTGTCTGATTCTCCATGCACAACAAAAAATCTCAAAAATCTTGATTCTCTAAATAATATAAACTGTAGTGAAGGTAATCTTCTTACCAGTTACTGTATCCTGATCCTCAAACAAAACAAGTAATGTATGGTAAGAATGTTCTTTTTTATGTGCACTGAAATATTTATGCACCTACAGTAAGTTTATTTAGTTGAATTAAAAAGTTTTTATATTATCTTTGAGCGTTTTAAAGTACCTATTAAAAGCTAAGTTTTAGATATAGTGTAAAGGTACTGTTCTCTGCTGCATCTGTCTTCTTTCTCAATATTGATATTTAGGTACTTGTACTTCCACTCAATATAGCGATAAATTTCCTTGGCTGTGTTTTGTATAATTCCTCTACACCTGCCAGAAACAATACAGCAGCCAAGAAAAAGATAAGGTAGGTCAATTCCTTGACCTGACACATTACGTGATTGCACTTAAAATTGCTTCGCAAATCATGGGACTGTAGAATTAAAGAATGCAGGTTGATGTATATGGCATCATTTGCCTACAAGAGGGGACTTCGTTTTCTGACCTCATAAGTTGGCTTTCAAGGGCAAATTCTTGTCACAGCTTAGTGGCTGCATAAAAATATATTTATACTGTACAGAGACATTGTGTATCTGAAATGTGAAACTATATGAGATGTGTGTGGGTCTGTCTGCATGGAGTGATCTCTGTGGGTTTCCAGTATGAGTCACCGAAGTATAAACATTGTTAAGAAACTGGAATGCCTGAGGGTTTATTGCTATATTTTTGGTGCTATGCTTTAATTTCATACTTGTCCTTGTGAACAGAATCCCCATGTCTTTTGTTTAGAGCCTAAAAGCCAAACATTGTATTTTTTCATTTGTGAGTAGAAGTGTCATTCTTTTTGTTTGAAGCTTATAGCAGATCAGATATTCTGTGGGTATTGTTACAGCAGCACTGGATGTGGGACCACCGTGTCAACCAACAGATTTGCGTTTGGGCTACTCTTAAGGGCATTATTCTGGCAGTCCCCTGCTTTTCATCCCTTAACCAGTGATGATCAGCAGGGGCAATATTCGAATTTGCGATATTTGGTGAATATTTGGCGAATATTTGTCATATATTCGAGAATTCGCAATCTCCAGTCATTATTTTCTTGATCCCAAAAATCTGCAATTGGAAAATTTGCGATAAAAATTCACGATAAGAAAATTTGCGATCAGCACTACTCCTAAAGTCAAAGATATTGCAGCCTTCTCATTGGCCTACAAGCAAGAAGCAGTGAGGGATCATGGGTACTGATGAAAAAAAATCTAGAATATTCGCGAATACGAAGATATAGCACTATACTCTATATATTCGCGAATTTTCGAAGTGCCAATATTCGCTATATAAATTAGATTCGAATATTCCTGATCAACACTACCCTTAACCCTGTAAAGGGATATGGACTTTATTGCAGAAGAACCAGCAAGCCACCACCTCCTGAAGTAGTCTGTGTATAATTGACAACTGACCCACAGTGGTCAACAGTGACCAATGCAGAGAACCGAGGAATCAGGCAAAACCATAGTCCGGGAGAGGCTGAGATCAGGGAAGGCAGAGTTCAAGCTATACGGTAAGATATAAGATAACTATACCAAGATCAATACAGATCTTGGATTGGTGGTCCTCTTTTTTGGCGTGGAATTTATCATTGGTCAGTATGCTTTGTGCCTGATACTTCATCATCTTTTCATCATATCCTTTATTGATCTTTAAATATTTATCTTATACACTTGCTGCAATTTCATTTGTTATCAACTCACGATTAAGGTAATTATTTATGATATATACATCACTTATAATATATGCACTCCTATTGGGCTTCTGGCAATAGCAACTCTGATCTGCTTATGCAATTGCACTTTATTTTGTTTCCCCACCCTTAGACAACCATCCTTATTAATTTTAATGTTTTTAATATATCTGTGTTTTGCCAATAATGTTTAAATTCTAATTGTTAATAAAATTATATACTTAATCATGAACAGTGTGTGATTACGCTATTTATTATTCGCCAAATTCAAATATTCTTGTTGGCTTTCTCTATTGCTCAGGCACCATTCCACAGGGGAAGGTGCCTGCAGTACCCCAAAGGTTGCCCACCATTGACTGGTGAAGACTAGGGTGTGCTGGGTAGACAGGAAAAAAGCCACAGCCACCGCAGAGGGCAGAGCTATCCCAGCTCCCGGGCCACCAGGAAGAGAAGGGGAGCTGGAGGTAGGTCCACACCGCTAGGAAAGGTCTAAGGCATGGAGACAGGGAGCTGCGTCCTCGCATAGGACGGGAGTCCTCCTAGTGCTTAAAGGGGTTGTCCAAGTCATTTATTTGTCTTTTCTATGTTCCTAACTAGGCAAATATAACAACTTTACAATTAACTCACTTTATCTGCAGTGCCTGGTTTATCAGTTTTGACTGAGAGTCACATGACCTGTGATGTCAGCTTCTCTCCCTGCTCTGATAAAGTAAGTTTACAAGCCTGTAAACTAGACGTCACTGTGCTGGCCACGACCCCTTTCACTGCCGGGCTGTCTGCTCTCTCCTAGGATTCTTAACCCCTTCAGCTGCACAGACTGGGTAGCTGCAGTCAGTGAGGAGACAATGCTGGGCACTGGAGCTGACAGACTAGAGGGAGCATTGCACAAGAAGGTAGGGGGGATATCCTGTGTGTATTAGCAGTGTCATTATACAGCTGGGACTTGTAGTTCTACACATACAAGTGGCTGTTGATTCTCACAGCACTCAGGGCAGCTCTTGTATCCACTCCCTTAGCAGTGTCATTATACAGCTGGGACTTGTATTTCTACACATACAAGATGCTGTTGATTCTCCCAGCAGGCAGACATGTCACTCAGGGCAGCTCTTGTATCTACTCCCTTAGCAGTGCAGGGGGAGAGGCAGAGATTGTTTTTATTGCATGTAAACAAGGGCCAGAAGAAAACCAGGGAAATGAGGAAATATATATATTTTTTGCCTGAAACTTGCTTAAATGAGTTATATATTGCTGCCCATCTGATTTTCAGTGCTATATATTTGTTTTTCATAACTCGGACACCCCCTTTAATTCATGCAGAGGGGAACCTCTGTCACCTCCCCTCCATCCCGCACAGCAAGCCCCAGAGTGTGATCACAGTATCCGGCGATACGTCCCTTTTCTTCGGACTCTGGCATTGCCAAAAGATTGGGAAAGTGGCGGGATGGCTGCTAGCCAAAGACAAAATTGCAAGAGTGTGCACCGGGATCAGTGTGTTCTGGGAAGTTCCTCTGCGACAAGTCGCTCTACACTGTTATTAGAAGAGCTTGGCCGCTTCCATGTGTGCCCTTCCTGCCAGATGTGACATTGTGTGGGGAGCAGCGGACTCCTGATGGGGACCGCTCTCTGCTGACCTGACTTGAAAAAGGAGTGTTTTCAACTCTGAAACACGTTGTCATCTATATCTAAATAAAAGGAATCATCTTCAACTGCTTGAGGTCATGTTATTGCGCCACAAGGATTTGAAAACCTATTTATTACCGCTAGGAAAGAGAAAGGTGAGCAGCGTAGTGACTAATAATAGGAATAATAATAACGTCCAGTTGTCAATTTAGTCAAACATTTCCAGGAGTAATAACAGAGAAATGGAACAATATAGAATTATAAAAATATATGGTCCAGAATCATTTCATGGAAGCTGCAGGTATTTACCAAAATAGGCAGTTCAGGATAAACTGGCTGCCTTTTTTTTTTTTTTTTTTTTAAATCATCGTATTAGGCAGAGTTAAAGGGATATTCCCATCTGGACATTTATGGCATATTGCTAGGATATGCCATAAATGTCTGGTAGGTGCAGATCCCACCTCTGGAACCCACTCATATGTCAAGAATATAGCTTCACAGTGAATGGAGAGGACGTTGCCCATGACCAAGTTTTTTTTTCATTCGCTGCTACAGGACTCCCAAAATAGTGCTGACTCGGCTATTTTCATAGGCCCTATAGCAATGAATAAAGAGAAGGCTACTCATGTGGGAACTGTGGGATGTTGTCACGACCCTTGGTCATGGTCGTGACTCCTTGGGTGCCGCATGCTGTTGCCCGCGGTTTGGGAGTTTGTCAACCGCAGCTGGGGCACTTAGTTGTTTGCCTCAGGTGCGGTTGCCGCGGACAACAAGTGTGCGTGCGGTTGCCCTTGGCAACGGGTTTTGTGTGAATGCCCGTTTGCAATGCCTGATAACCACCAGTGTCTCCCTCCAGAGCTGCCGCCAACGGACCTGGACCGTACACAACAGTCCCAGGTCGCCAGCCAACAGAGCAGACTGGAAGAGAGAACACTGGAGGCACTGCCAGATAGATGCCCGTATCTCCCCCCGGAACTGCCGCCAACAGACCTGGACCGTACACAACAGTCCCCAGGTCGCCAGCCAACAAAGCAGTCCGGAGGAGGAACACAGGACACCAGACCGATGCCCGTATCTCCCCCCAGAACTGCCGCCAACAGACCTGGACCGTACACAACAGTCCCCAGGTCGCCAGCCAACAAAGCCGTGACAGTATGACCAGAACTGGCACCTCACCTGGTCTCCTTCGTAAGAGGGTGAAGCATGCATCCATTGACCGTTGGGGTGCATGCGCGTTCTCCGGAGGGAGAGCGTTACGGGGTTCACCGTTAACGGCACGGTTGGTGGCTTTTCCCCGCCACCTTGCTAACCGTGTCCGTGTTGGTGACCCCTCGTCCCTCTCAGGGTTCCTATCTCTGGTCGTCTGCTGGCAGCATTCCTTTGGTGTTCCGGCAGGTGTGCTGGTTGGGGAATGTCTGCTGGCAGCGACCTGGAGTAGGAACGTCCTCCTGAGTTGGACGCGGTGTCCTGTTTTCCTCCTCCAGACTGCTTTGTTGGCTGGCGACCTGGGGACTGTTGTGTACGGTCCAGGTCTGTTGGCGGCAGTTCTGGGGGGAGATACGGGCATCGGTCTGGTGTCCTGTGTTCCTCCTCCGGACTGCTTTGTTGGCTGGCGACCTGGGGACTGTTGTGTATGGTCCAGGTCTGTTGGCGGCAGTTCCGGGGGGAGATACGGGCATCTATCTGGCAGTGCCTCCAGTGTTCTCTCTTCCAGTCTGCTCTGTTGGCTGGCGACCTGGGACTGTTGTGTACGGTCCAGGTCCGTTGGCGGCAGCTCTGGAGGGAGACACTGGTGGTTATCAGGCATTGCCCCTCCCCCCCTCCCTGTTGTTTGGTCCCACCAGCCTCCCTTTTCGGTTGGGGGGGGCTTTGAGGGGAGGGAGTGTCACGACCCTTGGTCATGGTCGTGACTCCTTGGGTGCCGCATGCTGTTGCCCGCGGTTTGGGAGTTTGGCAACCGCAGCTGGGGCAGTTGTTTGCCTCAGGTGCGGTTGCCGCGGACAACAAGTGTGCGTGCGGTTGCCCTTGGCAACGGGTTTTGTGTGAATGCCCGTTTGTATGTCTGTGTGCACTTTGTGTTGTTTGTTGTGCACGAGGTGATGTTTTATATGCACCTGGACTCCTCCCTTCACCTGCGGTGGTCCGCGGCAACGTCTGGCGATGTTTGCATGCTGTGGAAGTGTCTCGGCCTGTTGGCTGTTCTGGAGGACACGGTTTCCACGCATGCCGTTGCCGTCGGAGACAGGTGAGTGAGGTTGTGTGCTTTCCCCTTTATGTGAGTTTCCCTTCTGTGTTGCTGGAAGGGTTAACTCCCTTCCCAGTGTGTGTGACTTCACTGGGTGTGTGCTGATCGTTGGGTGGGGCCTCTTGGCCTATAAAGCCTCAGTCCCTGGCTGGGCTCAGTAGGTTGCTCTCAGCCATGCTGGCTGGAGCAGCCTCCTGTCTCCTCCATCTGCCTGGTGGGGACCATCCTTCTGGTCATAAACCATTGTCAGTTAATACTATGTTTCACAGTGTTATCTAGGTGTGTGTGGGGTTATCTTGTTAGTGCAGCTTATGGTTTCCTGGTTTCCCGTGTTATGTCTGGTGTGTGCTGTGTCCTTTATGTTGCTGTGGACATCAGCACTTGTTCATGGGTTCCAGGTTTGTGTGTCTGTGGCAGGTAAGTGCAGGACTTGTCTCACTTACCTGTCATTTCCATATGTCTGTTGATGTTCCCCCTGTGTTGCTTGGCCGTTGAGACCCCGGCTCCTCCGTGCCTAGGAGGAGTAGGGCGTCTGACTCTGTCCCCTAGTACAGGGCCGACTTGAGGGCTCGTAGGGACTGTAAGGTTCCGGCGTATGAGTCCTCCTACCATCAAGGTCGGCTCATACTGATAGGAGACAGGGTCAGCGTTAGGGACGCAATAGGAGGTGACCTGCTCCCTAACTCTGTGGTCCCGGCCAAGGGGTAACCCTATCATCTCCTGGCACCGCACGGCTGGGGGTTTCCCCCACCGCCAGCCGTGACAGATGTGGGCATTTCATGTGGGATCAGCCTAGAGTCGATGGACCCTTCTTCAAACTAAAAGGTGATGGTTCAGAGCAATTATAAAAGTTTTCCCAACCTGCATCTAGCAGTACAAAGCGCCACTACTTAGTTAATGTGACCCTCCTCTCCTTCATAAGAATAAACAAAGAAAAACATGGTTGACTCATTCTCTATATAACCTTAAGACTTTCCTTCAGAAGCTCATATTACAACTACAATCACATTTATAAATCATCAAACCTTGCCATTTCAGGAAACAATAAAAAGACCAATTCTCATAAAACGTATAAAGTATCCTAATGTAAGTGGAAAATGTTTGCAAAATTTTCTCCATCACGGTGTTTGAAAGGAAGGAACAGGAAAAATACTGTGTTTTCAATCAAGCACAGAACCTAAATAGAAATCTGGAAATCTTATTAAAGGGAAGCAATGTTGACAGGTGAATTAATGCAAATGTCTATCATGACTCCTTAACGGGGTATAGACACCAGCCTAGAAATGCCAAATGTTCATATACATAGACAATTTCAATCCCCTCATTCTGCCGGCTGATGGATGATTATGGAGAATAAAGTGGTAATGTAGATTTGCTCTAATCGCTTTCCTTGTGCTGTCGGAATTTTAATGTATGAGAGCGCTCAGGAGTTACAGTCCCTAAACTTCTTAAAAGATCTCACTAACATCTCAAGGAAAGTCTGGAGTAACTAGTCGCAGCCGCACACATTTTGTTTTTTTCTATTTTATGTTTATTGCTTTATTTTTATGGTTTACTATTGTCATTTATTATTTACTATTTGAATTTGGAAGTTATAACTCAGCATCTCAAGTATTATGTCTTTCGCAAAATGTGATATCAAATACAACTGACAATAAAATGAAGATTACACAGTGTTTTGTATGCCTGCACCTGAAATGATGAGACCAAAAGTGATGCATGTCATTATTATCATGGTGATGGAGGCTTTTCTGAAACAATGTTATATAAATAATTGATCTTTTTAAAGTTAAGTTTCACTGAAAATGAAAAAAAATCTTCTGTTGCTCAGGAACCATTGTTTTACTGTTTATGTGTTTCCCATTGCTCATATAGCACCTACATATTACACATAGTTGTAGAGAGATAACTCACATAAGTCCCTCTCCACAGTGGAGGTCACAATCTAATTCTCACACCTTAGATACACACTACTATCAGTATCTTTTTGGTGTGTGTCATAAAGCCAAACCATCTGGAGGAAACCCAGTCAAAAACAGGGAGCCAATATAGAAAGAATCCATACAGATGTTGCTTTTAGTCATATTCAAACCCACAACAATAGTGTTAGAAGCCAACTGGGCTGATCACTGAATCATCTTACTACCCATGGCATGGACTTCAGCCACTCAGGTATTATAATGCTCTTGTTGATGTGTCCCTAGTATATAGTTAATATGGTTAAAAAAAACACATGCGTCCCAAAAATTTCAACCAAGGGACAGTTGGGAATGGGAATTAAGGGAAGGGGAGTGAGAACAAGGCTTCTACGCATTTACGTAAGCATTAAAGGGAACCTGTCACCCTGAAAATGCAATGTAAGCTACAGGCATAGTTGGACTGGTCCACCAGACTACCCGAGGATCCTCCGGTGGGCCCAGACTCTAATATCATTGAGGGGCTCAAAGGTCCAGAACAAATAAATCTATCTGGCTGTCAAATCTATCTTTGCAGCCAATCATTTGCCACTAGGCTTTATTTATTTTATTCAAAACATATTAGACTATATTGATGATATAGGGTTTGGACCCCAAGAATAATTTCCTCTGGTGGGCCTGAGGAACCCCATTCTGACACTGAATTCCACCTTAGATGCCTCTTCTCAAGACTAGATAAATATAATTATTTTTATACAGCCTCATAACTAAGACCTTGTTACGGACAATGGTTGTTGATCCATTTTGCCACCCAACCAGTTTGACATTGGGCTAGACCTAAGGGCATTGTCCTGGCAGTCCTCTGGTATTCATCCTTTAACCCCTATGCAGGGATCTGGACTTAAGATGCAGGGGAGCCACAAGGCTGCTACCTCTTGAAATAGTCCCAGTGTGGTTGGCTGCTGATCCACAGGGTTCAGAGACACAGTACGTGGAATCGAGGGAAAAGGCAAAAGACAGGAAACAGGCAGAGGTCTATGCTCGAGGAGTTTGAGCAAATCCATTAAACAATACAAAGGTCAGGGTAGCCAGTACAGGATCCAGGAATCAGACAAGGTTGGTACAAAGGCAGACAAACTGATTATAGCTCTTTACAATCTCCAGCAAACCAGGGAGACCTAACAAGATCTATAGAGACCAATTGCACTGGCAAAAAAGTGTGGTTGGCATCACAGCTACATACTGTAGTAGGGCTGATGAGCTCAGTAGTCAAGCAGCTGAGCTCGGTGTGTGCTGAGGGGAAAAGTCTCTTTCATAAACATGCAAGAAGAGACCTTGCAGCCAGACTAAGCCTGCAGCATAGGACACAGGAGTATGGCGGAAGAAGGCACACCTTCCCCCCCATGATCTTATCACCTTCTACAAAGGGTGCATCAGGAGCATCCTTAGCAGCTGTATTACTGCCTGGTTCAAAAACTGCATCTCCTCAGACATGTGGAAACTGTGGTGCATGGTGTAGACAGCAGAAAAGATTATTGGCAGCAATCTTCCTTCCATTGAGGACATATATGTCAAACGATGTACAAAAAAGGCTCTGAACATCGTGGGAGACCCTGCGTACAATGTCTTCAACCTCTTACTGTGTGATGGATGTTTCGAAGCATCCAGACTTCCATTATCAGACTACACAAGAGCTTCTTCCCGCAAGCCATCAGACTGCTAAACGAACAAGGGCCAAACTCATACGCTGGGCTTAGGAAATGTTAGGCCTTGTCTACTATTTTACTAATCTACTATTTTATTATTTAGATGTTTAAAGCAACTTGTGGGTCCCGGGGGGAAATGCCATTTCATTTCTTACTATGTACCGATTACACTGTGTATAGTAGAAATGACAAATAAAGCTACTTATGACTTGTTTTTTATTAGTATTAGGCCGAATGCACACAGTCCGTGGTAACCCGGCTTGGCATCCAGCTGAGAGCAGGAGCGCACGGCGTCATTGGTTGCTATGACACCGTGCGCTTCATGCCGCCGCTGCACTACAGTAATACACTCGTATGGATCATCATTGATCTATTGTATAAGGCTTGTTTCACATATGCGTGAAAAAGATCCGGCTTGCTGTTCCCAGCCCGAAAAGCCTGCCAGATCTGTTTCATGCATATGTGAAACAAGGCTCAAAACGACATAGCAGCAAGATCCGAGAGGTAGCAGGCAGCCGTGTAGCAGAGTCCCACACTCTGCTATCGCTCCTCTGTGTGAAGGGTGGGACTAGCAGACGCGTCCTGTCTAGTGTGTCTGAAGAGTCTTTTTCATTAAAAGATAAAGTGCAGCGGCAGGGCAAGTAACAAATGGCGATAAGACAAAGTCTTGCTGTCATTTGGTGACAGCTGGTATGCCTGCAAAATGTGGTCTGCGTGCCACAGGTTGCCGACCCCAGTCCTAGACACATAGGTTCACTTTGGTTAATCAATTTAACCCCATAGGGACACAGCCTTATTTCACCTTAAGGACCAGGCCATTTTTTGCAAATCTGACCAGTGTCACTTTAAGTGCACATAACTTTAAAACGCTTTGACTTATCCAGGCCGTTCTGAGATTGTTTTTTCGTCACATATTGTACTTCATGACAGTGGTAAAATGAAGTCAAAAAAATTATTTTTTTTGCACAAAATAATACCTAATTTACCCCAAAATAGCAAAAATTAGCAAATTTCAAAGTTTCAGTTTCTCTACTTCTGTAATACATAGTAATACCCCCAAAAATTGTGATGACTTTACATTCCCCATATGTCTACTTCATGTTTGTAGCATTTTGGGAATGATATTTTATTTTTTGGGGATGTTACAAGGCTTAGAAGTTTAGAAGCAAATTTTGAAATTTTTCAGAAATCTTCAAAATCCCACTTTTTATGGACCAGTTCAGGTTTGAAGTCATATTGTGAGGCTTAGATAATAGAAACCTCCCAAAAATGACCCCATCTAAGAAACTACACCCCTCAAGGTATTCAAAACTGATTTTACATACGTCGTTAACCCTTTAGGTGTTGCACAAGAGTTATTGGCAAATGGGGAAGAAATTTGAGAATTTCATTTTTTTGTCTAATTTTCCATTTTAACCCATTTTTTCCACTAACAAAGCAAGGGTTAACAGCCAAACAAGACTGTATCTTTATTGCCCTGACTCTGCCGTTTACAGAAACACCCAATATGTGGCCGTAAACTACTGTACGGCCGCACAGCGGGGCGTAGAGTGAAAGGTGCGCCGTATGGTTTTTGGAAGGCTGATTTTTATGGACTGGTTTATTTACACCATGTCCCATTTGAAGCCCCCTGATGCACCCCTAGAGTAGAAACTCCCTAAAAGTGACCCCATCTAAGAAAGTACACCCCTCAAGGTATTCAAAACTGATTTTACATACGTCGTTAACCCTTTAGGCGTTGCGCAAGAGTTATTGACAAATGGGGATGAAATTTGACAATTAGATTTTTTTGTCTAATTTTCCATTTTAACCCATTTTTTCCACTAACAAAGCAAGGGTTAACAGCCAAACAAGACTGTATCTTTATTGCCCTGACTCTGCCGTTTACAGAAACACCCAATATGTGGCCGTAAACTACTGTACGGCCACACAGCGGGGCGTAGAGTGAAAGGTGCGCCGTTTGGTTTTTGGAGGGCTGATTTTTATGGACCGGTTTATTTACACCGTGTCCTGTTTCAACCCCCCTGATGCACCCCTGGAGTAGAAACTCCCTAAAAGTGACCCCATCTAAGAAAGTACACCCCTCAAGGTATTCAAAACTGATTTTATATACGTCGTTAACCCTTTAGGCGTTGCGCAAGAGTTATTGACAAATGGGGATGAAATTTGAGAATTAGATTTTTTGGTCTAATTTTCCGTTTTAACCCATTTTTTCCACTAACAAAGCAAGGGTTAACAGCCAAACAAGACTGTATCTTTATTGCCCTGACTCTGCCGTTTACAGAAACACCCAATATGTGGCCGTAAACTACTGTACGGCCACACAGCGGGGCGTAGAGTGAAAGGTGCGCCGTATGGTTTTTGGAGGGCTGATTTTTATGGACCGGTTTATTTACACCGTGTCCTGTTTCAACCCCCCTGATGCACCCCTGGAGTAGAAACTCCCTAAAAGTGACCCCATCTAAGAAAGTACACCCCTCAAGGTATTCAAAACTGATTTTATATACGTCGTTAACCCTTTAGGTGTTGCGCAAGAGTTATTGACAAATGGGGATGAAATTTGAGAATTAGATTTTTTGGTCTAATTTTCCGTTTTAACCCATTTTTTCCACTAACAAAGCAAGGGTTAACAGCCAAACAAGACTGTATCTTTATTGCCCTGACTCTGCCGTTTACAGAAACACCCAATATGTGGCCGTAAACTACTGTACGGCCACACAGCGGGGCGTAGAGTGAAAGGTGCGCCGTATGGTTTTTGGAGGGCTGATTTTTATGGACCGGTTTATTTACACCGTGTCCTGTTTCAACCCCCCTGATGCACCCCTGGAGTAGAAACTCCCTAAAAGTGACCCCATCTAAGAAAGTACACCCCTCAAGGTATTCAAAACTGATTTTACATACGTCGTTAACCCTTTAGGTGTTGCGCAAGAGTTATTGACAAATGGGGATGAAATTTGAGAATTAGATTTTTTTGTCTAATTTTCCATTTTAACCCATTTTTTCCACTAACAAAGCAAGGGTTAACAGCCAAACAAGACTGTATCTTTATTGCCCTGACTCTGCCGTTTACAGAAACACCCAATATGTGGCCGTAAACTACTGTACGGCCACACAGCGGGGCGTAGAGGGAAAGGTGCGCCGTTTGGTTTTTGGAGGGCTGATTTTTATGGACCGGTTTATTTACACCGTGTCCTGTTTCAACCCCCCTGATGCACCCCTGGAGTAGAAACTCCCTAAAAGTGACCCCATTTTGGAAACTATGGGATAAGGTGGCATTATTTGGGGGACTATTTTTAGGGTACATATGATTTTTGGTTGCTCTATATTACATTTTTGTGAGGCAAGGTTACCAAAAATTGAGATTCTGAAATTTCATCTCCATTTGCCATTAACTGTTGAGGAACACCTAAAGGGTTAATAAAGTTTGTATAATCAGTTTTGAATACCTTGAGGGGTGTAGTTTCTTAGATGGGGTCACTTTTAGGGAGTTTTTACTCTAGGGGGGCATCAGGGGGGCTTCAAAAGGGACATGGTGTCAATAAAAAAGGCCATCAAAATCGGCCTTCCAGAAACCATGTCGGTCCTTTCCTTTTGCGGTCTCCCTTTTACTGATACAGCAGTTTACGACCACAAATATGGCATTTCTGTAAACTGCAGTATCAGGGTAATAAATATTAACTTTTGTTTGGTTGTTAACCCTTGTTTTGTTACCGAAAAAAACGGATTGAAATGAAAAAGTGCCAAAAATGGAGTTTTTGGCACCGTTTTCATTTTTTTTTTTTAACCGTGTTAATCTGGGGGGTTGGGTCATGGGATATTTTTATAGAGGAGATTCTTACGGACGCGGCGATACCTAATAAGTCTACTTTTTTTTATAATTATTTAGGTTTTTGACTATATTATCCTTTTTGATACCCAAACATTTTTTTGGTATCTCTAAAGTCTAGGTGTCATTTATTTTATTAATTTTTTATCTGATTATCTTATGTGGGGGCTCATTTTTTGCGGGACGAGCGGACGGTTTTTCTGGCACTATTTTGGGGGCTATATGACTTTTTGATCGCTTGCTATTAAATTTTTTGTTATGTTTGGTGACAAAAAAAAATCTTTTTTTGCACTTTTTTTTTTTTTTTTTGGACCGTGTTAATCTGGGGGGGTTGGATCATGGGGTATTTTTATAGAGGAGATTATTACCGACGCGGCGATACCTAATATGTCTACTTTTAATAAATTATAGTTTTTTTGGGTGTCTCAAGTCTGAGAACCATTTTTTTTTTTTATCCCATGTCAGTCCTAAATTGGGATATAAATTTAGTACTCCATGGAAGTGTGATACTCCCTGAAGCAACCAATAATGCAGAGGCCCGGATGATCGGGGCACGTGTCACATTGAGTTGTGGTGTCCTTCCGTATCCCCCTCTTGTGACACACTCTGCACCTTTTTTGGGTTCGTCCCTTCTTTCCAGTATGGGGGACCACACCTGGAAAGTGTTGGCCAGGGACGATCCGGGCGCCTACAGTTCCCGAGGTACTCCGGCCTGCTCTTTCCCGGTCCGAAAAGATCAGGGCCTTGAGGACTGCCTCATAGAACTGGAGGAATGTCCCTGTGCTGCCAGCGCTTCGGGATAGTACAAAAGAGTTGTACATGGCAACCTGCACCAAGTAGACCGCAACTTTTTTGTACCATGCCCGGGTTTTGCGCATGGCGTTATATGGCTTGAGGACTTGATCAGAGAGATCAACTCCTCCCATATACCGATTGTAGGCGACGATACAATCGGGCTTGAGGACCGTTGCCGCGGTACCTCGCACAGGGACAGGGGTGATGCCGTTACCATGAATTGTGGACAGCATAAGGACATCCCTCTTGTCCTTATACCTGACCAGCAACAGGTTTCCAGTGGTAAGGGCACGGGTCTCACCCCTGGGGATAGGTACCTGGAGGGGGAGGGCAGGGAGGCCGCGTTGATTTTTCCGCACGGTCCCACAAGCGAACGTGGATCTGGCGGCAAGGGACTGGAACAAGGGGATACTGGTATAAAAGTTATCCACGTAAAGGTGGTAACCCTTATCCAGCAGTGGGAACATAAGGTCCCACACAAGTTTCCCGGTAACACCCAGAGTGGGGGGACATTCTGGGGGTTGAATCCGGGAATCTCGCCCCTCGTATATACGAAATTTGTAAGTGTACCCTGAGGTACTCTCACAAATTTTGTATAGCTTCACGCCATACCTCGCTCGCTTGGTGGGCACATACTGGCGGAAAATGAGTCTCCCCTTGAACGCAATGAGAGACTCATCAACCGCGACCTCTCTTCCAGGTACATAGGCCTCCATGAATTTGGCCCCAAAGTGATCGATGACCGGCCGTATCTTGTACAGACGGTCATGGGCAGGATCACCTCGGGGGGGACATGCTGCATTATCGGAATAATGCAGACATTTCCGAATGGCCTCAAACCGGGAGCGTGTCATGGCTGTACTGTAAAGTGGGGTCTGGTATAGGACGTCCCCACTCCAGTACAGCCTGACACTGGGTTTCTTGACCAGGCCCATATGCAGCACGAGGCCCCAAAATGTCCTCATTTCGGCTGCACTGACCGGCGTCCAGCCACCGGGCCTGGCCAAAAAGGAGCCCGGGTGTTGAGCGACGAACTGTTGGGCGTACAGATTCGTCTGCTCCACCATCAGATTTACCAGTGAGTCACTGAAAAAATGACGAAAAAAGTCATATTCAGTGTAGCCCACTGTGGAAATCTGGATTCCTGATTGGCCTACAAAATCAGGAATCACGGGCTCGTATCGCTCTGGGCTACACCAGACAAATTCACCGGCAGGGTGCTCCGGTGGATTTAACTGGTGGGCCGGAAAACCAGTACGAGCCCCAGAGCTGCTCGTACTAGGCTGGGCCACAGGGTCCCTAACATGGCGGTCCCCTTGCTCCGCCTGGCGGCGTCTCCGCCGCCTTGGGGGCTCATCATCATCGCTAGATGATGAGGAGGATGCGGATGACAACAGGAATGTGGGGTCATCCTCATCCTCACTGGGACTCTCGGATTCGGAGGCAAGCTGGGCGTATGCCTCCTCGGCCGAGAACGTCCGGCGGGCCATAGGGGAGTGTGTGTCTGCGTGTATATGTGCGTGTGTGTAACTCTTTATTTTGTGTGCGTGTGTGTGGGGGCACGGGTGTTCACGAACTCACCCTAAAACTGAAAAAAATAAAAAATAAACTGACTAAAAAAAAGGCCAAAAAATGTGGAAAAAAAAATTCAAAACCGCTGATCAACCGTCCGAAGTTGATCAGCGGTGGGGTGTGCGATGCGCTAACAGTGGCCGGACACTAAGAGTGCCGGTCACAGTCAGCGAACACAAAAAAAAAAAAAAAAATCCTGCACCCCAAAAAAGTGGGGGGGGGGGAGGGGGGGCAGGGGGGGGCAAGTGGCAGCACCCCTGGGGGGTCTAGGGTCACACAGCTGTGCTGTGGACCCCAGACACCCTAACTAGGGTGATGCAATGAAAAGTGAAAAAAAACTAACTTTCCCTTTTTTTCCCTGCCTAACCCAAACTTTCCCTAGCTGTCCCTATGTACCTGATGGGGGGTGCTGGGGCACAGATCGGGTCCTGGGCGGCACAGATGGGGCGATGCTGGCACAGACTGACGACGTGCAGGCAGCTCCTCTCTCCTCCGGCGCTGGAACACAAAAGGAGGAGGAGAGGGGCGCCTGCCTCTTTTGAATCTGCCGCCGGACCGCCCCCTGACCAATCAGAAAGCGATCCTGAGTGGTGATGTCACCATCACCACTCCGGATCGCTGGATGGTGATTGGTGGAGTGAAATCACACCACCATCACCATCCTGTTCCGGGTTATCGGGTCTTCAGAGACCCGAATAACCCGGAAACGCAGAAAACCGCAGGTCTGAATTGACCTGCGGTTTTCTGCGATCGCCGACATGGGGGGGTCACAGGACCCCCCGGCGCATTTGCCCCAGGTGCCTGCTCAATGATTTGAGCAGGCACCGGGTTCCGATCACCGCCCGCCGAGCGGCGGTGATCGGAACCATTCATGACGTACCGGTACGTCATGTGTCTTTAAGTACCAGGACATCATGACGTACCGGTACGTCATGTGTCCTTAAGAGGTTAAACCAGTTTTTGGAAATACCTGGGCTCTGAAAAGTTGCAAACTATGCAAAATTTGCAAACGGTTAGGTCTAAAAACTATTATAAACATTAGTGATTCTGATAATTAGAGAGTTAATATTCAGACAAAACACTAATATATTTAGGTTATCAAAATCTGACCATAATTAAACTTGTTCCTTGGTATGTGCTATATAACCAAATACCAAACTTCGCAAAACCTTGCAAGGTAGCCATGCTCCAGGTGCTGCTCCACTGGGAATGTGGATCTCATTTTACAATAAAGTACACCACCAACTATAAACATTATTTCAATTTAACCACCTTCGGACCGCCTAACGCACATGTGCGTTCCGGAGGTGGCAGGCTGGCGCACAGTCACGCATATATGCGTCATCTCGCGAGACGCGAGATTTCCTGTGAACGCGCGCACACAGGCGCGCGCGCTCACAGGAACGGAAGGTAAGCGAGTGGATCTCCAGCATGCCAGCGGCGATCGTTCGCTGGCAGGCTGGAGATCCGAATTTTTTAACCCCTAACAGGTATATTAGACGCTGTTTTCATAACAGCGTCTAATATACCTCCTACCTGGTCCTCTGGTGGTCCCTTTTGTTAGGATCGACCACCAGAGGACTCAGGTAGGTCAGTACAGTCGCACCAAACACCACACTACACTACACCCCCCCCCCCGTCACTTATTAACCCCTTATAAACCCATGATCACCCCATATAAACTCCCTGATCACCCCCCTGTCATTGATCACCGCCCTGTCATTGATCACCCCCCTGTCAGGCTCCGTTCAGACGTCCGTATGATTTTTACGGATCCACGGATACATGGATCGGATCCGCAAAAAGCATACGGACGTCTGAATGGAGCCTTACAGGGGGGTGATCAATGACAGGCGGGTGATCACCCATATACACTCCCTGATCACCCCCTGTCATTGATCACCCCCCTGTCATTGATCACCCCCCTGTAAGGCTCCATTCAGACGTCCGCATGATTTTGACGGATCCATGGATACATGGATCGGATCCGCAAAACACATGCGGACGTCTGAATGGAGCCTTACAGGGGGTGATCAATGACAGGCGGGTGATCACCCATATACACTCCCTGATCACCCCCCTGTCATTGATCACCGCCCTGTAAGGCTCCATTCAGACGTCCGCATGCGTTCTGTGGATCCGATACATGTATCCATGGATCCGTAAAAAATCATGCAGATGTCTGAATGGAGCCTTACAGGGGGGTGATCAATGACAGGGGGGTGATCAATGACAGGGGGTGATCAGGGAGTCTATATGGGTGATCACCCCCCTGTCATTGATCACACCCCTGTCATTGATCACCCCCCCCCCTGGTAAGGCTCCATTCAGACATTTTTTTTGGCACAAGTTAGCGGAAATTTTTTGTTTGTTTTTGTTTTTGTTTTTTCTTACTAAGTCTCATATTCCACTAACTTGTGTCAAAAAATAAAATCTCACATGGACGCACCATACCCCTCACGGAATCCAAATGCGTAACATTTTTAGACATTTATATTCCAGACTTCTTCTCACGCTTTAGGGCCCCTAAAAAGCCAGAACAGTATAAATACCCCACATGTGACCCCATTTTGGAAAGAAGACACCCCAAGGTATTCCGTGAGGGGCATATTGAGTCCATGAAAGATTGAAATTTTTGTCCTAAGTTAGCGGAAAGTGAGACTTTGTGAGAAAAAAACAAAAAAAAATCAATATCCGCTAACTTATGCAAAAAAAAAAAATATTCTAGGAACTCGCCATGCCCCTCATTGAATACCTTGGGGTGTCTTCTTTCCAAAGTGGGGTCACATGTGGGGTATTTATACTGCCCTGGCATTTTAGGGGCCCGAAAGTGTGAGAAGAAGTCTGGGATCCAAATGTCTAAAAATGCCCTCCTAGAAGGAATTTGGGCCCCTTTGCGCATCTAGGCTGCAAAAAAGTGTCACACATGTGGTATCGCCGTACTCAGGAGAAGTTGGGCAATGTGTTTTGGGGTGTCATTTTACATATACCCATGCTGGGTGAGAAAAATATCTTGGTCAAATGCCAACTTTGTATAAAAAAATGGGAAAAGTTGTCTTTTGCCAAGATATTTTTCTCACCCAGCATGGGTATATGTAAAATGACCCCCCAAAACACATTCCCCAACTTCTCCTGAGTACGGCGATACCAGATGTGTGACACTTTTTTGCAGCCAAGGTGGGCAAAGGGGCACATATTCCAAAGTGCACCTTTCGGATTTCGCAGGCCATTTTTTACAGATTTTGATTGCAAGGTACTTCTTACACATTTGGGCCCCTAAATTGCCAGGGCAGTATAACTACCCCACAAGTGACCCCATTTTGGAAAGAAGACACCCCAAGGTATTCCGTGAGGGGCACGGCGAGTTCCTAGAATTTTTTATTTTTTGTCACAAGTTAGCGGAAAATGATGATTTTTCTTTTTTTTTCTTTTTTCCTTACAAAGTCTCATATTCCACTAACTTGCGACAAAAAATAAAAAATTCTAGGAACTCGCCATGCCCCTCACGGAATACCTTGGGGTGTCTTCTTTCCAAAATGGGTTTCACTTGTGGGGTAGTTATACTGCCCTGGCAATTTAGGGGCCCAGATGTGTGAGAAGTACCTTGCAATCAAAATGTGTAAAAAATGACCTGCAAAATCCGAAAGGTGCACTTTGGAATATGTGCCCCTTTGCCCACCTTGGCAGCAAAAAAGTGTGACACATCTGGTATCGCCGTACTCAGGAGAAGTTGGGGAATGTGTTTTGGGGTGTCATTTTACATATACCCATGCTGGGTGAGAGAAATATCTTGGCAAAAGACAACTTTTCCCATTTTTTTATACAAAGTTGGCATTTGACCAAGATATTTTTCTCACCCAGCATGGGTATATGTAAAATGACACCCCAAAACACATTCCCCAACTTCTCCTGAGTACGGCGATACCAGATGTGTCACACTTTTTTGCTGCCAAGGTGGGCAAAGGGGCACATATTCCAAAGTGCACCTTTTGGATTTCACCGGTCATTTTTTACACATTTTGATTTCAAAGTACTTCTCACACATTTGGGCCCCTAAATTGCCAGGGCAGTATAACTACCCCACAAGTGACCCCATTTTGGAAAGAAGACACCCCAAGGTATTCTGTGAGGGGCATGGCGAGTTCCTAGAATTTTTTATTTTTTGTCGCAAGTTAGTGGAATATGAGACTTTGTAAGAAAAAATAAAAAATAAAAAATCATCATCATTTTCCGCTAACTTGTGACAAAAAATAAAAAGTTCTATGAACTCACTATGCCCATCAGCGAATACCTTAGGGGGTCTACTTTCCGAAATGGGGTCATTTGTGGGGTTTTTCTACTGTCTGGGCATTGTAGAACCTCAGGAAACATGACAGGTGCTCAGAAAGTCAGAGCTGCTTCAAAAAGCGGAAATTCACATTTTTGTACCATAGTTTGTAAATGCTATAACTTTTACCCAAACCATTTTTTTTTTGCCCAAACATTTTTTTTTTATCAAAGACATGTAGAACAATAAATTTGGCGAAAAATTTATATATGGATGTCGTTTTTTTTGCAAAATTTTACAGCTGAAAGTGAAAAATTTCATTTTTTTGCAAAAAAATCGTTACATTTTGATTAATAACAAAAAAAGTAAAAATGTCAGCAGCAATAAAATACCACCAAATGAAAGCTCCATTAGTGAGAAGAAAAGGAGGTAAAATTCATTTGGGTGGTAAGTTGCATGACCGAGCGATAAACGGTGAAAGGAGTGCAGTGCCGAAGTGTAAAAAGTGCTCTGGTCATGAAGGGGGTTTCACCTAGCGGGGCTGAAGTGGTTAAATGGGTTTTACAGATTTTTTTTTTATTATTATTCACCAAACCCACCCTCCCAGCAGGACCTGGGAAGAGAGCTAGTCTTATCTGCTCCCGGCTGCTCTGCTCAGGCTTCATGGCTCCTCCAGTCTTCACTGGATGTCCAGCACCCGCCCGCAATCTTTCTGCTCAGACAGTCAATGATTGGTCTTAGTGGTGATATTCAGTGATGGTCAGTTCACAGTGTTCGCCAACGAACACATGCGGGCTGCCATTTTGACTCACCCGTCCGGCGATGCACAGGTAAGCCCTTACCTGTGCCTGTGCCGGGAGCCGGTCTGAAATCAAATGCAGTCACCGGGAGCAGTCAGTTCCAAGAACAGCCACCGGGGCCTTTATCGGACTGTTCTTGGAACTCCGGCACAGGTAAGGGTAAGGGCAGGTAAGGGCTTACCTGTGCATCGCCGGACGGGTGAGTCTGTGTTCGTTGGCGAACACTGCGAACTGACCATCACTAGTGATGTTTGCTCAAGCGGCATGTCACAGCTGGGACACATCTCCACTGAGTCTGGTCATTGGCTGCAGCAGTGCACAGGAAGTTCCAGGCAGAGTTTGGAAGTCTGGTGAAGACAGCTCTGGAGCCACAAGGCCTCAACAGAGCCACTGGGAGCAAGTAAGTATAGCATTCTTCACAGATCTCCTGGGTGGTTTGAGATAAAAAAATAATAATCTGGAAAACCCCTTTAAGGTCTAACAATCCATGCTGATTTATTTCATATCATTACATATGTGATTATGTCTCACACATATTGATCAAGAGCAAATCTGTTTTCAGAAATAATGAGTCACTGCCTGAGGAAATGGCAAAAACACAAATTAAAAAAAGTTTTTTTGATACATAGAAAACAATAATAAAAAAAATAAAAAAAAAACTTGGGCTATACCCCTATATCTGTTTAAGCAAGGGATAGTGATGAGGAGAGCACACACCCACAGTGCTAAATCAAACTATTTGCTGCCAGTACAAACATAGCTAGGTATATAACCGATCACCAATGGAGATTGCTTGTAGTTTCCCCACTGTTATGTTACAAAGTTACTGGCTCACAATGTATCTAACCTATGTCCCTGTGTAATGTACGATGGGTACCTCCTGCCTAACACATTCCATTTTTGCTGCTTCTTCATCCCAGATATGCAAAACAAATTACTGTATGCTGCTGTTGTACACTGTGGTATATTTAGCTTTAGTCACAATAGCGCTCAGTGATAAGGCTGCTGCTCGGAGGATCATCCAGCATATAATGCAGTACTCCCTAAATTGCAACTTCTTCCACTTGCTAACTACATTGCTTACTGCAATTCATATTAGGATAAGACTAGAACTCCTACCTATCATATGATACTTGATGGATTTCAACATCTTATCTCAGACATCTCATCAGCAGTCCAGTTGTAGGAGACTACCAAATGTTTATGTATTAGCAAATGCAGATGCCAGCCATATCTGATTGTTGTGGTGACACAACTTGGCAGCCAACATCCTGCTATCTTAGGCTCGGAAATCGCATCACTGACCCTGTTATTGTGTCTCGGTGGGTGCCACATGCCCTCCCATGACCCCCAGGTGGCCCAACCTTTGGAGCACTGTGTTTTCTGCTGAAGGCTACAGGCCTACCGTCTAGTCCTGAAGGGTGGGCGCATGCCTCCCGGCCCATAAAGGGCACCCGCACACATGCACACCAATCTGCAGAAGCCTATGGCTAGACACCTAAGGGTATTTAGAGCACCTATCCTTACAGAGAGGTGCGTGAGCAAAAGGTTTACTGGCTTGCTAGATACTGCAAAGGTGCTATAATCTGCTTGTCTACCTGTGTACCGACTTCTGCCTGATTCCTGGATTCTGACCCTCTGCGGTCTGACCTGACGCATGCCTGTTCACCATACTGACCCAGTGCAGCCTGACCTGACCAATTTGACTGTTTCACAGATTCACATGAACTCTGCCTGCCCAGATCTTGGCTTGTTTTATGACTATGAGTTTTACCTGATCCTTTGGTGCTTCATCTCTGCCCTTTGAGGGTCAGCTGTCAACCACAACAGGGCTACTCCAAGAGGCAACAGCCTGGTGGCTTACCTGAAGTGAATTCAAGATCTGTGAATAAGGTGGTTCCACACCCATTGTCCATAATGATGTGTGGTAATATGATCCAGTGCTGGAATAGCTGTGAAACAACCACCATTTCCACTAATTATAGTGAGGGTAATCCTGCCCCCAGGTAGAACAATTCCCAGGGGAGATTGTGTGCCACATCACATGCCATTCATCTCCCTCCCTGAATGGTACCCCACCTTAAATACTTATAGTGCTCATTCTGTGCTCATTGCAGCATCACAAGTTATAAAATGGTCTCTATGAGAGATAGTTTCACATTTGGGGTAGTGACTATATCAACTAAAGTGCACTCAAGTCGGACCTACAATGCACTCAAGAGCATTTAAAAATCTCACCAGGATATATAAAAAAAATATTTGAGATCGTTGCAGGAAAATCAAACATTAGAGACATATGTACTCAATGAAATAGCCCACAGAGGTCTGAGAATTCACCTACTCCCAGATTCTCATGTTAGTTGAATTTCTAAGTGGGAGACAGAATCTATAGACTCCTCCATTCATCTAATGACATTACTGATGGAAGGAGAAGGTTATGTTGGAAAAAAGCACTAAAGAGCTGAAAAACAGTATTAAGGACACTACGAAGCATAACCTTTTGGGAGTGTGTTGCAACAGGCCATTGAAAAAGAACATAAGCACTTCCAATATATGAGGGATACCCAGAACTTGAAAGAAGGCTGGGTATTCAATTATAGTGTCAAAGACAATAAGGAAATGGAGGTAGACACTGAACATTCCTCATCAGAGGGAGAATGTGAATCAGATTTGAATTGTGGTGTTTACCATACTGAAACACAACAATATAAAGGGAATTCGAGAGGCTGGGGTAGGTAAGTAGGAAAGGAAGAGATAGTAAAGTGTCCGAGTAAGAAAATGGGTCATCAATGAAATACAATAACCCTAATAAATACTGAAGAAAACATGTTGTAAATTATTAATTTATCAAAAAGGGCCCTCAGTGAGGTCTATCCTTTGTTCCTACCTATAAATTCAAGGCATTTGACAGATCTAAATTTGTTTATACGTAAAGTTCAGTGGGAAAAGTTCCTCATTGCGTATGATAGGAGACTGGAATTAGGTATTGATTCGGGTGATCTGCCAGAAATTATGCTGCTGGCAGAGCTGTGGGAAGAGGGGAAGAAATTAACTGGGGAAGGGCCATTTAAAGACTTGAGTTTGCCTTCCACAATGTGCCCCCTGAGCAGGGATATCTCACTCCTGATTCTTTCCTGGAGGTAGTAACGGAAGGAGCTGCATGCCTTAGTGAAGAGGGTGTTTTGCAATAATAATATAACAAAGGAAGTAATGGAACGATTGTTATTACTGGAGGAAGACAAATCAGTAATTAAACCCTCTGAAAAAGGGGGGTATATTGTTTTGGATCAAGTATTCTATGTACAAATGAGTCTAAGCATTCTAGATGACAAATCCTGTTAGTAAGTCCTCCAGGGTGATCCCATGGAGACATTCAAGGTGGATTTAAACAAACCAATAATCTTCCAGATTATTAGGAACGACCTCCTGCGAACGCTCTTTCCAGATAATCTGGCCATCTAAATTTGTCCCTGATCACCCGATAAACGAGCAAAACACTCATTCATTAGGTCATCCTATCATTCGTGCAGGCACCACCAATCATCGTTTCTGGGCAGCATATGAGGCTGTATAAACAGAAATCTGCTGCCCAGAATCAATGATTTTGTATGGGGAGATTGCTGCATGTAAATGCAACGGTCTCCTTCACTGAGCGAGCAGCTGACTGTCGGGAAAGAAATGCTTCCTTACTGACAATCAGCTGCTCCTTGGGTCTGACTAAACCCGCCTTCAGGAGTAAACTCAAAAATATTCTTGATGAAGCCAGGGTGAGGAACCTTGTGAGCAAAACACAGATGGCTTTCCTACTTCCTTTTTACCACATGATGACCTCCTTCTTGTCATGGTCTTACCTTCTTGCTGTTCTCCTTCGTTTGACATGTGCTGGCGGCCATCTTGGTTTCTGGGTTTCTTGTAGCCTCCCACCCTGCGGCTTCTCCTTCCCACTGGGAGGAGCTGGATGCCTAGCTCATATATATAGGAGGTCTGTGGCTTCAGTTCCTTGCTTGGTCCTCCTGTGTTCACATGCTTCTAAGACTGCTGCTGCTTCTGGTTCCTGATCCTGGCTTCGTCTGACTACCCTGCTGGTTCCTGATCCAGGCTTCGTCTGACTACCCTGCTGGTTCCTGATCCAGGCTTCGTCTGACTACCCTTCTGGTTCCTGACCTCTGGCTTCGCAAGACCCTGCTTCGGTTTAGCCATCCGTTTGGACTTTGCCTTACAGCTTTATTTTCAATAAAGCCTTCTTATTTCCACTTATCTCTTGTTGTACGTCTGGTTCATGGTTCCATGACATTAGGACCAAGCCATGAATTCTGACGGTACAGGGCCATCCTCGCTACCTACGCTGGTTGCCAGACTTGATCAGCAGGATCACCTGTTGGGTCGGTTCGCTGTGGCGTTGCAAACCCTGCTTGAACGCATGGCTCATTTAGCTTCCGTTGCCGATGGGTCGGTTGTCGCTCCTGGGCCCGCTCCTACTGCCGCTCCGGTTGTTGCGCCAGAGTCTACCCCGACACCTGTTGCTGCGCCTGCGGTGTTTCGGGGTATGACCGGTTCTGCCCCCCTTCCACAGCGCTTTGGGGGAGAGCCAACTCAGTGCCGAGGTTTCCTTAACCAGGTGGGCATTTATTTTGAGTTGCTGCCACATGCCTTTCCTACTGAAGATCAAAGGTGGGCTTCTTGATCTCGCTGCTCTCAGGACAAGGCCTTGGCCTGGGCCAGCCCTTTATGGGAGAACAACAATCCGGTGGTTGCCGAGTTTTCCGGTTTTGTTGCTTCTCTTCGGAAGGTATTCGATGTGCCGGCTCGTGCTGCCTCTGCTGCGAAGCTCCTTATGTCCATCAAACAGGGTTCACGATCCGTAGCTGAATACGCCATTGAGTTTCGTACCCTGGCAGCAGAGGTGGGCTGGAATAATGAGGCTCTGGTCGCTGCTTTCTCTCATGGTCTCTCGGATGCCTTGAAGGATGAGGTTGCAGCTAAGGACCTACCAGTGGAGCTCGAGTCTCTTATTTCTTTCCTGATTTTGACTGACACCAGACTCAGGGAGAGACCTTCCTTTAAGGAGAGCCTGCGGAGGTCTTCTAACAGATTGGCGCCTACGTTTGCTGTCCCACCCGTGCCTCCCTCTCCTCCCACGCCTCCTGGGGATGACTTGTCTGGGGGTGAACCCATGCAGCTGGGGTTTGCTCGCCTGTCCGAGGGGGAGAGGGTACTCCGGAGACGCGAGGGCCGATGCATGTACTGTGGTCTCGGTGGGCATTTTCGGTTGGCATGCCCGAACCGTCCGGGAAACGCTCGCACCTGAGATCCTGTCGGGGGCAGATCTTGGGTGGAGTCTCCTCGTCCCCGGTTTCCCGTGTTGACAAACCACTGATTACTGTTGTCCTCTCCTGGGTCGGGGGCTCGGTGACGACCCAGGCGTTGGTGGACTCTGGTGCTGGTGGTTTGTTCATTGATAGTGTGTTCGCTGCCGCCAATTCCATTCCTCTGCAGCCTCGAGGTTCCCCACTGGCTCTTGAGGCGATAGACGGCAGACCCCTTCTGCCGCCACACGTGACTCAGGAGACCCTTCCAGTGGGGATGGCCATTGGTGCCGTTCACAGAGAGTCGGTCTGTCTCCAGGTTATTTCGTCTCCACACTACTCGGTGGTCTTGGGGTACCCCTGGCTCCAGAAGCATAATCCGACTTTCGATTGGAGATCGGCCGAGATCCTCTCGTGGTCACCGCAGTGTGGGGCTAGTTGCATCCATGGGCCTGTCAAGTTGCTGTGTACTTCCTCGGACTCTCTGTTGCCTCCTGAATACGAGGAGTACCGGGATGTATTCGATAAGGTGCGTGCGGTTGCCCTACCTCCGCACCGCCCATACGATTGTGCCATAGAGTTACAATCTGGTGCCGTTCCTCCTCGTGGCAAAGTCTATCCACTGTCGGTAGCGGAGAATGAGGCCATGGAGGAGTACGTGAGGGAGGCGCTTTCACGCGGACACATTCGCAAATCCTCGTCCCCGGCAGGGGCTGGATTTTTCTTTGTGAAAAAGAAGGGCGGTGAGTTGAGGCCTTGCATCGATTACAGGGGTCTCAATCGCATCACGATCAAGAACGCTTACCCGATACCCTTGATTTCCGAGCTGTTCGATCGCCTCAAAGGGGCCACGGTCTTTACCAAACTCGACCTGAGGGCGGCATATAACCTGGTAAGGATCAAGGCGGGCGATGAGTGGAAGACCGCGTTTAACACCAGGACCGGTCATTATGAATCCTTGGTTATGCCCTTTGGGTTGTGCAATGCGCCCGCAGTCTTCCAGGAATTCATCAACGATGTTTTCCGTGACCTGTTGCAGCAGTGTGTGGTGGTCTATTTGGATGACATCTTGGTATATTCTGAATCCATGGAGGCCCACATTCTGGATGTCAGACGAGTGTTGCAACGGTTACGAGAGAACAAGCTGTTCGGTAAGCTTGAGAAATGCGAATTTCACCGATCCCAGGTAACCTTCTTAGGTTACATCATTTCCGCTGAGGGGTTCTCCATGGATCCTGAGAAGGTTTCGGCTGTCTTACAGTGGCCCCAGCCCAGTGGTCTTCGTGCCCTGCAGCGCTTTTTGGGCTTCGCCAATTATTATCGGAAGTTCATCAGGGACTTTTCCATGCTAGCCAAGCCTCTCACGGATCTGACCAGGAAGGGCAGTAATCCCCAGGTCTGGCCGCTCGAGGCCATCCGAGCTTTTGAGGCTCTAAAGTCCGCCTTTGTGTCGGCTCCGATTCTGTCGCATCCCAACCCTGGGTTGCCTTTTGTCCTCGAGGTGGACGCGTCTGAGACGGGAGTAGGCGCCCTTCTGTCTCAGCGTAGAACACCAGAGGGTCCTCTGCTTCCTTGTGGGTTTTACTCCCGGAAACTGTCTTCCGCGGAGTGCAACTATCAGATTGGTGACAGGGAGCTATTGGCCATCGTGCAGGCCCTTAAAGAATGGAGGCACTTGCTCGAGGGCTCGGTGGTTCCGGTTCTCATCCTGACGGACCACAAGAATCTGACCTACCTCTCTGAGGCCAAGAGATTGACACCACGTCAGGCCAGATGGGCTCTGTTCTTGTCACGTTTTAATTACGTGGTCTCCTACCTACCCGGTTCCAAGAACATCAGAGCGGATGCCTTATCACGGCAGTACTCCGAGCTGTCCTGGGGAGGAGTCGATTCCGACTTCGGTCATACCTCCGAATCAGATCCTGGCCGCCATTCGCACCAGCCTGACCTCTCCCCTGGGTGAGCAGATTTTGGCGGCTCAATCTGGTGCTCCCTCTGGGAGACCCAACGGCAGATGTTTTGTGCCTGAGGAGTTGCGCACTCGGTTGTTGCGAACCTATCATAACTCCAAGGCCGCGGGGCATCCTGGAAAGAATCAGCTGTCCTGGGCTGTTTCACGTCTGTTCTGGTGGCCTTCTCTACGTTCCGACATCGCCGCATATGTAGCGGCATGCTCCGTTTGTGCCCAGAGTAAGTCCCCTCGGCACCTTCCGTTGGGCCTTTTGCAACCCATAGCCACCGGGGAGCGTCCATGGTCACACCTGGGGATGGATTTCATTGTGGACCTCCCTGCATCCCGAGGCCATACGGTCATTCTCATGATTGTGGATCGGTTTTCCAAAATGTGCCACTGTGTTCCTCTCAAGAAGTTACCCTCTGCACAAGAGTTGGCCTCGATTTTTGCCAGGGAGGTCTTCCGGTTGCACGGTTTGCCCAAGGAGATTGTGTCGGATCGGGGGAGTCAGTTTGTGTCCAGGTTCTGGCGCGCCTTTTGCTCCCAGTTGGGGATTCATCTCTCTTTCTCCTCGGCCTACCACCCTCAGTCCAATGGGGCCGCAGAACGATCCAATCAGGCCTTGGAGCAATTCCTTCGTTGCTATGTCTCCGATCACCAAGACAATTGGGTTGACCTCCTGCCTTGGGCTGAGTTTGCCAGGAACACGGCGGTGAACTCTTCCTCTGGGACGTCTCCCTTCATGGCCAATTATGGGTTCCAACCTGCCGTGTTACCGGAGGTATTCTCTCCCCAGGATATTCCGGCTGTGGAGGATCACCTTTCCGTCCTACGTGCTTCTTGGGTACAGATCCAGAGGTCCCTTGAGGTCTCTGCGCAGCGCCAGAGACTCCAGGCTGATCGCAGACGAGCGCCCGCTCCTTCCTACCAGGTCGGAGACCGCGTATGGTTGTCCACCCGCAACCTCAACCTTCGAGTGCCCACTCCCAAGCTGGCGCCTCGCTTTGTTGGTCCCTTCCGAGTGCTTCGCAGGGTAAACCCGGTAGCCTATGCCCTTGCGCTTCCTCCTGGCATGCGGATCTCCAACGTGTTTCATGTCTCCCTGTTGAAGCCACTGGTGTGTAATCGTTTCACTTCCTCGGTTCCTCGGCCTCGTCCGGTCCAAGTGGGCAATCGTGAGGAGTATGAGGTGAGCAATATCCTGGACTCACGCCTGGTCCGCGGTCGGGTGCAGTTTTTGGTCCATTGGCGTGGTTATGGTCCAGAGGAGCGTTCCTGGGTTCCCTCCGCAGATGTCCATGCTCCTGCCTTGCTCCGAGCCTTCCACGCACGCTTCCCTCAGAAACCGTTCTTTACTCCGCGGAGGAGGGGCCCTTGAGGGGGAGGTACTGTCATGGTCTTACCTTCTTGCTGTTCTCCTTCGTTTGACATGTGCTGGCGGCCATCTTGGTTTCTGGGTTTCTTGTAGCCTCCCACCCTGCGGCTTCTCCTTCCCACTGGGAGGAGCTGGATGCCTAGCTCATATATATAGGAGGTCTGTGGCTTCAGTTCCTTGCTTGGTCCTCCTGTGTTCACATGCTTCTAAGACTGCTGCTGCTTCTGGTTCCTGATCCTGGCTTCGTCTGACTACCCTGCTGGTTCCTGATCCAGGCTTCGTCTGACTACCCTGCTGGTTCCTGATCCAGGCTTCGTCTGACTACCCTTCTGGTTCCTGACCTCGGGCTTCGCAAGACCCTGCTTCGGTTTAGCCATCCGTTTGGACTTTGCCTTACAGCTTTATTTTCAATAAAGCCTTCTTATTTCCACTTATCTCTTGTTGTACGTCTGGTTCATGGTTCCATGACACTTCTACAGTCCTGCAAATGTCCCTGTAACGGATCTCCTGGCACCCCGACCGGGTACCTCCGTCGATAGAGGCTCCTAGTGCTTTCCGAGGACTCCAAGCACTCCACTTGACACCGTATGCACTGCAGACCCCACGAACCGCCAAAGCTTGGTTGAGGTCTCACCGTCTCCTACCCACCCTGGACCTACGACAACGCTCCAGGCTCCAGTGGGTGAACCTCTCCTAAATCCCGAGAGCAGGAACAGCTCTTACAAGAGCTAGTAGTTATGCCAGGGGAGTATAGCAAATCTTCAGCGTATAGCAATCCCGAAGTGTTGATCAGTTATCCAAACACCAGTCTCAACATGATGAAGGATAAAACAGGAACACTTTATTGAGGGCTACTCGCCCGTATTTATGTAGGTCCCCATCTGGTGGACACGCCCCTAGGGGACCAGAAGGGAGACTTTCACACAGGACAGATATGCAGCAATTCAGGATACACAGACACAACACATCCCCACAATGCATCATGGTTTCCTCCTCTCTGCCCTGGAGACACCCGAGGAGCAATTCAATTTTCTCTCAGGACAAAGGGAAATCGTCAATACACATGTGGAGACAACAGGACAGAAATCTCCATTTAAACGCACAATGGGACAATGGCACAATGGGACAATAGAAACACACCCAGCATATGTATCCACTCTGTCTAGGAGATAATGGAGTCAATTTCTGTATCTGCTCAACTATCTCCTACACTGAAAAGTTACACCTCTCATAAATTGCCACAACTTTGTGAGCCTACATTGTACATACACATAACCCACATCAACCCAACCAGCATAACTTGGGGACAAACCCATCCAAAATTCACTTGAATAGGTTAAGGGGTTTAAAAGTTAGTAAAAGTATCTTAAAGGGCCGTAATCCTGGGGCAGGAGGCTGGCAAACAGCCCCCTCCAAAACACAGTGGCGAGGTTGGTTTCGCCACAGTCCCTAAAGGACATGATCCAATTAAAGGAAATGTGTCACAATTTTTTTTTCTGCCAGTTAAAACCCTTTTTCTTAATCTCTTGCAAATCATTTTATTCTGTTTCCTGAACATGATTATGAGGGTGGCTATCTTGCCTGAGCTGCTCTCAACAGCAGATAGAAAGTGTTAAGAAAATTGCTTTACAGCAGCCCCATGGTCCATAGACACAACGGCCAGGAGGAGACTTCATTGACTTCTATGGGAGAGTTTTGTAGGCATGCTCTGTGACCTGTGCAGAGGTCATTGTACAAGGAAAGCACAGATAAGATTTGACAATCACGTATTGTGAATCCTGTCTTATCTGTCATTCTAATCCTGCTTGTAATAATATCGCTTCCATGTGTATATAAGCAGGAAACTGCAGTAAAGTAAAACAGGAGGGTAGCGAGGAAGCATTAAAAAACTATGAGGAAAAAAAACAGAATATGTAAAAGACAAATAAAAGCAGCCAAACTGGAGATGGAGAGATTAATTGCTAAAGAGAGTAAAACTAACTCTAAAATGTTCTTTAATTATATAAATGGTAAAAAGTAAAAAACTGAAGGCGTTGGCCCTTTCTTTACAGAGTGATAAAAGGAGAGTTGCAGACAGTGATGAGGAGAAAGCAAAGCTATTTAATATTTTTGTATCTAACTACTTTATTCACTGAGGTAAATAAACTGTCACATGAAATGCATTATGTAAAAGTAAATTCACCATTATAAGTGCCCTGTCTGACCCAATGCATATCGTATATCTTGAATTTGCCAAAGCATTTGATACTCTACCACATAGAAGGTTAGTATATAAAATGAGAATGCTTGGACTGGGGGAAAATGGCTGTATGTGGGTAACTCTACAATTTTATGCGACCCTCCCACAATAGCTATGTAAATCTGTACATGAGCATCTATTAGATAATACATTCATATCAACTGTATATTATGGGATGTCTATTTGCAGAAACATAATATAGTAGATTCTATAGTAAGCAATATGACCATAAATGCCCAACCGTGAAGCCTTTAGAAATCTGTCACTTCCAGGCAATGTTTCCAGGACAGAGCTTTGAGGCCTCTGAGAAAACATAACCCATTTAATTGCAAAATAGTAAATGGTACACCTGTCTGAAAGTCTCAAAGTTTAGAGATGAAGCATCATGGTTTGTGTCATAAGTCAAAGAAAACATGATGGGAGTTCTGACCGTTTTAACAGTACATGTCACGAAAACCTGCTTATCCCTTCTCCACGTGATACTCTTGGGTCATGTTAAAAAATCTAATAGCATTTGTGCCCATGGAAGGTTCTACTTTACATGGCAAACGTGTCTTGTTTTGCTTTGATGTCTGCAATCCACTGTTCTGCAGCACCATAAGCCAAATATATATATTTATTGTTAAGGCCCCTTTTGCACTGCAGTACTTTGGTATATATTTTACAGCGATATTTGTAAGGCAAAAATAATAGTGGCTCAAAGCACAGAAGAGGCACAAATCTGTCCATTATACTTTTATTTTCTGTGAAGGCTTCACTCCAGGTTTTGGCTTACAATTACTGATGCATAATCCTTACCAGGTAAAAGTGACCTTATACCAATAACTATTAGTTGCAAATAAAAATAAATAAAAAATTAAATTCGCCGGTTCGCCAAATTTTTCGGGAAAAATTTGGTTAAATCCGAATATATTTGCTGCAAATTATGTTAAAAAAACAGCTATTTACTGGCTACTGAGATCCTTTATAGTGGTGGAGAACACTGTTCCCTGTAGTAACATGCATGGGGAGTCTGCTTTGATAGTGAAATAATACTGTGAGTCCGTATGACATGCAGATGACAGGCGTCGCTCTTAGAATCACTGCACACAGTCATGGGGCCAAAACTGACCAAATAACTCAAGTATGAACTCAACCTTACAGGTCGATGTTACTGCCAAGAAGAAGCGCACTCCTTTTACACCGTCGCCAGCTGATTCCACATATATGTCTACAGAACCTGTTCTATTAAACGCTTATAAAAGTAGAGCCCCCTGACAGAGTGGAGTTTGTGTTGACGTCGCTGATTAATATGCCCATCCTTTGATCTGTCAGAACAATAGGCCACAAAAACAGATCCTGTCTGTCGAGCATACACCTTCACTCGGTCAGCATTTGCTCAATAATCCATCAGTATTGCTAATGCCCAAAAAAAACAGGACTGGATCTAAAACAGAGATGAAATGTGAATGGAATATTTGCATGTCTTCTGTGTTTTGTACCCACTCCTGCTTTTGGCTACCAAATCATAAGCCAATTCTGATGAGACCATACAGGCCCTACAGCTGCTACACAGATAGGATCCGTTGTGCGTCTCATTTTTCCTTCCTTCTGACAGATCAGAAGAAGGGTCAAACAAAAAATAATGTCAGCAAGGCCAGCAGCAAAATAGTGGCCCAGTCATGAAGTGGGGAGGGTGGGAACAGCATGAAGAGACCACAGAGTGGCCCAATGACAGGGTCTGAAGGTTGTGGCAGCAGCAGGAGGCCACATAGTGGCACAATGACAGAGCCTGGAGGTGGTGGAAGCATGAGAAGGCCACAGAGTGGCACAATGACAGTGTGGAGGTGGCTGCAACATCAGGAGGCCACAGAGTGGCACAATGACAGAGTCTAGAGGTGGCGGCAGCAGCAGTAGCAGCATCAAGAGAAGGCCACAGAGTCAGTTTGCAGCAGTATGAGGAAGCCACCAAGTGGAACAATGACAGAGTGTGGAGGTGGCAGCACTATGAGGGGGCCACCGAGTGGCACAATGACCGAGTGTGGAGGTGCAGCAGTATGAGGAAGCCACCAAGTGGCACAATGACAGAATCTGGAGTTGGCGGCAACAGCAGTAGCATCATCAGGAGAAGGCCATCGAGAGGCAAAATGACAGAGTGTGGAGGTGGTGGCAGTATGAGGAGGGCACCGAGTGGCACAATGACAGAGTGTGGAGGTGGCAGCAGTATGAGGAAATGGGTATATATTTTTCCTTTTTGTTCTGAAATAGGCCACTAAATGATTTCAAGACATATAACCGCCGCTGATGTGAACTGAGAATATATTTTTATTTTTGTACTGAAATAGGCCACTAAAGCTTTCAAGAAATAAAACCGATGCTGACGTGAACTGAGAATATACGGATGTAGCAGGGTTAACACGCATGCTTTATGAGACATGTTATCTAAACTAAATGCAACTAAATGCGTTAAGCAATTGCTTTTCAATGGCTTTTGTTTCAAGATAACGCGATAAGTTAACAAATTTGAGTTAAGAGTGTGTGTTACCCCTGCTACATCTGTAATTTTCTTTTTGTACTGGAATAGGCCACTAAACGCTTCCAAGACATATAACTGCCGCCGACGTGAACTGAGAATATATTTTTATTTTTCTACTGAAATACAAAATAACAGATATAACCGCCGCACTGACTGACTGCTATGGCCGCTACTTCTGTGAACCCCTGCACCACTACTTCCTGGGTAGGTAGGCTTCTGCGAAGCAGGTGGTCTACCAGAGCCACATTTGGCTCCCGACCTCCCACTACTGCCACCCTGTTGACTCCCAGACATTCTTTCAAGACATATAACAGCTGCCGACGTGAACTGAGAATATATTTTTCTTTTTGTACTGAAATAGGCCACTGAACACTTTCAAGACATATAACAGCTGCCGACGTGAGCTGAGAATGTATTTTTCTTTTTGTACTGAAATGCAAAATAACACATATAACCGCCGCACTGACTGACCGCTACTTCCGTGAACCTCTGCACCACTACTTCCCGAGCAGGTAGGCTGGCGCGAAGCAGGTGGTCTACCACAGGCACGTTTGGCTCCCGACCTCCCACTGCTGACACCCTGCTGACTCCCAGCCATGCTTTCAGCACATATAACCGCCAACGTGAACTGAGAATATATTTTTCTTTCTGTACTGAAATAGGCCACTAAATGCTTTTGCCAAAAATATGTGCACCAGTGACGTGCATATATTTTTTCTTTCTATAATGAAATAGGCCACTAAATACTTTTGCCACAAATAACTGCACCAGTGAAGTGCGTATATATTTTTTCCATCTATAATGAAATAGGCCACTAAACCCCTTTGACAAATATGTGCACTAGTGAAATGCGTATATTTTTTTCTTTCTATAATTAAATACACCACTAAATGCTTTTGCCACAAATAAGTGCACCAGTGAAGTGCATATTTTTTTCTTTCTGTACGCTTTCAACACATATAACCGCCGACGTGAACTGAGAATATATTTTTCTTTTTGTACTGAAATCGGCCAGTAAACGCTTTTAGCAGAAATAAATGCATCAGTGAAGAGCGTATATATTTTTCTTTTTGTACTGAAATAGGCCACTGAATGCTTTTGCCACAAAAAACTGCACCAGTGAAGTACGTATATTGAATTATTTATTTAATGAAATAGGCCATTAAAACCTTTTGCAACAAATAACTTCACCAGTGAAGTGTGTATATTTTTTCTTTCCATAATGAAATAGGCCACTAAATGCTTTTGCCACAAATAAGTGCACTAGTGAAGTGCGTATTTTTTTTTCTTTCTGTACGCTTTCAACACATATAACCGCCAATGTGAAATGAGAATATATTTTTCTTTTTGTACTGAAATAGGCCAGTAAACGCTTTTAGCAGAAATAAATGCACCAGTGAAGTGCGTATATATTTTTCTTTCTGTACTGAAAAAGGCCACTAAATGCTTTTGCCACCAAAAACTGCACCAGTGAAGTGCGTATGTATTTTTCTTTCTTTAATGAAATAGGCCACTAAAACTTTTCGCCACAAATAACTTCACCAGTGAAGTGCATATATTTTTTTTCTTTCTGGACGCTTTAAACACATAGAACTTCAGAAGTAGGATTGTACCGAACTTTAGGATTTTTGGACCCCATCCCCGAACCCGAACATTTCAGTAAAAATTCGGGTTCGGTGTTCAGCGATTTCTTAGCGCTTTTTGAAAGGCTGCAGAGCAGCCAATGAACAAGCATTTAACTGTGTGACCTTAGAAGCCATCACAGCCATGCCTACTAATGGCATGGCTGTGATTGGCCAGTGCAGCATGTGACCCAGCCTCTATATAAGCTGGAGTCACGTAGCGCTGGACGTCACTCTGCTGTGCTTAGTGTAGGGAGAGGAGGATGATGATGATGATGCTGTTGTTGTGAGGGAGAGAATAGGACAGAATCTGTTATCAGAACTCCAATTGAACTCAGTGATCTTACATAGATATAGCTGTGTGGGTGCAGTGCACAATATTTTTACCCTGCCCTGAGCCCAGTGCCAGAGAAAAACAACTTTTATCCGTCTGTTAGTTAGATGGGTGGCGGCGGCCATTTTATGCAAGCTCAGTGCACCAGCACTGCATCTGTGCTCTTGTGACATTTAAATCCAAGTTTGAAATACTGCAATAATAATCTGGCTTTGAAAAAACACCAATTTTTGGCAATATCCAACATCTGGTGCCTTTGCAGGATTAGTCAGTCTGAAATTTAAGCTAGAAATACAGCTATAATTTTCAGGGTTTTTAAAAACACCCTTTTTGGGCAAAATACACAATTTAACAGCCCTTGCTGCATCTGCACGTGTGAAATTCAAGCATTATATACTGCTGTCATATTCTGTTATTAAACAAACACCCATTTTGGGCAAAAAACTTAAATTGAGGCCTAGTCTGGATCTGTACGTGTGAGATACACACTTAAGATACTGTGGTTATATTCTAATATTAATAAAAACACCCTTTTTGGGCAAAATACACAATTTTATAGCCCTTGCTGCATTAGTACGTGTAAAATTCAAGAGTTATATACTGCTGTCATATTCTGTTATTAAACAAACACCCATTTTGGGCAAAAAACTTAATTTTGCAGCCTTTGCTGCATATGTCATTGTGAGATACACACTTTAGATACTGTGGTTCATAATTTTTTTTGAAAAACAATCATTTTGGGCAAAAAACTTTAATTGCGGCCTAGTCTGGATCTGTACGTGTGAGATACACACTTAAGATACTGTGGTTATATTCTTCTATTAATAAAACACCCATTTTGGGCAAAAAACTTTAATTGCGGCCTAGTCTGGATCTGTACGTGTGAGATACACACTTAAGATACTGTGGTTATATTCTTCTATTAATAAAACACCCATTTTGGGCAAAAAACTTTAATTGCGGCCTAGTCTGGATCTGTACATGTGAGATACACACTTTAGATTCTGTGGTTATATTCTTCTATTAATAAAACACCCATTTTGGGCAAAAAACTTTAATTGCGGTGTAGTCTGGATCAGTACGTGTAAGATACACACTTTAGATTCTGCGGTTATATTCTTCTATTAATAAAACACACTTTTTGGGAAAAATACACAATTGTACAGCCCTTGCTGCATTAGCACGTGTAAAATTCAAGGGTTATACACTGCTGTCATATTCTGTTATTAAACAAACACCCATTTTGGGCAAAAAACTTAATTTTGCAGCCTTTGCTGCATATGTCATTGTGAGATACACTTTAGATACTGTGGTTCCATTAATTTTTTTGAAAAATAACCATTTTGGCAAAAAACTTCAATTGCGGCCTAGTCTGGATCTGTACATGTGAGATACACCCTTTACATACTGTGGTTCTATTTAGTTATTTGAAAAACAGCCATGTTGGGCAAAAAACTTTAATTGCAGCCTAGTCTGGATCAGTACGTGTGAGATACACCCTTTACATACTGTGGTTCTATCTAGTTGTTTGAAAAACAATCATTTTGGGCAAAAAACTTTAATTGCGGCCTAGTCTGGATCTGTACGTGTGAGATACACACTTAAGATACTGTGGTTATATTCTTCTATTAATAAAACACCCATTTTGGGCAAAAAACTTGAATTGCGGCCTATTCTGGATCTGTACGTGTGAGATACACACTTAAGATACTGTGGTTATATACTTCTATTAATAAAACACCCATTTTGGGCAATTTTTATTGCGGCCTAGTCTGCATCTGTACATGTGAGATACAAACTTTACATACTATCATTCTATTCTGCTATTAATTAAACACCCATTTAGGGCAAGATCCTAAATTTGAGAAATATGAGGAGAGCGTGAAATAAGGGATGTGGCCCATGTCGTGGTGTTGCTGGCGGAGCTCCTGTTGCAGGGAGAGGACGTGGTCAATCTGTGATAGATACACGCACAAGTGAAACCCCTTCCTCAGGTGCGAGTAGGCGACAGAACCTGCAGCAGTATTTGGTCAGGCCGAATGCGGCTCTACGAATGGTGAGGCCAGAACAAGTACAGGCGATAGTAGATTGGGTTGCTGACAGTGCCTCCAGTTCCTTCACATTGTCTCCCACGCAGTCTTCTGCTGAAAGATCAGAGTTGGCACCTGCAGCAGATGTCCAACAGTTTTCCACCTCACCCCCTTGCAAATCAGCCAAGCAGTCTGAGCCCCAAATAATACAGCAGTCTCTTCTGCTTTTTGATGACTCGGTTAGCAGGGTTTCCCAGGACCATCCACCTATCCCTGCCCCAGAAGTGGAGCACAGAAGTGCCCAAGCACTTATGTTTCAAGATGAGTACATGGAAGGACCATCGCAGCACGTCTCGGATGATGAAGAAACACAGGTACCAACTGCTGAGGCTTTTGAAAGTGTGTAGACTGACAAGGAGGGCAGGGGTGAAGACTGGGTGGAAGATGATGTGTAGGACGATAAGGTCCTCGACCCCACATGGAATAAAGGTCATGCGAGTGACCTATGTAGTTCGGAGGAAGAGGTGGTGGTCGCACAGAGCCACCAGCACAGCAGAAGAGGGAGCAGGGTGCAATAGCGGAGCGGCTGTCCCCTAGACAGTACGCCTGCTATTGCCCACCGCAGCAAGGAACCAAGCACACCAAAGCCAGCTACAATGAGTTCCCTGGCATGGCAGTTCTTCAGACAATGTGCTGACGGCAAGACAAGAGTGGTTTGCAGCGCCTGAAACAAGGCATAAACGTTCTCAACCTAAGCACAACCTGCATGACCAGGCATTTAAGTGCAAAGCATGAGCTGCAGTGGAGTAGACACCTCAAAAACCAAGAAAGGTCTCTGGCTCCTCATGCTTCCTCTTCTGCTGCAGTCTCAGCCTCTTCATCCACCTCTGGAGTGACAGTGCCACCCCGCAAACAGAGGATCTGCCAGCAACACCAACACCTGGGTCACCAAGCATCTCCACAATGTCCAACAGAAGCATTCAGCTCTCCATCTCCCAAACACTGGAGCGGAATAGGAAGCACCCCCTATCCACCCGCGATCCCTGGCCCTGAATGCCAGCATTTCAAAATTACTGGCCTTTCAAATGCTGTCATTCCGTCTGGTGGAGACAGAGAGTTTTAAAGGTCTTATGGCGGTGGCTGCCCCACAGTACGTCGTACCCAGCCGCCACTACTTTTCCAGGCGAGCCATCCCTTCCCTGCACAACCAAGTGGGGGACAAAATCAGGTGTGCATTGCGCAACGCCATCTGTGGCAAGGTGCACCTCACTACTGATACGTTGACCAGTAAGCATGGTCAGGCGGATAGCAGTTTGGCGCATGTCCTTCCACCACCGAGGATTGCAGGGCACTTCAGTTTGCCTCCTGTTGCTTCCTCCTCCTACTCCGCATCCCCATCCTCTACCGGCTCCTCATCCGGCTAGCGTAACACCTTTACCACTAACTTCAGCACAGCCAGGGGTAAACAACAGCAGGCAGTTTTAAAATGTATCTGTTTGGGGGACGAACCCCACACCGCACAGGAGCTGTGGACGGGCCTTGAACAACAGACCGATGAGTGGTTGGTGCCAGTGAACCTCAAGCCCGGTCTGGTAGTGTGATAATGGGTGAAATCTCGTAGCAGCTCTGGGACTAGCCGGTTTGACGCACATACCTTGCCTGGCGCATGTGCTCAATTTGGTGGTGCAGAGATTCTGCTATTTTTCGCCACTACCTCCCCGAGTGGGGAGTGGGTAATCGCAGCGCGCCCCCTCCTTTCCTTCAATTCTTCCGCTTTAATAGCTTCTCCCACATTTCCGCTCGATTCGCCACTAACAGTGATCACCATGGTAGTTGCAAAAAAAAACATTGAAAGTTGATACAGCAGATATCCAATTGGATCGTGAACATCACGGGGACGTGCGACATGCTGGGGCAGTATGTGTGCACACACCTACATGAACTGACTGATGGTTCTGCCCCCTGCAACTTCTTGGTCTCCAAATTGGGCACATGGCCTGAGCTTGCCCTTTACGCTTTGGAGGTGCTGGCCTACCCTGCAGCCAGTGTATTGTCTGAACGTGTGTTTAGCACGACTGGAGGGGGGTTATCACAGGTTATATTTCCCAATGTTTTGGGGTGTACCGGAATTTAAAAAAAGATAAATACATTTAAAACAAAAAAGCAGTGTAGGCTACCTCCTCCTTCTCCACCGCCGCTTCCACCTACACCGCCACATCCACCGCCTCCTTAACCTCCTACTCCATATGGACCTCGTCCTCCTAGATCAAGATTATTCGTTTTAATTTTCATGTATTTTATGTTATTTGAAGTCATTTCCCTATCCACATTTGATTGCAGAGCACTTGCCATGCTCTTAACCACATGTTGCTGGCATTTGCAGTCTTCTAGCCCTTTCCATTTTTACAGCCATTTTAGTGCTCAAAAGTTAGGGTCCTCAAACTTTTTTGTGAAGTTTGGCTGAACCCATCAAACCCGAACATCCAGGTATCCTCTCAACTCTATTCAGAAGTGAATTGTATATATATTTTTCTTGTTTGAAAATTGCTGGAATGACAGAGCTGTATAATGGCTATTTGGATCCCCAAATAATCTTTCCCTGCACTTGTAAATCGCTTTTCTAGCACTGTCCCTAGCGCCTTCTGACGACTCTCCCTGCATTAAGATGCTGTGAAATGATTCCTCCCTATCCTTTCCCTGCACTTATAAATAGTTTTTCAGTGTTTTTTTTTCACAATCTGGTTTTTCCAATTGCTGTCCCTAGCGCCTTCCCACGTCTGTCCCTGCACTCAGAGCGCTTGAAAATGTCTGACTCTAAGATGGCCGCCGTATTTATAGGGCTGTGACATCACAGGGCTGGCTGCTGATTGGCTGCATGCATGGCATTATGGATCAGCACACTTTCCAAGAGTTCCTTGCCTCATATCCTCACACGTGTACCTGCCATTGTAGCCATTAGTTGCGAATCAAAATTTTTCCTGAAATTCGTATCGAATTCCACTTCATCTGATTTGATTCGCTCATCTCTAGTTGCAAATGAACTTTATACAGTATATCAACTAGATCCTATAGCTTAATTATCAAGCTGCTTAATACAAAGACAAGTTTGTAGGTGGAACCAAGGAGATGTGCCATCAGAAACTGGCAATGCTAGGGGGAGAACCATCATTTCTGAAACCGCTTTTCACAGAAATGCACTGCACTACATTCAATATTGGCTGACACTTTCTAAATGTAGCTCAGTCATTCTATTCATGTGATCAATAGTTAAGGAAATACAGAAAGTTTAACATGTTCATTGAACTAGTTCTTTAACAAACCTTTTACTGGAGAATAGAGATGGCCTTGCGGTTCGCCCGGCGGTCGTTTCGCGGCGAACTTCGCGTGTTCGCGATTCGCCAACATATAGAGAAGTTTGCGCCCGCCATATTCTTTTACATTGTGAAGGACTTTGACCCATGACACATCCATCAGGTGGTACAGGACAGCCAATTGAGACATTTCAGCACATGGACATACCCCCTACCTTATAAATAAACCTGATCTGGCCGCCATTTTACATTCAGTTTTTGCCAGTGTAAGGAGAGGTTGCTGTGTGGAGCAGGGACACCAAACGCTAGCTAATAGGGCCACAAAAGTCATTTTAAGCACTAGTATAGGTGTGCTATCGATATGTGTGATACACAGAGGGGTGCGATATACTTATACTTTTATAATGAGTCAAAAACACATAGATCTATATATTGATCACCTGGAAGTCAGGGCCCCAGGGGCTTACTAGGGCCATTTTTATATAGGGTAAGGATCCGGATGGTGTCGCTCTTATCAGGGCGGGTGGTCTGTGATTAGGCTATCAGGGCCAGAATAGCACCCCCCTGTAGGGCAATATCAGGGACAGTTCTTTGCCCACCCTGTCCTTCAATACTGCATCATCATCTAGCCCAGGGATAGATGTTTTTTTGCTTTCCCTCCAGGATTCATGGATGTGCACTGGAACCCCCCGGATTGTGGTAGGACATATGGTTTCTGATTTGGTGCCGCCGAGCACTTGCCTACCACATGTATGCTTTTTGCTTAACTTTAATAATTTAATTTATTTTCAATTTTAAGGAATATATTTTCCATTCACACGTCTGCAAAATGGGTCCGCATCCATTACGCAATTTTGCGGAATAGGTGCAGACCCATTAATTTTCAATGGGGCCGGAATGTGCTGTCCGCATTTGAGGATCCACATATGCATTTGCGGATCCACATCCGCATTTTGGGATCCGCACATCCGCATCTGTGCTTCCGTTTCTGCACAAAAATTGAACATGTCCTATTCTTGTCCGCAATTGCAGACAAGATTAGGCATTTTCTATTATAGGGCCGGCGATGTGCAGTCCACAAATTGCGGAATGCACATTGCTGTTGTTCGTGTTTTGCGGATCCGCAAAACACTTATGGACATGTGAATGGACCCTCATAGTAAAATTATTAAAGGTTACGTTTTATCTTCATGTATATTCTAATTGATGGCCTTCCTTGTACAATTTTATAATATACTTTCCATGTTAGAAAGTATATTGTAGTGCATTTGTATTGTGCGGCAGTTGTGTGCGGTTCTGCTGCGATACTGCAGGTATATAGAGTGACAAACGCTATTGGAACAAATAATTTCTACTGGTGTGATATACCAGTCGTCCCCCCCAAAAAAATACTGATTGAAGCGGGGTGTTATATACTTTCTTTATAGTGCATTTGGGTACTGTATAGTGCATTTGCGCATGCGCGTACGTGAAAATTATATTGCCGATATTTTGCATTGAATATTTTTTTATGGAGATCGCAAATTCGAATAATACATCTGGTATGTCACTGTCCATTTTGTGGGACTATTTGTGCACTTCTAGTAATTATTTCTTGGCTGAAAATATGAGCTGAAGGTTTTTCAGGTTCGCCTGCCATTAAAATGAATGGGACCCGCCTGCAAACTTGCGGTTTGCAAACATTTGATCGCTTTTGCGCATTCGCGAACCGTCCCGGCAGATGTTCGTCCATCACTACTGGAGAATTGTATTATAGGCAATTCCTATTAGTACATTTATCATGCAGGTGGAGTTAATGGGTAACATATGACATACCCACAGAATATGTAGACTTGTCCTAGCTAAATATGGCTGTTGCTGAGACACACAAGGTGTCTGGCATAGCTAACAAACTGACCTGAAAGCTAGGTCCTTTATACACATCACGACACAGAAAAGGGGAAGGAAGCTCCTCGACTGTGTTGAAATTAATCTAAAAGTGGAGCTTCCTCAACTGTGGATCAGTTCTTAGATTGGGACATTGGTGCAGATTTCATACAAAAAGGGGTTTTCCAGAGGAATTTTTTTAAAGGGTGGAACAGGTAAAAAAAATAACAATTTCTTAGCTTGCTGATCCAGGGCTACTACTTTCGTGCCATTGCTCCTATCCCTGTTGGTCTCCCCTTTCCTTGTCCCAGGCTCAACATACAGGAAACGGGTTGGACTGTCTGAGGTGGACCACTGCTTCAGGAACAGGGGGAACAGGAAGTGGAAAGCATCAGGGATTGGAGAGGTGGGTGATCGGCAGCTGAGGGGTATTGGTGAGAGAGACTTATGATTAATCTTTCTTTTTAAAGGGAATCTTTCCCCCACGATCTTGGGCTTTTAATAAATGAGTAGCACTGCAATAAAGGAGTCCAGATTACTGTTTTTAATTTTCCTACTGCATCCGTTCCCCAGCTCTCAGAGCTGCTCTGAAATACATTGCCAGGACTGCTGTGAAGCGCACTCGATGTCCTCTCCATTGTACTAACGTCTACACCAGTCTGGGCTGTGTATTTCAGCGCAGCTTTAAATGCTGACATCAGGGCAAAAGAAGAGCAGGAGGAAAATAAAAATGGGGACCTGGACTCTTTATGTGGAGTACTATTCATTCATTACTGCAGATTATAGTCCAGAAATGTGGTGGCAGTTTACCTTTAACTCATTCTGACTTTAAACCCAAATTTATTTTCTAGAAAAACCTTTTAATTTATATTAGTACGTCTTATTCAAGTTTCAAAACATAAAAATGACTTTTGCCCTCACAGGATACCCCTGCAATGTGGCTCCAAGGAGAAACCTAGTGTGCAGTCATAGTTAATCTATGGGCCAAAAGTGATGTATGTATCATAGAGAAGGTACTAGAAGTAATACCTTCATGACAAAAAAGTAACATGCATCACAAGGCCAAAAGTCATATTTTACCAGAGGGAGATAAGCAATACATTTTTCTTTCCAAGAGATTTTTACATGTCTGATTTAGTAAATACTTGTATTCCCCATGAAATAACAATTCTGGAGCATCTGTTTAATAACTCTATTGTTCTACTTGCAAATTGAAATATAAATGTACAACTGATTGTTACCATTGCCTTTTTCAATAAGGTGTCTCCCTACATAAACTCTACATAAAGTCTGCTTTTAAAACAGATAGTGATAACTCCTAAAATAGTTAATACTTTATATTTCCCATATGTCTACTTCATGTTTGGATCATTTTGTAAATGACTAGAGATGAGCGAATCGAAGTTGCCGAAGTGGAATTCGATGTGTATTTCAGGAAAAATTCGATTCGCACTGAATTTGAATTTCCTCACGCTTCATGGTAACGAATCACATTTTTTCCTAAAATAGCTGCTGTACGTGTGAGGATATGGACAAAGGAACTCTGGGAACGCGCGATCAACCATAATGACATGCATGCAGCCAATTAGAAGTCAGCCCTGTGATGTCAAAGCCCTATAAATAGCCTCAGCCATCTTGGATTCTGCCATTTTACAGTGTACTTAGTGCAGGTAGAGACGTCAGCAGGCGTTAGGGAAAGTGCTACAAAAGACTTCATTGTGCTAAAGCAATGATTTACAAGTGCAGTGAAAGATTATTCAAGGTGTAGGGAAAGGATAGGGAGGAATCATTCCACAGCATTTATGTAGAACAGGGTTCAGTAGGGGAAGTTAAAGGCTGGGTAATAGGAACAATCCTATTACACAAACCGTTCTTGTTATTGGGCTGCAAGTGCTGTTTGATACAGCCATTAACAGGGTTTATTACAAGGAAATATTTCTACATCTCATTTGCCCTTGTGCGGTGCAGTTATATGTTCTAAAGCATTTTTTGGCTTGCATTAGTGGGGGGAAAAAAGGCTTATTTGCCATTGTGTGGTGAAGTGCGGCAATCCTAGCCCTTTTTGGCATGTATTAGTGGCACAGAAATTTTTTTATTTGCCGTCCAGCGGTGTAGCTATATGTTCTAAAGCCCTTTTTGTCGTATATTAGTGGCAAAAGAAAAATATATTTGCCGTTCAGTGGTGGTGGTGAAAAAGCCTTTTGTGTCATGTATAAGTGGAAAAAAGAAAAATCTATTTGCCAATTAGCGGTGCAGTTATAAATTCTAAAGCTTTTTGTGTCATATATAAGTGGAAAAAAGAAAAATATATTTGCCGTTCAGCGGTGCAGTCATATGTTCTAAAGCCTTTTGTGTCGTGTATAAGTGGGAAAAAATAAGGACCTATTTTCCGTTCAGTGGTGCAGTTATATGTTCTAAAGCCTTTCATGTCGTGTATAAGTGGAAAAAAAATAAGGGCCTATTTGCCATTCAGCGGTGCAGTTATATGTTCTAAAGCCTTTTGTGTCGGTATTGTCACGACTATGGTCATGGTCGTGACTCTTAGAGCCGCATGCCGTTGCCAGCGGCCAGGTTTGGTTGTTTACCACAGGTGAGGGCTGTTAGTTGGTAGCCTCACGTGCGGTTGCCGCTGGCAACGTGGTGTTGTTGGCAGTGTAGCAGCCTGAGCTTGTTGCTAGGCGGCTCACTGTCAATGCATGCGGTTGCCTCGGGCAACATGTGTTTATATGTGTGCACATTCCCTGTTTGGTGTGCACAGGGTTTGAGTTGTATGCACTTCCCCTTTAAGTTGATGTCTTCCCTTCCCTGGTGCTGGAAGGGTTAACTTCCTTCCTAAGGTGTGTCTGGTAGGTGTGGTGGGTGTGACCTCAGGCCTCCTTATATGTTGGTGTGGTGGAGCCTGAAGGTCAGTTTGAGTTTTGTTGTCAGCTTGGTGCGGAGCGCTGCTCCTGGGCTGCTTGTGATTACGTCTGTGTGAGTCACCCTTATTTATTATTATGACGTGGCGGGGAGTGGGGAAAACCCCCCACCGTGCAATAGCTGAGGCTGCAACGCCAGATAGCAAGGAACAGGAAGCAGGTCACCTCCTAATGTAACCCTGTTATATAGGACTGCAGGTGACAAATTAAAATTTTAGTTGCTAAAATTAAAATACGTATGATTATGATAAAAAAAAGACTTGGAGGAGAAGATGAGGCACAGGTCACAGTAGTGAGCCAGCTCTACATATAGGGGAATACAGCACCACATACCTGTTACATCCAGTGACATCTCCTGTTATGTAGATCTTCTTTTTCCTCTTCTCCGTTTGACCCAGACCGCCATGACTAATTCTTTTAGCCGCATCTCGTCTCTACAGAGTTTATTACACAGACACGTCATAACGTCCCCTAGAGTGCTCACAGTAATAATATCATATATTGTGCTCCAGGTAATAATGCCTGTATAGTGTCCCCAAAAATATTGTTCCCTAATAGAAACGCCCCCACACTACCCCCATATAGTAATTTTCCGCACACTACCCCATACAGTAATTTCCCCCACATTACCTTATATAGTAATTTCCCCCACATTACCTTATATAGTAATTTCCCCAACAATTCCCCCAAATAGTAATTTTCCCCACACTGCCCCATATCGTAATTTCCCCCACACTGCCCCATATAGTAATTTTCCCCACAGTGCCCCATATAGTAATTTCTCTCACACTGCTCCATACAGTAATTTCCCCCACACTGCCCCATATAGTAATTTCCCCCACACTACTCCATACAGTAATTTCTTCAAAACTGCCTCCCATGTAGTAATTCCCCCCACACTGTTCCCCATGTAGTAGTTTTCCCCCACAAAGAAATTTGACCCCCACACTGCCCCATCAATTAATAACCCCCACACTGCCCCTATTAAGTAATTTGCCCTGACACTGCCCTTCATTAAGTAATTTGCCCCCACACTGCCCTTCATTAAGTAATTTGTCCCCACACTGCCCTTCATTAAGTAATTTACCCCCACACTGCCCTTACAGTATTAATTTCTCCACACTGCCCCCACAGTATTAATTGTCCCCCACATTGCCCCCACAGTATTCATTTCCCCCACACTAGTAATTTGCCCCATGAAGAAGTTTGCCCCCCACTGTCCCTTCAGTAATATTCTTCTGTGCCCCCCAGTAATGTCCCCCAAAGTTGGCACAGAAAAAAAAAAAAAAAAAAAGCTAATAAGAACATAGTCCTACCACTTTACAAATCGCTAGTCAGACCACACATGGAGTACTGTGTACAGTTCTGGGCTCCTGTAAACAAGGCAGACATAGCAGAGCTGGAGAAGGTCCAGAGGAGGGCATCTAAAGTAATAACTGGAATGGCGCAACTACAGTACCCTGAAAGATTATCAAAATTAGGGCTATTCACTTTAGAAAAAAGACGTCTGAGGGGAGATCTAATTAATATGTATAAATATATCAGGGGTCAGTACAGAGATCTATCCCATCAGCTATTTATCCCCAGGATTGTGACTGTGACGAGGGGACATCCTCTGCGTCTGGAGGAAAGAAGGTTTGTACACAAACATAGAAAAGGATTCTTTACGGTAAGAGCAGTGAGACTATGGAACTCTCTGCCTGAGGATGTGGTGATGGTGAGTACAATAACGGAATTCAAGAGGGGCCTGGATGTATTTCTGGAGCGTAATAATATTACAGGCTGTAGCTACTAGAGCGGGGTCGTTGATCCAGGGAGTTATTCTGATTGCCTGATTTGAGTCGGGAAGGAATTTTTTATTCCCCTAAAGTGGGGAAAATTGGCTTCTACCTCACAGTTTTTTGTTTTTTTTTTGCCTTTCTCTGGATCAACTTGCAGGATAACAGGCCGAACTGGATGGACAGATGTCTTTTTTCGGCCTTATGTACTATGTTACTATGTTATGTACTATGTTACTAATACTTACCTGTTTCCCAGTCGGCGCTCACTCGTATAGGCGATAACATCATCACGCCTGCCTGCGCCGGGATTTTACTACCGCATAGGATTCAGGCCTACTAGGCCTGAAGCCCATAGTGCTGATCAGGAGGCAGGGAACTATGCGCTCCCGTGCCCCGCCATAGTTTGTGGGCGTTTGGGTTGGCGTTGGGCCCCCCAGCGATGACGGGCCCGAGGATACAGACCGAAGCTCCCCAATTATAATCAGCCTGAAGTCTTCTACTCATCTGCAAGACATGACTAAAAATCGCCAGGAAACTTTGCATGCATTTAAGCCACTCATACACCGCAAAGCACAACCTCCTTAAGCTGCAGCAGCAGAACGGCATCCCCCAAATTAGGCTGATATGCGACGTTTCCACCTGTTAGAATTCCACCCTCCATATGTTGGACCGACTAAACGAACAGAGAAAGGCCATAAACGATTTCTTGATGATCCAAGCAGACAGGAGTACTCCTCTGTGTAACTTCGATGTCAGCTAGTGGCAGCTCATGCGTGACACCTGCCGTTTGCTCAGGCCCTTTGAGGAGACCACTTGATATGTCAGGCACCAGGACTATGGGATGAACAACGTTATTCCACTGCTTTATGTCCTGAAACAGATTCTAGTAAACCTGGCTGGTCAGGGGGCTGAACTGAAGGAGGAAGAGCTACAGGGCAATCAGAAAGACAAGGCAGATGACCCAGACACACCGTGGTAGTATGTAGTGGAGATGTTGGCAGGGAGTCCCTCCGAGCCACTTGCACAAATGGCCTGATGCATGCTCACTTGCTTGCATAGTGACAGCCAAATTGTCACCATTCGGTAGAGGGATGACTTCTGGCTCACCACCTTGTTGAATCCTCGCTACAGGTCCAAAATGGGGGCCTTTTTTACAACCATAGAGAGGGAGGACAAACTGAACTACTATAGAGACATCCTATGTAGTGAGTTGGTCACTGCCTATCTGCGCAATCGTCCGTCCTCTCACAAGTCTGACCGGGGTGCCCTCTGCGCTCACGTTCATCTGCCATAGCTGATGTGGCAGAGTGGAGGGTAGGAGCAGTTTCAGCTTCATCAGCAGCAACTTGAGTCTAGAGTCACTGATGAACAGCTTTCTTCACCCGCCTAGTGAAGAAACTACTTACCAGCAGCAGCTAGACCTGGAGCAGGACCTGAACCAGAAGGTGGTGGCATACTTGGACAGTACCCTACCACCCCACATTGAAGATCTGCTGGACTACTGGGCAGCCAAACTGGATTTGTGGCCACAACTAGCAGAGTTTGCCCATGAAAAGCAGTCCTGCCCGGCCAGTAGTGTGGCTTCAGAGCAGGTGTTTAGTGCGGCGGCGGCCATAGTTACCCCAAGAAGAACTCACCTGTCCACCAAAAATGTGGAGAGACTGACCTTTGTCAAGGTGAATCAGGCGTGGATCAGCGAGGATTTCCACCCACCAATGCCTGATGCATCAGACTAGATCATCTATGGTTCCACACCAACACTTTGACAAAAGAAACCGGTTTCTTCTGGCTACCTGCCTCAGCTACTATTGTGATGCTGCCACCCACCTGATGCCACACATCTGATGCCAAGTGCTACTTCTTTCACCCACCATCTTCAGCTAGTACTCGTATTTCCACCCACCTCCCCACTCTGTCACCTGGTCACTCTGTGGTCTCTTGATGCTGCTGCCACCTCCACACTCTGTCACTGGGTCACTCTGTGGTCTCTTGATGCTGCAGCCACCCACCTCCACACTATGTCACCTTGCCACTATGTGGTTTCCTGATGCTGCTATCACCTCCACACTATGTTACCTTGCCACTCTGTGGTCTCCTGCTGCTGCTGTTGCCACCTTCACACTGTCATTGTGACACTCTGTGGCCTCCTACTCATGCTGCTGATGCTGCCACATCCACACTCTGTCATTGTGCCACTCTGTGGCCTCCTGATGCTGCCGCCACCTCCGTACTCTGTCATTGTGCCGGTTTGTGGCCTCCTGATGCTGCCACCACCTCAACACTGTTATTGTTCCACTCTGTGGCCTCCTCCTAATGCTGCTGCCACCTCCAGACTCTGTCATTGGGCCACTCTCCTCATGATGTTCCCACCCTCCCCACTTCATGACTGGGCCACTATTTTGTCTTTTGGCCTAGCTGACATCATCATTTGTTTGACCTTTTTTTTTAATCTGTCAGAAGGAAGAATAAAAATGAGATGCACAATGCATCCTGTATAAGTTGCAGCTGTAAGACCTGTATGGTCCCAGCAGAATTGGCTTGTGATTTGGTAGCCAAAAGCAGGAGTGGGTACAAAACACAGAAGACATGCAAATATTCCATTCACGTGTCATCTGTTTTGGATCCATTCCTGGTTTTTTTGGCATTAGCAATACTGATGGATTATTGACAAAATGCTGACCGAGTGAAGGCGGATGATCAACAGACAGGATACATTTTTGGGGGGTTATTGTTCTGACTGATCAGAGGAAGGGCAAATGAATCAGTGATGTCAACAGAAACTTACTCTCCACTCTGTCAGGGGGCTCTACTTGTATAAGTGTTTAATAGAACAGGTTCTGTAGACATCTATGTGGAATCAGCTGACAACGGCGTAAAATGAGTGAGCTTCTTCTTGATGCTAACATCGACCTGTAAGGCTGAGTTTATACTTGAGTTATTTGGTCAGTTTTGGCCCGGTGACTGCCCAAATAAGTGAAGTGTGCAGTGATTCTAAGAGCGACTCCTGTCTCTGCAGCCAGCAAATAGCCCTTTTTTTATGCAATTCGCCGCAAATAAATTTGGATCGACCTTTTAGGTGTTCTGCAAGAATTAAAGGAAAATGTAGATGCAATTTCAGAATTTCACTATTTTGGCAGATTTTCCCTTTTAATCAATTTTTCCAGTAACAAAGCAAGGGTTAACAGCCAAACAAAACTCAGTATTTATTACCTTGATTCTGCAGTTTACAGAAACACCCCATATGTGGTTGTAAACTGCTGTATAGGCACCCGGCAGAGCACAGAAAAAAAGGAACGCCTTATGGTTTTTGGAAGGCAGATTTTCACTTGGATAATTTTAAATTGCCATGTTAAATTTAAAGACCCCTTGATGCACCCCTAGTGTAGAAACTCCAAAAAAGTATTCAAAACTGATTTTACAAACTTTGTTAAACCTTTAGGTGTTTCATAGGAATTAAAGAAAATGTAGATGAAATTTCAGAATTTTACTTTTTGGGCAGATTTTCCATTTTAAACCACTTTTTACTGATAACAAAGCAAGGATTAGCAGCCAAACAAAACTCATTATTTATTACCCTGATTCTGTAGTTTACGAAAACATATGGGGTGTTTCCGAAAACTGCTGTATGGCCACATGGCAGGGCGCAGAAGGAAAGGAGCGCCATATGGTTATTGGAAGGCAGGTTTCACTGGGATAATGTTAAGTTGCCATGTCACATTTGAAGAACCCCTGAGTAGAAACTTCAAAAGGTGATCCCATTTTAGAAACTACGGGATAAGGTGGCAGTTTTGTTGGTACTATTTTAGGGCACAGATGACTTTTGTTTTCTCTATATTACACTTCTTGTGAGGCAAGGTAACAAAAAAATAGCTGTTTTGGCAAGGTTTGTAGTTTTTTGTTTTTTACAATGTTCATCTGACAGGTTAGATCATGTGCTATTTTTATAGATCAGGTTGATACGGATGCAAAAATACCAATTATGACTACTTTTTGGGGTTGTTTTACATAATAAAGCATTTTTTTTTAAATGATTTTTTAATGTCTCCAAATACTGAAAGCCATAGTTTTATTTTATTTTTTTGGGCGACTGTCTTTTGTAAGGGCTTATTTATTATGGTATGAGATGACGGTTTGATTGGCACTATTTGATCGCTTGTTATTACACTTTTTGTGATGACAGTAATTTTTTTTTTTTTTTTTTGCGGTGTTCATCTGAAGGGTTAGGTCATGTGATATTTTTCTTACAGCAAGTTCTTACGGACACGACAATGCCTAAAATGTATACTTTTTTTAATTATTACACAATAACAGCATTTTTGAAACAAAAAAATCATGTTTTAGTGTCTCCATATTCTGAGAGCCATAGCTTTTTTTTTTGGGGGGGGGGGGGTGATTGTCTTAGGTAGGGTCTCGTTTGTTGCGGGATGAGATGACGGTTTGATTGGTATGAATTTGGGGTGCGTATGACTTTTTGATCGCTTGGTATTACACTTTTTGTGATGTAAAATGACAAAAAAATGATTGTTTTGCAGAGCCATTCGTTACAGACGCAGCAATACCCAATATTTGTTTTATTTTGGAAATGTATTTATTTTTTAACTTAATTTTTTTTATTATGAAAGACACTTTTTACATTTTTTTATACTTTTTATTTGTCCCACTCTGGGACTTCAACTTCTGGGGTCTGATCCCCTCTGCAATGCTTTACAATACAGGCCTCATGCCATGCACATGGCTGTTGTGTGGCCGTTCCGTGCATTGGGGATCACAATCTGCGGTGCGGAGGCACGGACAGAAACACCACGGAAACACTCTGTAGTGCTTCCGTGGGGTCCCGTGCCTCCATTCCACACCGCAGCTCAGGACTGCGGACCCATTCAAGTAAAAGGGTCTCCATCCGTGATGCCGGTGCCCCCATATTGCAGACCTGCTGTTAGCAGGCCGCATTACAGCCACAGCCGGGCAACGGCCATGTGCATGAGACCACAACCTGTATTGTAATGCATTGCCTGTCAGCTTTTATGCTGACAGCATGCCTGTGAGACCCAGTCTAAGGGGTCTCATAGGCATGTCCAAGCAACAGAGGAGAAATCACTGTTAGAAATTGAGTCAGAATAATATTCCCCAGTACTGAACAGATTGCTGTCATTCTGGGGGTATTGTCTGAAAGCTTGGAATGCCAGCTTTCAAACAATACAAAGCTGGTACCAAACCAGAGATATGAGCAGCTAAATCACCACCACCCCTCCCTGTCAGTGTGGAAAAGAATGAGGGAGCAGCTGCAGAGCTGACAGGTGACTATTGAGAGGCTAAAACAAATGCTTACTGATTTCATGTAATTGCAGGGCTTGGATGGATATGAGAGGATACACACTGCTCTGGGGTAGTGGGAGAGGTTATCTGCATTCTGATTGGTCTTGTCTGTCTTTGGTTAGCTGTATGTGAGAGGATACACACTGCTCTGGGGTAGTGGGGTAGGTTATCTGCATTCAGAATGGTCTTGTCTGTCTCTGGTTAGCTAGATGTGAGAGGATACACACTGCTCTCGGGTAGTGGGGAAGGTTATCTGCATTCTGATCGGTATTGGTTAGCTGTATGTGAGAAGATTCACACTGCTCTGGGGTACTGGGCAGTGTTGATCAAGCAGTTCTCACATGCTCTACTGAGACAAATGAAAGAATCCCAGGCACCCCCTGCTCGGAAGAGAAGAGGCTGTCTGGTTCACAAAACAAAAATTATGGAAACCCTACCAAAATAGTTTGAAAACAGCATTAGGAGGATGTCTGAATATATCTTGGACTCCCATTACCTATGACATACAATAGACAACCACACAAAGGCTATATGCCAGAAGCCAGGTATGTGCAAACCAACAATCCATGAGACAGATAACAGTCAGCATACCTTACAATAGCAGCCTTGTGCACTATGAGACATTCCAAAACAGCTTATTTCCCCCCCTCAGATATGAATATATATATATATGATCTATCACTCATAAACATTCCATCCTGTCTGAGTCTCAAAATTGCTTCATAGCTGTTGGATGGCTTGGGTCGACCTGAGCACGTAGATCAATATAATTAGGGTGACAAAAGGTTTTTTGATTGTCCTAACATAATATTCAATAACCTTTCTATTCAGTTGTATAATTTAACCCCATAGGGACACAGCCTTATTTCACCTTAAGGACCAGGCCATTTTTTGCAAATCTGACCAGTGTCACTTTAAGCGCTGATAACTTTAAAAGGCTTTGACTTATCCAGGCCGTTCTGAGATTGTTTTTTCGTCACATATTGTACTTCATGACACTGGTAAAACGAAGTCAAATTTTTTTTTTTCTTGCACAAAATAATATCTAATTTACTAAAAATTTAGAAAAATTTGCAAATTTCAAAGTTTCAGTTTCTCTACTTCTGTAATACATAGTAATACCCCCAAACATTGTGATGGCTTTACATTCCCCATATGTCTACTTCATGTTTGAATTATTTTGGGAATGATATTTTATTTTTGGGGGATGTTACAAGGCTTAGAAATTTTTCAGAAATCCAATTTTTAGGGACCACTACAGGTCTGAAGTCACTTTGCAAGGCTTACATAATAGAAACCACCCAGAAATGACCCATTCTATAAACTACACCCCTCAAGGTATTCAAAACTGATTTTACAAACTTCGTTAACCCTTTAGGTGTTGCACAAGAGTTATTGGCAAATGGGGATGAAATTTGAGAATTTAATTTTTTGGGTAAAATTCTGCTCGGAAGCCCGAGGCAGATGGGCTCAGAAGCCCGAGGCAGATGGGCATTGCTCAGTCTACAAGAGGTGCTACCCTCAATATATACTACAAGAAAATTTCGAACCATACATTTGCCATTCTTTGAGGTATCATCTCAGAGCTTTCTCTCATAGATCCGCAGGGACCTCTCACTCCTATTACTGATCATCCCCTAATCCTTTTCTTATAAGCACAAAAACCTCCCCTCTCTGATTCTGACAGATTCTCGAGGGGACTTCCCTGAAACCTTTAACCTCTATATTAGGTAATACTCCCCCCACCCCAAAACATAGCTTTGAATATCTCCAACTTTGACATTTTTTCACTTCCATGCGCACTTTTTACAAGGAATTTGACAGTCTTCGAACAAGCCTGTCTAAATCCCTCAGCTGTGTCCCTAGACATATCCTTTATATATAAACTACTCCTACAGCAGAGATCCTCCCAATCTGCTCCGTTCTGTGCAGCGTGGGGACAGGATTTAGGCTTTCAGTTGTCCTCTTCTCATTGGCTCAGATGTTACATATTCTCACACAAAGCACTGTTAGCCATAAGAGCACAAGAGACTTGCTATAAGATCCTGTCCCGGTGGTACAGGGTTCCGACACTGCTACATAAATGGTATCCCTCTGTCACAGACAGATGTTGGAGGTGTGGGACAGCTGAGGGCACGATTCTACATATTTGGTGGCAATGCCCGGCCCTTCAGGCGTTTTGGGACTTGGTCCACAAAGCTATACTCAAAATAATAGGTTTTCCATTGCCAAACACACCAGAAGCTTTTCTCCTATACGTTTTTGACCTTACTATCTCTGCATATAAAAATTCACTGCTCAAATTTCTCATCCAAGAGGCAAAGGCAGTGATTCCTCGACATTGGAAATCGACGGTTTCCCCAACGCTAGAGGAATGGTTTGAGGAAGTAAAGTTATATCAAAGAATGGAGGAACTAATAGCCCATACCCCCCAGAAATACACACGATTCCTGAAGACTTGGGGCCTTGGGAGGAGTTTCGCACTTCAGGGACATACAGGACATTATAATCTGCCTCAATGATGGGATCGGTTTACCTCTAAACATATCTCTTTCTATATGTCTTTGACTTCTCTTTATCCTGTTTGTATTGCTTCCTCCCTATTGTTCCCTTCCTCTTGTCTCCCCCCCATACAATAAATCTTATATTTATTTTATTTCTCCCTTTTCAGTTGTTGTGGTTTTTGATTATACTTTTTGTATATTCTGGTTTACATTCAGTCAAGCCCTATTTTTTCATTAGAAGGGCAGACTTACCTCTCAGCGTTGTTATTAGACTGATATTCCAAATAGCTCCTGAGAATGTTTACGTTAATACTTTGTTATGCAGAGCCTAGACTCTACTTGAAGTGCTAATTATACATGCACTATTAGTTACTACATACCTCTTACCCTTTCGAATTCTAAGGTTTTGTCACTTTATAATATTGTACCTGCAATTACCTATGTGAATCAGTCATCATACTTTTGTCACCTGTACAATAAAAAAAAGTGTAAAACCCAATAAACACTTTAATTATAAAAAAAGTCTTATGTACCCCAAAATGGTAGCAATACAAACGTCACCTCATCCTGCAAAAAATTTGCCCCCACACAAGACTACAGCCAGAAAAATAAAAATTATATTGCTCTAAGAAAATTGCAACACAAAACCATGATTTATTTTCTAAAAATGCTCTTATTGTGTAAAATGTAAAAAAAAATACAAAAAATACATATTTGATATCGCTGTGTCCATAACAATTGGCACTACAAAAATATCACATGATCTATACCATCAAGTTTACGGTGTAAAAAAACAAATAAAAATTATGCCAAAACAGCTTTTTTTTTTTCACCTCACCTCGCAAAAAACATAATATCAATCAATCAGAAAGTCGTATATACCCCAAAATGGTAGCAATAATAACATCACCTCGTCCTGCAAAAAACAAGCTCTTACATGGGACTAAAAAAAATATGGCTCTAAGAAAGTGCCAACACAAAAACATGATTTATTTTTCAAAAAAAGTTTTTATTGTCTAAAACAAAAAAATAAAAACAAAACTAGACACATTTGGTATTTTTGCATCCATAATGACAAAAAATATCACATGATCTACCCCATTAAGTAAACGGTATAATTTTTTTGGGAAAAATGACACCAAATAGTTATTTTTGTGACTTCATCTCCCAAAAAAAGAGATAAAAGCAAACAGAAAGCCAAATGTACACCAAATGGTGCCAATAAAAACTACAGTTTGTCCCACACAAAATAAGCCCTCAAGCTGCTCATTCAACAAAAAAGAAAGTTATCTTTCAAAAACACGGACAGAAAATTCCATGTTAGAAAATCCAGATGCCGCTCCCTCCCTTCTGAACCCGGCGTATTCCCAAATAACAGTTTGCGACCACAGTTGGGGTGTTTCTGTATTCAGGAGAAAGTGTGTAGCAAATTGGGGGGATATTCTCCTATTATCTTTTGGTGAAAAAGAAAGTTTGGGCCTAGAGCACAATTTTCTTGTAAAATAAAAAAAAATGTTTTCATTATCACACCCAAGTATTAAAAATTCTATGAAATACCTGTTGAGTGAAGTGCTTGCTACATCCCTTAAAAATGGGGTGGTGTAGTTTAAAAACTGTGGTCACTTTTTGGGGGTTTTGACTGTGGGGGAACCTCAGGGTCTCTTCAAATGCAACATGGTGCCCAAAGACCATTCCAGCAAAATCTGCCCTCTAAAAAACATATGGTGCTCCTTGCCTTTTGTGCCCTGTCGTGCGCCCAAACAGCGGTATATGACACATATGGGGATGTTTCTGAAAACTGCAGAATCGGGGTAATAAATATTGAGGTTTGTTTTGTTGTTAACCCTTGCTGTGTTCCAGGAAAAAATTGATTACAATGGAAAATCTTCAAAAAAAGTGAAATTTTGAAATTTCACCTCTATTTTGCTTTAATTCCATTGGAATACATAAAGGGTTAACAACGTTTCTAAAACCAGTTTTGAATATTTTGAGGGGTATAGTTTCTAAAATGGGGTCATTTATGGGTTGGTTCTATTATGTAAGCCCCACAAAGTGACTTCAGAACTGGTGCTTAAAAACATTGACTTTGGAAATTTTTCTAAACATTTCAAAAATTGCTTCTAAAATTCTAAACCTTCTAACCTCCTAAAATAATGAAATTACATTACCAAAATGATGCCAACATAAAGTAGACACATGGGGAATGTAAATTAATGGATATTTTATGAGGCATCACTATCTGTCTTAGGCCTCATGCACACAACGTCCGCTAATTGTGCGTCCGCAAAAAAAAACTGTTTTTTCCACAGATCCCTTGTAATAAATGCCTATCCTTGTCTGGAAATGTGAAAAAAGTAGGACATGCACTATTTTTTGGCTGAAGGGAAACACGGACAATGGACGCGGAACACAAACGGATGAACTATCAGCATTTTTTTTCTGACCCATTGAAATGAATGGGTCCCCATCCTATCCGCGAAAAAACGGAACGGAGGCCGAGAAAAACAACTGTCGTGTGCATGAGGCATTAAAAGCAGAGAGATTCAAATCTAGAAAAAAGTGAATTTTTTCAAATTTTCGTTAACTTTTGGAATTTTTCATAAATAAAGGTAAAACACATTGACTCAATTTTACCATTAACATGAAGTACTGTACAATGTGTCACGAAGCGTTCCAAAGTTATTACCACATATTGTAAAGTGACACATGTCAGATTTGCAAAATTAGGCCTGGTCAGGAAGGGGGTGAATGGCCCAGTCTGGAAGTTGTCAAAGAATAGTCTACATTTTTCAAACAAGCACCTGGATCTGAATACTGTACTTTTGTATTTCATACAATTAAAAATTTTGTGTAACTACTCACTGAAATTAATCTGTAGAACGTCACCTGCTGTTTGTCTTTTTTCTAAATTCTCTGTCCAGCTTACTGAGGTGGATGCACATGCTCAGTTCCATCCTTCAATTGCCACCAGCTACAACAGAAAGGACATGTTCCGTGAGAAAGTGCACGCCCCCAGAGCTGCCAGCTTAAAATAAATCTATCAGACCAATAGCTGCAATGAATGGGGAAATCTCTGGACCCACATGAGGTACAGGGCTGGTTCCAAGTTTGATAAAGAAAGACTCATGTACTATATGTGTGATTTTCATTCTTTTTATGTTACTCATTGGATAACCCCTTTAAAACAACATCACATATTTGGACACATTTACTGATCCAAATACATACTGCTCATAAATTTGACAATAAAAATGTTGCAGGCACAATATTCTGGAACATAATAAACCTTCTTAATTTATCTGCCCCACTGTATCCATTTTGAATGACCATTAGGCTACATTCACTTGACAGTGAAAAACAGCCATGTTACGGCCCTCTTTGTAATGGCCATCTCACTTTTAGAACAAATTGAAGTCAATTAGGCTATTCGCTTTTTTAATGGCCATCAAAAAATAGAACATGTTCAGATGGACCCCATTGAAATAAATGGAATAGTTTTTAAAGCCCATTAGACAGGACTGCACTCGGCTAACGGCTAACGTCTAACGGCTTTGGTTACACTTCTGCTATATGGCCTTTTTAGGGTAAACAAAACGGCCATTAAAAGCGGATAAAAAAAAGTCAAGTTCAGCCAAGGGATAGGAGGGGATGCGAATTTTAGAAAAGGGAGTAAGACCCAGATTTCTACACATTTTCATAAGCAATAATGTCATTTACTTTTAAATATTTATGTAAAACCCTTTTTAAAACTGTCCACTGTTCCTGCTGTGACCACCTCCTGAGGTAGACTATTCCACAGATTCACAGTTCTTACAGTGAAGAAGCCTTGACGCCTCTGGAGACTGAACTTTTTATTCTTTAGTCGGAGGCAGTGCCCCTTTGTCTTTTGAGGGCATTTTACATGGAACAGCTTTTCACTGTATTTTTTGTACGGCTCATTTATATATTTGTATAGGTTAATCATGTCCCACCTTAGACATTTCTTCTCAAGACTAAATAAATGTAATTATTTTAATCTTTCCTCATAAATAAGACCCTCCATGTCCCTTATCAGTTTAGTTGCTCTCCTTTGTACTCTCCCCAGCTCCAGGGCGTCCTTTCTATGGACTGGTGCCCAGAACTGAACTGCATGTTCTTCACCAAAGCTTTGCAAAGTGGTAGTATTACTTTTACTGTGTGAATGTAGCCTTATCCCAAACAATACGTTTTTGCTATCGCTGTTTAGAGAAGCTTCACTCCTGTCCATTTATCTTTGCAACATGAAGAATGAACAAGCACTCATACTACAGGGGCTAATGTGCATTGCTCTGTGATCTTTGTCAGGATATTGTTTTTCCTTTCTTATTTTTATCATCGGAGGGTCTGAAATAAATAATATGAATCATACATTCTATTGCTCACGCAATGTTCTGCACATCTGCTTAATGCGTCTTTTATTGGCTCAGCAGATGAATTAATCTGCTATTATGTGCCAATACATTCAAAGTCTGTAATAGGAAAATATGACATCTAAAAAAAAAAGAAAAAAAAAGCTAAGTAAATTCTCCAGAGGAGGCTATTCTTTTTATAGATGGCGAAACACAAATCATGAAACAGCAAACGGCAGGTGTTCTGAACAAAGAAGAAAGCTTTCCTGGACTAAACAGGTTGTTTTATGGGGTGAATGCAGCAAGACTACTGAGATAGGAAAATATTTATCCACTTCCGAAATCAAGTGATTAGGCCCATTTAACCTCCACTTTAAAGGGACACAAAACCAGAAAATGAATTATAGAAATAATAGGTGGTAAACTTGCCACTGTGTATGTCAGTCTATAGGATTTAGTTCCTGGAAGCTGTCTTGTAGAAATCTTAAATTATCACAGTTCTAATAGATATAGACATCAGATGTCAGGTAGTCACTAGTGTAATTTAATAATAATATGATCACAGAGTACCTTCACCAGTGTAAAACGTAACCTTTACTGATGATCATTAAAACTCACCCAGATTGTGCCCATAAAAAGCAATTGGCAATAAGGAAAGGAAAAATATCTAACCCTCACACTTGCCCTATCAAACTACAAGCCCTGCCTAGCAAAAAACGGAATGTCTGCCCCAATAGGGGAGATCCTATGTCAGGAACCTCTTGATAGGCCTTATATGTCCCTGACAAGGGATAGATACCACCATCCGAGAAGAGACCTATTACGAATACAGTTGAACAGTAATGTCATTGGTCAATGCATGTATCAGAAAATAATAAAGTCACAACATAAATAAATAATCTCACATAATACATTGATGCTCCCAAATAAACCAGTGGCGTCCAAATATGATCACCAGTGGAAAAAAGGAACACATACCATATGTCCCAGGAAAGCAAACTTTGACCCGACGCGTTTTTCTGAACTGTTCTCTGGGGTCAGCTCATCAGGGGACCACATATAACAGAAAAACTCTACAAATCAAACAATACAAAAATGGAGGCAATAATATGTGTGCAAATCAGATTAAACTATTGTGATAATGGCCATTATGATAATGGTAATTCTACTAGCCAAAAAGAATAACGATTCACACAAATTTGGGACCAAATATAATGCATCTGCATCACACGTCCAATGTCCACAATGCTGATACTAATAAGCCCCTTTTAAAGTATACCACAGACCAGTTAACTACTGATAGTACTAATATGGCTATACAAGTAAAATTGGAAAAACAGTGGAAAAGGCTAATTAAAGTAACTATCGATGTAGCAGAATGGGGAAAATATGGTATTATACTTCCCTTAAATACAACTGAAATACCAGGCCTGGAGAGGGTATGATAATTAGGTCATTCTGGGTCAGCACAGGAGCATTGGTGATGCAGTGGTGGCCATCTAGATGGATAGTCCTGTCTCTGTCCATACCTACATGCAGTCAGAGTTGCTCTAAATACTCACGAGCCGAAAACAGGAAGTCACGTGACCTGAAGTCGACGGTGGACCGCATGATGGAACGCAAATACAGGAAGTGAATCGCAGTTTTACTGGTACTACAGGAGAATGGACAACGGAACCATTGGGCATACAATTTATGGTACAGATGGGAAAGCCACTGTACACTACTAATACAAGAGGATTGTTTGACTATTAAAAAGTAATATTTTAGACAGACAAGTCCAAAAAAGTAATTATTTAAATAAAACACACAAAATCAATATATTCATTAAGGCCACAAGGCGTGATAGTGTTCAACCTATATGTCCATCTGGCTTCTTTTTGTTTCAAAATGGTGTCAAGATCTCCTCCTCTAATACCTGTCCTAATTGTCTCTAACACGCAAAATGTCAGCACTCTGACATCCCCATTATCCCCCAATATCTTTCTTTAAGTCTGCCCGTGAAGATGCCAGAGTTACTGACGAAACATGTCGGGGAGCAGTGTTTGAGCATTTTTAAGAGTGAGGCATTCTTAGAATAGGAAGAAATGAGGGATATATATATATATATATATATATATATATTATATATATATATATATATATATATATATATATATACAGAATATGGAGCCTTTGGAGTATTGGGCCCAGAGGATCAGATTTCCCTATATGCGGACGATGTGTTATTTTTTTATTAATCATACTAATACAAATCCTCCAAGAATTATTCATATAGTAAACTCCTTCGTGGAAGTCTCTGGACTAGATATTAATTGGTCAAAAACTACACTTATGTTATTAGACAGATTTGAATATATTAGTGAAGGGATCCTGGGGATGTTAAAAGCTGTTGATTCCTTCGAGTATCTGGATATGACGATTTCACCTAAGATCGATGATTTTATCCATCTCAATCTGACTCCACTTATAAGAAAATAGAGATCTAAAATTATGACATGGCTTTGTTTGCCCCTATCTAGAGCTGATAGAATATCTTTGGTTAAGATGGTGATTTTACCCAAACTTTTTTATATCCTCAGAAACTCTCCAACTTGGATCGACTAGAAGTTTTTATAACTCATTGAGAGCATGATTAATGATCTACTTTGGGGAAGAAAGCAAATTAGGTTAAAGTTGAGCCATTTTTATAAGAAGTTGCAGCAGGGAGGGTTTAGCCTCCCCTACTTCAAGGGCTATTTTATAGCTAGACAGTTATGGTAATTCTCTCAATGTGAGAAAAGCGCTCTGTGTGCGATAATATGTTCACTTTGCTGGAATATGGGTGATTAATTAATATTGAACAAGAGTATAGAGTAACTGGAAAGTTATTTTCTAGATCCTGGACCAGTATTAGAAGATGGTTGGAGATTAGGGGTTCTCTTTTGTGCACTCCTCTTTGGTATTTTTATTTACACGACTTTGATAAATTAGTGGTCAGGAATGGAGAGATACTCCCCTTCTCCTGTATAGCACAAATAGGTAATAATCTAAGTTGGTTCAGGTAATTTCAGATATGTTAAGCAATTGCTAAAGTTAAAGAAACTCCATTGTTGGAGATTGACACTTCCTCGTCTTTGAATGAATTGATAGGGAATTTAGGTTTGAAGTGGAAGATTTCACAATTTTAGAAATTATTAGTAAAGACTAGTGTTTGGCGAGCATGCTCTGCTGAACACTAATTTTAATCGAGCATCGCGAAGCTCGTCACATCGCGGTGTTCAGCCGAACATCGCGTGTGCTCAAGCGCGATGCTCGAGTCTCTTCCCCGCACGTTTGTTGGCTGCTACGCAGCCAACAAACGTGCGCGTAGGTACTGGCATTCACTGTAATGCCAGTAGCCATGTTGGCTACTGACATTACAGTGATTGGCTGGCCGGAACACATCATTGGGTGTTCGCTCAGTCTTAGTCAGGGAGAGCTGTGCTGAAGAAGGGACAGATAGTGTAGGGAGTGAAATAGTAATATTTTAGTGAAAAAAACTTGTTAGAGACCCAAAAGTCCTTTTAAGGACTATTGTATCTGGCAGCATTGTAATTATTAGTGCAAACTGCGCTAAATTGCGTGGAATTGTTAGAGAGACCCAAAAGTCCTTTTAAGGACTATAGTTGTATATGGCTGCAATATACAGTCATGTGAAAAAATTAGGACACCCTTTGAAAGCATGTGGTTTTTTGTAACATTTTTAATAAAAGGTTATTTCATCTCCGTTTCAACAATACAGAGAGATTAAAGTAATCCAACTAAACAAAGAAAACTGAAGAAAAGTCTTTTCAAGATCTTCTGTAAATGTCATTCTACAAAAATGCCTATTCTAACTGAGGAAAAAGATAGGACACCCTCACATGTATTCCCTCTTAAATTGGCTCAGATCTCACACAGGTATATCACACCAGGTGCACATAATTAGTAGATCGTTACTCTGCATGTTGAATGAGGCTTGCCCTATTTAAACCTCAGACATTTAGTTTGGTGTGCTCCTGACTGTTGAAGTGAGAGTGAGCACCATGGTGAGAGCAAAAGAGCTGTCAGAGGACTTCAGAAAAAAGATTGTAGCAGCCTATGAGTCTGGGAAGGGATTTAAAAAGATCTCAAAAGATTTTGAAATCAGCCATTCCACTGTCCGGAAGATAGTCTACAAGTGGAGGGCTTTCAAAACAACTGCCAACATGCCCAGGACTGGTCGCCCCAGCAAGTTCACCCCAAGAGCAGACCGCAAGATGCTAAAAGAGGTCTCCAAAAACCCTAAAGTGTCATCTCGAGAACTACAGCAGGCTCTGGCTACTGTTGATGTAGAAGTACATGCCTCTACAATCAGAAAGAGACTGTACAAGTTTAACTTGCATGGGAGGTGTGCAAGGAGGAAACCTTTGCTTTCCAAGAGAAACATCGAGGCCAGACTGACATTTGCCAGAGATAAAGTTGACAAAGACCAGGACTTCTGGAATAATGTTCTTTGGACAGATGAGTCCAAAATTGAATTATTTGGACACAACAGCAGAGGACATGTTTGGCGTAAACCAAACACAGCATTCCAAGAAAAGAACCTCATACCAACTGTGAAGCATGGAGGTGGAAGTGTCATGGTTTGGGGATGCTTTGCTGCAGCAGGACCTGGTCAGCTCACCATCATAGAATCCACGATGAATTCTACTGTGTATCAGAAGGTGCTTGAAGAACATGTGAGACCATCAGTTAGAAAATTAAAGCTGAAGCGGAACTGGACCATGCAACATGACAATGACCCAAAACATACTAGTAAATCAACCAAAGATTGGCTGAAAAAGAAGAAATGGAGAGTCCTGGAATGGCCAAGTCAAAGTCCAGATTTGAATCCCATTGAGATGCTGTGGGGTGACTTGAAAAGGGCTGTACGTGCAAGAAACCCCTCAAACATCTCACAGCTGAAAAAGTTCTGCATTGAGGAGTGGGGTAAAATTTCCTCAGACCGATGTCGAAGACTGGTAGATGGCTACAAGAACCGTCTCACTGCAGTTATTTCAGCCAAAGGAGGTAACACTCGCTATTAGGGGCAAGGGTGTCCTATCTTTTTCCTCAGTTAGAATAGGCATTTTTGTAGAATGACATTTACAGAAGATCTTGAAAAGACTTTTCTTCAGTTTTCTTTGTTTAGTCGGATTACTTTAATCTCTCTGTATTGTTGAAACGGAGATGAAATAACCTTTTATTAAAAATGTTACAAAAAACCACATGCTTTCAAAGGGTGTCCTAATTTTTTCACATGACTGTATATTATTAGCGCAACCTGCGCTAAATTACATGCAATTGTTAGTGTCATTTCTGATAGTGACACAACCTCTGCTACATATTTTATTTTACATTTGCGCGGCCTAAATATCTGTGACATTCAGCACAATTGTTTGGCTGCTTTTGACAGCGACATTACCAGCGCTACATCTCCTGTATAACATTTGCACATCCTAAATATCAGTGACATTAATTCAGTGTAATTTTTTATTAGCCCCTGGTGACAGCGACATTACTTGCGCTATACCTCCTGTATAACGTTTGCACATCCTAAATATCTGTGATATTCATTCAGTGTAATTTTTTATTAGCCACTGGTGACAGCGACATTACTTGTGCTATACCTCCTGTATAACGTTTGCGAATCCTAAAATTATCTGTGACATTCAGTGTACTTTTTTCATAGACGCTGCGGACAGTGACTTTATCTGTGCTACATCTCCTTTTTAACTTGTGTGCATCCTAAAAATATCTGTGACATTCTGTGTACTTTATTTGCACATACACTTACAAAACCTGAGCTACTGTACGTGTGACATACTTGCAAGCATATATGCCATTTAATAAGCGCAAGGCAAGCAGTAAGGGACGGGGAAGTGGCCGTGCTGTTGATGGAGCACGCAGAGGCCGTGGCCCTGGGAGCGATGAAACTGTGCCTGCTGCCAGAGCACAAGAAACACACCAATCCATGATACCTAGCTTCATGTCCCAGTTTGCAGGGTGGCGTAGGACACCACTCTCGATGTCAGATCCAGTGGGACCAGGTGGTCGGTTGGATTGCAGCAGATAATGCTTCCAGTCGGTTAAGCACCACCCTGTCTTCCACAAAGTCCAGTCTCAGTAGCCAAGAGTCTGGTCAACAGAATCCTCACCCTGATACTACTTCCTCCCACTATGGAGAGTCTTGGCAAACAAGTGATCCCACACTCGGATATTTCCAGGAGCTTTTTTCATCACCATTCCTTGATTTGGGCCTCTCGACGAGCCCGCTTGAAGAGGGACATAAGGAGATATTGTGCCCTGATTCCCAAACTCTTGAGCATCCACAGTCACAAGAAGATGATGGTGGGAAATGGCAATCAGTGTTTCACGAGGTGGATGATGATGATGAGACACAGTTGCCAATAAGTCAACCGCAATTAGTGTCTCAAGAGGTCCATGATAAGGGTGAGACACAGGTTGTTGTTAGGTCAACAAGTCAGGAGGATAGCCAAAGTGAGCAAGTGGAAGAGGAGATGGTGGACGATGAAATCACCTACCCAACCTGGGAAGGTGGCAAAGCGAGCGAGGACAGCAGTACAGAGGGGGAGGGACCTGCAGCACCGCAACAGACTGGAAGAGGCAGTGGAGTGGCAAAAGGGATAAGGCTGGCCACACCAAACAGGCCCGCAACTGTTCCCCAGAGCACCCCTTTGCGGCAATCTCCCTTGCCAAGAGTAGGTGTTCCACAGTCTGGCGCTTTTTTGAGGAAAGTGCGAACAATAATAGAATTGTAATTTGCAACCTGTGCCATACCAAAATGAGCAGGGGCGTGAACACTAGTAACCTCACCACCACCAGCATGATCCGCCACATGGCATCAAAGCACCCTAATATGTGGGCCGAACACCTGGGTCCACAATCAGTGTCTGCGGATCACACCATTACATCCTCTTCACCTGTGCTGTGCTGGCCAATCCCCTGTCGAAGATGCAGGCCTGGATGCCTCCCGCAATGCAACTGGACCTTCGCAAGCACCATCAGACTTCTGTGTCCCAGCGCAGCCTTTGAACTAAAGTGCAAATACCCAGCCATCCACCCACGGGCCATATCACTAAATACGTACCTTTCCAAATTGCTGGCCCTGGAAATGTTGCCATTTAGGCTTGTGTACACAGAGGCTTTCCGCAGCCTGATGGCAGTGGCCGCCCCGCGTTACTCTGTCCCCAGCCACCAATATTTTTCACGGTGTGCAATCCCAGCCTTACACCAGCATGTGTCCTGTAACATCACCCATGCTCTGACCAACGCACTTATTGGGAAGGTCCACTTAACGACTGACACATCAACAAGTGCTTTTGGCCAGGGACGCTACATTTCCATGACGGCATACTAGGTGAACGTTATGGAGGCCGGAAGCAAGTCCTACCCTGGCGGTGGCACAGGTGCTATCGACGCCAAGGATTGTGTGCCCTACTGCCATCAGAGTTTCCGCCACCACCAACGTTAGTGGCTGCAAATCCCTCTTCTCTTCCTCCGCCTCTTCCTCCACTTTCACCTCTGAATTATCATCTTGCAGCACCAGTTAGTCATCAGTCAGTAGCTGGAAGCAGTGTAGCACTGCAGTGGGGAAGCGGCAACAGGCCGAGCTTAAACTGATCTGCTTAGGTGACAAACAGCACACTGCCGCAGATCTGTGGCAGGGGATAAGAACCAGACTGAGCTGTGGCTCTCGCCACTCAACCTAGAAACAGGCATGGTTGTGTCTCATAATCGCTATAACTTGGTGGCGGCTCTGGAGCTCGGCAAGCTCACACACATACAGTTGTGTTCAAAATAATAGCAGTCAGACATCACTAACTTGATCAATCACAGTTTTTTATAGAAATTATATTTCTACATGGCAAATAATTTACTAGCAGGTGTAGTAGAGTAATAGAAATCCAACAGACCCAACAGTCATGACACGCATGCTGCTGTTTTTGTGTAATTGAATCACTAATTGAAACTGGCATGTTGAAAATAATAGCAGTGTGAAGTTCAATGAGTGAGGTCATTCATTCTTTGAAAAACATGTGGCAATTATTGCCCATATTTAAGGAAGGAAGGCAGCAAATGTTGTACATGCTGGTTCCAGTGCATTTCTCTCTGAAATTCTGAGAATGGGTCGTTCCAGACATTGTTCAGAAGAACAGTGTACCTTTATTAAAAAGTTGATTAAAGAGGGGGAAACATATAATGAAGTGCAGAAAATGATAGGCTGCTCAGCTAAAATGATCGCAAATGCTTTAAAATGGCAACCAAAACCTGAAAGACGTAGAAAAAAGCTAAAAAAAATACAATTTGAATGGATAAAAGAATAGCCAAAGTGTCAAGGACTCAGCTGTCAATCACTGAGCAGATGGCAGATCTCCCTTCCCTGGTCTGTGCTGCTTCGGCTCTGCATTGTCCTAGTCTGCTGAGTGAGGGATCATCTGCCAAGCGCAGGGACAGGGAGAAGTGCACACAGCCCAAGCACTGTTATCAGCTGCTGGGGAGGACCTGGCATTAATCATTTACTTACAGTCCCTGGCTGTCAGTAATGTGACCCTGCATGCTGCGTGCTTCTGCGTCCTCCGTCCTTCAACACATAGACGGACCATGCATAGCAACCTGATTTTAAGCACAGGTAAAAGTAGGCAGTACAGGGAAGAAAAATGTGGAATTAAGGGGTAATTGAATACACAGTGAAAAGTTGAAATAGGGCCACCAAGGAGATATTAATCACCACAATCCAATACTTCAAAAAAATATATATGACAGTTATACTTTATGCTATCTGCTGCCTGCGCTTGTTAGCACGGAGCACAGCAGCAGGAGGGAAAGGGGAGCCCAGCGCCCGCACGGACCGCTGGGCAAACAGGCATCCAAATATAGACCAGGGAGGAGATCGCAAGGATCAGGGTGTCCACCAGAGGGAAGAAAAGATGTACCCTTCTCTTGAAATGGAAGAAATAGGATCCAGCGTGTGAATAAAATCAAAAAATGTATTGAAGAAAATCCATTAAAAAACACATTCCCTTCTGTACATCGCTGACATGTTTTGACTAACTATAGTGGTCTTAGTCTTAGCTAAGTAGGATACAATTAAGACCTCTACAGTCGATCTAAAAATTTCAGCGATGTACAGGAGGGGGGGTGTATTTTAATGGAATTACTTCTATACATTTTTGGATTTTATTTACACACTGGATACGATTTCTTCTACTTCTGAATTACCTGGACGTGTGCCCGCCATGGGTCCCTGCTGTGGATTGTATTACTGACTCAAGTAAGTGTGCTGGACTTTTTTTATGGATTGCGCCATTCTCATGACTGCACAGCCAGGGGAATGTCGAGAGTGAGGAACCGACTACAACCACCATTCTTGCTACTATCACTCCTCTCCTCTGCTCTCCCCCTGGGTCAATGCAAAAACATTTTATAATTAGCAAAAATATTAGAATAATACACATGTAATACAAGCAGCATGGATGGCTAAGGTGCAACCAGAAGAAATTATTTACACAGCACAAAGAACAGAACAGAATTCCTAGCAGAAACCAATCTTGTAGCCAATAAATTAAAGTAGACCTGTCACTGTGAATTAACATTCTCTCATTCGACAGTACATAAAACGACTTCTATCTCATGTTAGCCATTTGTTCCAGAGATGTTGGCTCTTTATGGCTATTTATCTTTGGAATCGGTGCCTCCTCCTCTTGTTGCTCACTCTCTCTGTAAAGTGCATTTGTGAATTATTAAAATATATCTAGAAGCTAGTCTAGACCATTGTCATCTAGCCTGTTCACATAAACTGAGTTCGCTTATTGGTTAGGTTTAAAGGGGCTCTCTGGGAATTAAGAAAATGAAAATATTTAAATGTTACTTTATTATAAATATATTCCCAAATACCTTGATTAGTTTGTTTTGTCTGTGGAGAAATCATTAGGAGAATTAAAATGGCCGCCATCATATTAGTACTCACAAAATCTGTCTTAATCACAAAACTGAGCTGAAGAACTGTCTCATCCTCCTCTCTGCTCTACTTGTCACGGATTATGATCCTGAAAACAGATGATAAGAACCTTAGCTGAATCTCTGTCGGAATGGAGTTCATGAGGAGACATGAAGTACAGAGAGGACAGACAGGACAGACTGTGGTAACAGAGACTGCATACAGGTGCTGCTGCTATTTAGCCACATTCTCACCCTTCTCTCTGTACTTCATGTCTCCTCATGAACTCCATTCCTACAGAGATTAAGCTGAAGATCTTATCAGCTGTATTTAGGATCATAATCCCAGACAAGCAGAGAGGAGGATGAGGCAGCTCTTTAGCTCAGTATTCTGATGTAACTTGTCCTCCTGTGTGATTAGGACAGGATTTTGTGCACTGATGGGACGGTGGCCATTTTGTTTCCCCTAATGATTGCTTTCCAGACAAAACAGGCCATTGTCCCATAAAAAAAATAATAATAAGCGGCACTCACCAAAAATTGGTTTCTTTATTCCAAAGCTCTTGCCCTACAAGCATCAGCGTATATAAGGGGGGAAATCGGTATAGCGCAGGCATGTAACTCGTGGTGACGTCCTGACGTTCTGACGTCCATACGTCATCTAGTACAGAGATACTAAGCATGTACATTATATCAACAATTTCCGCATGGAAAAGCTGCAGATTAGCCATATGTGGATTGACATTTTTGAATAGGACTAAACCTTATGCAGATCCATCGACAGATCCACACCACATAAAGAATGGAAACTGATTACTTAAAGGAGTTTTTTTCAGAAATAGCCCCCCTTTAATCTGTGTGGTGTTACTGGTATTGCAGCTCATTCACATTTAGGTGTGTGGGTCTAAGCCGCAATACCAAAACAGCCTGTGGAGAAAAGTGGTGGCATTTCTGTGGAAAATAAAGCAGACCTGTTCTTCTTCTCCCAACTAAATGCCAAGTTAAACACACTGTGGTTTGGGGGGCTCTGTGTTATTTATCCAGGGCTTGGCTATTTCTATAAATCCTATAGGCTTCAAATGGTGAGAGTTGTGCAGTCACTTCTTCATTGAAGGTGGTGCAGTGAGCAACCACAGGGATCAGGGATTCCCCATTCTCCCAGCAGGTGGGGACTCCCACCCATTAGGCATTTATTTCTTATTCTTTGGTTATGCCATATATGCCACCCAATCCCAAGCTCTTGATTGGCATCCAACTGCTCTTGGAAATCTCGCGCCTGTGCATCTAGTCAGTAAGGGGGGTTCACGTCACGTTTTTGCCATCCTTTTAACGTATACAAAAAAACATATAAGTTAAACGGATGCCTCAGACTGATGCTATACAGTGGCATCTGTTCACCATTGAGTTCCATTGTAAAAAAAAAAAGTATATGTTTTTTTACCGGCCAGTGCAGGATACAAGAACGTGGTGTCCTGCATTTTTGTATCTTTTTTTGTATCGTATACGTCAAATGAAGGCATAAAATGTCATGTGAACCCGCCCTAAAGCTACTCCTGGTCAGTATAACCCTTTTTCGGACTTCTGCGCATGTACATTGGAGAACACATCAGATGGATCTTTAAGCTGCAAGGGCTCGCCGTCCTGTGAGCAACATGTTGAATAGTCTCTGGACAGGCCGTCCTAACTTATCATGGTATGTCTAAATCTTCCCAAAAGCTTGGTGCTCCTATATCAGATTTTTGTCCTGTAGCTGATATACATTAAAACAAGCAACATCCCAGTGAACTGCCAGCCCCAGCTCTCTGCCTTAATGAACCCGGCTCTGTTATGTCTGTACTATGTGAAGTGAGTTGCTGAAGGGTGAAATATATGTCACTATATATTTATTATTCTATATGGTTTTTGGTGCGGTAGATGATTTTCTATAGCATTGTGGTGTCTCTTCCATTGCAACAGCCCAGAATTCCCACTGTATGGATTCTGTAGGCTGGGAAACTATTTGCAGAGGCCGCTGAAACTGGCCATTCATGTCACATCAACTCATCTTCTCTAGGAATGATTCATTTGTCTGGATGGTTTTATTTAAAGAAGATAATTGATCCCTTTAAATAACTCCCCGCTGCTGCCAGATATTTGTGCAAAGAGAAATAATCAACATTCACGGTGGCAGACTCTCATTTTGGCAGCTATTTATTTTAATTACATTTTCTGATCTTGGCGATAGTGATGATTATAGGAATGTGCTTGTTTTAGCATACCATACATGTGTCACCGAGCACAAGCCACACATGTGTTTTCCACATTTGCTTTACCAGAGAACTAATGGAGGATTGGTCATTAATCAGAACAAAAATTAACATTTAACATTTTACCGGATGAAAAAAAAGATACTACCATTAACAATGCAGCAATGTTCTCACAAGATTTGTAATCAGACTAAAAGCAAAGCCACAGCAATGAAAATTTGATTGGAATTTACCGCATTTTTCACTTTATAAGACGCACCTAGGTTTTAGAGGAGGAAAAAAAAATTATATTTTATCTGACCTCAGAATGCACCCACAATCTTCATCAGACCCCCATATAAGACCTCAGATCAGACCCCACATCACACCTCAGATCAGACCTCTATGTCAGACTTCAGATCAGACCCCCATGTCAGACCTCAGATCACACCCCCATGTCTGACCTCAGATCACACATCCACATCAGATCTAAGATCACACCCCTATGTCAGACCTCAGATCCAACCCCCATGTCTGACCTCAGATCACACCCCTAAGTCAGACCTCAGATCACACACCCATGTCAGACCTCTGATCAGACCCCCATATGAGATCAGACCAGGGGCGGACTGACCATTCGGGCACTCGGGCATGGGCCGAGGGCCCGTGGCCACTAGGGAGCCCCGTCAGAGGCTCCTCCGGCAGGGCCTGCTTTAAAGCGGGGCAGCTGCCCCGGGTCTGTACTACTAGTACTACTCACTATCAAAGTAGTGCTGCTAGCACAGCAGGCAGGCCTGGCAGGACGGCAGTGTAACGTCACTCACTTCGTCACGCGTCTGCTCTTCCTGCTTCATTAATAAAGTGGGAGGATCAGACGCGTGACGCAGTGAGTGGCGTTATGCTGTGATCTCCATGTTGTCTCCACTCCATCCTCCTCCTTGCAAATCAGATGAGTGGACAGATCCCTGCATCTCAGCTAGACCACTACACTGAAACACTCTGTACTGCTGTGAAGCCCCTTCCATTCAAATCTCTGCCCTCCCCCCCCCCCCCCCCCCACCTGCCTCCATTCCCTTCCTCAGGTATTTAACCATATGAGTGGACAGATATCACTCTGCGGAAATACTCTGCGCTGCTGTGACACCTCTTCTCCTCACTGTCCATATCAGACCCCCATGTCAGACCTCAGATCAGACCCCAATATAATACCTCCGATCAGACCCCCATATTAGGTCAGACTCCCATCAGTGTTCACATTAGACACCCCCATGTCATAACTCAACTCAGAAATATAAAATAAATAAATTCACTTACCTCACTTGCTCTGCTGCTTCTCACCAGGTCTGGCAGGCTCTCCTGCAGTCACGTTCCTTGATCTTCTCTGGGCCCGCATCATGTCATAGTGTGTGCATAGTATGTACGCAGTCAGGACAGCGCAGTGCGGTGCCCGGAGACCAAGGATAGGTGAGCACCGACAGCGCTAGCAGTACTTCACTCACCGCAACTCCTGCATACTAGTGAGTGCTTCTATTTTCCTCCAACTTTTGAGGGAAAAAGAGCATCTTATAAAGCAAAAAATACAGTAATTTTTAATTTTTACAGAACCAATTGCTTACATGTTCCACCAAGTGCAGAACCCCCAGGGTACCTGTACACGGTACAGATTTGTATGCAGAAAATCCATTATTAATCTGCATTATTTATTGTGGTTTTGATGTATTTTCTGTGCATTTGTTATATGGTTTTTGTTGTGCATTTTGGTGCAGATTTTCTGTTTATGTTAACAACTCTATTAAAGTCGATGGGGAAACCCACTCTACAGAAGGTGTGGAAACAATTGTCATGCTGAGGACTTCAAAATCCGCACAGCAGGTCAATTTCTGCAAGGAAGAAAAAAGTGTACATGAGATGTCATTCACCATGCTGGTACTGTATTCACTGTGCAAATACCCTCAGGCAGGTTTACATACAGAAAATCTGCACAGATTTCTGCACGGTTTGCTGTGCATTTCCGCACCAAAACCACACCAAAAACCGCATGTGTTACTTGCATTTTTTTGGTGAAGATTTGATTTGCCTCCTCAGAACAGATATGACGCCTCCTCTTTTTTTTTATCCACTCCTGGTTTTGTTTTCTAAAACTGCATCAGGAAAATCAAGCACGGTGATACTGTGGTTATCAAACCAGGTATTGGTACATTTGGCAGTGTAGGCAGATGGCAAGTCCTGCTGGAAAATGAAATCAGCATCTTCATAAATCTTGTCAGCAGAGGGAAGCATTAAGTGCTCTTAAATTTCTTGGTAGATGGATGTGCTAACTTGGGACTTGATATAACACAGTGGACTAACACCAGCAGATGACCTGGCTCCCGAAAACATCACTGACTATGGAAACTTCACACTGGACCTCAAGCAACTTGGATTGTGTGCCTCTCCACTCTTCATCCAGAATTTGAGACCTTGATTTCCAAATAAAATGCAATATTTGCTTTCATCTGAAAACAGAACTTTTTACCACTGAGCAACGGTCCAGTCTTTTTCTCCTTAGCTCAGGTAAGATGCTACTGATGTTGCTTGACACAAGGAATGCAACAGTTGTAGCCCAGATCTTGGATACATCTTTGTGTAGTGGCTCTTGAAGCAGTGACTCCAACCGCAGTCCACTCCTTGTGAATCTCCCCAAAATTATTGAATGGCCTTTTCTTGACAATCCTTTCAAGGCTGCGGTTATCCTTGTTGCTTGTGTACGTTTTTCTACCACACTTTTACCTCTCACTCAACTTTCCATCAATATGCTTGGATACATCACTCTGAGAACAGCCAGCAATGTCCTTTCGTGGCTTATCCTCCTTGTGGAGCATGTCTTCTGGACAACTGTCAAGTCAGCAGTCTTTACCATGATTGTGTAGCCTACTGAACCAGACTGAGGGATCATTTAAGGCCATATAAACCTTTGCAGATGTTTTGTGTTAATTAGCTGATTAGAGTGTGATACCACGAGTCTGTCTACAATATTGAAATTTTTTACTATTTTCAAATTTTCTGAGATACTGATATTTGGGTTTTCGTTAGCTGTAATAAAAAATCATCAACATAAAGAATGAATAAATGCTTGAAATAGAGGACTCTGTATATAATGAATCTATATAATATATAAGTTTCACTTTTTGAATTGAAGTACTAAAAGTTAACTTTTTCGAAAATATTCTAAATTATTGACATGCACTATTAGATCTGAATATTACTCCCTCTGAGGAGAACTGAGCAGAGCCAAACAGAAATGACAAGGCATAGCTCTCCAGTGAGCTCTTCTGATTCACCATTTTGGTAGGGGGTCTTAGCACCCAGACCATAAGCAATCAAACATTTTGACATTTTGTTAAAAAAAGGTATGTACTCTTTAAACTGGTTTTCCAGGAAAACACACTGAGGCATATCTATGGCAGAAAGAAGCACCAATTTCTTCATCCCTTATAATGATGTTCCAAGGGCAATAGAGTCCATACTTTTGGCTGTGTCAGCTGTGCTCAGCCCCATTTTAAATTCTGTGCTAATACATTTTTAAAAGGTAGAAGCTAAGTTTTTCGAATACAGACCCCCAAATCCCCAAAAATATATTTTACAGCTATTTGGTATAATGGTTTACAGTGTGACTACACTACTTTTTTCTTCTGGTAGGTTCTATGAAGATATCTTTAAATTGGTCTGTAGGACTATCAATTGTGCAAATTTCTATTGAACCTATTGTTTTTTTGCATAATCCTTCTACCTCCTCCCAGAGTTCAGTTAAACTTTTAAAAGCATGAAAGTTCCCTCACAAAACAATAACTTGGTGTGAAAATCTCCTCACAATGAAATGGCTTGAGGTGAGACCCAATGTCAATCATTGTGTTAAAAGTCAGGATGACCTTGACATCAAGGAGATCCACAATGAAGAAGACACAAAAGGTCCTCTATAATAAATTTTGTCAAAGCATAAAATAGAATTATACTACCAACCTGCAGATACATCTGCACTGAGAAAAACGTTAGTGTCTCTTTAATTGTTATAAATACTAAGCTATATCAACTCCAGCTGAGAAAAATAATGATAGTAATAAAAGGCCATTTTGAAGCAATTGCTTCATGGTGTACAATGGAAGACACAGAACATACTGAAGACTCTCGCCTTTGTATACTTGACTGAAAAAGATGTCTTATGCCCAGAGAATGAAGATATGAAAAGGAAGAATACACATAACGGTGTGATATAAAATATCTGATGAAAATGGCTCTTTCCACTAGGACAAGACTGAAGAATAAACACAAAATGACAAAAGGAATTCCAGGACCAGTTTTAGGCTACAGTCACACAAGTGAAAAAAAACGGGCATTAAAAACAGACACACTGTCAGAATTTTTCATGTCCATTTTGCATCCATGTTTACATTCATTTTCTTGCCGTTTTGCCATTTTGCATCCCTTTGGCATCCGTTTTTAAGGGCTATTCAAAACAGCTATTAAAAATAGATGAATTGAATTGCCTTTTTTTTCTAACGTTCCAACTATTGCAGTGCCCTCACAGTATACATAATGCCCCCCATAGTGTCCCTGGGCATCACATGGCACACCGCTGTATAAATAGTGGCCCCATAGTGCCCCCAGTGTAAATAATGGCCCCCATAGTGCCCTCCAGTATAAAGAGTGCCCGAATAAGTGCCCCCCAGGATTATTAATGCCTCGATTCATGACCCCCAGTATAATGAATGCCCCCATTAGTGGCTCCTATTATTAATAATGCCCCCATTAATGCCCCCCAGTTTTGCTTGGTTTCAAAATAAATTACTCACCTGATCCACTTGCACACGCAGGGAGAGTTGTTCCTCAGTTGATACAGGAGGACCTGTGCTCCCAGCATGGTTACGTTATCAGGCTGGAAGAGCATGGTAATGTCATAATGCTAGCAGCGCAGGTCCTGACTGTCCCTGCATGTGCAAGTGGATGAGGTAAGTATTTTTTTTTTTTACCCCTAAAAGGCCTTTTTTCCCCTAGTGTACAGTTGTGGCCAAAAGTTTTGAGAATGACACAAATTTTAGTTTTCACAAAGTTTGCTGCTAAACTGCTTTTAGATCTTTGTTTCAGTTGTTTCTGTGATGAAATATAATTACACGCACTTCATACATTTCAAAGGCTTTTATCGACAATTACATGACATTTATGCAAAGAGTCAGTATTTGCAGTGTTGGCCGTTCTTTTTCAGGACCTCTGCAATTCGACTGGGCATGCTCTGAAATCAACTTCTGGGCCAATTCCTGACTGGTTGCAACCCATTCTTTCATAATCACTTCTTGGAGTTTGTCAGAATTAGTGTTTTTTTGTTTGTCCACCCGCCTCTTGAGGATTGACCACAAGTTCTCAATGCGATTAAGATCTGGGGAGTTTCCAGGCCATGGACCCAAAATGTCAACGTTTTGGTCCCCGAGCCACTTAGTTATCACTGTTGCCTTATGGCACGGTGCTCCATTGTGCTGGAAAATGCATTGTTCTTCACCAAACTGTTGTTGGATTGTTGGAAGAAGTTGCTGTTCATGGCTGTGTTTTTGGGCAAAATTGTGAGTGAGCCCACTCCCTTGGATGAGAAGCAACCCCACACATGAATGGTCTCAGGATGCTTTATTGTTGGCATGACACAGGACTGATGGTAGCGCTCACCTTTTCTTCTCCGGACAAGCCTTTTTCCTGATGCCCCAAACAATCGGAAAGAGGCTTCATCGGAGAATATGACTTTGCCCCAGTCCTCAGCAGTCCATTCACCATATTTTCTGCAGAAGATCAATCTGTCCCTGATGTTTTTTTGGGAGAGAAGTGGCTTCTTTGCTGCCCTTCTTTACACCAGGCCATCTTCCAAAAGTCTTCGCCTCACTGTGTGTGCAGATGCGCTCACACCTGCCTGCTGCAATTCCTGAGCAAGCTCTGCACTGGTGGCACTCCGATCCCGCAGCTGAATCCTCTTTAGGAGACGATCCTGGCGCTTGCTGGACTTTCTTGGACGCCCTGAAGCCTTCTTAACCAGAATTGAACCTCTTTCCTTGAAGTTCTTGATGATCCTATAAATTGTTGACTGAGGTGCAATCTTAGTAGCCACAATATCCTTGCCTGTGAAGCCATTTTTATGCAACGCAATGATGGCTGCACGCGTTTCTTTGCAGGTCACCATGGTTAGCAATGGAAGAACAATGATTTCAAGCATCACCCTCCTTTTAACAGGTCAAGCTTGCCATTTCAGCCTGACATAATAACCAGCCTTGTGCTCATCAACATTCTCACCTGAGTTAACAAGACGATTACTGAAATGATCTCAGCAGGTCCTTTAATGACAGCAATGAAATGCAGTGGAAAGTTTATTTGGGGATTAAGTTAATTTTCCTGGTAAAGAAGGACTTTGAACTTCTTCTGATCACTCTTCATAACATTCTGGAGTATATGCAAATTGCTATTATAAAAACTTAAAGGGCTCTGTCACCCCACTAAAGTCATATTTTTTTTTGGGGCTAGTTACATTCCTTATAGTGCGATATATGAGAATATAATGGTGTTACTTACTTTCATTCAGCCGTTTCTTATAAAAACAAAGTTTTATAATATGTAAATCAGGTCTCTACCAGCAAGTAGGGCGTCTACTTGCTGGTAGCCGCCGCAAAAAAACGCCCCCTCGTCGTGTTGATTGACAGGGCCAGCCGCGATCTCCTCCTCCGGCCGGCCCTGTCAGCATTTTAAAAATCGTGCGCCTCTGTTCATTCGGCACTTCGTTTTTATAAGAAACGGCTGAATGAAAGTAAGTAACACCATTATATTCTTATATATCGCACTATAAGGAATGTAACTAGCCCAAAAAAAAAATATGACTTTAGTGGGGTGACAGAAGCCCTTTAAGCAGCAACTTTTCCAATTTCCAATATTTATGTAATTCTCAAAACTTTTGGCCAGGACTGTACACATGAAATGAGAGTATAGGAGCAACGGGGGTGTTGCCATTACACCTAGAGGCTCTGCTCTCACTGCAACTATCATGCCCTCTACACTTTGATTGACAGAGCCAGGCAGTGAAAACCTGATCACACCTGGTCCTGTCAAACTGCAAAGGGTGTGGCAGTTGCAGAGGTAGCAAAATATCTAGGTGTATTGGAAACACCCCTGTTGCTCTTAGAGGCTCATTTGCATATATAAAACATAATTTTTCTCAGCAATGTGGGCACACATGAACATGGGACCAACACAGATGCCTTTAGCTGTCAAGCGCACAAGTAACAGGTCAGCCAGAGTCATAGGTACAAATCTGCTGACAGATGCCCTTTAAGTGAGAAAGCTAACTGACTTAAATCTTAAAACTCCAAATAGACTTTTATTACTTCAACCAGAAAAACTTGACTGTTTATAATATAATAAAAGTCAATGTCTTGAAACTTCAACTTATAAAGGTGGCTTTACATGGGTGATTATTGGCCAAATGTTTATGGGTCACCTGATCAGCGCATGAGGTGTCATACACTGATCAGGTGACCTGGAAGCCCCATGGGGATAGGAGACAGCGCAAAATTCAAAGGCTGAAGCCAGAGAAGCAAGAAATTACCTCAAATGCACTTGGTAGAGGCATGCATAGATGTGTGATAGGCAAAGAGAACACCAGGGATAAACCTATCAGAGTTGTTTACTTGGTCATTGACAAGCTTACTAAGAGATTATTTGAGTGTTCGATTGTCACGTTCCCGCTGGCCATTTGTGATTTTTATCATAGGTACACTTCTACTGTGAGAGACAGAATCTACCAAAAATTCAGAAAATAACATTGTATGATATTTAAATAAGTATTTCATGATTTTAAAATAAGTATTTTATACAATAGAAAAGCAGAACTTAATATTTGGTACAGAAACCTTTGTTTGCAATTACAGAGGTCAGACAAGTTTGCAAACACTGCAACAGGGATTTTGGCCTACTCCTCCATACAGATCTTCCTCAGATCTTTAGGCTTTCGAGGCTGTCGCTGGGCTACATTAAGTTTCAGCTCCCTCCAAAGATTTTCGATTGGATTTGATTCAGGTCTGGAGCCTGGCTAGGCCACTCCAGGACCTTGAAATGCTTCTTACGGAGCCACTTCTTAGCTCCTTAGTTGCCCTGGCTGTGCGTTTCGGGTCATTGTCGTGCTGGAAGACCCAGCTACGACCCATCTTCAATGGTCTTTCTAAGGGAAGGAGGTTGTTGGCCAAAAAGCACCCCCAAAGTATGATGTTTCCACCCTATGCATTCACGGTTGGGACAGTGTTCTTGGCGTTGTACTCATCCTTCTTCTTACTTCAAACACAGCGAGTGGAGTCTATACCATTGGTCTCATCTGACCATATGACCTTCTCCCATGCCTCCTCTGGATCATCCAGATGGTCATCGGCAAACTTCAAATGGGCCTAGACATGTGTGGCGGGTGTTGGGGGACCTTACGTGGTCTGCAGGATTTTAATCCATGATGGCATAGTGTGTTACTAACGGTAATCTTTGAGACTGTGGTCCCAGATCTTCAGGTCATTGACCAAGTCCTCCCATGTATTTCTGGGCTGATTTCTGACATTTATCAGAATCTTTCTTACCCCAAGAGGCAAGATATTACATGAGGCCCCAGACCGAGGAAGATTGACAGTCATCTTGTTTCTTCCATTTTCTAATAATTGTGCCAACAGTTCTCACCAAGCTGCTTGCCTATTGTCCTGTAGCCCATCCCAGCCTTGTGCAGGTCTACAATTTTGGCCCTGGTGTCCTTAACCGGCTTTTTGGTCTTGGCCATGGTGGAGATGTTGGAGTGTGATTGATTGAGCGTGTGAACAGGTGTCTTCTATACAGGTAAGTTCAAACAGGTGCAATTAATACATGTAATGAGTGTAGAGTAGGAGGGCTTCTTAAAGAAAAACTAACAGGTCTATAAATGCCAGAATTCTTGCTGGTTGGTAGGTGATCAAATACTAATTTCATGCAATAAAATGTAAATTAATTATTTCCAAATCATACAATGTGATTTTATGGATATTTTTTAGATTCTGTCTCTCACAGTTGAAGTGACTTCGCCCTTATTTGTAAGTGGGCAAACTTGCAAAATCACCAGTGTATCAAATACCTATTTTCCCCGACTGTATACATGTATACATATATATATATATATATATATATACAGTCATGTGAAAAAATTAGGACACCCTTTGAAAGCATGTGGTTTTTTGTAACATTTTTAATAAAAGGTTATTTCATCTCCGTTTCAACAATACAGAGAGATTAAAGTAATCCAACTAAACAAAGAAAACTGAAGAAAAGTCTTTTCAAGATCTTCTGTAAATGTCATTCTACAAAAATGCCTATTCTAACTGAGGAAAAAGATAGGACACCCTTGCCCCTAATAGCGAGTGTTACCTCCTTTGGCTGAAATAACTGCAGTGAGACGGTTCTTGTAGCCATCTACCAGTCTTCGACATCGGTCTGAGGAAATTTTACCCCACTCCTCAATGCAGAACTTTTTCAGCTGTGAGATGTTTGAGGGGTTTCTTGCACGTACAGCCCTTTTCAAGTCACCCCACAGCATCTCAATGGGATTCAAATCTGGACTTTGACTTGGCCATTCCAGGACTCTCCATTTCTTCTTTTTCAGCCAATCTTTGGTTGATTTACTAGTATGTTTTGGGTCATTGTCATGTTGCATGGTCCAGTTCCGCTTCAGCTTTAATTTTCTAACTGATGGTCTCACATGTTCTTCAAGCACCTTCTGATACACAGTAGAATTCATCGTGGATTCTATGATGGTGAGCTGACCAGGTCCTGCTGCAGCAAAGCATCCCCAAACCATGACACTTCCACCTCCATGCTTCACAGTTGGTATGAGGTTCTTTTCTTGGAATGCTGTGTTTGGTTTACGCCAAACATGTCCTCTGCTGTTGTGTCCAAATAATTCAATTTTGGACTCATCTGTCCAAAGAACATTATTCCAGAAGTCCTGGTCTTTGTCAACTTTATCTCTGGCAAATGTCAGTCTGGCCTCGATGTTTCTCTTGGAAAGCAAAGGTTTCCTCCTTGCACACCTCCCATGCAAGTTAAACTTGTACAGTCTCTTTCTGATTGTAGAGGCATGTACTTCTACATCAACAGTAGCCAGAGCCTGCTGTAGTTCTCGAGATGACACTTTAGGGTTTTTGGAGACCTCTTTTAGCATCTTGCGGTCTGCTCTTGGGGTGAACTTGCTGGGGCGACCAGTCCTGGGCATGTTGGCAGTTGTTTTGAAAGCCCTCCACTTGTAGACTATCTTCCGGACAGTGGAATGGCTGATTTCAAAATCTTTTGAGATCTTTTTAAATCCCTTCCCAGACTCATAGGCTGCTACAATCTTTTTTCTGAAGTCCTCTGACAGCTCTTTTGCTCTCACCATGGTGCTCACTCTCACTTCAACAGTCAGGAGCACACCAAACTAAATGTCTGAGGTTTAAATAGGGCAAGCCTCATTCAACATGCAGAGTAACGATCTACTAATTATGTGCACCTGGTGTGATATACCTGTGTGAGATCTGAGCCAATTTAAGAGGGAATACATGTGAGGGTGTCCTATCTTTTTCCTCAGTTAGAATAGGCATTTTTGTAGAATGACATTTACAGAAGATCTTGAAAAGACTTTTCTTCAGTTTTCTTTGTTTAGTTGGATTACTTTAATCTCTCTGTATTGTTGAAACGGAGATGAAATAACCTTTTATTAAAAATGTTACAAAAAACCACATGCTTTCAAAGGGTGTCCTAATTTTTTCACATGACTGTATATATATATATATATGTATATATATATATACACACACAGTATATAAATATATATATATTTTTTTTTATTTAATAGATTTTTTTCTAATTGTGACTCTATAATAACTGGTGATCTGCTTTTATTTACCCCTGTGTTTTGCCATACTCAATGCACGTTATATATAAAATATGTTTTATCTACAGCTGAGATTCTTTTAAACTGTAGCCATGATTTTCTTCACTTGAACATGTTTCAGTACTTGAGATTGAGTAACACGTCATATGGTATATGTAATCTGCTGTGTAAATGTGCCTGTGAATGCTGTCGACAACTGTAGGTATGGTCCTTGTATAGTAATTGAAAAACGTCTAATTTATAGATATTATTCTTTTCCTCAATTAACAATATATGATAAAAAATATTTTTTACCATACTCTGTATGGTGTAAGTGTAGTAATTGCTATGTCATTGAGGCCGTATGAACCATGATGCCAATTGAGACTCTGGCTTCTGTGGCTGTTTGCAATATCTTAGAGGCGGCAGCATTGTAGCAAAGGTCTGCTGGCCAACTGAGGTCCACTTACAGTATAAACAGGCTAATGCTGTTGCAATTTGTGCTCTGACCTGCTACCTTAAATTCCTGTGTTATTTTCAAAGCTTTCCCCCTGCACATACCAATGACACCTTTATTCTTCTGTGGTAAGAAAGGTCTAGAGAGAGTATTTGAAGTAAAGGGCTGTGAGCATTAGGAGCAGGTATAATATCATCTCAGTATATTATCCATCATACAAGTTCTAAATTTTCTCCAGCTATTTTGCTTGAAAAGTAACTGTATGTGCCTATTTAAAGTATACATGTAATTTGCATATTTGTGTGTATATACGCTCTGTGTGTATACTTTATATAAAATGTACATATTTGTGTATGTGGATAATGTTTGTATATAATATATATTTATATATAATCATCACCTTTATGTGTGTTATTTGTATATTTGTGATGTGTAGTGTTGAGCGAATCAAAGCCAAATGAATCAAGATGGCCGCAATGGCCTCTCTGCGAGCAAATGGATAAGGTGAGTATGTTTTTGTTTAACCTGATGAACCCCCAAAAGGCCTCAATTGTAGCATCAGCGATGAACGCGGCATCTGAGGGATTCAATGACAGAGAGTGGCGTGATCGCAGTTCCCCGTCATTGTGCCTGCTACATACAAAGGAATGCACTTTGTGACATAGTAATTTATCACAAATCATATTTCTTTGTGAAATTCGGCAAAGCAGCCGAATCGTATTTTTCAAATCTTCACTCATCACTAATGATGTGTATAATTTTGGGTGTATGTCAGATCTACAAATTTGTGTGATGTGTATATCATATCTATGAATGTGTGTTTTTATACAGAAAGCTGTGTTGTTTCAGGAAAGCATAGTTTGCTGAGGCATTTTTTAAGTTATTTCATGTACTAGATTTTAATGGAATGGCATGTAGGTTGGTAGTGGGACGCGCCATTCCCTCCTATACTCCTGTAGCCTGAGAAGAACCCATGTGTAGCAGCTGAGCTCATTACTGTGGTAATAAATACATGCTTCAAAAGCGTATTCCTGGTCAGCACTTGGAGACTGCATGACCTGTAGTGGCTGTGCATAGCTTGATCCCCCTGTTTGATCTGAAGTACCTAGGTACTGAATATAGTGCTATATATTAGTTTTTTTAGAATATTTGTCATTTTTTTTCCATCTGAAGTCATGATTCCTCCCTGCTTAAGTTGCTTGTGGGCCAATGACTTATTGGCCCACATGCAAGAAGCAGGGAGGAATCGTGTGTTCAGATCGAAGAAATGCCGAATATTCTAAAAACCAATGTATAGAACTATATTCTATAGTGCTATATATTCGTTTTTTGACTCACACCTGTATTGGGCGCGCAATAGTCACATATTACGCGATCATTACCTTGGCGATTTCCGCGTAAAAAAAAATTAATATGTAGAATATAACAAATATACCAATTCGCGAATATATGATGAATATTCTACATAATATTCGTAAAATATCATGAATTCGAATATGACCCCTGCCGCTCATCACTACTCATATCCCTTATCAGCCAATAGAAGCTCACAGGCCCTTAGTCTCCACATACACATAACAACCCAGCCATTTTTCTTCACTGCTGTAGGTCAGCATTAAAGGGGCAGGGCGCTGTGGATGACACTGTTAATGGAGCGGAGTGTTGTGGAGGTCACAGTTATAGGGGCAGGTAGGGTGGCCATTCACAGGTCCGCTAAGTCACGCCACAACCTTGTTAGGACACGCCCCCTCCACTCCACAGCAAACGGGGATTGAAAAAATGAAGGTAAAAATCTACTTCTGTCAGGTGACTTTCTCCCTGCAGCTCACGCTCACACAGCACAAGTGCTGCTGTCTGAGAGTGAGCTATTCAAAAGTACATCCCTGTGTGCGTCCAGGCCCTGCGCCAGAGGACAGAGAGTCTGAAAGCCGGACTGTCTGGCCTAAAACTGGACCTCTGGCCACCCTAGAGGCAGGCTGCTGTGAAGGTCACAGTTGAGGGTATGGTCCGCTATGGAGATCAGTGTTAAGGGGCAAATTGCTGTAGAGGCCACTGTTAAGGGGGTGGGGTGTTGTGGAAATCACTGTTAAGGAGATGGAGTACTGTGGAGGTCACTAATAAAGGGGCGGCTGCTGTGGAGGTCACTGTTAAGGGGGTGGGATGCTGTGGAGGTCACTGTTAAAAGGGCAGGGAACAGTAGAGGTCACAGTTAAGGGGACAGTTTGCTATGGAGGCCAGTGTTAAGGGGCAGTGTGCTGTAGAGGTAACTTTAAAGAGACAGGGTGTTGTAAAGGTCTCATTTTAAGGGAACGGAGCTCTGTGGAGGTCAGTGTTAAGGGGGCGGGTTATTGTGAAAATCGCTGTTAATGAGACTGAGTACTGTGGAGGTCACTTATAAAGGGGCATCCACTGTGGAGGTCATTGTTAAAGAGGAGGGCGCTGTGAATGTTACTGTTAAGGGGGCAGGCTGCTGTGGAGGTCACTGTTAAAGAGGCGGGCACTGTGGAGGCCACTATTAAAGAGGCAGCGGCGTACTGTGAAGAGGGCAGGGTACTGTGAGGCCACTGTTAAGGGAGGAGGGGACTGTGGAGGCCACTATTAAAGAGGCAGCGGCGTACTGTGAGGCCACTGTTAAGAGGGCAGGGTACTGTGAGGTCACTGTTAAAGAGGCGGGCACTGTGGAGGCCACTATTAAAGAGGCAGCGGCGTACTGTGAAGAGGGCAGGGTACTGTGAGGCCACTGTTAAGGGAGGAGGGGACTGTGGAGGCCACTATTAAAGAGGCAGCGGCGTACTGTGAGGCCACTGTTAAGGGGGCAGGCTGCTGTGGAGGTCACTGTTAAAGAGGCGGGCACTGTGGAGGCCACTATTAAAGAGGCAGCGGCGTACTGTGAAGAGGGCAGGGTACTGTGAGGCCACTGTTAAGGGAGGAGGGGACTGTGGAGGCCACTATTAAAGAGGCAGCGGCGTACTGTGAGGCCACTGTTAAGAGGGCAGGGTACTGTGAGGTCACTGTTAAGAGCGCACAATCTATTGAAACATCTCAAACTTTTAACTTTTATATGCAATCCAACACCAACATTCCATTTAACAGTTTCGGGTGATAGAGTGCCTGTCCCATTATGCACATACCCAAATTCACGAAGACACACACTGTCTGTATAGAGCATGCAGTATTCTACAATTATATTTTCTTAATTGGTAGATTGCATTTGGTCAGGTTCTGTTGCGTTACGGTACATAATGTTGCCAATCCATGCCACATGCTTTCAGCGTACTTTTAATTTCCCAATTTGTGCTAACACTGCATGTCAGCTCATTTCCCTAAACATGATTTTTCAATTGTTATAATATAACTCCTTCTGAAATCCAGTATATATATATATATATATATATATATATATATATATATATACACATTTATATATATGTACTGTGACACAGTAAAGGGCATTGTATGCGGAGTGTGTGCTGCTGGATTTATTAGCAGTCAGGTAAGGTCAAACACTGGACTGGATCGCAGGTGCCGGACCGGGTTCATGCAGAGGGGATCTCTGTATTGGGATCAGAGGCTTGTGCCGGGTCGGAGGGCTGAGACCCATGTGAGGGGAAACAGGCTGACTAAAGCCTGCTGATGGATTCTTGTTGGCAGAAAAGGCTGCATGCTGTGAACTGACACCAATACTGCAAGGTGACTTTTTTGCTTAAAAAGTGTTTTTTTTGTTCTGTGAACTTTCTAACATGTGAATAAACACTGAACTTTGTTTACAAACTGGTTGGTGCCTCTAAACTGCGTCTGCTTATCCTGTTTACCAAAGCGAATCCCCACAATACACATACATACAGTGTGTGTATATATATATATATATATATATATATACATATATATATATATATATACACACATACACACATAAATGAGAGTGCTGAGCTGTTTTCATTGCAGCCCAGGGCTTGGTGAATTCCCCAGGTCTCCCATCTTAGCACTCCTATTACATGCTGTGACGGGTAGGGTTCAATAGCATAAAGTTAAAAATCACAAGTCATTGCAATACAATACTATATTACAGTGTATTATACAAGCAAACAAGTGATCACATGGTAAAGTTTAGAGATGGCCTTGAGGTTCGCCCGGCGGTCGTTTCGCGGCGAACTTTGCTCGTTCGTGATTCGCCGAACATGCGAACATATGGCGATATTCGCACGCGCCTTATTTTTTTGCATAGCGCTGAACTTTGACCCATGACACATCCATCAGGTGGGACAGGACAGCCAATTGAGATCTTTCAGCACATGGACACACCCCCAACCCTATAACAGAACCCGATCTGGCAGCCACTTTACATTATGTGTTTTGCCAGTGTAGGGAGAGGTTGCTAATAGAGACAGATTAATTACTTCACTGAGAACACTGAGTACTATAGAGATGGCCGTGCTTAGTAAGGGTTTATCCTTTGTCCCTACACGCCGTTTTGACGCCTTTACGTGGACTAAGGATTTACATCTTTTCATTAGGAAACTTAGATGGCGGAAGTTTTTTAAACACATGGACGAACGGCAGTGTCAGGAATTAGGGATTCCCTTAAGCCTTTTACCGGATGTTAGGTTGCTACACAGTCTGGAGGAACTGGACGGTGGTATTACTGGTGTGGGTCCTTTTACGACCCTCAGGAATAAGAGCACTAAGATGCCCCCTACCAGCGACATCTCATGCTTGGATGTGTTCCTCCAGCTTGTATCAGCAGACCTCAAAAAAGTGACATCCACCCCCCTGAATAACAACTGTACCAGGGAGGAATGGGAGGCTATCACGGCCCTCAAGAATGATACCACAATCACTGTGAAGCCTTCGGACAAAGGAGGCAACAGTGATTATGGACACGACTGACTATCGGAATATGTGTGAGCATATTCTTCGGGACAGAAACACCTATGAGGTTTTGCCATCCAACCCGATAGACTCTTATCTAGTAGAACTAAGGGACATCCTGCAGGATGCTAAAACCCACAAATTGATTTCCGCAGAGGAATTGGACTTCTTATACCCTAAATATCCAGTAAATGCCACATTCTACAGCCTACCAAAAGTCCATAAGGGGACAACTCCCCTTAAAGGGAGACCTATCGTCTCGGGGGTCGGCTGTATCAGTCAAAACCTGGGTATCTATATCGACAAAGTCCTTATGCCCTTTGTGGTGTCCCTGCCATCCTATGTCAGGGACACCATGGACCTACTTAAGAGACTTGATGGCGTTAACATTGAACCCCAGGCGATCCTGGGGAGTATTGATGTTGAGGCACTTTATTCCTCTATTCCCCATGCAGCGGGTCTCAAAGCAGTAGGTTATTTCCTGAGTATGAGGGGCTGTCAGTTTTCTCGGCACAATGAATTTGTGCTGAGACTTCTTGAGTATCTTTTGACCCATAATTTTTTTCATTTTGGTAACAAGCTTTACCACCAGCTCAGGGGCACGGCGATGGGCTGTTCTTGTGCGCCGGCCTACGCCAACCTGCTCCTGGGCTGGTGGGAGGCAACCTGTGTTTTCTCTGAGGAGATGTCGTCGAGTACCGTGCCCATAGCTCTGTGGGCACGTTACATCGACGACGTCTTTATCATCTGGAACGATTCTCAGTCATCATTCTCTAGTTTGGTATCCAAGCTTAATCATAACAGTATAGGCCTTAGATTCACATTTGAATCTGACCCTAACAGTCTGTCCTTTCTTGATATTTCCATCTTCAGAAAGGGGTCCGATGAACTTTCAACAACCATTTTCAGAAAGCCTACCTCTACTAATTCGGTCCTACACTGGAGCAGTAGCCACCCCACCCCCCTCAAAAGAGGTATTCCATGTGGCCAGTATTTGCGTCTTAGGCAGAACTGCTCCGAGGGACCAGATTTAAAAAAAAAGGTGAACGACCTAAGGGTACGCTTTCTGAATAGGGGTTACCCGGACGATGTGCTTCAGCAGGCCTATCATAGAGCGGTCGACACGGCTAGGTCGGACCTCCTGGTACCTAAGGCTAAATCAGCCGGTGACCAGAAGATCCGACTTTTAGCCACTTTTGATGGCTGTGCCGATAGAATGCGTGGGATCCTGGGCAAACATTGGCCAATTTTAATGATGGACCCAGACATCAGGGACATCATTCACGACTACCCCCAAGTAACATTTCGAAGGAGTAGCAATTTAAAGGATCTCCTGGTACACAGCCATTTTACGCCACCATCCAGGCAGGGGACTTGGCTCGACCGCTTGCCTGTGGGCTGCTTCAGGTGCAGCGGCTGCGTAGCGTGTAAAATTATCCAAACAGAGAAATCTTTTTTTAGCTCTAACCTCAATAAGTCCTTTCCGATCAAAGACTTCATTAATTGCAAAACGCAAGGTGTGATTTATAAAATCACCTGCGAGTGCAATTTGGAGTACGTGGGTAAAACGAGGCGTGAACTACGCAGACGCCTAGGTGAGCACCTTGGCGACATTGCCAATCAGAGGGACACCGTTATCTCCAGACATGTCCATGATTGCCATCAGGGCAACCCTGGCTGTCTGAGAGCAATGGGAATCGAGAAGGTAGCGCATCCAATTCGTGGGGGTGATTGGGACCGTGTTTTACTCCAGAGAGAATCTCGCTGGATCTATATTTTAGGCACGGTCTCACCTACCGGCCTAAATGAACAGCTTAATTATAGCTGTTTTATTTAGGCAATCTATACTGGTCCCCCCCCATTTTCGGACTTATTGATCTATATGGCCTCTATATATCCCTCATTTAACTTATTGTTATGCCGTTTGCCTCCTCTCTGTCCTCCTATGTTTATTTGTATAGTTTTTTCCTCATTATCCCTCCCTCTGTCTCTGTGTGTTCGTATATTGTCATCCTAGCCAGGATTCTTTTGATCATTATGGTTGCCTAAATGCCTCATTCATGTCTGCACGGCTACTTAACTTGTAGCTGCGCTTTCCGGCGGTGTCAGGGAGTAGCGTCCCGGTCGCCTGGCAACTGCCGTGTGGTCTCGTGTAAACAAACGGGATCGGGCGCGGTGACGTAACCACGTCCACAGGCGTCTGTTGAAGAGACCTCCCTCCTATGTGCGATCCGTCCGTTCGCGCATGCGCGCGCGCATCGCACTGTCTATCATGGGTGGGAGTGTCCTGACCAAGCCTCTTTCTGAGGCTCGGTCCTGGTTTAAAAGGTGGCGGTTTTGAGCGCTTCCCCAGGCTACATCAGCCCATGCGCCATTAGTGTTTAGCAGTGGTTAGGACAAGTATCAGTTTGTCCTTCTCACTGGTTATTAGGTTTGGCCACATTCTCCTTTTATCTGGACTGTGGCCTAAACTTTGCCTCTGTGCAGTGCCTGCTGTTGACATTTATCAGCGCTCCCTGCACAGTCTCAGCCCAGGCTCCGTGTTTCCCCTGATGAGTCATTCACTCTTCTATGTTTGCGAAACATGCGTGTAGGGACTAGGCAGCTGAGGGCTTATTAGGGCGCACCAATTCCAGGGGTAGGTTCCTGCATTGGCTGATCGCGGGAAACCGTGGTCATGCCATTTAGGCCATTGTAGGGCCCGAGGGTGATATTAGGGCCAGCAATCCTAGCATTCCTACACCCTGATGCACACGTCTGCCGTCACCAAACGGTGTGTATATCTATCAGCACTGGACGGGCGGTCGTGATTCCAAGGAGCCTCTCATCTAAGCGGTAGGACCACCGGGTTTAATTTGAGTGCCGCCGAGCACCATTTTCTGTTTTTGGGTTCTGGTTGATTGCACCTGTTCTCCGTGGGTGTACCACCGCGTTGCTCCTTTTATTTTCTATAATTGTATCCAATCATCATGGGACCAAATTTTCTATATTGTGTGTATTAAATGTTAAGTTTTAAACTGATCACTTACCTTATATTTTCAAGGGCTGCAATATACCTTCTTCCACAAAATCCTGTTTGAGGGGTGTTATATACCTGTTTCTGCCAAATACTGATTGAGGGAGGCCATATACCTTCTTTAACCAAATACTGATTGAGGGGTGCCATATACCTTCTTTAACCAAATACTGATTGAGGGGTGCTATTGCTATTGACCGATAAGCGCACTTGCCTAGCTCATGACAGTGTGGACTACCTCACATTTCTAAAAATGAATAAGGCATAGATCTCGGAGGAATTCAACACCTGAATTTCCTCATGCCAGGCCACACATATCTGCCACCACGCAGAACATAGAATGGTCCCTTCTTGTAGTATATATTGGAGGCGTGGCGATCTCCATGCAGTCATGCACACCTGACCAGTTAGTATGCCATGGAGGCTGGTTTTAACGTCAGTATAAAACTGAGTCTGCCATTTGACTCCAGGAGAAGTATATAGTGGGCTCAGCATGCATGTTGGTACTTTCATCCCTGGATCGGATGAAAGCTGTAATGGCACCGGACAGGGTTAAAAGCAGAGTGTGCTTGGCGTGCATGCTGTGCCTGCACTCCCTGGACTTTGTGTGGCTGTCATGGCCCATAACAGGTAGGAACTAGTGTTAGGGACCACTCATGAAGGCGACCTTGACGTGGTGAGTGGCTTATTACGCTTTGGCCAAAATGTACACCAATGCCTTATTCAATATCCAGCATTTGACCTGCATTCGCGAATCGTCCCTGTCCATCACTAATAAAGTTTCCTGGTAGGACTAAAAAAAAAACTAAAATAAAAAAAAAAGTTTAATTAAATGTTGTTTCCATTTCTTATGTGAGAAAATATAAACATAACTGCTAATGACATTTCCATAAAAGTCTAAACTATTAAAATGTCACATTATTTATCTTGCATGGTGAACACCGTAAAATGAAGAAAAGCACATTGCTAGAAATATGATGAACTGATACAAAGCTCAAGACAATAAAACCTATGACTCACTCTGCAAAAAGAGAAGCCTACACACAGCTCTGTAGATGGAAATATAAAAAAGTTATGGTTACGTTGACAAGTCAAATAAAAATATTTTGTAAAAGTAGTAAAACATAAAAAAATATATAAATTTGGTATTGTCATAATACTTTTTGCCATTCAACCGGGCAATTTAAAAACAAAAAGTTTCATAATATATTATACGGTATAATACATGCTACCATTAAAAACTACAAAAACTACCCGTCATACAGCTAAAACTGAGTTCACATCACCGTTTAGCTTTCAGTTCTTCTGATCCCTAGAAAAGCAGGGGGAAAAAACTGGATCCATTATTTTGAACATCAGTTATGATCAGATTGCATCAGTTTCTGTCACTTCCATCAGAGATCAGTTATTTCCCACTGGAGAAAAAGTCCTGCATTCAATACTTTTCCTCTCGTCTAAAATAACTGATGCTCAGATTAAGTTATTCTTTATTTTTCTGTCCTTCTGATGGATCAGAAGAATGGAACGTTAAACAGTGATGTAAACCTGGGCTAAGTTGACAAAAAGTAAAAAAAATTATGGCTCATGGACGGTAGGGAGGAAAAACTAAAATGTCTTCACCAAAACTGACTGTATCGGATAGGGACTACAAAAGTGCTCAAGTGAAGATCTTAGCGTGCCTGACTATCTAATGTGTGTAGGGGGCGTTGAATTTTACAAAGATGTCTGGCAGCAGCAAGAGACAGATTCAAGATATACTTGTAGACTTTCTATTGAAACTGTCTTTAACACTGAAGAGAGAGAGCACTTATTCTCCTTGTTTTTTATGACCAGTGGGAGTCTAAGAACTCAGACTTTTGATGTGTTAGTCTACTTTCACACTCGCGTTTTGGCTTTCCATTTGTGAGATCCGTTCAGGGCTAGCGGTCCAAAACGGAATGGAAAAGGATCCACTCAGAATGTATCAGTTTGGTCTCCATTCCGATTTGGAGACGGACACCAAAACCCTGCTTGCTTTTTTTAAAGCCTTGAATGATAACTTTAAGAACATTAAACTTACATATAAGTTTGACAGGGATGTCATTGAGTTCTTAGATGTACAACTTCGGAGGGGGCCGATGGCTCTATTCTGACAAATGTTTTCAGGAAGCCAAACAGTGGTAAATTCATACTTGCATGCCTCTGCATCTCATCCCCCACAGATGATTAGATCAATCGCAGTTGGGCAGTTTCTGCGGGCGCGCAGGGTATGTTCCATTGATGACATATATGAAGAATGTGCAGAAGAACTGAGACAACGGTTCTTTAATAGGGGGTATAGTCAACGGTCCTTCAAGACTGCATATAAAAGGGCAAAGTCGTATACCCGCTCGAGCCTGCTTTAGTCCAGGAAGGAGAAATCGGATGACAATAAAGTAAGGTTTATTACGAATGACCACTCTAGATGGCATGAAATGAGGGCCTGTTTGGAGAAGTATTGGCCGGTTCTACTAACGGACCCGGTTTTGTGCCGCCTCGGGCCCTTCATTGGTGGCAAAAAGATCTAGGAATTTAAAAGGCTATTTGATAAAAAAGCCTTTATACTAAGCGGATTCCTCAGATTTTCCCTGGGGTTGGAAGGCCCAAGTGGGGGTTTGTCCCATGCGATAGATGTATAGCCTGCACCAATAGTGTGATTTTACACTATGTATGTGATAATTGGTATGATATACATATCACAATTCACATTTCTTTTGTTGTTTGCATTTGTTGTTTGCATCATATACACTCATTTATTTGATTTGCACCACTCACATACTATTTATTTATATATTTAGTTATATACCATGTACTGATTATGGTATAATATTTATCTTTTACTAATCATGTATTGAATTATTTTAGTGTATTTGTATATTACATTCACTGTACTGGTTAATACACAATAATCTCAATTTAAGCAATTTGCCCCTTTCATAAACATTCTTGTGACATATTTTTATGTTTCTTTAACCCTTTCAGGACCGAGCCATTTTTCACCTATCTGCCTGGGCCATTTTTAGCAAAGCTGACGTGTCACTTTATGTGGTAATAACTTTACTTATCCAGGCCATTCTGAGATTATTTGCTAGTCACATATTGAACTTCATGACAGTGGTAAAATTGAGTCAAAACATTTCCAAATTTCAGTTTATCTACTTTTATAATAGATAGTAATACCTCCCAAAAAAGTTACTACTTTACATTCCCCATATGTATACTTTATGTTTGGATAATTTTGTGAATGCCATTTTATTTTCTGTGGACGTTAGAAGGCTTAGAAGTTTAGAAGCAAATCTTGAAATTTTTCTGAAAATTTCCAAAACCCACTTTTTAAGGACCAGTTCAGGTCTGAAGTCACTTTGCTTACATAATAGAAACCACCCAACAATGACCCAATTTTAGAAACTACACCCCTCAAGGTATTTGAAACTGATTTTACAAACTTTGTTAACCCTTTAGGTGTTCCTCCTCTTTGAGGAGGTGTGGAATGTTCCCACTTCCTGCCTCATGGGGAGGAAAGAAAGTTCTAGTTAGTGTACCAGCCACCCCTGCTGGGGAAGGCTGTGTTAGTAGGAGCTCCCAGTTACAGGGATCCCAACCTAGGATCCAGCCTCAGCTAAGGCCAAGGATCCATCCTCCCAGTCTGAGCCCATCAGCCTCGACTGTGGACAACCAAGCAATACCTCCAGAACTACAGATCTCCAGGAAGAATCATTCCCTGCGAGAAGTCCTGTGAGTACATATCCAGAGTCCAGGAGAAGCCAAATTCCTCCTCAGCTAGTCAGGCCCACACTAAGCAGAAGACAGACAGAGCAGAAGATAAATACCTGCCAGATTATCCAGGCATATAGTATAGGAGCAGAAGAGATATTAATCCCTGCCATACATTGCCAATACCTGCTGGGACCTAAAGACTATTGCTGTAACTCATATGGATTTCTGTTGCCATCCAGTAAAGACAAGTTGAATTATATTTCAAGTCTGGATCTCATTTACTATTGCCAAAGTTCCTCAATTACTCCTATTAACAACACTAATTTTATTGCAAGTGAGCCAGGATCCAGAAGTCCAGCCGTACCAAGGTAGGAGACACCGTTGACACTACCACACAGATACATTATCCCCCTCTGGCATTCCTCACCTGGTACGTGAGTTATAGCATCTTAAAGGGCCCTGCTACAGTACCTGCGCAAGCTGAAATTGGCGTCACGAACAAACTATAAACTTATACACATATCTATCCTGACCCACTGCATTGTACTAGTGTCCTGCTCATTGCAATTGCGCAGAAGGAAAGGAATGCCATATGGTTTTTGAAAAGCAGATTTTACTGGGATAATTTTAAGCTGCCATGTCACATTTGAAGACCCCCTGATGCACCCCTAGAGTAGAAACTCCAAAAAATGTGACCCCATTTTAGAAACTACACCCCTTAAGGTATTCAAAACTGATTTTACGAACTTTGTTAACCCTTTAGGTGTTCTACAAGAATGAATGGAAAATGGAGAGGAAATTTCAGAATTTCACTTTTTGATGTAAGGCTTTTTTGACACCGTTTTTTTTTTTTTTACGGTGTTCACCTGAGGGGTTAGGTCATGTGATATTTTTATAGAGCAGGTCAATATGGATTTGGCAATGCCTAATATGTATACTTTTTTTTATTTATTTAAGTTTTACACAGTGATATCATTTTTTTAATTAAAAAAAATAAGGTTTTAGTGTCTCCATAGTCTGAGAGCCATAGTTTTTTCAGTTTTTGGGCGATTGTCTTAGGTAGGGTATAATTATTAATGGATGAGGTGACGGTTCGATTGGCATTATTTTGGGGGGGGGGGGCGTATGACTTTTTGATCACTTGCTATTGCACTTTTTGTGATGTAAGGTAACAAAAAAATTGCTTTTTTGACACCGTTTTTTTTTTACGGTGTTCAACCGAGGGGTTAGGTTATGTGATATTTTTATAGAAAAGGTTGTTATGAATGCAGCGATACCCAATATGTATACTTTTTTTTATTTGTTTTTACATTTAACACAATAAAAGCATTTTTGAAAAAAAATAATCATGTTTTAATGTCTCCAAAGTCTGAGAGCCATACTTTTTTTAAATTTTTTTGAGCGATTCTCTTAGGTAGGGGCTCATTTTTTGTGGGATGAGGTTATGGTTAGATTGGTACAATTTTTGGGGGCATATGCCTTTTTGATCGCTTGGTGTTGCACTTTTAGTGATGTAAGTTGACAAAAAAAAGCTTTCTTTAGCACAGTTTTTATTTAATTTTTTTGACGATGGGGGGTTAGGTCATGTGATATTTTTATAGAGACGGTCGATATGGACGCAGCGATACCTAATATGTCTACTTTTCTTTTTTTCCTTATTTAACCCCTTAAGGACACAGCCTTATTACACCTTAGGACCAGGCAATTTTTTGCAAATCTGACCAGTGTTACTTTAAGTGGTGATAACTTTAAAACGCTTTGACTTATCCAGGCCATTCAGAGATAGTTTTTTCGTCACATATTGTACTTCATGACACTGGTAAAATAAAGTTAAAAATGCATAATAAATGCATAATAAAATGCCAAATTTACCAAAAATTGGGAAAAATTTGCAAATTTCAAAGTTTCATTTTCTCTACTTCTGTAATACATAGTAATACCCCTAAAAATTGTGATGACTTTACATTCCCCATATGTCTACTTCATGTTTGAATTATTTTGGGAATGATATTTTATTTTTTGGGATGTTACAAGGCTTAGAAGTTTAGAAGCAAATCTTTAAATTTTTCAGAAATTTACAAAAAACCAATTTTTAGGGACCACTACAGCTCTGAAGTCACTTTGCGAGGCTTACATAATAGAAACCACCCAAAAATGACCCCATTCTATAAAATACACCCCTCAAGGTATTCAAAACTGATTTTACAAACTTTGTTAACCCTTTAGGTGTTGCACAAGAGTTATTGGCAAATGGGGATGAAATTTGAGAATTTCATTTTTTTGCCTAATTTTCCATTTTAACCCATTTTTACCACTAACAAAGCAAGGGTTAACAGCCAAACAAGACTGTATCTTTATTGCCCTGACTCTGCCGTTTACAGAAACACCCCATATGTGGCCGTAAACTACTGTACGGCCACACAGCGGGGCGTAGAGTGAAAGGTGAGCCGTTTGGTTTTTGGAAGGCAGGTTTTGCTGGACTGGTTTTTTGACACCATGTCCCATTTGAAGCCCCCCTGATGCACCCCTAGAGTAGAAACTCCATAAAAGTGACCCCATCTAAGAAACTACACCTCTCAAGGTATACAAAACTGATTTTACAAACTTTGTTAACCCTTTAGGTGTTGCACAAGATTTAATGGAAAATAGAGATACAATTTCAAAATTTCACTTTTTTGGCAGATTTTCCATTTTAATATTTTTTTTCCAGTTACAAAGCAAGGGTTAACAGCCAAACAAAACTCATTATTTATGGCCCTGATTCTGTAGTTTACAGAAACACCCCATATGTGGTCATAAACTGCTGTACGGGCACACGGCAGGGCGCAGAAGGAAAGGAATGCCATACGGTTTTTGGAAGGCAGATTTTGCTGGACTGGTTTTTTTGACGCCATGTCCCTTTTGAAGCCCCCTGATGCACCCCTAGAGTAGAAACTCCATAAAAGTGACCCCATCTAAGAAACTATACCCCTCAAGGTATACAAAACTGATTTTACAAACTTTGTTAACCCTTTAGGTGTTGCACAAGATTTAATGGAAAATAGAGATACAATTTCAAAATTTCACTTTTTTGGCAGATTTTCTATTTTAATATTTTTTTTCCAGTTACAAAGCAAGGGTTAACAGCCAAACAAAACTCAATATTTATGGCCCTGATTCTGTAGTTTACAGAAACACCCCATATGTGGTCGTAAACTGCTGTACAGGCACACGGCAGGGCGCAGAAGGAAAGGAATGCCATACGGTTTTTGGAAGGCAGATTTTGCTGGACTGTTTTTTTTGACACCATGTCCCATTTGAAGCCCCCCTGAAGCACCCCTAGAGTAGAAACTCCAAAAAAGTGACCCCATTTTAGAAACTACGGGATAGGGTGGCAGTTTTGTTGGTACTAGTTTAGGGTACATATGATTTTTGGTTGCTCTATATTACACTTTTTGTGCGGCAAGGTAACAAGAAATAGCTTTTTTGGCACCGTTTTTTTTGTTGTTATTTACACCATTCATCTGACAGGTTAGATCATGTGGTAATTATATAGAGCAGGTTGTCACGGACGCGGCGATACTAATATGTATACAATTTTTTTATTTATGTAAATTTTACACAATGATTTCATTTTTAAAACAAAAAAAATGTTTTAGTGTCTCCATAGTCTAAGAGCCATAGTTTTTTCAATTTTTGGGCAATTATCTTAAGTAGGGTCTTATTTTTTGTGGGATGAGATGACGGTTTGATTGGCACTATTTTAGGGTGCACATGACTTTTTGATTGCTTGCTATTACACTTTTAGTGACGTAAGATGACAAAAAATGGCTTTTTTTACACCGTTTTTATTTTTATTTTTTTACGGTGTTAGATCATGTGATATTTTTATAGAGCCGGTCAATACGGACGCGGCGATACCTAATATGTATACTTTTTTTTTATTTATGTAAGTTTTACACAATGATTTCATTGTTGAAACAAAAAAAATCATGTTTTAGTGTTTCCATAGTCTAAGAGCCATAGTTTTTTCAGTTTTTGGGCGATTATCTTGGGTAGGGTATGATTTTTGCAGGATGAGATAACGGTTTGATTGTTAAAATTTTGGCGTACATGCGACTTTTTTGAACACTGTAATTACCTTTTTTGGGAAGTAAGGTGGGCAAAATTTCAATTTCATCATAGTTTTTTATTTTTTATTTTTATGGTGTTCACCGTTCGGGTAAAGTAACATGACCGTTTTATAGATCAGGTCGTTACGGACACGGCGATACCAAACATGTGTAGGGAATTTTTTATTTTTTTTCATTTTTAATCAGTGATAAATGTGTTTTTTGATTTTTACTTTATTTTTGACCCAGACCCACTTGGTTCTTGAAGATCCAGTGGGTCTGATGTCTGTATAATACAGTACAGTACAATATATATTGTACTGTACTGTATTTTACTTACACTTTGTCTGAACAGATCTATGCCTTCAGCACAGATCTGTTCAGAACCATGGACAGCAGGATGCCTGAAAAGGCGTCCTGTTGCCATGGGAACCTTCCCCGTCTGCTCAGTAGTGGCCAGAACTGCACAGACGGGGAAGGGTAAGGACGGGGCTTTGGGGGGCTGCCTGGGAGCTCTCTCCCTCTCCATTCGGAGGGCTGCAAAGGCACAGCAGCCCCCTGATGGGAGAGGGAGGGAGCTCCCTGAGCTGTTAACCTTTTCCATACAGCGGTCCGTACCGCCCGCAACCCTCCCCCTGCACCTCCCACCGGGCTCAAATAACTCAGGGGTGCAGGGGGGAGGGATACAGGAACATTTTTGGAATCCTAAAGTTTCTGATCCCCGTGGTCAGGGACCGCGGGGATCAGAAACTGCTGAAATCGCAGCAAACCGCAGGTCTGAATTGCCGCGATCGCCAACATCTGCGCATTTAGCCTAGGTGCCTGCTCAATGATTTGAGAAGGCACCTGGTTCTGATCACTGCCAGCCGCACGGCAGTGATCGAAAATACACAGGGCGTACATGTACGCCCTGTGTCCTTAATTACCAGGACACAAGGGCGTACCTGTACACCCTATGTCCTTAAGGGGTTAAACTTTTTTTATCCCTTTATTTTTTTGGCCCACTCTGGGACTTCAACTTTTGGGGGTCTGATCGCCTTTACAATGCATTACAATACTTCTGTATTATAATGCATTGGCTGTAAGTGTATTGCTCAATGTAATTCGCTTACAGCCTGCTCCCTGTGAGATCCAGGGGGCTGGATCTCACAGGCTCTCCTGAAAGGCAGCCACGATGCCTAAGGAAGGGTAAATGCGCCGGCATCAGTGATTTCACAGATGCCGGCACATACAGCAGGGGTCCGGCTATCAGTAACTGCTGGACCCCTGCCGTGGATTGGGCAGGCGCAGCTCCTGCACCCGCCCAATCATGTATGGCGCTGGGCGTTAAGTCACATCCGGTTGCGCCGTACATGTATGGCGCTGGGCATGAAGGGGTTAATTGAACTATTCAACTATTTTATTATTTTAAGGTTATGTGTCCAATCAAGTATCTACAGTATTTGATCATGCTTTCGTTGATAATAGTATTTCATCCATTCACTGTTCTAATTCATTCTACTATGTACAATATGTGTAGAGATGAGTTGGGCTCGCGCATGCACAATGCCGCGTTTCATGCCATCGGCATCTTCGCGATCTAAGTATCGCGGGTGTGCCGTGGCTATCACGTGTTCTGATGTGTGATCATGTGACTAATACGTCACGCATGAGATCGCACGATACATCACGTCATAATTACGCAGCCCTGCCCCTCCTTCTCTTTTTCTTTTCTCCTTTTCTTTTTTTTGCACCTTGTACACAGATGTCCACGATTTATTAATTGTTTGGTGTGGGTCACGATTGGCTGGTTGACGCATTTAATGTGTGTCTCTCGGAGATTGTGCCACCCCCAGACGAAGGTTTGCCAAAACGCGCATCGGGGTTGGCGCCATCCTGGAGGAGACACATAATGGGTAATTGATTCTCTGCATTACATGTATCTGATGTATTTTTGCACTATGCACATGCAATTTATTATTGTTTATATGTAGAAGATATACTGAATCACCATTTGTGGATGTCGCCTTTTCCTTACACTTGTTTTTATGTATGGATTGCTAACCATCAATTATGTTAATGAAATGCATTTATACTTCATGCGGTCTGGCAGTTTTTGATGGGTACTAGGCTTATACTTAGGTACACATATAAACAACATATGCACATATACACAACATAGACATATATACACACACCGTAATTCACTGCAAAATAAATACAATCAGTAAAATGATTACAGACTTCAGACTGTTGGCATCACTCTCTGTGTATACAGAATAAGAGGAGATACTGAGAATTACACCCCTCAAGCATACAGGACTATTGTTGAGCGTGCATGCTCAGCCAAACAGCAGCTCGACTCAAGCATCGCTATGCTCAGCACATCGCAGTGTTCGGCCGAATACTGTGTATGCTCGAGAGCAATGAAATTCAATGGGAGACCCAAGCATTAAACCAGGGACCCCCTGCTCTGAAGAAAATAGGGTGTCTGGTTCACAGCAAAAGGTTAGAAATTGATGGAAACACCACCAAAATGGTTTGAAAACAACATGGGAAGAATGTCTGGATGCATTTTGGACTTATATTATCTATAACATACAATAGACAATCACACAAAATCCAGGTATGTGCAAAGCAACAATCTTTCCATGAAACAGATGTCAGCATACCCTACAATGACAGCCTTGTGCACTATGAGATATTCAAAACCAGCTCTCATCTGACTTGACAGCCAGTAAGTAACTGTTGGATAACTTGGGTGGACCTGCGCACCCAGATCGTTATCATTAGGGTGATAAAAAGTTTTCTGATTGCTTTAACATATTAAATAACCTTTCTATACAGTTTTCTCATGTAAACTCATTTGCATAATCGTGGGCATATGCAAATTAGCTGAATCTGCTTGTTTTTCAGCTAAAACACCATTTGCATGGAAATTTTGCTATAAAAATTTGCGATTAGAATATTCGCGATTAACACTACTCATGAACAGCGCCATTTATTAGATTCATAGTCTTATGAAAAGACTATGAATCCAATAGATGGCGCTGTTCATGACTCATTAACATCTATTGGTTTCATAGTCTTTTTTTTTTTAAATACATTTTATTAGGTTTTGATATAATTTGCACATTTACATTCATTTTTTACAGATATGTGCAGTGAAAACAAAGATAAAACACATATAAACAATGCAATAATCCTTTCCCTAAATATTTCCCTTCCCCCTAACCCTCCCCCCTTCTATACAGGTGATGTGGTTTAAAGTTTTCTTTTTATTATAGGTATTCCTGGAGGTGAATAGTGTCTCATTTCGGAGTTCATGTGGATTTATTGCCGTGTAGTCTCATAGTAGTGCGTCTTTATGTAAGGATTGATGATGCTTTATATGGTATTGGTTTCATAATCTTATCATAAAACTTTGAAACCAATAGATGGCGCTGTTCATGACTCATGAACAGCACCATCTATTCGATTCATAGTTTTATCATAAGACTATGAATCCAATAGATGGCGCTGTTCATGAGTCATGAACAGCGTCATCTATTGGATTCATAGTCTTATGACAAGACTATGAATCCAATAGATGACAATGTTCATGAGTAGTGTAGATCGCAAATATTCTAATCGCAAATTTTTATCACAAATTTTCCATGCAAATGGTTTTTCAGCGGAAAAACAAAACAGATTCTGCTCATTTGCATGTCTTTCCCATATGCCCATGTTTATGAAAATGAGTTTAGATGACAAAACTGTATAGAAAGGTTATTAAATATTATGTTAGGACAATCAGAAAACATTTTGTCACCCTAATGATAATGATCTAGGTGCGCAGGTCCACCTAAGCCATCCAACAGCTATGAAGCAAATTTGAGGCTTATTGGTTGTCAGTCAGATGAGAGCTGGCTTATATCTCATAGTGCACAAGGCTGCCGTTGTAAGGTGTCCTGACTGTATCTGTCTCATGGATAGATTGTTGGCTTGGACATACCCAGGTTTTGGAAAATAGCCTTTGTGGGGTTATCTATTGTATGTCATAGGTAATAGGAGTCCAAGATGCATCCAGACATCCTTCCCATGCTGTTTCTAAACCATTTTGGTGGTGTTTCCATCAATTTCTAACTTTTTTCTGTAAACCAGACACCCTTCACTCTTCAGAGCAGGGGGTGCCTGGTTTAATGATCGGGTTCTCCTTGTTACTTCCATTATACTCTCTACAGAGCATCCTGGTGTGTTCGGCCCAAGCACTTTGGTGCTCGATCAACACTATACAGGACATAAGTGGTACTGTGCAATTTCCACATACAGGTCCTTCTCAAAAAATTAGCATATTGTGATAAAGTTCATTATTTTCTGTAATGTACTGATAAACATTAGACTTTCATATATTTTAGATTCATTACACACCAACTGAAGTAGTTCAAGCCTTTTATTGTTTTAATATTGATGATTTTGGCATACAGCTCATGAAAACCCAAATTTCCTATCTCAAAAAATTAGCATATTTCATCCGACCAATAAAAGAAAAGTGTTTTTAATACAAAAAAAGTCAACCTTCAAATAATTATGTTCAGTTATGCACTCATTACTTGGTCGGGAATCCTTTTGCAGAAATGACTGCTTCAATGCGGCGTGGCATGGAGGCAATCAGCCTGTGGCACTGCTGAGGTGTTATGGAGGCCCAGGATGCTTCGATAGCGGCCTTAAGCTCATCCAGAGTGTTGGGTCTTGCGTCTCTCAACTTTCTCTTCCCAATATCCCACAGATTCTCTATGGGGTTCAGGTCAGGAGAGTTGGCAGGCCAATTGAGCACAGTAATACCATGGTCAGTAAACCATTTACCAGTGGTTTTGGCACTGTGAGCAGGTGCCAGGTCGTGCTGAAAAATGAAATCTTCATCTCCATAAAGCTTTTCAGCAGATGGAAGAATGAAGTGCTCCAAAATCTCCTGATAGCTAGCTGCATTGACCCTGTCCTTGATAAAACACAGTGGACCAACACCAGCAGCTGACATGGCACCCCAGACCATCACTGACTGTGGGTACTTGACACTGGACTTCAGGCATTTTGGCATTTCCCTCTCCCCAGTCTTCCTCCAGATTCTGGCACCTTGATTTCCGAATGACATGCAACAGTCCAGTGCTGCTTCTCTGTAGCCCAGGTCAGGCGCTTCTGCCGCTGTTTCTGGTTCAAAAGTGGCTTGACCTGGGGAATGCGGCACCTGTAGCCCATTTCCTGCACACGCCTGTACACGGTGGCTCTGGATGTTTCTACTCCAGACTCAGTCCACTGCTTCCGCAGGTCCCCCAAGGTCTGGAATCGGTCCTTCTCCACAATCTTCCTCAGGGTCCGGTCACCTCTTCTCGTTGTGCAGCGTTTTCTGCCACACTTTTTCCTTCCCACAGACTTCCCTCTGAGGTGCCTTGATACAGCACTCTGGGAACAGCCTATTCGTTCAGAAACTTCTTTCTGTGTCTTACCCTCTTGCTTGAGGGTGTCAATGATGGCCTTCTGGACAGCAGTCAGGTCGGCAGTCTTACCCATGATTGCGGTTTTGAGTAATGAACCAGGCTGGGAGTTTTTAAAAGCCTCAGGAATCTTTTGCAGGTGTTTAGAGTTAATTCGTTGATTCAGATGATTAGGTTAATAGCTCGTTTAGAGAACCTTTTTATGATATGCTAATTTTTTGAGATAGGAATTTTGGGTTTTCATGAGCTGTATGCCAAAATCATCAATATTAAAACAATAAAAGGCTTGAACTACTTCAGTTGGTGTGTAATGAATCTAAAATATATGAAAGTCTAATGTTTATCAGTACATTACAGAAAATAATGAACTTTATTACAATATGCTAATTTTTTGAGAAGGACCTGTACATACTTCTAGTAGGCAACAGTCCTGAATTTTTACAGGGACTGTTCCTAATTTTTAGAGATAGTCCTGGCAAATTCGGGCTGTCCCAGGCTTAAAATGGGTGGGGTTATGTAAACATTACCCATAGGTGGGTGTTCCCAGTCAATTTGAGATGTTCCCTTGGGCAAGGCTTAGATGCCTTAAATTTACCAACTACAGGGCTGTTAGGCATGCATACTGATACTAACATACACACACTTACGAGCTGTTTCTCCTTCTTCTCCGCCTGGAGTGTTGTAATGGGTTTGTGGGTATGTCTTTGGCTTTGTATGATTATTGCCATGGCTTTATTGTGATTTGTGACAAAACCACGATGCACAATACTCCCCAAAGACACAAATACTCTGTATGAAGAGCTCTGCACGCCTGGAGGCAAAAATGCTGCCTGCCTGCAGTCCAGGAAAAATGCTGCATAAGCGAGGATGCTCAACTCACCTCGTGGATAGTACAATCCTAAACACAGCCTTTTAAAGAATTATGCACTGCGTCCTATTCATTAAGCTGGCCATACACATAAGATAGCTCATTGTTCATTGGGCTGAAAGCTATTGCTCTCGATCCCCTCATACATGACTGCTCAACTTGTCCTAACAACTCTGTGTTCTCGGTAGGAAGTGGAGGATGAAGCTGACAGCAACTTATCTCTTTCAGAACAGAAGCATTGAGCAGCTAAAATCCAACATGTCCCAATGCTTATCTCTCCTCACATCTGCCATTAGGGAAGAGGTGGGAGAGTTCCACATACATAAGTCCTACTAAATCTGGCAGGTTTAGCCAATATACATCTAATGTGTTGGCCAGCGTTAGGCTACTTTCACACTAGCGTTTTTACTGGATCCGGTAGGGTTCAGCAAAAACGCTTCCGTTACTGATAATACAATCATTTGCGTCCGTTATAAATTGGATCTTTAACATTGCCAAGACGGATCCATCATGAACTCCATTGAAAGTCAATGAAGGACGAATCCATTTTCTATTGTGGCAGAGAAAACGGATCCGTCCCCATTGACTTGCATTGGACGTCATACCAGATCTGTCTTGTTCCGCATCTCAGGACGGAAAGCAAACTACAACATGTTGCGGTTTGCTCTCCAGTATGGGAACGCAACTAAACGGAATGGAATGCATTTTGGAGCATTACTTTCTGTTCCGTTCAGTTTTATCCTCATTGACAATGAATGGGGACAAAACTGAAGCGTTTTTTTTTCCCGGTATTGAGCCCCTATGACGGAACTCAATACCGGAAAACTAAAACACTAGTGTGGAAGTAGCCTTAGAGGGATACTAATGCTAATGTATCTCTTCATGTACATTTACTGCACATGTGAATCCAATATATTACTCCCTGTAGGCAGCCATTTCAGGCTGTGGACAGGCTGATTATAATGTTCTTTAATAGGACTTATAATAATAAGTTCAGAAAAATTACTGACCCCATGTTCATTACTCAATTTCATATATCTGCATCTCTTAGAACCTCCAGAACCATTTATGTACATGTTTGTGGACGGTGTCTCTCTGGCAGTCTATAATCTGTGTACTTTAGGTCTAGTGGTCAACAATTTCCCTTCAGGTCCTGACCTTCAACTCAATGATAAATATCTACTCCAAAAGCTCAAATCGGAAAATCTGGCTGTATGTTTAGATAAATAATTCCCAGGCCAGCTTCCACCATAGGTTGCTGCTTTCCTGCTGAGCAATCTGAAGGAAGTCTGTCTAGTTGAGACCATAACACATAAACATTGCTGGAATCCACTCTCCAACCATACTAAATGTAATATAAAAATAATATTAGTGTCACCACAGTCCTTGATGTTTATAATTCCTTAAAAAGTGATAGCATACAGAGATCAGAAGAGTGAGCTCTTGTTTAACCCTATTAAGACATTGACAGCAGCCATCACAGAAGTTTAATATAATAGGGTAGAAATTCTCTAGGCCTGAATTGGCATGGATGGATCAAGATCAAGAGTAGATAGTGAAAAAGTATGTTGGGAAGTATTCACAGAGCTGGGCCCACTGAGTTGTGTTTGCAGCTACTACTGCTACTGGGGCACAGTGGTCATCAGACCTATTCGGGATCCTGTAGTCATCACTGCTATTGAGCATCATGCTGTTGTCATTGTTATTTTGGACAATATATAGTAACATAGTAACATAGTACATAAGGTCGAAAAAAAACATCTGTCCATCCAGTTCGACCTGTTATCCTGCAAGTTGATCCAGAGGAAGAAAAAAAAAAAAAAAAAAAACCTTTGAGGTAGAAGCCAATTTTCCCCACTTTAGGGGAATAAAAAATTCCTTCTCGACTCCAATCAGGCAATCAGAATAACTCCCTGGATCAACGACCCCTCTCTAGTAGCTATAGCCTGTAATATTATTAAGCTCCAGAAATACATCCAGGCCCCTCTTGAATTCCTTTATTGTACTCACCATCACCACCTTCTCAGGCAGAGAGTTCCATAGTTTGTGTACAAACCTTCTTTCCTCCAGACGCAGAGGATGTCCCCTCGTCACAGTCACAGTCCTGGGGATAAATAGCTGATGGGAGAGATCTCTGTACTGACCCCTGATATATTTTTACATATTAATTAGATCTCCCCTCAGTCGTCTTTTTTCTAAAGTGAATAGCCCTAATTTTAATAATCTTTCAGGGTTCTGTAATTGCCCCATTCCAGTTATTACTTTAGATGCCCTCCTCTGAACCCTCTCCAGCATTGCTATGCCTTGTTTACAGGAGCCCAGAACTATACACAGTACTCCATGTGTGGTCTGACTAGCGATTTGTAAAGTGGTAGGACTATGTTCTTATCACGGGAATCTATGCCCCTTCTGATGCAACCCATTATCTTATTGGCCTTGGCAGCAGCTGCCTGACACTGGTTTTTGCAGATTAGTTTGCATTTTATTCAAATTCCTAGATCCTTTTCCATGTCAGTGTTACCGAGTGTTTTACCATTTAGTATGTACGGGTGACTTGCATTATTCCTTCCCATGTGCATAACTTTACATTTATCAGTGTTAAACCTCATCTGCCACTTATCTGCCCAAGCCTCCAGTCTATCCAGATCCCTCTGTAGTAGTATACTGTCCTCATCAGTGTAAATTACTTTACACAGTTTAGTGTCATATAGGTACAATTAATGAGGGTATCCTAATGGGACAGTATTAGCTTGGTATATCCACCCTACTGCCATTTGTTTTATTGTTCCAACACATGAAACACGAATCAATGTTGCCAATTGCAACCTTCATAAAAAATCCTGTTACTTGAGTGGAGAGCTCTATGGCTTCATAGTAACTGTCTACTGTCTCCTGCCATCTCAGGGCCATCCGTTTCCAACTTCTGTAAGGCCTCATGCACACGACCGTTGTGTGCATCCGTGGCCGTTGTGCCGTTTTCCGTTTTTTTCGCGGACCCATTGACTTTCAATGGGTCCGTGGAAAAATCGGAAAATGCACCGTTTTGCAGCCGAGGCCGTGATCCGTGTATCCTGTCCGTCAAAAAAATATGACCTGTCCTATTTTTTTGACGGACAACGGTTCACGGACCCATTCAAGTCAATGGGTCCGTGAAAGAACACGGATGCACACAAGATTGGCATCCGTGTCCGTGATCCGTGGCCGTAGGTTGCTTTCATACAGACGGATCCGAAGATCCGTCTGCATAAAAGCTTTTTCTGATCTAAGTTTTCACTTCGTGAAAACTCATTTCCGACAGTATATTCTAACACAGAAGCGTTCCCATGGTGATGGGGACGCTTCTAGTTAGAATACACTGCAAACTTTGTACAAGACTGCCCCCTGCTGCCTGGCAGCACCCGATCTCTTACAGGGGGATATGATAGCACAATTAACCCCTTCAGGTGCGGCACCTAAAGGGGTTAATTGTACTATCATATTCCCCTGTAAGAGATCAGGGCTGCCAGGCAGCAGGGGGCAGACCCCCCCCTCCCCAGTTTGAATATCGTTGGTGGCACAGTGTGCCCCCACCATCGCCCCCCCCTCCCTCCCTCTATTGTATTAAATCGTTGGTGGCACAGTGTGCCAACCACCATCGGCCCCCCTCCCTCCCTCTATTGTATTAAATCGTTGGTGGCACAGTGTGCCAACCACCATCGGCCCCCCTCCCTCCCTCTATTGTATTAAATCGTTGGTGGCACAGTGTGCCAACCACCATCGGCCCCCCTCCCTCCCTCTATTGTATTAAATCGTTGGTGGCACAGTGTGCCAACCACCATCGGCCCCCCTCCCTCCCTCTATTGTATTAAATCGTTGGTGGCACAGTGTGCCAACCACCATCGGCCCCCCCTCCCTCCCTCTATTGTATTAAATCGTTGGTGGCACAGTGTGCCAACCACCATCGGCCCCCCTCCCTCCCTCTATTGTATTAAATCGTTGGTGGCACAGTGTGCCAACCACCATCGCCCTCCCTCTATAGCAGTAACATTGGTGGCAGTGTGCGGTCTCATAGAAACATAGAAACATAGAATGTGTCGGCAGATAAGAACCATTTGGCCCATCTAGTCTGCCCAATATATCTGAATCCTATGAATAGCCCCGGCCCTATCTTATATGAAGGATGGCCTTATGCCTATCCCATGCATGCTTAAACTCCTTCACTGTATTTGCAGCTACCACTTCTGCATGTTAGAAGATTCATACTTACCTGCTTGCTGCTGCGATGTCTGTGAACGGCCGGGAGCTCCTCCTACTGGTAAGTGACAGTTCTTTAGCAATGCGCCGCACAGACCTTTCACTTACCAGTAGGAGGAGCTCCCGGCCGGACACAGACATCGCAGCAGCAAGCAGGTAAGTATGAATCTTCTACTGTTGAGACCGCACACTGCCACCAATGTTACTGCTATAGAGGGAGGGGGGGGGCGATGGTGGTTGGCACACTGTGCCACCAACGATTTAATACAATAGAGGGAGGGAGGGGGGCCGATGGTGGTTGGCACACTGTGCCACCAACGATTTAATACAATAGAGGGAGGGAGGGGGGGCCGATGGTGGTTGGCACACTGTGCCACCAACGATTTAATACAATAGAGGGAGGGAGGGGGGCCGATGGTGGTTGGCACACTGTGCCACCAACGATTTAATACAATAGAGGGAGGGAGGGGGGGGCGATGGTGGGGGCACACTGTGCCACCAACGATATTCAAACTGGGGAGGGGGGGGGCTGCCCCCTGCTGCCTGGCAGCCCTGATCTCTTACAGGGGAATATGATAGTACAATTAACCCCTTTAGGTGCCGCACCTAAAGGGGTTAATTGTGCTATCATATCCCCCAGTAAGAGATCGGGTGCTGCCAGGCAGCAGGGGGCAGTCTTGTACAAAGTTTGTAGTGTATTCTAACCTGAAGCGTCCCCATCACCATGGGAACGCCTCTGTGTTAGAATATACTGTCGGATCTGAGGTTCACGAAGTAGCTCATATCCGACAGTATATTCTAACATAGAGGCGTTCCCATGGTGATGGGGACGCTTCAAGTTAAAATATACCATCGGATTGGAGAAAACTCCAATCCGATGGTATAAAAGAACTCCAGACTTTACATTGAAAGTCAATGGGGACGGATCCGTTTGAAATGGCACCATATTGTGTCAACATCAAACGGATCCGTCCCCATTGACTTGCATTGTAATTCAGGACGGATCCGTTTGGCTCCGCACGGCCAGGCGGACACCAAAACGACTTTTTTTTCATGTCCGTGGATCCTCCAAAAATCAAGGAAGACCCACGGACGAAAAAACGGTCACGGATCACGGACCCACGGACCCCGTTTTTGCGGACCGTGAAAAAAAACTGTCGTGTGCATGAGGCCTTAACCTAATCGATTTGCAAGCAGTAATGAACAGTTGGATGAAAGTATGATTGCAAGATCAGACTACAAAGGTTATGTTTGTTGTCTGTTACCATGGATATGCCTACGTCTGCACAGGAACTGTACATACAAAATAGTAAGATATTAATTCCTTCTGCAACTTTGTTTCATATTTTCATATTAGATGCACTGGAATTATAAAAAATATGTAGCAATATGACAAATCAGCTTCTAACATACAAAAAGTCAAATACGATTTATTTCCTGCCTGGGAAAATGTTCCAAAGTGCTGACTTTTGTAGCTTCTGCATGGGACAACACAACTGTACTACGTTACCTTGCCCCAGAAATCAAACACCACACATATAAATACAAATCCTGTAATACTAATGATTTCCTTGTATCATGTTTGGAAATATTTTTTCTGAGATACACAAGCATACAGGGAGTGCAGAATTATTAGGCAAGTTGTATTTTTGAGGATTAATTTTATTATTGAACAACAACCATGTTCTCAATGAACCCAAAAAACTCATTAATATCAAAGCTGAATATTTTTGGAAGTAGTTTTTAGTTTGTTTTTAGTTTTAGCTATTTTAGGGGGATATCTGTGTGTGCAGGTGACTATTACTGTGCATAATTATTAGGCTACTTAACAAAAAACAAATATATACCCATTTCAATTATTTATTTTTACCAGTGAAACCAATATGACATCTCAACATTCACAAATATAGATTTCTGACATTCAAAAACAAAACAAAAACAAATCAGTGACCAATATAGCCACCTTTCTTTGCAAGGACACTCAAAAGCCTGCCATCCATGGATTCTGTCAGTGTTTTGATCTGTTCACCATCAACATGGCGTGCAGCAGCAACCACAGCCTCCCAGACACTGTTCAGAGAGGTGTACTGTTTTCCCTCCTTGTAAATCTCATATTTGATGATGGACCACAGGTTCTCAATGGGGTTCAGATCAGGTGAACAAGGAGGCCATGTCATTAGATTTTCTTCTTTTATACCCTTTCTTGCCAGCCACGCTGTGGAGTACTTGGACGCGTGTGATGGAGCATTGTCCTGCATGAAAATCATGTTTTTCTTGAAGGATGCAGACTTCTTCCTGTACCTATGCTTGAAGAAGGTGTCTTCCAGAAACTGGCAGTAGGACTGGGAGTTGAGCTTGACTCCATCCTCAACCCGAAAAGGCCCCACAAGCTCATCTTTGATGATACCAGCCCAAACCAGTACTCCACCTCCACCTTGCTGGCGTCTGAGTCGGACTGGAGCTCTCTGCCCTTTACCAATCCAGCCACGGGCCCATCCATCTGGCCCATCAAGACTCACTCTCATGTCATCAGTCCATAAAACCTTAGAAAAATCAGTCTTGAGATATTTCTTGGCCCAGTCTTGACATTTCAGCTTGTGTGTCTTGTTCAGTGGTGGTCGTCTTTCAGCCTTTCTTACCTTGGCCATGTCTCTGAGTATTGCACACCTTGTGCTTTTGGGCACTCCAGTGATGTTGCAGCTCTGAAATATGGCCAAACTGGTGGCAAGTGGCATCTTGGCAGCTGCACGCTTGACTTTTCTCAGTTCATGGGCAGTTATTTTGCGCCTTGGTTTTTCCACACGCTTCTTGCGACCCTGTTGACTATTTTGAATGAAACGCTTGATTGTTCGATGATCACGCTTCAGAAGCTTTGCAATTTTAAGAGTGCTGCATCCCTCTGCAAGATATCTCACTATTTTTGACTTTTCTGAGCCTGTCAAGTCCTTCTTTTGACCCATTTTGCCAAAGGAAAGGAAGTTGCCTAATAATTATGCACACCTGATATAGGGTGTTGATGTCATTAGACCACACCCCTTCTCATTAAAGAGATGCACATCACCTAATATGCTTAATTGGTAGTAGGCTTTCGAGCCTATACAGCTTGGAGTAAGACAACATGCATAAAGAGGATGATGTGGTCAAAATACTCATTTGCCTAATAATTCTGCACTCCCTGTATGTTTCCTATAAATCTATATAATATCCAGTTTAATGGACCTTAGGAACTGAGGGGACCATATCATATATTAATAACATAAATAAAACGTTCTGAGATTTGGTGTAAAATCTATCTTAGGCTTCTGAACAGAAGTGCCTTAGACGGCAATGAAGGGAAATGAGATGCATCGTAATTGCTACACCGCTGATGTGCCAAGGCTCCTGATCCTTCACATTGCCACTTGGCCAGATGTTTTCTTACAAACTGGATTCCCAAAAAGTTGGGACACTATACAAATCGTGAATAAAAACTGAATGCAATGATGTGGAGGTGCCAACGTCTAATATTTTATTCAGAATAGAACATAAATCACGGAACAAAAGTTTAAACTGAGAAAATGTACCATTTAAAGGGAAAAATATGTTGAATCAGAATTTCATGGTGTCAACAAATCCCCAAAAAGTTGGGACAAGGCCATTTTCACCACTGTGTGGCATCTCCCCTTCTTCTTACAACACTCAACAGACGTCTGGGGACCGAGGAGACCAGTTTCTCAAGTTTAAAAGTAGGAATGCTCTCCCTTTCTTGTCTAATACAGGCCTCTAACTGTTCAATCTTCTTGGGCCTTCTTTGTTGCACCTTCCTCTTTATGATGCGCCAAATGTTCTCTATAGGTGAAAGATCTGGACTGCAGACTGGCCATTTCAGTACCTGGATCCTTCTCCTACGCAGCCATGATGTTGTGATTGATGCAGAATGTGATCTGGCATTATCTTGTTGAAAAATGCAGGGTCTTCCCTGAAAGAGATGACGTCTGGATGGGAGCATATGTTGTTCTAGAACCTGAATATATTTTTCTGCATTGATGGTGCCTTTCCAGACATGCAAGCTGTCCATGCTACACGCACTCATGCAACCCCATACCATCAGAGATGCAGGCTTCTGAACTGAGCGTTGATAACAACTTGGGTTGTCCTTGTCCTCTTTGATCCGGATGACATGGCATCCCAGATTTCCAAAAAGAACTTTGAATCGTGACTCGACTGACCACAGAACAGTCTTCCATTTTGCCACACTCCATTTTAAATGATCCCTGGCCCAGTGAAAACGCCTGAGCTTGTGGATCTTGCTTAGAAATGGCTTCTTCTTTGCACTGTAGAGTTTCAGCTGGCAACGGCGGATGGCACGGTGGATTGTGTTCACTGACAATGCTTTCTGGAAGTATTCCTGAGCCCATTCTGTGATTTCCTTTACAGTAGCATTCCTGTTTGTGGTGCAGTGGCGTTTAAGGGCCCGGAGATCACGGGCATCCAGTATGGTTTTACGGCCTTGACCCTTACGCACAGAGATTGTTCCAGATTCTCTGAATCTTCGGATGATGTTATGCACAGTTGATGATGATAGATGCAAAGTCTTTGCAATTTTTCGCTGGGTAACACCTTTCTGATATTGCTCCACTATCTTTCTGCGAAACATTGTGGGAATTGGTAATCCTCTACCCATCTTGGCTTCTGAGAGACACTGCCACTCTGAGAAGCTCTTTTTATACCCAATCATGTTGCCAATTGACCTAATTAGTGTTAATTGGTCTTCCAGCTCTTCGTTATGCTCAAATTTACTTTTTCCAGCCTCTTATTGCTACTTGTCCCAACTTTTTTGGGATTTGTTGACACCGTGAAAATTTGAATCAACGTATTTTTCCTTTAAAATGATACATTTACTCGGATTAAACGTTTGATCTGTCATCTACGTTCTATTACAAATAAAATATTGACATATGCCATCTCTACATCATTGCATTCAGTTTTTATTCACAATTTGTTTAGTGTCCCAACTTTTTGGGAATCCGGTTTGTAAAAGGCCAGATAGTTGACTGTCCAGCCGATGGCTCAGCATCTCTATCATTAGGAACCTATCGTTGCCACCTTCAACTTGCCTAAGCATCAAAGTTCCTACCAAGTGTTATTTTTGTTTTCTATATTCGGATTGGCAATGACGGATCTGTTTTTGCCTGACTGATACATAATAGAAATGCTATTCTGAAATTTGAGAAAGCTGGTTAAAAGGGATTGTCTCACTTCAGTATATATCATGTAGAGAAAGTTAATACAAGGCACTTACTAATGTATTGTTATTATCCATTTTGCATTTTTCCATCACATTATACACTGCTCGTTTCCATGGTTACGACCACCCTGAAATCCAGCAGTGGACATTTTTTGCTCACTACAGGAAAAAGTGTTGGCCTCTCTGGTGGCCGAGACCATAGGAGCGCACATCGGCTAGTGCTTTTTCCTATACTGTGCAAGCATGACCATTACTGATGGATTGCAGGGTGGTCGTAACCATGGAAGCGATCAGAATATAATGTGATGTAAAAACTAAGCCAGTCAGCAAAGGAAGCAATATGGATAATCACAATACATTAGTAAGTGCCTTGTATTAACTGCATCTACATGATAAATGCCATTTGCTGAAGTGAGACAACCCCTTTAACAGCCCTTATCAGAGCTGTAATGGTGGCCATATGGAGTGTTGCCCAGCCCTGCCAGAAGAGATTTACATTTAGAGATGACTGAAAACTATCATTTCTAAAAATTCTGAGTTTCTATAAAGAGCAATTTGTAAAACAGGAATATGCTCATCCTGGAGATACCATATTTTGCTCAAATCAAGTAACATTTTCAAAAGGACAGGGCATTCCACTATTTTCTGTCATAATTTGAACACTTGACTCAGTCAAATCATAATGAATCTGCCAAAGTATATGCCAGATATTACGATCTCGTCAGCTCAAGCAAGATATATTACCACTGAGAACAGTTTTCTTTGAGATTGCTATTTTCCTAGAGGCAGCAGGTCACCTAGACACAGGACCAACATGATTCTGAGAAATACACTTCTGAGTCCTTATAGGTGTGAAACTGAGCTGCAGAACAGTATTATGATGATGATGGTTATATCTGAATTATCCCGGAACTGTACATTGTAAAACATTTACAGTCTACTAATACAAAATACAAATAATGCATAATCCTGACAGTTTATGCAAACACAATGTACTATAAACTACATTCGGAGAGACAGAGGAATAAAGGGTATCCAAGAAGTGAGGGAACAAGTACGCAATTGCATCTTTGTCAACAGAAGAAAATATCATTTAGTACCACACTTTGATTTTAATGGCAGGAGAACCTGAAAAAACTTCAGGTCATATTTGCAGCCACTAAATACTCAGTAGAAGTGCACAAATAGTCCCACAACATGGACAGTGACATACCAGAGGGGGATCATTGGCAAAAATTCACACAAAAAATTGTTAGGCCACGGGAGTACAGGCCCCAAAAATTAGGCATTCACCTGCCAGAAAAGAACTTGTGATGATGTGGCTGGAGGTATATTAGGCGGTCACTGGAAAAAAAATTGACTGTAGGCCAGTACAGGCCCCAAAAATTACCGTATTTTTCGCCCCATAAGATGCACTTTTCTCCCCCCTAAAGTGGGGGGAAAGTGCCCCTGCGTCTTATGGGGTGAATGCTGGCAATTTACATTGCAGTCTGCGATGTATTAGTGAGGAGGGAGGAGGGGCTGTATTAGGCGGGGAGAGCGGCGGGCAGTGCAGGCACTGTACTCTGTCCCGCCGCTCAGTATGTACTGTATTATATCTCGTGTTAATCATAATATCTAAACTGCGCTCCCCCTGCTCCCCATCTGTACCGTACTTACCGGTCACAAGCCTGCTCCGCCTACTTTATGAATGAAGCAGGCGGAGCAGGCACGTGACCTCAGTGAGCTACGGCCGCCTGCAGCCCGGCCTGCCTGCTAGCACTTACTACAGGAGACGGAGTGTGACATGTACCGGTAAGTACGGTACAAATGGGGAGCAGGGGGAGCGCAGTTTAGATATTATGATTAACACTAGATATAATACAGTACATATTGAGTGGTGGGGCCAGAGTACAGTGCCTGCACTGCCCGCTGCTCTCCCCGCCTACTACAGCCCCTCCTTAGTGATTAATGGATGGATCTGTGGATGGCATTATGATGGTGGGGGGATCTGTGGATGGCATTATGATGGTGGGGGGTCTGTGAATGGCATTATGATGGGGGTCTGTAGATGGCATTATGATGGGGGTCTGTAGATGGCATTATGATGGGGGGGTCTGTGGATGGCATTATGATGGGGGGGATCTGTGGATGGGACTGTTATGGGGAATCTGTGGATGACACATATAGCAGTGTCATCCACAGATCCCCCCACCATCATAATGCCATCCACAGACCCCTTCCCCCATCATAATGCCATCCACAGCTCACCCCATAACAGTGCCATCCACAGATCCCCCACATAACAGTGCCATCCACAAATCCCCCACCCAATAACAGTGCATCATCCACAGATCCCCCATAATAGTGCCATGCACAGACCGCCATTTGTTCAAACCCACCAAAAGCACACCTTTTGGTTAAAAACATTTTTTTTCTTATTTTCCTCCTCAAAAACCTAGGTGCGTCTTATGGGCCGGTGCATCTTATAGGGCAAAAAATACGGTGGGAATTAACTTGACAGAAAAGTACTTGTGATTATGTGGCTGGAGGTACATTAAGCGGTCACTGGCTAATTTTTTTTTACTGTATTACTGTAGGCCAGTACTTGCCCCAAAAATTAGACATTAACCTGACAGAAGGTACATCTGGAGGTACATATGGAGGCGGTGACTGGATAAAAATTTTCACTGTAGGCCACTGGAGTACAGGCCCCAAAAATTAGGCATTCACCAGACAGGAAAGGCCTTTTATGCCGCTGTATATACATAAGACAAGGACCATTCTTTGTTCTGGATGGTAGTGGATATGTGTGGGCTGGCATGAGGAAATTCAATTGCATGTGGTCGTCACAGGTGTTGAATTCCTCCGAGATCAATGCCTTGTTCATTTTTAGAAATGTGAGGTAGTTCACACTGTTGTGAGCTAGGCGAGTGCGCTTATCGGTCATGATATCCCCTGCTGCGCTGAACGTCCTCGCTTCTCAGAGCGTCCACATCGGCCGTTAACCCGATGTAGTCGGACAAGTGTCGGTCTAGGCGTTCCCTGAGGCTGGCTGTCGATGAGTTGGCTGCAAGAATTATTTCATATCCGAAGTGACCAACACATCGTCAAACTGCCCTCTTCTTGCAGGCGCGATAGAATTGGTACCCGCACCTATTTCGCTGTGGGTGGACATTCCTCTACCAGTGCCCGCAACAGCAGAATGCAGCATCTCTCGCAGCAAGATCTCGAAATGCTCCATTCTGCCAGCCCTCTGTGATGCTGGTAACTTGTTCGCCATTTTGTGTTTGTACCAGGGGTCTAAGTACGTTGCCACCCAGTACTGGTCCTTGACCTTTATGCTTTTTATACGGGGGTCCCTCTTCAAACACTGGAGCATGAAGGCCCCCATTTGCACTAAATTGGAAGCGGTGGAGCGCCCTGGCTCCTGCTCATTGCCCAGGAGAGTGTCGTCCTCAGTCTCCTCACCCAACACCAGGAATCCGAAAAGTTTAAAGACCCCTCAAACCTTGCTCTTCTTATTCCTTCTCTTCCCCTCAGCCACCGTTCTCCTCTAAATCCTCTTCAGACTCCTGCTGACTTGTCTCAGATAGAGTAGCCCCCCTAGGAATTCATTCAGCATTGCGACTTCCTCATCTTCCAGCTCCTGCTCCTCGACGGCTTGATCAATGAGACGATGCAATGCACGCTCCAGAAAGAAGGAATAAGGTACGATGTCACTGATGGTGCCCTAGCTGCGACTGACCAGTTTGGTGAGCTCATCAAATGGCCACAGAAGTCTGCATGGGTCGCGCATAAGCAGCCACTGGCGCACTGAAAAGAAACCAAGCTCCCCAGAACCTGTCCTGCTGCAGAGTTCGTACAGGTAGATTAATGGCACGTTGCTGCTGGAGCAGCCTATCAAGCATATACAAGGTGGAGTTCCAGCACGTCGGGCTGTCATAAATCAGACGTCACCGCTGAACACCAGCAAGGCGAGCCATGGCCGTGTAAGAACTTCTAAAATGGCCAGAGATTTATCTGGCCTGCCGCAAGATGTCCTGGACCCCTGGAGTATTTGGCAACGAATCGCTGCACGACTAATTTCAGGATGTGTACCATGCACGGCATGTGTGTCTTTTTTCCCTGTTTCAGTGCGCTCAGCAGATTGGCACAGTTGTCGCACACCACTTTGCAAACTGTCAAATTGGACAGGGTTAGCCACTGATTGGCCTGTGACTGCAGAGCTGAAAGTAGTGCAGGACCGGTGTGGCTCTTGGCTTCCAGGCACAATAGCCGCAGCACAGCATGGCAGTGTCTCACCTGGGATGTTAAATAGGTTCTGGGGAGCTTGGGGGGCGCAGCAGAAGAGACGATAGCAGTGGAAAAGGAGGAGTCAGTATTTTGTGGAAGCAGGTATACCAAAACCCTTAATCAGTATTTTGTGGATGCAGGTTATCACAGGCCTCAATCAATATTTGGTAGAAACAGGTATAGTGAACACCTTAATCATTATTTTGTGGAAGCAGGTATATCAAACCCCTTAATCAGTATTTTGTGAAAGCAGGTATATCGCAGGCCTCAATCAATATTTGGCGGAAACAAGTATATCGAACCCCTTAATCAGTATTTTGTGGAAGCAGGTATATTGCAGGCCTCAATCAATATTTGGTGAAAGCAGGTATATCAAACCCCTTAATTAATATTTTGTGGAAGCAGGTATATTGCACCCCTCAATCAATATTTGTTGGAAACAGGTATATCGAACCCCTTAATCAGTATTTTGTGGAAGCAGGTATATTGCAGGCCTCAATCAATATTTGGTGGAAACAGGTATATCGAACCTCTTAATCAGTATTTTGTGGAAGCAGGTATATCACACCCCTAAATTATTTTTTTTGCCACAACAGTTATATCACACCACCCTGTTTATTTGAGGCAACAGGTATATCGCAGCCCTCAATCAGTATTTTGTGGAAGAAGGTATATCACATCCCTCAATCATTTTTTGGGGGGGCAACAGGTAAATCACACCCATTGTGATTAGTTGCTCCAATAGCGTTTGTCCCTATCTGTATCTGCGGTATCGCAGCAGAACCGCACACAATTGCTGCACAATACAAATGCACTATAATATACTTTCTATGTTAGAAAGTATATTATAAGTATATCACACCCCTCAGTATATCACACCTATCGATAGCACACTTATACCTAAAAAGGACTTTTGTGGCCCTATTAGCTAGCGTTTGGTGTCCCTAACAGCCTGTTCCTGCTCCACATAGCAACCTCTCCCTACACTGGCAAAACACAGAATGTAAAATGGTTGCCAGATCAGGTTCTTTTATAGGGTGGGGGTGTGTCCATGTGCTGAAACATCTCAATTGGCTGTCCTGTCCCACCTGATAGATGTGTCATGGGTTAAAGTTTGGCGCAATGCAAAAGAATATGGCGACGGCCGACCTCGCCATATGTTCGCATGTTTGGCGAATCACGAACGCGCAAAGTTGGCCGCGAAATGACCACCGGGCAAACCGCAAGGCCATTTCTAGAAATGTATAGTTTGAAGAAGAAAAGAATGGAAGATTTCTCTAGCAACTCTCCCAACAGAAGGTATGACATCAGCAAATTACCAATTAGTTACATGAATTTGCATTTAAAATATATTTTTAAGAATTTTCATTATCACTGTCACCATATTAAAAAAATATTGCAGCTTTCACTGAACCTCGTAATAGTCTGGCACGCCCTTTTCTGTAGAGATCACTTCTCCACATAAATCTTATTATCATCACAGAATAGATGACCATGAAAGGTAACACATGTCTATATACACAGAATATATATATATATATATATATATATGCTATCTTAGAGCATCTCAACGGAAATAAACAAATAACGCCATATCAGCAATCAGCATGGCTTCGTGAGGGATCGGTCATGCCAAACTAATTTAATCAGTTTCTATGAGGAGGTAAGTTCTAGACTTGACAGCGGCGAATCAATGGATGTCGTATATCTGGACTTCTCCAAAGCATTTGACAATGTACCGCATACAAGGTTAGTATATAAAATGAGAATGCTCGAACTGGGAGAAAATGTCTGTATGTGGGTATGTAACTGGTCGAGTGATAGAAAACAGAGGGTGGTTATTAATGGTACACACTCAGATTGGGTCACTGTCACTAGTGGGGTACCTCAGGGGTCAGTATTGGGCCCTATTCTCTTCAATATATTTATTAATGATCTTGTAGAAGGCTTGCACAGTAAAATATAAATTTTCGCAGATGACACTAAACTGTGTAAAGTAATTTACACTGATGATGACAGTATACTACTACAGATGGATCTGGATAGATTGGAGGCTTGGGCAGATAAGTGTCAGATGAGGTTTAACACTGACAAATGTAAAGTTATGCACATGGGAAGGAATAATGCAAGTCACCCGTACATACTAAATGGTCAAACACTCGGTAACACTGACATGGAAAAGGATCTAGGAATTTTAATAAACAGCAAACTAAGCTGCAAAAACCAGTGTCAGGCAGCTGCTGCCAAGGCCAATAAGATAATGGGTTGCATCAAAAGGGGAATAGATGCCCGTGATGAGAACATAGTCCTACCACTTTACAAATCGCTAGTCAGACCACACATGGAGTACTGTGTACAGTTCTGGGCTCCTGTAAACAAGGCAGACATAGCAGAGCTGGAGAGGGTCCAGAGGAGGGCAACTAAAGTAATAACTGGAATGGGGCAACTACAGTACCCTGAAAGATTATCAAAATTAGGGTTATTCACTTTAGAAAAAAGACAACTGAGGGGAGATCTAATTACTATGTATAAATATATCAGGGGGCAGTACAGAGATCTATCCCATCAGCTATTTATCCCCAGGATTGTGACTGTGACGAGGGGACATCCTCTGCGTCTGGAGGAAAGAAGGTTTGTACATAAACATAGAAGAGGATTCTTTACGGTAAGAGCAGTGAGACTATGGAGCTCTCTGCCTGAGGAGGTGGTGATGGTGAGTACAATAACGGAATTCAAGAGGTGCGTGAGTGTATTTCTGGAGTGTAATAATATTACAGGCTATAGCTACTAGAGAGGGGTCGTTGATCCAGGGAGTTATTCTGATTGCCTGATTGGAGTCGGGAAGGAATTTTTTATTCCCCTAAAGTGGGGAAAATTGGCTTCTACCTCACAGTTTTTTTTTACCTTCCTCTGGATCAACTTGCAGGCTAACAGGCCGAACTGGATGGACAAATGTCTTTTTCGGCCTTCTGTACTATGTTACTATATAAATATATATACACACACACAGGATCACATCAGTCACAGTAGGTGATAAAAACAGCTCATTTCCTATCTCCTTCATGCATAATGACCTCTGCATAGGTCACAGAGCATGTCCACAGCGAGTCATCTCTACAGGTTCTTATGGTCCATGTCGCTATTGTAAAGCATATTTGCAAATGCTTTTAAAAGGAATCTGTAACCAGAAAGCAATGCCTTTTTGTGCAAGCTCAGCTGAATGTAAAAATACTTTTCAGCCAGAAAAGTTCCATTAATTCACATGCAAATGAGCAGATTAGTGCACCAAGGGCAGGCCCAAGCCATTATGTGCAACGTTGCACTTAACTGTACATTTGCATATACAACCCCAATTCCCAAAAATAAATTTAAAGAAAAACTGAAAGCAATTATTTGCAAATTTTATAGACCCATATTTTTTTCACAATAGAACAGAGAACACAGACATTTTACCATTTCATGAAAAATAAAAAATAAAAAAAAATATATATATATATATAAATATATATATATATATATATATATATATATATATATTTAGGACATGATGGCAGCAACGCATTTCATGATCCGATGCTCTCCCTTGCCCTGCACTGGATCACGCAGGGCAAGGGCTTTTTTATGTTTTTACACTGCTAGGCAGAGGCTTCAGTCCAGCAGTGTGTTCAGTGATGTCACCGGCTCTGATAGGCCGGCTTTAGGGCTGCCCTAGCCGTTTTACAGGCTAGGGCAGCGCTAAAGCCCGCCCATTAGTGTCGGTGATGTCACCGGGCTCACTGCTGGGCGGAAGCCTCCGCCTGGCAGCCCTATGGAGAGCCCGGTACATCACCTCATCTCCCGAAAATGCCATTTTCCTTGCACGATTCAGCGCAGGGCAAAGGGGAGCATCGAAGCATAAACCCGGACAACCCCTCAAATGGTCAAGTACATCATGCAGGGAAGATAAGTGATGCTCACCTACATACTATTATGGTACGACCACACGGTTAGGTTTCTGCATGCAGTTTTGGGAAGCCAAAGCCAGGAGTGAATTCAAAAAAGAGGACAAGTTTTATCTGTCTTTTATACTTTCTCTCCTTTTATGATTTACTCCTGATTTTGGCTTCCAAAACTGCATGCAGAAACCTGACCGTGTGGCCATACCCTTACGATGAAGTGATGGTGTGGGCTCCTGCGATTGTTCATCCCCATATAGATTCATTGTTTTATCGATAGCACTTCTCTGTTTACACAGGATGATGTTCTGCAGACAAATGAGGATTTTTTTCTACTGCATAAATGATGGATCTTCCAATAAATTTTTTAACACCTGGAAGTTCAACAAAAGATCTGAATAAAAGGATTGGTGTAGACACCTGGGAATACACTTTAATGCTTGGCATCACCCTAACACCTTTATTAGTGTTTCATAGCAACCAGCCCCAGCATTATGTAGCATATATATATGATAAGTATGAGGGTATTTGCTTTTCACATACATTTCTAGTACATCACTCCGCATAATACTAAAAATCAAACTGCTCTGGTCAGGAATATTCTCTAGCAATGTGATAACGTTCTTCTTAAGTGAGCAATAAAAATGAACATGACGCTTCCTAACTAATTAGCTGTCTATGTAAATTGCTCGGAGGACGCTTGGTGAATAAATCTAACAATACTGTGAATAAATACACAGGTACTTTTACGTATGAAGACAGAGGTAGACGGAACCCCACAGGATCATACGGAGGGCCCAGTCTCTGGCACCTTAATAAGCCTAAAAGGGCCAGCAGAAGTCAACACCATTAGGGGATGACTTTGGAGTCAATTGCTTGTCAATATGACCTATTTCTTATTGATGATGTGTCTTGTGTGCACAATGATAAAGGTCAAGATAAAACAAAACAAAAATTAAATGCACTTGTTCTACATAGATGAAGGATGAGCCTTCTGAATCATCTTCTCTGGTGGAAATAAGGAGCATTAGGCAAACCGTGTACTGTATGTAGAAAACAACTGAATAAACAAATGCTAGCCATCTGATAAGTATCTGAATATGGCTGAGAGTGAAGATACTAGGTGTATTTACTTCTGATAGTTATGTTTAATGAAATATTCATACACACGCCTGTCATACTTGCTCATTCATATATGTTTGTTAATGCTGCCTTTTTCTGCACTGCTCGATGTCCTGTACTTCAATAACTGACTATAGCAGGAGTATGACAATATAAAGTATAAAGAAATAAATGAGAGGTTATGAGAATATGGCCAATATCCAATGAAATCTTCACACGGACAGGATGAGGGTGATCAGGACATGGACCCCCATTACATATCGCTTTGGACGCACGGTGGCTCGGTGGTTAGCACTTGTGTCTTGCAGCGCTGGAGTCCTAGGTTTGAATCCGACCATGGACAACATCTGCATGGAGTTTGTATGTTCTCCCTGGGTTTGTGTGTGTTTCCTCCCAGACTTCAAAGAAATACCGATAAGGAACTTAGATTGTGATACTAATGTCTGCAAAGTGCTATATAAGTGATATCATACACTTACTTCAGGTTAAAGTGGTCATCTAGTTTCGGTAAGAAACCAGAGACAACACTAAGGAATAGGCTGCAGTAAAGAAATGAGTTGTACTTACCTAGTTGTTCAATTGCTGCCGCTCCAGTTCTCCCGGCTGCCTCTGTTTACCAGTAGTTACCTGTTGTTGACATCTGGGTAAACAAAGCCCAGAAAATAAAAAACTGCAATAAGAAGGGGTTTGAGTCCATGCTTGTACAGGGAGTGCATAATTATTAGGCAAGTTGTATTTTTGAGGATTAATTTTATTATTGAACAACAACCATGTTCTCAATGAACCCAAAAAACTCATTAATATCAAAGCTGAATATTTTTGGAAGTAGTTTTTAGTTTGTTTTTAGTTTTAGCTATTTTAGGGGGATATCTGTGTGTGCAGGTGACTATTACTGTGCATGATTATTAGGCAACTTAACAAAAAACAAATATATACCCATTTGAATTATTTATTTTTACCAGTGAAACCAATATAACATCTCAACATTCACAAATATACATTTCTGACATTCAAAAACAAAACAAAAACAAATCTGTGACCAATATAGCCACCTTTCTTTGCAAGGACACTCAAAAGCCTGCCATCCATGGATTCTGTCAGTGTTTTGATCTGTTCACCATCAACATTGCGTGCAGCAGCAACCACAGCCTCCCAGACACTGTTCAGAGAGGTGTACTGTTTTCCCTCCTTGTAAATCTCACATTTGATGATGGACCACAGGTTCTCAATGGGGTTCAGATCAGGTGAACAAGGAGGCCATGTCATTAGATTTTCTTCTTTTATACCCTTTCTTGCCAGCCACGCTGTGGAGTACTTGGACGCGTGTGATGGAGCATTGTCCTGCATGAAAATCATGTTTTTCTTGAAGGATACAGACTTCTTCCTGTACCTATGCTTGAAGAAGGTGTCTTCCAGAAACTGGCAGTAGGACTGGGAGTTGAGCTTGACTCCATCCTCAACCCGAAAAGGCCCCACAAGCTCATCTTTGATGATACCAGCCCAAACCAGTACTCCACCTCCACCTTGCTGGCGTCTGAGTCGGACTGGAGCTCTCTGCCCTTTACCAATCCAGCCACGGGCCCATCCATCTGGCCCATCAAGACTCACTCTCATTTCATCAGTCCATAAAACCTTAGAAAAATCAGTCTTGAGATATTTCTTGGCCCAGTCTTGACGTTTCAGCTTGTGTGTCTTGTTCAGCGGTGGTCGTCTTTCAGCCTTTCTTACCTTGGCCATGTCTCTGAGTATTGCACACCTTGTGCTTTTGGGCACTCCAGTGATGTTGCAGCTCTGAAATATGGCCAAACTGGTGGCAAGTGGCATCTTGGCAGCTGCACGCTTGACTTTTCTCAGTTCATGGGCAGTTATTTTGCGCCTTGGTTTTTCCACACGCTTCTTGCGACCCTGTTGACTATTTTGAATGAAACGTTTGATTGTTCGATGATCACGCTTCAGAAGCTTTGCAATTTTAGTGAGTGCTGCATCCCTCTGCAAGATATCTCACTATTTTTGACTTTTCAGAGCCTGTCAAGTCCTTCTTTTGACCCATTTTGCCAAAGGAAAGGAAGTTGCCTAATAATTATGCACACCTGATATAGGGTGTTGATGTCATTAGACCACACCCCTTCTCATTACAGAGATGCACATCACCTAATATGCTTAATTGGTAGTAGGCTTTCGAGCCTATACAGCTTGGAGTAAGACAACATGCATAAAGAGGATGATGTGGTCAAAATACTCATTTGCCTAATAATTCTGCACTCCCTGTAGAATGAGAAGGGGAGCAACTTTGCAAATTGTCTCTATCGAAAATATCTTTTGGGTATATAGTTCCTGTGCAGACCCATGATTCTGCATGGCTACATGCTACAAGCAAACCCTGTGGTCATACTCATCCTGTGGTCATGTTGTCTTCTACTTGTCCTCTGGTACCTTGTAACTTTATAACAGCAAGACATAAGGAACTGATGAAAATTGTTCAACTGCAGCATTACATTTTCAGTGAAAAATAAATGTTCTGCTATCATTACCATATCACAATGACACAGTTTAGAATTAATTTTCATCCTGCCATCGGTGGAATTAGTTTAGGGACAACGTTTGAAATAAATGTCAAACCCAAATGCAGTAGTAAGCCTTTTCTATGTTTCACAGACAAACACCACTAAAACATAATGTTTAATTTATATCCTAAAAAACATAGCTGAATATCACCTCCATAGGAAACTCCATACTGTGTAGAAGAGGAGGAATTCATATATGTCCCTAATTCTCTCCCTACCTAAGAACGGAATAGCCGCCCCGTGTCAGGAGTACCATCACCAAAATGCTGAAAAGAGGTGGTAAAGCTTTCATCCTAAACCCCTGAGGGGTATCCCCAAGGGTCAGATTTTAACGATTCAGTGAAACTGTTCTACCTTGGAGGAATTTGAGTATGAGGCTTTACAACTATTCCACAGAGTTAAACAGAGAGGCTACATTGACCGATACTTAAAGGAGGCTTGGAAGTTTGCACGTAATAGTAATCGAGGGGCACTCTTCCAACCAAGGGCAAAAAAGGAGGATAGCCTACTGCGTATAATTGGTACTTAGGATTCTGGGTCAAATCAAGTGAGGGATATCTTAAACTGCTATTGGTCCCTCCTCAAAACAGATCCTGACCTCAGGGATTTTTTACCTGACACTCCCTCCATTACATTCCGAAGGGGTCGCAACATCGGGGATGCCCTTGTAAATAGTCATTTTGAATCACCAAGAAAAGAGAGCTGGCTTCAAAGTCGCAAAAAGGGCACCTTTAAGTGTGGGCATTGCAAAGGTTGTCCATTTATTAGAGTGGGTGATGTTTTCAGAGACCAAAGTTTATTGAGAACTGCAATACTAGGGGTGTAGTTTATTTGATGGGGTGCCAATGTGGGTCCTTATATGTGGGTAAAACATGTAGGGAGTTCAAAATACGTATTTTAGAACATCTAGGCGATATTAGAAATAAACGCGATAAACCTATTGTTAGATATATTCAATCACAACATAATGGTGACTTTGCTGGCATCTCCTTCTCTATGATTGAAGTGGTTCGGACATCAATCAGGGGAGGAAACATTGATCAGATAGTAAAACAAAAAGAATCACGGTGGATATACCGATTGGATACGGTTACACCTACAGGACTAAATGAAAACATTGACTTTACTTGCTTTATTTAAAAACTTGTATGTATATGTATTATACATATTTTTTTGGGGAGGGATCAGGGGGCACCCTCTATTAGTGGTATCCTCTATCTATGCATTATGGATGGGACGACCTCTTTGTCCCAACCTGGCATAGATATGTATATATAAGATGACTCCCACCAAGAGGGCACTGTATAATATTCTGCCCATAACAAATGTATATTGATATAACTATTGGCTACCCCCTCTATATTATTTGTTCAACAATTTTTGTAATTCATTTTTTCCTCCTCTTTTTGTAATTATGGTTTCCTTGTATGCCCCACCTTTTTTAGATGTATTTATGCCTCTGGCCTGCAAGGTTGCCACTTTGAATGGAATTGATCGCTGAGGCAACTACTTAAATGTATGTTCACCAAGCTTGTTTTAAATAAAGTTGCTGAAGTTGTGTATTCAACCCAGCATCGCAGCTTAAGTAGTGGAACGCATCGCTGTGCGTCCTGACGTCAGGCCACGATCACGTGTGCACTGACGTTGCGGCGTAATCTCGCGATGCGCGTCCTCTCTCCCCTTGATAAAGTGCACAAATTCAAAAATACGCCGATCGTAGAGCGGTGCACATCATGTACCCTGTACCCTGACCTAAAGCTACCTGAGCCCCAGATAAGTATCGTGGCACCATCAATCTATATTGCTGGGACCGCCTCAACATGCTACCTATGTGCAAGTAACTGGCCCTTTGGCCAGTTGTATGATATGCTTATCTATTCTATCATATTTACCTATTATTAGATGCTTGATAGAGGCCTATTGATAATATGTACATGGTCAGTTTTGTGTAGGACTGGCGGCCGATATATATCTAATGATCTTTTATAATGTACTAGTGGTCACATTTCACCTTATTATGATTTTTTTATATATTTTTTTGTTGTTCTACAACACATCTTTATATTGATCTACAGGTGAAACTCGAAAAATTTGAATATCGTGCAAAAGTCTATTTATTTCAGCAATGCAACTTAAAAGGAATTGCATTAATGCAGCTTAAAATTTGAATTTTGTGAAAAGGTTCAATATTCTAGGCTCAAAGTGTCAGACTCTAGTCAGCTAATTAATCCATACCCACTGAGCAAAGGGGACCTTAAAATTGTGACTTTGGGGTTTCATAAGCTGTAAGCCATAATCATCCAAATTATAACAAATAAAGGCTTGAAATATCTCGCTTTGCATGTGATGAGTCTCTCTCATATGTCAGCTTCACCTTTTAAGTTGCATTACTGAAATAAATGAACTTTGCACAATATTCAAATTTTTCGAGTTTCACCTGTATATGAAAATACTTCCATTTGTCTTTGGTCCCCTGATGAACTAGTGCTTGATGGGCACAGTGAAACGCATTGGGACGCATACGATATTCAAGTGGACATAGTGTTTAACATCAATCATTTCCTTTTTTCTTCATTTGAGGTGTATTATATTAATAAATGTTAATAAGGTGTAAACTTTGACTTTGACGTGACTATTGGACATTTTTTGGGGCACTCTGGTGATAGTACTCTATTCTGTTTCAGCGGCCAGATTGGGCAAACCAGGAGGTTCCTGACACGGGATCGCCCCTATCGGGGTGGCAATTCCGTTCTTAGGTAGGGACTCAATAGGAATAGGGAGAGGATTAGGGACATATATTAATTCCTCCTCTTCTACACAGTATGGAATTTCATAGGAGGTGATATTCAGCTATGTTTTTAGGATATAAATTAAAAGTTATGTTTTAGTGGTGTTTGTCTGTGATACTTACCTTTTCCACTCCACTTTACATATATATATATATATGTGACTTGTCAGAGCTGTAACAAGTGAACTTTTTCTATGAATGTTACTTCCGTGTGTGGTATATAACTATTAACTGAAAGAAGACAAAAGAAATGAATCTGATATGGCGAAACTGACATGGACACATGCAGCACTTGGTAAGGTGACTGCTCATAAAGTTTTATGGTAACCTTAATACATGACCTTGTTTTACAAGCTGGAAACTTGAGATCCTTTATAAATATATCATCACAGCAAGAGCTTGTGAACGTGTCAGCACAACTTATGTAGGTGCTGGGAGGGAGTACTGGTGTTGGCGCATCCAGAAACGTACATTGTAATAGAAAACGTTTCTTTACACATTTGTGAAGTTTATGGAGGAGGATAGAAAACTTGGATGTTCTCCAGGACATCGCCATCCTCTTCTGATATTCATGTAGGGATTTGTAATCTCTTATGGTGCTCTATAGTTCAGTTTGAAATGCCCTATCTACATGTTACAAAATGAGCTGATGCAATGATATAATATGAGAACAATAACAAAATCACCAATAGTTTGGCCAACAGCTATTCTTGCTGACTCCCCCATGTACATACACACGGTTCTCGAAGAGGAGAGGAGAGTAAGCTGCTGCCAGGCGCCTCTGATGGTGGCTTATCACCTTTAAAAACTAATGGATTGGGTGCTAAAATTCAACATATCCGACTCCTCTTTTTCACAACATTATCTTTTGAAGAAGAGTCAGGACATTAGATAGTTGACCAGTCCTGTAAAGATCGTTAGGCTTGGTCAACTTAAAGGGGTATTCCCATCACAGACAATGGGGGCATATCGCTAGGATATGCCCCCATTGTCTGATAGATGCGGGTCCAAAGGGACCCTGCACCTACGCGGAGGCTGGAGCAGGGAAGGTGATGGAGGGTGCACTGTGTATGCGCAGCAGCCCTCCATTTATTTCTATGGGGCCGAGCGCTGGCTCGGCTATTTTCGTCGGCCCCATGGAAATAAATGTAAGTGGTGGCCGCACATTGACTTGTATGGGTAGAGTGCTTGGCGGTGCACCTATCTGACAAGGGGGCATATCCTAGCGATATGCCCTCATTGTCTATGATGGGAATACCCCTTTAACTGCAATGTGTATGGCCAGCTTAAGCTGAATATGCTCTCTTGGGAAATCAAGCATAAAAGACATGCTACGTACATAAAGAATATGTAAATTAATAGTTTATCTAATAATGTTACTCATGTTACTTAAAGGGGCTCTCTGACTTCAGCAAGTTGCATGTATTATGTAGAGAAAGTTAATACAAGCCACTTTCTAATGTATTGTTATTGTCCATTTTGTTTCCTTTGCTGGCTGGATTCATTTTCCCATCGCATTATACACTGCTCGTTTCCATAGTTACGACCACCCTGTAATCCAGCAGTGGTGGTCGCGCTTGCACACATTAGTAAGTCATAGACTAAATAACAGCATGCAATGCCAGTCTGATGCCTCTAAGGCCAACAGAATTTTGCCTTGTATTAAAAGAGGTATGGACTCGCAGGACAGGGATGTAATATTGTTTCTATACAAAGCGTTGATGCGTCCTCACCTGGAATACGTGGTTCAGTTCTGGGCACCAGTCCATAAAAAGGATACCCTGGACTTAAAAAGTACAGAGGAGAGAGACTAAACTCATAAAGGACCTGGAAGAGCTTAGTTATGAGCAAAGATTAAGTGAACTGAAATTGTTTAGCCTTGAAAAAAGACGTCTAAGGGGGGATACGATTAACCTGTAGAAATATATAAAGAGACCATACGAACAATATTGAGCGTATCTATTCTGTGTTAAACCCCCTCAAAAAACAAGGGGCCACTCCCTACACCTGGAGAAAAAAAAAGATTCAGTCATGAGGTGAGAAGCATTCTTTACAGTAAGGGCTGTGAATCTCTGGAATACCCCGCCGCAGGAGCTGGTCACTGTAGATACAGGAGATGGATTCAAAAAGGTTTAGATGACTAATTCAAAATAGCATTGAGGCTTATGACAATGTACAGAAATCTTGTTCTACACACCCTTTCCCTTTGGCCCAAACCCTTTTTAAGAGGAAGATGGACATTGGTCCAGGAATTTGTTCCATGGATCAATATAGCAAAATTACAGGGTTGACTTGATGGACTTTTCTCTTTTTCCAACCTTAAGAACTATGTAACTATGTAATACTGGGCCAAATGATTGTACTGTCGTAGGTCCAGCTTCATTACATGTGGTATCAGCTGGTATTGCCAAGGGAAGCTGCATCTGGCTTCTACAGCTGCAGATATGTAGCATTTCATCCTGGTAATCCTGGCTGATATAGGAGGATTCTGAGTGGGGTATCCCCATCTACTACATCCACATGCCCTAATAGAGCATGCAGATGATGTGTAGACAAAGGGTGAAAACGAGGGGACTGCCAGAATAACGCCCATAGGAGTAGCCCAAAGTCAAATCTGTTCCAAACCTACTGCCGAAACAATGAACGGCCTTAGTGGTTGTGAGCGAGTGTAATGGTTGTCCTCATAAAGTGGACATTGAGTCCTTCAATTATCCATAGGTAAGTAGGACATAGTAACTACAGTATTTAACAAGAAGAAGACGATTCAATGATTTTCACTCAATGGAAATATTGGCTGTTCGTGACAATGCAAAAAAACACTAGCATGCATTAATAAAGGATAGCTACCGATATGTTACAGACATAGGTAAAATATAGTAAACCCAAATGCTTCAACTCAAACCTCACCTTCCTGCCTGACATGCAGGCTTTAAGCAAGTAACATGTCATGTGTGGCTATAAATCCAGGCCTCATAAAACATGATGGGCCCCCCACAACAGGTGCCGGTTCCTAATCCCAATTGATGGCTCTTTTATTACCACACAACTTAAGTTAATAGCTCCCTAGCAGGCTGCCCAGTTTTATTTATTTTTTGTTCCTGTGGTTAAGGCCTCATGCACACTGACCGTATCTAATTTGCGGTCTGCAAAAACGGATCCACAAAAAATACAGATGACGTCTGTGTGCATTCTATGTTTTTTTGCAGAACAGAACAGCTGGCCCCTAATAGAACAGCCCTATCCTTGTCCGTAATTCGGACAATAATAGGACATGTTCTATTTTTTTTGCGGAACTGAAATACGAACATACGTATAGTAACATACGTATAGTAACTTCCGTTTTATTTGCGGACCCATTGAAATGAATGGCTCCGTATACGCAAAAGGAATGGACACGGAAAGAAATACGTTTGTGTGCATAGGGCCTTAAGGAGATTTCTTCATTTAAACCATTAAGTCATTTCTTCTGAGTTTTTAAAGGGATTCTGTCACCTCTTTTTACCCTGTAGAGATGCGGACATGCACGGCTAGATTGCCGCTAGCATGTCCGCAATATACCTGTCCCATAGCTCTGTGTGGTTTTATTGAGTGTAAAAAATGATTTTATATATATATATGTAAATCAGCCTGGTAAGGAGCCCAAGGGACTGTACTAACTGTTCTGGAGCCCAGGCAGCCCACCTGTGAAGGAGTCCAGAGCCGCCTGTAACCAGGATTCTTCTCCTTGCTCACGAAGTCAGATCGCCGTAATCTCGCAATGCGCAAGCTCGCGTATGCGCAGTGCCAGCATAGTGTTCCTTCCCTGTGCTGCAGCCTCAGGGAAAGAACTGCGCATGCGCGAGCTTGCACATCGCGAGCTTGCGGCGATCTGACGTCGTGAGCAAGGAGGTAAAAAGAGGTGACAGAAGTGTGCAGTGTGTTAATAATGAATAGTTAACGTGTGCAGATCACATTTTTACCTCTGAAAGGCTAACATCAATCTGCAATTGCCTCCAACCATCGCGTTTAATTTACCAAAAGATGTGAAAGTACAAATTTCACTTATTTTGAATGTAAACAATGAAATTTAGTTCTGTCAATAACTTATTTGTTTTATAATTAAAGGGGTATTCCAGCAGGTTAGAAGAGATTTCCAATGGGCTGGAAATGCTTAAAGAGGTTGTCCAGACTTTTTAATATTGATAACCTATCCTATCAAAATCAGATATGAAGGGGTCCAACACCCGACGATCAGCTGTACGGGGAGACGGTGCGCGCAGTGCGCACATTTCGTCTGCCTTCTCACTGATCTATGTCTATGGCAAAGCAGCAACAAGCAGGAAGAGACAAAGGAGATGGCACGTGGCACTGCGCGCACGTCTCCCTGTGCAGCTGATTGGCAGGGGTGCCAGTTGTCAGACTCCTGCGGATCTGATATCGATGACCTGAGGATAGGTCATCAATAATAAAAGGCCTGGACAACCTCTTTAAAGGGGTTATCCAATACTATAAACTGCCCCCCCCCCATATGCTGGACCCCCAGACTGAATATACTTACCCCGCTCCCTGCACCACTCCTGATCCCCGCATCGACACTGCTACTTCTCTCTGTACTCGGATGAAAACATCCGGTGTCGGGGGGGAGCAGCCAATGGCAGGCGGTGACGGGCACGATCCGCCCTAACATCACGGGAGGCTTGTCCCCATCACCGCCTGCCATTGGCTGCTCCCCCAACATCAGATGCTTTCATTCGAGCACGGGGAGAAGCAGCAGCGGCAGTGTGGGGACCAGGAACGGTGCAGGAGGCGGGGTAAGTATATTCAGTGTGGGGGGCCAGGCATATGAAGAGGGGGGGGGGCAGTTTATAGCATTGGATATTCCCTTTAAGAAAATACAATTGATGTCATGCTCACCTAACTAATCAGTTCCTGGGGTCCCCGCTGCACTCCACTTCCTGCTCCTCTCCTTCCTTCCTGCTCGTCTGAGCACTAACTAATACAGATAGTATCTGCCTCACCTAGAAAACACAGGTCACGCAGGGCATCAGGTTTTTCTTTAGTAAGGACAGCAGCCAGCCTCCTGGACTTATCTCCAGATATCACTTCCCCCAGACTGACGGCCTGGGACAGGTTTTTATTTCCCTTTAATGATCGCAGATGACTACACCTGGAGATCCCAAAGGCTAGGGGAAAACATGCCCTGGAATGGGGTGGACTGGGGAGATCGCTCTACCAAGTCTACATTCCCCAGTCCAATAAAATCCAGCCCATAAACTACTAAAGAAAATAGCTTCAGGAACTATATTTGCTGTAGCCAGCACCATTCTGGATCTTACTTACCTCACCCAGTTGAGGAACCTGGCTGAGATATGCACCCTTCCAGGACTACCATATACTTTCCTGTTCACATTACCACAATAGCCATATTCTGACCCCCATAACTTTTTCATATTTAAATCTACAGAGTTGTGTCAGGGTTAATTTTTTGAAGGGCAATCTTTAGTTTTCATTGATATTATTTTGGGTTATGTATGAGTTTTCGATCACTTTTTATTAAATGAAGCAACAACAAAATGGCAAATCAATAATTTTGATTTCTTTTCCCCTGTTCACCACACGTTTATATATTTTAATATTTTGGGATGTGGCAATACTTCTGATGTTTATTTTTTATCTATTTTTAATATGGGGAAAGGGCGGTGATTTGACATTTTTGACACTTATTTAAAGTCCCCTTAGAAGACTTTAACATATGATCATTATATCGCGTGGGGGAGACGTACGTTTTAGGTCCTGGCAGTTCGGCGCTCTGAGGGAGAAGACTCTCAGATGTTGTGGTTGCCATTAACTATGACACCTAAGTAGTTAAATGTCCATGATTAGCATTATCATCGAACATTGCCTCTGGGTGTCTGTTGTGTAAAACAGCAGGCACCCGGAAGCCATGGGGCTTGCTGCACTCCAGAGCAAGCACCATCTTTAAAGACCTGACATGCACCATACATGTACTCTGAATGCAGAGAGGGAATTAAAGAATACCTCTAGGATCTCCCTAATATTCTGAGCACATGGCCATAACAAGGGTCTATTTTGGAACCACATATTTAGTGCCAAGGGCCAGATTGAATCCCATCATGTGAGGCAAGGATAGCATGCTATGCAAGGGCTCATGCTCACGACCGTTGGTGTTGCGGATCAGCAAAACACAGATACTGTCCGTGACCCTAATAGACAGACCTATATCTTGTTTGTAATGCGGACAATAATAGGACATGTTCTATTTTATTGTGGAAAAGCCATGTGGACATACGGACACGGAATGCACCCGGAGTCATTTCCAGTTTTTGCGGCCCCATTGAAAGAAACCGTAGGGATTCTCTGAGCTAATGGGTAAGGCCGAATGCACACGGCCGTTGTTCATGGCCGTGAGTGGTCCGTGGTATCCCGGCCTGGATTCCTCCTGAGAGCAGGAGCGCACTGCGTCATTGGTTGCTATGACGCCGTGCGCTCCCTGCTGCCGGCACAGTACAGTAATACACTGGTATAGATCATACCAGTGTATCACTGTATTGCGGCGGCAGCAGGGAGCGCACGGCGTCATAGCAACCAATGACGCCGTGCGCTCCTGCTCTCAGGAGGAATCCAGGCCGCGGTTCCACGGACCGCTCACGGCCGTGAACAACGGCCGTGTGCATTCGGCCTAAGGCCAGGTTCACATTACCATTTAGTTTTCCACTTTCCTGATTAGTCAGAAGAACAGAAAAATAAACAAAAATCAGATCGGTTGTTTCAAGCATCCGTTATACTCCGTTATGCACATTTTGCATCCACTTTAGCCATTTCTGTCTGAGATTAGTCATTTTAGATGGAAAAAAAAAGTCCTGCATTGTTTATTTTTCTGTTCTTCTGACAGATCAGAAGGACGGAAAACTGTACGGTGATATGAACTCAGCCTAAGTAATAAAGTTACTATACTGAATAAAAGAAAACGAAGACTAGACATCTACTTCTTATAGGCATGTGTAAGGGGGATGGTGGAATTTCCCCTGCCCCACTGACAAGCAGAAGCATATCCTTTGCTCAAAAGTACTGTTACCATCTCCTGACACCTGCACACATGGCTTAAACATTTTCAAACAAATTATCAATTTTAATGCAATGAAAGAAAAGGCAGACACTTCGTATTTCTGCAACGTAGATGCATCCTGTACAATACAGTATAATCCCTGCACCATGCTGTACAGAATACATTATAATCCCTGCACCATGCCGTACAATATATCTTATAGTTCATACACCATGCTATACAATATACAGTATAACCCCTACACCAAACTGTGTAATATACATTATAATCCCTACACAATGCTGCACAGAATACATTATAATCCCTGCACCATGCCGTACACTATATAGTATAGTTCATACACCATGCTATACAGTATACAGTATAACCCCTATACCATGCTGCATAATATACATTATAATCCCTGCACCATGCTGTGTAATATACATTATAATCCCTGCACCATGCTGTACAATATACAGTATAATCCCTACACCAAACTGTGTAATACACATTATAATCCCTACACAATGCTGTACAGAATACAGTATAATCCCTGCACCATGCTGTACAGAATACATTATAATCCCTGCACCATGCCGTACAATATATCTTATAGTTCATACACCATGCTATACAATATACAGTATAACCCCTACACCAAACTGTGTAATATACATTATAATCCCTACACAATGCTGCACAGAATACATTATAATCCCTGCACCATGCCGTACACTATATAGTATAGTTCATACACCATGCTATACAGTATACAGTATAACCCCTATACCATGCTGCATAATATACATTATAATCCCTGCACCATGCTGTGTAATATACATTATAATCCCTGCACCATGCTGTACAATATACAGTATAATCCCTACACCAAACTGTGTAATACACATTATAATCCCTACACAATGCTGTACAGAATACATTATAATCCCTGCACCATGCCGTACAATATATAGTATAGTTCATACACCATGCTATACAGTATACAGTATAACCCCTATACCATGCTGCATAATATACATTATAATCCCTGCACCATGCTGTGTAATATACATTATAATCCCTGCACCATGCTGTACAGTATACATTATAATCCCTGCACCATGCTGTACAATATACAGTATAATCCCTGCACCATTCTGTATAATATACATTATAACCCCTGCACCATGCTGTATAATATACATTATAATCCATACATCATACACTAATATAAAGTATAATCTTTACACCATGCTGTACAATATACATTATAATTCCTGCACCATGCCGTACAATATACATTATAATCCATACACCATGACGTACAATATACAACATAACCCCAAGATGTAGGTGTTATATTGTATATTGAACGGCATGGTGTATGGATTATAATGTATATTATATAGCATGGTGAAGGGATTATAATGCATATTATACAGTATGGTGCAGGGGTTATGATGTATATTATACGGAATGGTGCAGGGACCATTAGAGATGAGCAAATTTCATATTTTAAAAATTCGTTCAAATGGTCGTAAAAGCAGAATTGCTTTATGGATTCAGTTACCACGACCATAACGTAATTCTATGATGGAATGCCTTTAGAGGCATTCCGTTAATTATTCCATCATAATAGAAGTATATGGGCTACAAAACGGATTTGTCCTGTTTCCGTTATGCAGGGGAGTCCTCTCCTACATAACGGAAACGGAGCGGTTTTTAAGGAATTTGCGATCATTTTAGCTGAGCAGCCTATCATTTTCTGCACTTCTTTATATGTTTTCCCCTCTCTAATCAACTTTTTAATCAAGGTACACTGTTCTTCTGAACAATGTCTAGAACGACCCATTTTTCTCAGAATTCCAGAGAGAAATGCATTGTAACCAGCATGTACAACATTTGCTGCCTTCCTTCCTTAAAAAATGGCAATAATTGCCAACGGTTTTTCAAAGAATTAATGACCTCACCAATTGATCTCCATACTGCTATTATTTTGAACATGCCACTTTCAATTAGTGATTCAATTACACAGAATCAGCAGCATGCATGGCATGACTGTTGGGTCTGTTGGATTTCTATCACTCTACTACACCTGATAGTAAATTTTTTGCATTTAGAAATATCATTTCTACCAAAAACAGTGACTGATCAGCTTAGTGATGTCTGACTGCTATTATTTTTAACACAACTGTATTGTCTTAAGGTGACAAAACATTCCTCTCTGCGCTTCCCTCTATACACCTGCATGATCTGCTCGCCTGCAGCATGCTCCTTCTTTTGTGAAAAAGCTGTAAAGATTTCTCCCTGGGATTTCTGCAGCAAAGTTCACAAGCAAAATGTTCCGCTGCTTCTGAACTTCCCTTGAGGGTATCCTGCAGATTCAGCAGTGGATTTAAATCCACAAGTATTACATTAGAATTTATAGCGGATCCGTTATGCAGGCCATAGACTTATTTTATGACGGAATGAATAACGGAATGCCTCTAAAGGCATTCCGTCATAGAATTGCGCTATGGTCCGTGGTAATGGAATCCATAATGCAATTCTGCTTTTACCACCAAACGAAGCGAGAACAAATTTCAGAACATGAAATTTGCTTATCTCTAATTATAATGTATATTATACAGCATGGTGCAGGGATTATACTGTATATTGTACGGCATGGTACAAGGATTATAATGTATACTGTACAGCAAATGTACGGAGGTTACACCATGCCAGACAATATAACCCCTGCGCCATGCTGTACAATATACAGTATAATCCTTACACTGTGTAGAGGTATACTGTAGATTGTGTGGCACAGTATATGGTATGCTATATGTTTATAACATAAACATATTCCACATGAAAACTTACAATTACTTGGCTTGGCCCTTGGGGATCTCGGACGCCACTTCAATGCTTTGGCTGGGGGCGCTAGGTCTAAGAAGATGCCGTCCCCTCCTCTTTTGCTGCGCTGCACAGGTTCTCCTCTTCCAGTAGCAGCAGCGCATGAGGAAGGAGACAGAGGCAGCTTGGAGCGCCGCACAGGAACGTCCTGACACTGGATAATGTCAGGACGTTAAGGGCACTGTGGGCAGTATGGTGGGTGCCTGTTCCGAGTTCTAGGGCCACCCACTACAGCAATGCACACAGTGAAAATTGTGTGCATTGCCAGGGTGGGCTTCCCCAGAGGACGGAACAGGCATACACCATTACATGAAGTCCGGGCTGTGGTAGTGAGCAGGCCTGCAGAGGTCCTGAGCGGAGGCATAAAGGGAGCTGCGTGCCCGCGCACCCACACAGCTTACAAGGAACACTGTTTGACATACAGTAATAACAGAATTATATGGGCTGCAAAACGAATTTGTCCTGTTTCCGTTATGCAGGGGAGTCCTCTCCTACATAACAGAAACTGAAAGATTTTTAAGGAATTTGCGATAATTTTAGCTGAGCAGCCTATCATTTTCTGCACTTCTTTATATGTTTTCCCCTCTCTAATCAACTTTTTAATCATGGTACGCTGTTCTTCTGAACAATGTCTAGAACGACCCATTTTTCTCAGAATTTAAGAGAGAAATGCACTGTAACCAGCATGTACAACATTTGCTGCCTTCCTTCCTTAAAAAATGGCAATAATTGCCAACGGTTTTTCCAAGAATTAATGACCTCACCAATTGATCTCCATACTGCTATTATTTTGAACATGCCACTTTCAATTAGTGATTCAATTACACAGAATCAGCAGCATGCATGGCATGACTGTTGGATTTCTATTACTCTACTACACCTGATAGTAAATTTGTTTGCCATGTAGAAATATCATTTCTACCAAAAACAGTGACTGATCAGCTTAGTGATGTCTGACTGCTATTATTTTTAACACAACTGTATTGTCTTAAGGTAACAATACATTCCTCTCTGCGCTTCCCTCTATACACCTGCACGATCTGCTCGCCTGCAGCATGCTCCTTCTTTTGTGAAAAAGCTGTAAAGATTTCTCCCTGGGATTTCTGCAGCAAAGTTCACAAGCAAAATGTTCTGCTGCTTCTGAACTTCCCTTGAGGGTATCCTGCAGATTCAGCAGTGGATTTAAATCCACAAGTATTAGAATTTAGTGGTATATTTGCTATGTAGTGAGAGGGGGGGATATCCTCAGTAAAAAGCCGCCAAGTAAATTTAAAATCTGCACTGCATGGCAATTTACAAAGTAATAATAAATGAAGTTCCAGCACTCCAGTGCGGCCCCCCGTCCCCAGTATTACATTTATTGGTGGCCAGTGCGGCCCCCCTCCCTCCCCAGTATTAAATTCATTGGTGGCCAGTGCGGCCCCCCTTCTCCTCCCCCCTAATTAAAATCCCCCCCCATCATTGGTGGCAGTGGAGAGTTCCGATCGATACTTACCTGCACTGTCTGTGGCTGACCGGGCGCTATAAGCAATGCGCCGCACAGACCTGTCACCAGTAGGAGGAGACACAGACAGAGCATGTAAGTATAATGCTTCTAAAATTGCTAAGTAACCATGGAAGCCAGGACTGCAGTAGCATTCTGGCTGCTATGGTAACTGATCGGAGCCCCAGCAATTAAACTGGGACTCCGATCGGAACTCTCCGCTGCCACCAATGATGGGGGGATGATTTTAATTGGGGGGGGGGGGGGGAGAGGGGGGCCGCACTGGCCACCAATAAATTTAATACTGGGGAGGGGGGGCCGCACTGGCCACCAACGAATTTAATACTCGGTAGGGCGGGAGGGAGGGGGGTCCACACTGGCCACCAATGAATTTAATATTGGGGAGGGAGGGAGGGGGGCCGCACTGGCCACCAATGAATTTAAAACTGGGGAGGGGGGGCCGCACTGGCCACCAACAAATTTAATACTCGGTAGGGAGGGAGGGAGGGGGGTCCACACTGGCCACCAATGAATTTAATATTGGGGAGGGAGGGGGGCCGCACTGGCCACCAATGAATTTAAAACTGTGGAGGGAGGCGGGTCTGGCCCCTGCTGCCTGGCAGCACCTGATCTCTTACAAGGGGCTATGATACGCACAATTAACCCCTCAGGTGCGGGGTTAAATGCGGATCACAGCCCCCTATAAGAGATTTGGTGCGGCCAGGCAGCAGTCATGTATACAGTTCTTAGTATATTCTAACTTGAAGCGTCCCCATCACCATGGGAACGCCTCTGTTAGAATATACTGTTGGATCTGAGTTTTCACGATGTGAAAAAATTGTTATGCAGACGGATCCGTTCTGAACGGATGCAAACGTTTGCATTATAGGTGCGGATCCATCTGTTCAGATACCAGACGGATCTGCACCGAACGCAAGTGTGAAAGTAGCTCCTAGTCTTTAGTCATAACTATATGGCAGACACCCTTGTGGTCTCTTGGACGTGGCCAAAGAGGAATGGGAACAACAACCCACTGCACATAAAAGTGTAATCGAGTACATTACCCAGATGCAAGATCGGATAGAGACATTGTTGCCTCTTGTTAGGGGGCATATGGAGACAGATAAGCAAGCCCAGAGGCAGGCTCGGGTCCAGATCTTTAACCCGCGTGATCGTGTTTTTTTTCTGATGCTGACCATGGACAGTAAGTTCCTGGCTAGGTGGCAGGGGCCCTACAAGGTACTCGAGAAAATTGGAGATGTAAACTACAAGGTACACCAGCCAGGGAGGCGAAAGCTGGGGTAGACTTACCATGTGGTTTACTCAAACCGGGTTTACTAGGAGAAGAGGTACCTGCCCTTCTGTCTGATGCAAGAGAGGCGGCTGCCACAGTAAA